>NC_142586.1:56039724-56639724 GCF_965207765.1 Zootoca vivipara | reverse complement strand
TTACGACGAACCCGGGCATTGCCACCAATTAATATGACAAGCCCGGCGTTGTCACTAAAACTTGAGATGATCCCACCTAATATGTGCGGATCCCACCAATGCGATGTGCCTCTCTTTTTATAACACTAGCAGAGTGTTGAAAGAAATTGGTTATTTCACAAACTACCCACCTATCCTTCTTGCGCCCAAATAAACTGCCTGTTTATGTTTGGGTTCTGCTAGTAATCGAAGTGCAGTTCCAGTTCTCCCAATAACGTGGCGCCATATCCCTTCTAACGCCCGGCAAGTGTATCAGGAACCACCTTGTGCTCACAGTAAGGATTCCCTTTTCCCTAGGGTTCACCTCCGCAGCCTTTTGCTACTTTGTGGCACCTTCTTCCTGGCACTTGTCTTCCCTGGGCTTGACCTTGAGGTTTTAAACTATTTTCCTGCTCCTCAGGTTAGGTCTAACCTCCTCTCTACAGTCACTACCCTTTTGAGTTAGGATACTTCACTGGAATAACAAGGCACATCCGGTTTTAATATAACATTTAAGAAAGCTTTATTAAACTAGAGGACATGTAAAAAGCGTAATGGTTTCAGGCGTACAAGCTCTTAGATCATATTCTTAGTTTCATATAACACTGGCTAACTCATTTAGTTCTAGTAACCTTCTCAAAATGCTCTAATGTCTCCTACTACTACCCACACGCTCCCGCTCCCCAAACCCCTCTCAACTCTATCAACTGAAATAACTGCTCCCCATTCCTTTTAAACTCATGGCAGTCCCGCCCCTCAGGAATGGAATGTGTCACTCAACAAGGAGGTTGGGATTAACACTTTCCACCCTGGGGTTCTATCGCAAGCCAGCCCAGTCCGTTACAGGGATCATTCTAACCACAGTATAAATGATACATAATTGAATCTAAGGCAGTGGAAGACAGGAGTGCCTGGCATGCTCTGGTCCATGGGGTCACGAAGAGTCAGACATGACTAAACGACTAAACAACAACATCAATTGAATCTAGAATACATTAATTCTAGAATCTAGAATACATTAAATCAGTCATGCCAATTCCTCCATATTTCAAAAGCTAACAATCCATTATCTTTATTGAGTTGCTTGAGTGAAAAAGGAGAAAAGCAAGCCTTCATCACTACAGAAAGAATCCCAAGAAGCTCTAAATTTATGTTTTAAATTTAGTATATTTTATAGTTTTATTTCGTAAGCTGCTTTGAGATCCAGCTGCAGTGGAATATAGAACAATATCTATATACATGGGAAGAGAGAGAAATCTTTTGAACTAACAGCTGAGTTATGACACCTGAGCATTTTGTTTGATAGATGCAGCTAAATTTAGTGAACAGTTCAAAAAAAGAGAAAGCATGACAGGTGTTGTGGGTCTGTGTACTGGAACCCTCATAAAAAACATAGACCCCAAGACTTGAAGCCTACCAGTACAGGGGAAGACCTGAGGTAGACAGGTTTGCCATCAGGGTCTCCTGAAAACCTGGTTAGGATCATAGAACATATCCTTCAAAACTACTTATGGAAGGCATGCAATTGGCATCAAGTGCAAAAAAGGGGAAAGAATCATGTTCCTTGAAAATAGTGTTGCCATATGTTAAAAACAACAACCTTGTTTTACATTCCAAGGACATATCTCCTCCCATTTCAGACAATTTACATTCCCATTTTTATTTTTATTTAAACCCTTAGGATTTGTTTCAAGAAATAATATAACCCTTAATGTTATCGTTTAGCCTTTGGTACATAAAGCTTCTTGGGAAAAATAGAAAATTGTCAAATATCCATCACTATCTATTTAATCATGAACGAGTCACTTCTTTATGAGAATATCCTGTCATTCCATTTGTATTTGATTCCGTAAGTTAATTCAAGAATTTTTCACTGGTCTGTAGGTTAACATTTGGAAGAACTAGTGTATGAATGGTGTACTTCCCAGCAGAACTTGGAAACAACCTTTGTAGGGCTCCCTTGCATTGTATAACAAACCTCTATTGGCTTGTCTTCAGGTGTTATATTGTTCCCTCCACTCCAAGTCAAACTTAATAGACTGTCTGACCAGTGAAAATAATGTGATCACCATCCCTGTTACATGGGCTCATGTGTTGAACAACCTGTAAGACTTGCAAGGAACATTTCCATTTCCACCTAAATACGCTATGGGCAGACGTGTTCCAAGAAATAAAAGGGCAAGACACAGAAAATACTCATTATAACCTTTTCCAGATGTCACAATGAATGTCAACATTTCAATGAATAAGGCCCGAATTAGAACAGAAAACAAGGCAGATACCAGTAAATATTTGTGTCGGGCAATCATTTCATAATTTGGAAAGTCAGACTAAAAGGGAAAACAATTTGGGAGCCTGACTTCCACTTGTTACACACTACTTGAAATTGTCTATGACAGTTGAAGACTTTTGTTCACTGGTGAACAAACACTGTTTTTTTCAATATGCAGGAGGAAGAGAATGAGACTGTTTCTTTTCTACTGCTGGGATAAAAAGGGGCTCCCTAACTTCCAGTGAAATCACACTCCAGCTAGCTCCCCTTCCCACTGACTATGAACAAGGTGGGGTGGCAGAAAGATTGATCCAGGTAGACCTGATTCCACATTTCCTGCTGGTGCAACCACATAGAGAACAGACACTGCATGAATTGCCACCAAGCTTCATGTGTCTGGCTGCAATCTAAAGAAGTCAGCGAGGATATTCACATTGCAATCAGCACAGCTTTTTTGGTAACACAGATCCTAAATCTGGCTGGCGATCGTGCCATGAGTCCACGTGAGGCAAGATTCTTATAGCTCACCCATTCTTCTAAATCCCTGGGCATCTTTTCTAGGAGTGGAAATAATTATATATATCAGACTGCAATCTACTCACAGAAGAGACTGCAATCTACTCACAGAATAAAAAAACTGGCAGTGATCTACCCATGGGGGGGGCAGGTCAAAGTTGTTGAGCTTTTTTAGCAGGGCAAGTCAAAGTCGCCCAGTTGGACATCCCTTGTATATATCATACAGAACAGGAAGTGACCATGGGATGTTGACTCCCATATATATCCAGCTTTTTATATCCCATGCAAATAAGAATTTGGTTATGATCTCTTGGCACTCTATAGTTGTTCCATTAATATGCTGTTCTGATCTATCATAATATTAGCATCGGGATATCCCAATCTGACAGTAATTGAACATACCCATGAGATGAATATTATCAAATATTCATCATATATCAACTTAAGAATCAGTCCATTTGCTGCCACTCCTCTTGTCCATGTGTTTGGAGACTGCTAATGGTTCTAATAATAGATTGCAAACAATGGACATTCCTGTCCGATTCCTCTATGTTAATTAAAAGCAGGTGGGTCTATCCCATAAACCTTTGCTCTCTGACAATTATAGCATGTTGGTTTTATACATATTTGTATTCTTTTTGATTTCTACACCAAACGGAAAATTGTAAACATCACTGCTTGGAACACTGAATGGCACAACATTAAACCAGTATTATTGCTATCCCCATCATCAGGGCTCCCTTTTGCACTGTGCAGTTCCAACATCTGTCAGTATTTCTTTATTAATCTGCGTTTCAGAATATTGTTATTCATCCAAAAATGTATTGTTTGAACTGATACCTAGAGTAAGAGTTTTCCATTTGGAAATAGTCCTTTTCCATCCAACTTCGAAAGCAGTGCAAGATCTAACCCTACTTTAAACACATAGGAACATAAGAAATAATCAGTCATCTCAAGAAGTTTTGGGCTCTTGTCTCTTGTCACAAAAAGAAAGGAATTGGACAGTCAAAGACTTAAAGACAAAAATAAGCTTCAAATGCCATGAAATATTTCTGACTCCCACTGATGATTCAGCTTCTGGTTAAGTTTTAAAATTAGACGCAGACTTCTGCAAGGAAGTGATTATAATTTTATCACTTTCATAAACTATTCCCTCCCCCACACACACACACACATGCTAACACTCGACGTGGGGGTTTTCTCCCCACACACACCCATTTTCAATTCTCCCAAATGCATCAACACCAAAGCTGCATTAGCACAAATGAAAGAGAAAAGAAACCAATCACAAAACTAATTTCACTTCTTTATTACACTTTTGCCTTTTGATCATTTATTTATTTAGCTTGTGTGTGTGTTTTTTTTAATGTCCTGCTTTTCACCATATAGGTCTCAAAGCAGCTTGCAGCAATAAAATATGCAAGATACAAAGTTTAAAACATTAATTAATCCTCCGCAATGTAAAATCTCCATGAGAAAGCACTTTCAGGTTCATAACACAATTCCATTTTGTGTGGGACATCACTCGGTACTGTGAGTGATGTAGCTCAGTGGTAGAACATCTGCTTTGCATGCCAGAGGTCCCAGGTTCAATTCCTGGTGTTTCCGGGTAGAGGTAGAAAATATTTCTTGCCTGAAATCCTGGAAAGCTGCTGTCAGTCTGTATCGACAATACTGAGCTACATGGACCAATGCTTTGACTCAGTCTAAGGTCATATGGTCCTATTCATCTTTTTGTGTCCCCATCTCCAACCTCCATTGTTTTTTCTGCCATGGCTGTCTTTTATCATCTTGTTGTTCCGTACCTTCTACATCATCTTAGGTTATGTACTTTAAATATACAGTGGCTTTATAAGTGGCACTACTAAAACAAAAACAAAATAAAATCTGTGTGGTTTTTCAGACAGCTCTTTCTTTGCACCCACAATGCTTGCTAGTTCTATGTTTCAGTGGCAGATACTGGATGCTCAGCAGTTTTGGGAATCCCTTGATTATTTTAATACTTTAATGAGAGTTGAAAGCTTTGAAAACCTGGCTCTGATTTAGGAGTGCAAAGCAGTTTAAAACCCCCAAGTCTTGCTCCACCTGGCTTTCCCTTTGATGGAAGAGTTTAACTGAGTTTTAGACATACCTGTCCAGTTTTAGCACACTGAGAATTGCTGTTAAAATTCTGGATTCTGCAAGAACTGCAGCTGCTTTATTTTTCTGACAAGGTCTGTGTGTTTCTAACACAGCAGTTAATGAGATCCAGGGAATCTGTGAGATTGCCAGGGCTGGCTGAGAATGCCAAAAGCTCATAAAAATCTCTGTGACATAAAGCAGGAAAGCAGGAGCTTCAGTACTCCCAGAGGCTGCTGCCACTTAAGGACTTGGAAGAGGCTGGTCCTGGGTCCTAGGTCAGCATGCTTGGGCCTCTGCCTAGTGTGGGCAAATTTGTCAGTTTCGGTTTCTCTCAGCTTCTCATTTTTCCAGTCATAGGTTCCATTCATTTTCACCTCATTTTGGAAATTTATTTAATTTTAAAGAAGTCCTCATGAAAATTCCCTCAGCATTTTAGTGCAAAGTTCTCCAAAAATACACGTGTTTGTGCCATTTTTCTTATTATACACAATATATATATATATTTGCAAGCCTATGCATTTCTGTACACATTACTTGGCTAAAGAACTGCTTTGCAACATTTGGAGAAGGGCATATTTCCAAAGATGGCTACATTTCAGTTTGTGCATTGTTTCGGGAAGTTTGAATCAGATAGGTCCACTTTTCAATGTGAACTGATTTTATTCCCCATCCTTCCAAGGGCCCACTGACAAGAGCCCTGTGAAAAGTAAAAAATAAAGAGAAAAGAGAGTTAAAACAGATTAATGTATGTAGTATATCAAAGAAATATAAATCAGGATATAGGAGAGGTTGGAAGTCACAAGTGGTGGAGGGGGTGTGAGGGGGTGTGGGGCCAAAGCGTTTTAGTATTATTCAATTTCAGAATGTCTTTGTTTATATTGTTATTTTTGGTTTACTATTATTTCATTATTATTTATCATTATTATAAATATGATTTAAAATTAAGTTGTTGTTGTTGTTATGTTATGTTATGTTATGTTATGTTATGTTATGTTATGTTATGTTATGTTACGTTACGTTACGTTACGTTACGTTACGTTATGTTTACCCTTATGCATACTGTATATGATTTGGATTTAATTTAATTTCAGAGCTAATTTACTGTCGTCTTGAATTTCTGTTATGTCAAGATTTTTGTTGAGTTGTGTTTATTATGTTTGTGTTTTTATCCTTTTTTCTCTTATTTTTGTGTATGTTTTTAAGAAAATTTAATAAAGTTTATTTTAATTAAAAGGGGGGGGAAAGACAAGAGCCCTGTGGACATGCCCCTCCTGTGAACCATTCTAATCTGTTAGTTCGCTCTGGCTCAGACAATGGTAGTACAGTAAACAAAGGAGAAGCAGTAGCAGTCACTGCCTCCTTAGTCCTTGGCTCCATATTCAAGCCAACAGGTGGTAGCCATGATGAGGGACAGAAGTATATGTGATCATGACTGGTGAGGAGCAATTCATGTTGCAGGATGGGGGAGGCCTCATAAAGAATGTCTTGACCAGTGGTCCTCCAAAAGCTTGAGTTGGCTCTGGGAAAAGGGGAAGAGGGGCAAGACTGTTCCTTACTTGGTAGCACCCCCATGTCAGAAGCTCCCAGCAGTTTCTTCACACAGGAAGGTTTTGATCTGAGGAGCTTCCTCGCCCCATTCTGAAATGGCACAGTTCCTCAAGAGGATTTTTGAACTGGTCCTTGATTCTGCTTTGAACATTCCTGCTGAACGTGGCCACACCAGTTCTCAAATGACAGGAGAAATAGGTAGCGATATCACCGAATTTCACATTTCCATGGCTCAGGGATATGAACTTGTTCAGCTGATAATCTTTAACTACATTATGAATCAAGCAACATTGCCCTGGAAAGTTCTTCTCCAGTTTTGATTTTAAACAGGATTTTTGTTTTCCTTCCCCGTTAACCCTAAATGCTACAACTGGTGCCAAAGATTTTGGGAAATGTAGTTTTGCTGAGTGCCTGAGTTCTCCCTATGAGTATCAGAGGCCAAGGAAGTGACATAACCCAGGATTCCTTGTGTGTAGGACACATTGCAGTGTTGAAGATGCCCTGGCAGTCTTATGGAAAGAACTCTCTGCCACTGTGGGAAGACAGACTCTATTGAAATCCTGGTGGTGTTATCAAGAACACCATGGTGTTTGGGTTTAGTAACTGGACTTGGAGTAAGAGGAGCTTGGCTTTACCTGTTGTCCTAAATCCCACTTTGCTAAGCTCTTTTCCCGCACCACTCCAGTCACATCAGAAAGTGAGCTCACATAGAACGGAGCTGATGATATTGCTACTTCCCATGACATAAGAACAAGCACTTAATTCCTTGTCTTAAGGAATATTAAAACACCTGAAAAGATGGCCTGAGAATGAAAAACCATTTAACTCTTCTTCTTCTTCTTTTTTTGGCATATTGTTCATCGCTAACTCACATGTTCTCTTTTCTCAGAAGAGTTTATTTTTCTTTATCCAAAGCTATTTCATAACCTCTGAAATGTTCTGTGTTTGGTTTGAGCATCATGACATGATTGTTTAGAGCAGTGACCCAAAAATGCATTTCGGGGTAGTTATGGCAAGATGAGAAAAGCATTATTTCCTGTTTGATCTTCTTTGAAAGTTTATGCTAAGAAATCATAAGCAGCTAAAACTAGAAACTTGTTATCTTTGGCTTGCTTTGAAAACTATGTTGCGATATAAAATGTAGACAAGTTTGAAAGACAAAAAACAACAACCCGTCAGCACTATAAAAGCTGTATGTGTTTTAAAATATCTATTTAATATGACTGTAAAATGTGCCCACTGTTAAAATGATGTTAGGTCGAAATCATGCCCACTTTGGTTTCTTTGTGCATACTTCAGATGTGAAGCACTACTTTAACAAATAGAAACTGGAAACAGGCTAAGAAGCAGTCAGACAAGAAATAAACTAAAAGAAAAAGAGGTCGGAAAAGAGGATAAAACTGCAATCCTCTTCTCAATGGACTCTTCAGCAAGAAGATCAAGAGATTATGAGGATCTATCTCATATTGTTAACCTTATCACAAGAAATGGCCCCACCCAAATTTTCAGGGTTTACATGCCCTTTCTGGTAATGATCACCCAAATAGACTGGGGACCACAATGCTGGAAAATCAGGGCTGTGGTATATTCCTCCATGATGCAAACCCCATACAATCCACATGTATGAAGATCAGTTTTCCAGTACACGTGAATGTGATGTTCATGCCTTGGGTTGTGGAAGACAGTCAACAGGGTTCCAATCAGGTATCCCCAATGAAAATAACAATTCCCACACAGCAATCTATATATGGATCGTATGGTATTTCTGACACAGAAAATTGTCTTCCACCTCAGAAGGGGAGGTTCTCAAGGTACAGGTCACAAGAACTTCAGCTCCACAGTGACACATTTACTTGTGATGCTGTACCAGGCAGTGGCAGAGCTTCATGATCCAGCACCAGGGGGCGGAGAGCAGGTGGGGCGGGGCTGCGCATGTCCCGGGCAGCAGCAATGGCACCCCACCGAGATCGCGCTACCGGGAGCGGTGCGCTCCCCCCGAACTCCTCTTCCTCCACCACTGGTACCCACCAACACACGATGTTCCACCAGCACAATGGTGTGGGTTGGTGTCCCTGCTGTATTTATCCCCTTCCACATCCGTAAAAAAATTAAATAACTTTTGTGGCAAGCAAACAAATTAATAGAAACCTCCCACTTATTACCTTTTGTCCCATATTAACCAAATGGCCAACCCCTCCTTTGCCACAATTATACTAAGGTCCCTCCTCCACTTGCTGTGTAGCATATCCAATGTGGTTTACCTGTAATGAAAGGTGTAGGCTGAAGGGGGACCTAGTGAACATGAGCCAGAAGAGGGACCCAGGATGCTCTAATGCACACCTGCCTTCTCCCAAGAGATTTATATTTAGCACCATACTTATCCACAGGATGGAGCAGCCACAGTTCCTTGCTCGGCATTATAGTCTTTACTATACAAAGCAAAGAATGCTTGTGCATTATCATTTTGCTTTCATGTGCAATTGCAGCAAAAGAGAAGCTTGGTTGGTTATCTTCTCCAGTCATGGGACTGACCACTCGGAGCAAGAATAAAACAACCCTAAGTGCCCATCCACAGCACCTGCTGCTCTGCATCCCTTGATTTATTGAGCACACTTTTTATTTCACCCTGCAGCTAGCTTTCCATATTCAGTGCCTTTTCTGGCACATTAGGTCGCAGCCAAGTGGCACTGTCTGGTACACACTACCCCTTGCAGCCCTCTCCTTAAGGTGGGTTTTTGAAGGAGCAAATAAATGTGCCACAGCAAAGCACAGTCTGCCCTTTTGAACTGCAGCATAGAGATGAAGGGAAAGCCCTGCAAAGGTTTCACAGCTACATGACAGCCTTTCCATAGCAGTCTTCCTCAGGAAGAAGACCCTGGTTTTACTTCTAAAATGTCTAGAAGTAGAGGCCAGGAACACACTTTGTAATCTTTCAAATACCACGTGGTGTATCTTTGTTGGCAACAGCTCCAGATATGGTGGAGCTCTCAGTGGTCCAGTTCCAGGTATGGTAGAGAAGATGCTCTTCATGGTCTCCTCTCTCCCATCACATGCTTGCTCCCACTTGCCCCTGGGCCCAATCTCCACTGCTGCTTCTCCTCTCTCCTTTGCATCACCCAGGAGTCACATCCCCACTGTACATTTAAAAGCCCCCCAAGAATACTGGGAACTGGTTTACTCCCCACACAGTTCCCAGCTCCTTTAAGAAACTTCATTTCCCAGGAAATCCATATGCTTTAATTGTGCTTTTAAAAATGCTATGGAGTTTTCCATATTGCCCAACCAATATGCTCATTCTCTCATTAACAGTAATTATAATATGCTGCATTTGATATAATGTACATTGGCTGGTCAATGTGCAGAGTCTCCCAAGTCTGAGATGAATATATGAAGCTATTCCTTGCCAACCTACTCAGACCCTTTGTCAATTAAATCCAGTACTGCAGCTTTCCAGGGTTTCCAGGTGACTTCTTTCCCAACCCTGCTACTTGAGAAACTGCTATGGGAAGAGTCTGGGATCAAACTTGGAGCCTCTCTTATGCAGATCATATACTCTACCAATGAGCTGTGGCATCACACTATTAGTTCTAGCTAGAGCCTTGCCTCCGGCAGGGAGGGCCCAGTGAGTCCTTATAGCAGCAGCTGAAGAAGGGCTTGTTCACCAGCTGGCTCCACCAGACAAGCCTAGGCAAAAGACACATCCAAGAATGTATACACAATGACGGCATAAGCAGAGGGTTCTGTACTTTCCCCAGGAAATATGCAGAATCTCCAAGGCATGCCAGAGAATGTGCAAGAATTGGCAGGACAGTAGGGATTTTTGTACATGCTCAGGCAATATGCATACATTCCACTGGATGTGTTCTATATTAGTTCCAGTCTATATCCTTCAGCTGCAATCCTATACTTACCACTCCTTGGAGTAAGTCTCACTGAAATTAGCAGGGCTTTCTTCTGAGTAGACATGCTGATAACAAAGTGATATTGAACCAGTATGAATTGATTTGATAACATAAACAGGGATGCTTTTACATTGGTTGGTTGATATAGCTGTCTACAAGCGACGTCAGAGAATGTGCATAAATAACAAGTGATTAATCTCAAGTTTTGATCACATGATTGCATATGGTGTCACATTGGAAAATGCATCATCTGGCAACAACCAGGAAAAAATGAACTCTACTATCAATAGTCTTTTCAGTGGTGGTAACAGTACCCTCAAGGAAATTTGATAGATCTTCATCACATCTTCATCACATGTGCAAAAACACTTTTATTCAGTCAGTGTTTTAAGAATTAATATTGGTGTTTATTTTAGTATGAGATGAGCTGCTAATGAAGACAGGAGTGCCTGGCGTGCTCTGGTCCATTGGGTCACGAAGCGTCGGACACAACTAAACAACAACAACAAGCTGCTACTGTGCATTTGCATTTTTTGCCTTACTATTTGGATTGTAATGCTTTTGTTATGTTATTTATGAGATTACTGTAAGTCAATTTTATGAGTTGTTTCCAGTGCTTTTTCCCCCCCTTTAAAAATGTTCAGGGGTACTCTCATTTTGACTCAAGAACACCACCATTTTATAGTTCAAATTGGGAGAAATGAATACAGTAAATGGACAAAAGTACAAAGATTCACAAAATGTTTAGGGGTATGTGTACCCCTGATACCCCCAGAAAAAAGCACTGGTTGTATCCAAAGTTTTACTTGGATATGAATGAAGCAGTTGTTGTTGTTGTTGTTGTTTAGTCGTTTAGTCGTGTCCAACTCTTCGTGACCCCATGGACCATAGCACGCCAGGCACGCCTGGAGCAGTTAGTTATGGCTAATAATTTCAATGGATCTTCTCTGAGTATGGCTAACATTGTATACAACCTTGTTTTTAAAAAACTGATGAATGTAAATATCAATCTGTCAATCAATATTTGCTGGGCAATATAATCCTGTCATTGTATCTTGGAGCTTATGCATATTGACCAGGAAATGTAGAAATTCTTCATTATCTCTTGGAGACTACGCATATTGAGCAGAGAAAGTGCATACTGACCAGGTAATGTGAAAGTTATTCTTAATGGCACCATTATTCATTGGAGACTCTGTATATTACCTAGAGAAAGCACATTGCTCCCTCTTCATGGGGTTATGATGTGCAGATTTGTCTACATGCATTTTCTTCTGTTAGACTGGAACCTTTGTGGAAAACTAAACCTGCTGTTTCTGACCGCTGGCATGGCAAGCATCTGTGAATCAACAAGGAAGCCCTCAATGTTTTACTTCAGTCTTCCCAGGCTATCTCCAAGGTTTCCTTCTGCGTCATCACCAGTATGGCTATATTTGCACCATGTGCATTCTAGACATTCTCTACTGGGAATCACGCCAGCTAGACTTAAAAATCAAATGTGAAATATCTTCCAAAGCAGAGGGCAGATGGCTATATTAAGTTATTAATATATTGCAGCTGTTTAGTTGATTTTCCTTTCAGTTTCCACACTTTGCTTGTCATTTTCTTTGGGTATAGATATGTTTCTAAACAGAGTAAACAGCCATCACAAAACAGAAAAGGGGAGAGAGAGGGGTGTGTGTGTGTGTGTGACAGAAAGGTTCTCTGAGTCAACACAACACTTCAGTGAAGGCCTGAGTAAACAGATGTGCCTTACTGTGTGATTCTATGCCAATAAAACATATTTGTGTGAGATCAAGAAAGGAAGTAGATACCAGAGTTAAAGTTCCTCCACTTACCTACAGTAAGTTTGATCACCTCAGTCAGGCATGGGGCAGACACCACAAATTTACAAAAGCATGGTCTCAAACCACAGAAGCTGCTACAAGTTGAAATGTGATTCCAAGTTCTCCAAGGTCCTAACTATATTGCCCTTATTTATGGAGGCCATTCCATTCAGTATAAAATCCTAAAACACTTTTAGGATGTCAAAGGAATTAGCTGGTAGATTATTAATGCTCTTTATAACACAAATAGTCATGTCTTGTTCAAGGCCACGCATCCCCAAACTGCGGCCCTCCAGATGTTTTGGCCTACAACTCCCATGATTCCTAGCTAACAGGACCAGTGGTCAGGGAAGATGGGAATTGTAGTCCAAAACATCTGGAGTGCCGAAGTTTGGGGATGCCTGCTCAAGGCTATCTCATTAATCAGCTAAGGCCTATTTGCATTCTGTAGATGCAGAACAGAAGCCAATATACAACAGAGAGTAATATCTGAAGAGTCTTTTTTTTTATTTTAAAAAATGTCGTATTACAGCTGCTGGTGGCAATGGCATAATTTAAGTCATTCCTTCTAATGATGACAATGCAATTCAGGAAACAACAGAGATTGTTTTTAAGGCACTCTCTCCCCCACCTTCACTACTGAACTCAGAATTCCCCCTTCCATCTTCACAACAACCTTATGAAGCAGGCTAGTCTAAGAACCCATAGCAAGCTGAGCAGCAATTTGAATACAGCTATCCTCAACCCAACTCCAGAAGTGATCAAGAATAACAGTACATCTTCCCACTGATATAAGCTATACCTTTAAGAAGATCCAAGCATCACCCAAGGAGTTGTGCTAGGTCTCTCTGCAGCGTAATGCTCTCTCACACATCCCACTAAGCCACAGTTTGTTTAAGCACAAGTTATCCTATAGCTAATCAAACAAAGAAACCATGGCTAAGAAACCATGGTTTTTTTAGCTGGACTTGCCAGTTTGGTGACTATCTGGAATGGGGTACCAAAAAAATAATAATAAAAACATGGTTTAAAAAGGATGCTGGCTGTGTTCACATGCAATGCCAAGCCATAGTTAAAACAAGCCAAGGTTCATAAGATAAAAACAAGGGCTTCAGATTGTGGATTTTTGGTTGAAGAGAAACCATAGTTAAACCAGAGGGCAGAATTCATACATAATGATAAACCATAGTTTAATAAACCATGACTTGGCTTTATTGTGAACCAGGCCTATGTATGTCCAAGAACTGCTGAATCTCTTCCTGGTGCTGCAATCAATTCCAGATTTCTCTAAGAGTGGAATGGCTTGTTCTCCACTACAATTTTTCAGAATTGAACTTGCTGGTTCCACTCCATCAGATGTTGCCATGTGCAATCCATCCAAGTTGGCCATTTTACTCACCAGTGAACTGGGTGAGAACCTTTGGCTCTCTTCTTCAGCTAAGAAAACCCAGCAAAAATTAACTGATTAGTTGCACATCTAAACAAGAACACTTGAGCAGGACAATACAGGTGTCATGTCAAGATTTAGCATGTGTGCTTTTGATGGGGAGAGGGTGGCAAGCTTCACAATGTGGCTCAGGACCTGTTCTTGAATAGATTCAAGATTAAACTGCCAAAAAGGGAGTAAATACTTGTAGCATTTGCTGTGGTGACTTTTTATATGCCTCATATAACTAGTAATATAGCTGTTTCTGAGAAATAATCACATGGTTTCTAAAACAGACCATCGGTGACAAAATAGGTGAAAATCTTGGAGCTCTCATAGCTGGGGAGCTTATATCGTTTCAAAACACATGCACACTATGTATATGTATGTGTGTATGTATAAATGTGTGTACACACACACACACACACACACACACACACACACACGAGCCAGTAAATGAACTTTAAAAAAATAAATGAACACGAGAAGCAAATTCCGGGTATAAAGCAAACGGCTTTATTTGTACTTCATTTCCAGCTCTGAAGCAGAGCAGCAAGCCCTGCTTGGAATTGGCACTTTAAGCAAATACACATTTAATGTATGGGGTTGAGCAGGATCCTTGAGGAGTGCAAGATAATATTTATTAAACGTTTTGGGGAAATATTCTGGCAAGCTTCTGGAGAGGGGAATTAATGTACATGATTAAACCCGAGGCAGGCTCGGAAGGTCTGAACCACAGCAGCCTATGAGCCCATCAGGATGATAAATAGCTCAGGGTCCAGATGTCCATATACGGCTAGACTTCCTCTAAGGCTGACCAGTCCTCTGTGAGCATTGCGTACAGTACTTGGATCGGGTTCACATTCTTTGGGTGTGTTTCTCTGGGAGCTTTTGATTTCCGCTCTGAGGGCTGGCTCAGACCTCCAGTGGCTCTTATAAGAAAATAGCCGCGACTGAAGGTTGAAAATGTGCAAGATTCTTTCTTTAAGTACACAAACACTCTGAGTCTAGCCACTTTCCTGCAGTCCTGCCAGGTTTTTCAGTATGTCTGATACTTGATCAAGTGGCTTCTTTAGGGAAGGGGGCAAGGCATCGAATGAGAGGAGAAGAAGGGGGGCGGGGCAGGGCAGGGCGAAGAAGCAGGATAAACATTAAAGAAAGAATGCCACAGATCCACACCTGTACTTTTTACAAGACTTACCACCAGTTCAAGCGAATATTGAAACACACACATTCCACATATAGCTGTACAAACACAAGTGTGTTGCCAGCATAGTGAATTCCTAATTCTACCAGAAAAAATATACTGTCTGAAAAGGAGCTGCTGTATAAACACCTGCATGTAAGTCAAAATTACTCCATTTTAACAATCCTATGTATCAATGACAGTCTGTATGTACATGTATATGTATATGTGTACATGTATATAGAACAGGCATCCCCAAACTTTGGCCCTCCAGATGTTTGGGACTACAATTCCCATCATCCCTGACCACTGGTCCTCTTAGCTAGGGATCATGGGAGTTCTAGGCCAAAACATATGGAGGGCCGCAGTTTGGGGATGCCTGCTATAGAATCATAGAATTGTAGAGTTGGAAGGGACTCAATGGTCATCTAGTCCAACCCCCTGCAATGCAGGAATCTCAACTAAAGCATCCATGACAGATGGCAAACATATACAAATATAGTGGAACCTCGGCTTTCGAACATCTCGGAAGTCGAACATTCCAGTTTTCAAACGCCGAAAACCTGGAAGTAAATGATCCCGTTTTCAGAAGTCGGATGGCTTCCACTGAGGTTTTTTTTTCAATTTTCTCTATCAAATTTGCAGGCTGCGCTTTGCGCCTCAGTTTTCGAACATATCGGAAGTCAAATGGTCTTCCGGAACGGATTACGTTCGAAAACCGAGGTACCATTGTATGTATATGTATATATGAATGATGGTGCACCAGAAGATCCTATGGCATGGCCAAACAAAGGCTAGTGATGCAGGCCACAGTTTATATTTTGTCATTACCTCAATCTGCACAAAATATGTTCGATGAGGTTTTTTAAAAAACAAACCACATATGGAACAAAACAATATATAGATGAGGCCCACTGAATTTCTTTCTGATCCATGAAAGACACACCGGAATTAGGTTCAAAATGGTATATCCCATAATAAAGCACCATTTGAAACTGTTGTTATTAGGAAGAGATTCCTGGTGGTATAGGCTATTCAACAGTGGAACGAACTGCTGCAGGAGGTGACTCTCTAGAGATTTTTAAGCAAACCCTGGGGGCCACCAATTGGGATGCCATCATGGTGGTTTTCCTGAATCAGCAGGGAATTAGATTAGGTCCCTTTGAGGAACCCAGCTTTTTTGATTCTATGATTTTGAACCACCCTCCCAAAAGTACTAGATAAATGGTATTTTAGGAGTTTTGTTTCAACAACGAATTGCTATAGATCTTGTTTGTATGGAAAACTCACTGGTTTCCAGTCAAACTTCATGAAAGATAAATCTTTTATTCAGCTTAGCAAAGTCCATCCCTTTCCCACCACACACACTTTTCATGGGATTTTGCACATCCCTCTACATCCCAATAGGCTATTAAGAACGGCTCAACCAGGGTTCCAAGGATGTGCACCAAATTTTAATTCTTCTTGGGATGACTTGGGTGGAATGTTTTTGCTCATGCTTAGAACTGATCATATTTGAAGCGGCCAAATGGACCGTAAATTATACAGGGTAATTTGTAAGGCTGGGGTGCAAGCTTTAATTTATAATCAACATGTGGTGCAATTCTATACTATACCTGTCTGCTCAGAAGTAAGTCCTTCTGAGTTCAGTGGGCCTCAGCACCCCCAAAAAACACACCTCTCTTGTGAGCGTGTTAGAGTTTATTTAAATATAACTGATTCATGAATCAGTCCATCAAGGCAGATGATTTATGAATAGACACAAACACACACCAGTTGACAGCCTTCATTTTTGCCTTCCCTCTAGTGTGTGGCTCATTGGCATAAGCCATCTTAAATTACTAGCCTTTTCTTTTGGCCCTTCAAAACAGTCATTTCTGAGTCTGTGGTAAGTATGATCATTTTATTTTTAAAGCCTTCTCTTCCCAGAGATCATCTACCATATTTGGGCATTTTTAAGCGGCATTCTGTTTACCTGGTAAAGTTTCCATTTTCGTAAGCATGTTATGCATAGTTTGGTGTGTCTATTATTTACTCAGAAGTGGGTAAGTGCAGCCTTTTGCTTGCAGCTGTCCAAGTAAATAGAGGTTTTGGGATGCCTCATAAATTTGGAAATATGTATTACTTACCATAATTCCCTTTTATGGGATTTTTACAAATGAGATTGGGGGGGGGTTCCTGCTAAAGGGGTGATTTTATTTTATACAAAACCAATGTGGTATTGGAAAGAGGCTACATCCTATATTATGCTGTGGTAGAGAAGGAGAGGACAGACTGCAAGCCGAATTCACTGGAAACATCTCCTGTGCATGCTTGTTTTGAAACGGATGGATGTGGAGAACACAGGTTGCTACATAAGGATATACTTTCAAGCGCCAGATCTGTAAGGTTTGACAACCACCATCAAGAGACCTTCAAAGGCCCAACAACTGGCTAATCCTTCCAATTCCAGTACCAACCATTTTTAGAGCAGCGTTTAAGCCTCCCAACAACCCTGCAGTGTAGGCTGAGAGACTGTGACTCATGCAAACATTCCAATGAACTTCAAAGCTGAGGACAGGGCAATGGCACGCCCACATTTTAGGGGCCCTGAAGCTTGGAGTCTCATGAGAGCCCTTTCGCAACCAGCAATGAGTTCTGGGTAACTGCAGTTATCTTCTTCGGTGGAGTTGTCCCATGACAGATTACCACCTTTAAAAAAAAAAACACCACCACATACACATTAACTACTAAATCTCAGATTTTGCTCTCTTTTTTAGCATTATTATTATTATTATTATTATTATTATTATTATTATTATTGAAGATCATTGGTGCTGCTTCCATATTTTGTTAATTCCACCCCCAACATTGATATAGGTGGAACTTTCTCCACAATATCTCATTTATACACAGTACTATGGACAAGCACAAAACTACTATGACGGTAAAGAGGGAGGGGTTGTGAGTCACTGGGGGGGGGCTCAGATTTTGCTTAAAATTGATATCCCATGACCTTTGTATCTGTACTGTTGTTGTTTAGTCATTTAGTCGTGTCCGACTCTTCGTGACCCCGTGGACCAGAGCACACCAGGCACTCCTGTCTTCCACTGCCTCCCGCAGTTTGGTCAGACTCATGTTCGTAGCTTTGAGAACACTGTCCAACCATCTTGTCCTCTGTCGTCCCCTTCTCCTTGTGCCCTCAATCTTTCCCAGCATCAGGGTCTTTCCCAGGGAGTCTTCTCTTCTCATGAGATGGCCAGAGTATTGGAGCCTCAGCTGCAGGATCTGTCCTTCCAGTAAGCACTCAGGGATGATTTCCTTAAGAATGGATAGGTTTGATCTTCTTGCAGTCCATGGGACTCTGTATCTCTATTACTGGCTCTCAGATGCTGGTATTGTTGAAATATGCTCAAAAAATAATAATAACTTTGAGTTGTGCCACTCAAATGGGGTCTACTAGACCCATTTTTTAAAAAGCAATGTGGACTAAGGTCGCTTCTGGGGCCTTCTGGGATTAGGGGCCTAAAGTTTAAGAACCATTAGTTTCATAGTAGATCCATCCCTGGGATAGGGGACCAGCTCTGTGTTGCCTATGCACAAACTTTACTAATTTGCTACCAAGGAGTGTGGTGGAGTCTCCTTCTTTGGAGGTCTTTAAGCAGAGGCTTGACAGGCATATGTCAATAATGCTTTGATGGTGTTTCCTGCTTGGCAGGGGGTTGGACTGGATGGCCCTCGTGGTCTCTTCCAACTCTATGATTCTATGAGTCCCCAGATTCACGCTCTGCTCAGCTGCAAAGCTTATTGGATAAACTCAAACTAGCCACAATTTCCTAGCCTAATGTACCTCACTGGGCTGATGTGACGGTAAAATGGGGAGAGGAATGGTGTATGCCACACTGCTCTTTAAGGAAAAACAAGCTGGGAAACATAATAAAGCATCTCTCTATCTGTGCCATTATGCAACAAATAGCATGGGCTCTCTTTTTTATTATTTTGTTTGCTTATGCACTGGGGGGGGGGAGTTTAAGGAGCCCAAAAGTAATTGGGCGGAATGTCTTGCTTACGAATGACTAGTACATACGCAGTGGGAAAAGTGGAGCCACATCTTCCATTCTGCCTCACTTGATTCTGCCAAGAATTTCAGGGCAAATAGTCTCCTTTTCCCTCTCTATTCATAGAAAGTACTTATTAGGGAAAATATCCCAGGATGATTCAGTGGTCCACAGTCAATTGCAAAGCAGACACTGCATAATATATTGCTTTAGGTGATATAATAAGAAACATCCCCAAATATTTTTAATTTGTTGTTGTTGTTGATGATGATGATGATGATGATGATGATGCTGTTGCAGAAAGCATTCTAAGTTGGTAAGGAGGTGGGGTGCTGGTAACAGCCAGAAACTCAATCATGAGTGTCTGAAGAAATCTGCAGAAAACTGTCAGGCTTCAATATTGCGCCTTCTTGGCTAGATAAAAAGGAAAAGGAAAGAGAAATTCCCAGGCTTGTTCCTAGCAACCATCCTCTCCCCACCAGCCACCACCGGACATACCCCCTTCCCCCACTTAAACTCTCTACTCCTCACTAATGGCAGGAGATGAATCGTGTCACATATTCTTACCTGTTTCTCCGGAAGGACTCCAGCTAGAAAGTGAGACTGTACCTTGGAGATGTAGAAGGGACCAAGTTGACACCTATTAAACCCAACAGAACTTTTGCCATTCACATTGCTAGGGAATTCAGTCAATGGCACTAAACCCCAACCAATTTACTCCAGAGTAGCCCCATTAGAAGAAATGGGGCTGTTTCGGAGTTTATTCCCGGCAATGTGCACTTAACTGAGTGCATAAACACATAGTGGTCTGGGGTACTTAGATTTCTCTGAATCTATTAAGATCTATCAAGCACATCTGTGTGATGCACATCAAGTGCTGATGATGTGCTATGCCCATTCATTCCAGCTGTGCGTCACACAGATGTTCCTGATAGATCCAGAGAAATATACCGGTAAGTACCACAGTCCACTATGTGTTTATGCACTCAGTTAAGTGTACTTCACTGTTAACATCCAGCTACCAATGCCCCCTATAGGCACTCCCTATTAATATCAAGAGAAGAAGCAGATGGAACTCCTTCCCATCTCAAGGGATGGGGACGCACTCTCTCTGTCCCTCTCCCTCTCTCACACAAAGAGCAATGCAAAAGTTTTGTAAACAGGATTCTTAAAGCACAATCCTATATGTGTCTACTAAGTTGTAAGCCCTGCTGACTTCAATGAGGCATACTCCCAGGTGTGTGTGTCTCAGACTGCAGCCTCTTAGGGTTTATTGCCCTTACCTAGTACAGAACACAGTCTTTTTTCATTGTTTCCACACATGGATTTTATTGGCTTATTGGAATATTCTCAACAAGTGTAGGGGAGAAGAATCTTGTTTCCAAATACACTGTATGATTTCAGCTTTTAATCCATTCATGTGTTTGTTCATAAAGCACATGTGGAAAAACTCAAATGGGGGGGGGCAAGTGTTTGGATGGGATGGAAGGCAATGTTTTTTAACAGAATCCATTCGTTTGGTTCACATTTTCCATTAAGTGAAACTTCACCTTCACAGTACTTTTTGCAAGCACTTTCTTTTGGATCCTGTGAACTGAAAACTGGAAATGTCTCAGATGTGATCCCTGATTATTATTAATAATAATCATAATACTTTCCAAGAAATAAATAATTTCATCCTTTTATTCTTTGGTCTGGAGGTGTCTTTACATATGATTTATGCAATTTGGAGGGAGATTTTTGTGTGTGTGAAATCCAGGTCCATTCCTTTGAAAAAAGGAGAGAGAGAGAGAGAGAGAGAGAGAGAGAGAGAGAGAGAGAGAGAGAGAGAGAGAGAGAGAGAGAGAGAGAGAGAGAGAGAGAGAGAGTATTCCAAAAGAGACGTATTTTTAAGTCCTATAAATCAGGTCTGTGGTGGTGGGAAGAATCTAGGCTGGGAGCGGGAGAAAAGTCTCCCCCTTTCTTTTTCCCCTCCCCTCTTCTTTTTTTCGATGGTGAAAAATACAGCGCCTTTTTTGTGCGCTGAAGTGCGCCAGCTTTTTCAGACAGGAGGAATGCGGAGTGTCAAGGGGTCAGGATCAATCCGGTGTGAGTTGATGAGGCAGGAAGGTGGAGAAGAATGTCAGGAATGTCGCTGTTTGTGTAGGACTCCATTCAGCCGATTGGCGCGTCCCGGGCGCCGGGAGTGTATAAAAAGCGCTGGGCCGCCTGCTTGAGACTCAGACCGAACCACCTTCCTCTCTGCTCCCAAGACGGAGAACAAGACAGGCAAGCGGACTCCGCACCAAAGGAAGGCGCTTCCCCACGAAGGCTGCACAGAGCGAAGCCAGATCCGACAGCAGCGACCCTCTCTCGCCACAAGGCAGTGAGATTTTGCGAGCCCTCGCCGGACCAGGAGCCCCTCCGCTTCCGCGCAACTTTTGCCGCCGTCTCTGTCGCCCTGAACATGCTGGCAAGGATGGGACTCCTTCGCAGCTTCGCCTTGGCGCTCGTCGTCGCCCTCTGGAGCCGGGTAAGTCCCCCTTCACTCGGCCTCGACGGTGGCCGAGCTTGGCTTGGCGGGATCAGGGGAGCTGGGTGGCTGGCTGGCTGGCTGCGGAGCCGAGACCTCTTCTCGGCTTCCCGTCTCTCCTCCTGCTCCGTCCGATCCTGACCCCTCTGTCCCTCCTCCGTGTCCCCCCAGGACGTGGCCGGCCAAGACTGCAGCGGGCAATGCCAGTGCGAATCCGCGCCCCCCGAATGCCCGCCTGGCGTCAGCCTGGTGCAAGACGGCTGCGGGTGCTGCCGGGTGTGCGCCAAGCAGTTGGGTGAGCTGTGCACCGAGAGAGACCCCTGCGACCCTCACAAGGGGCTTTTCTGCGACTTCGGCTCCCCGGCCAACCGGAAGATTGGCGTCTGCACCGGTGAGTACCCGGAGTTTTGCCTCTAGGGGGAAGCGGCGAGCAGGTCCAGAGAGAAATCCCTTCTAGTGCCTGGAAAAGTGACGCTAGCCTGTTCCAGCTTTTTGTTTCCTAAGATACTTTCCCTTCCTTCAGTCAGCCTTAAAACAAAAAGCACCCTTTGTGTATGGAAGAGATTGGTGCAAAGGATTGGTCTGGGGGGCTTTCAGTCTCCTCTAGCAAGCAAGAGAGAGCTTCCCCTGTTGACTTTCTGCCTGTTGCGCAGCTGTTAAAGGCATCAGAGCTCCAGTGTGCACAAAGGTGGCAGATCCAAGGACAGGAGTCGACCCTTGCATGCCCAAAATATGGTTAGTTCAGTCCCTTTCTTTATGTGTAGGCAGAGCTGCTGAAATCTAGGCTCCTTGATCACTCTAGGGTTGTTGTTTTTAATGAATGGCTTCTCTTTTCTGTTTGCAGCAAGGGACGGCGCCCCCTGTGTCTTTGGAGGCATGGTTTACAGGAGCGGAGAGTCTTTCCAGAGCAGCTGCAAATACCGATGCACTTGCCTGGACGGGGCTGTGGGCTGTGTGCCTCTCTGCAGCATGGATGTTCGCCTGCCCAGCCCCGACTGCCCTTACCCACGAAGAGTGAAGCTGCCAGGCAAATGCTGTGAGGAATGGGTGTGTGATGAGCCCAAAGACAAAGAACAGACTGCCGTTGGACCTGCTCTTGCTGGTGAGCTTGACTTTTTTAGTAGGCTTGCTCTCTCCATGCCCCTCTCCATGTTGATAGCCTAAGTTAAACTACACAGGGCACTTCCTGGAGTTTGGTTGCCCCCTTAACCATGCTGTGGTCTCCATCAATGGATTCTGTACCTTCTGAATGAGCTCTTAGTGCTAGAACCTAACCCTTTCTGCTATTCTTTTTCCAGCTTATAGACTGGAAGACTCTTATGGACCTGACCTATCCATGATGCGTGCCAACTGCCTGGTCCAGACCACGGAATGGAGTGCCTGCTCCAAGACTTGCGGAATGGGCATCTCCACCAGAGTTACCAATGACAATGCCCACTGCAGACTGGAGAAGCAAAGCAGGCTTTGCATGGTGAGGCCATGTGAAGCAGACCTGGAGGAGAGCATCAAGGTAAATAGGGCTCCGCTTTGTTAGAGCACTTCCACATAGTGACTGTTAAGACCCACCTGGTGGCTCTTAACAAGGGTTTTTGTATCCACCAATGGTTTGGCCTTAATGGAACATGATTTCACTCAGGCAAATTCTCCCCACCCCCACCCAATTACAGCAGTTCTCTGCATTGTGTCCCATTCTGTTTCAATGGGTCTTACCACCAGCTTCCAAGGAAGAGGAAGCAGGGGGATATAAGTGGGCCAGAGAGCTCAATGAACATCAGGTGCCCTGCCCTGAGGGAGAGGAAATACTTCTCTCTAAGGCAAAGCCATCCTTGGATACAACACTGGGGGACGGAATACATTGTACAGGGCTGTTGTTGTTCCTTGAGTTGACCTTCATGAATGTGAGTGAAACTTTCAAGAGAACTAGGCATGAACAATCTGCTATATCTGGATGGAAATGCTACTGGAGTAAGCAAGACTCCATTTATACCTACAAGGCATAATCCAGCCAGATTTAAGATCCTTAGGTATCATTGACTTCATTGTATGTTTGCTTAGCTCTACCAGTGGAATAAACAAAGCGTTTACACTGGTTGGGTTGTACCAATTGAGATGTATGTGGGCTCAATTAGCCGAATTTAGGCCTCACTGAAATCAGTGGGGCAAGTTAGCCGCAACTAAAGTCCCATCAATTTCCACAGGGCTTCATCTCAACTGAGTCTGGTTCCACTGTAATACGTTTAAGATTGGACAGTTATAAAATAAATAACACATAGAGATAAACTAAGATATTTGATAATGTGTATGGAAGCTGATATGTAAACATAGGAATTCTCTCTTCCTCTCTCAACAGAAGGGAAAGAAGTGCATTCGTACTCCCAAGTTCTCCAAGCCTATCAAGTTTGAGCTGTCTGGCTGCACCAGTGTAAAGACCTACCGGGCCAAGTTCTGTGGCGTCTGCACCGATGGCCGATGCTGCACCCCTCACAGAACAGCCACCCTCCCTGTGGAATTCAAGTGTCCCGATGGGGAGGTCATGAAGAAGAGGATGATGTTCATCAAGACCTGTGCATGTCACTACAACTGCCCTGGAGACAACGACATCTTTGAGTCAATCTACTCCAGGAAGATGTACGGAGACATGGCATAAAGCCCAAAGAGAGACTTTGAAAAACTTGACGGTCAACTTGAACTTAATAATTTGCATCTCATTTTGTAAAACGTGATTCGATAGCACAAGGTATTTAAATGTCTGCTTTGGGGGGGGGGGACAAAAAGCAGAATGTCCTATGTGATTTCAGACAAAACTGTCTATTGACCCCAAACATTGGTTTGAAGGAAAAATAGTAATAATAAGATGGACAGTGAGGAGCGACAATGAAGTTGCGCCTCAGAACAGAGTATATGGGGGGGGGTTTATAGGGATTACTTAAGGGGACATGTGCCATCTCGAGCAGCCTTTTCGTGGTGTGTTAGCATGTCTTCCACCAAATAGTGCAATCAGAAAGGACGCTTAGCAAGGCTACTGTCACGGGTTTCCGTGATGGTAGGTGCTGGACTGGAAATTCTCACCCAGCAAGGTGCTAAGTAATTGTGTTCTGTTAGAACAGCAATAGTTTTGCTTTGAAGTTCTGATTCAAATGGTTTGTTCAGAATGAATCGGAATTAGACTGGACAGCATGTGGCAATGAATTTGCCTGCCACAAGCTAGATTTTTTTAATTAATATTGTAATATTGCAATCTTGTAAATACTGTTGTGTGTGTGTGTGTGTTTGTGTGTGTGTGTGTGTACATATATATATATATTGTACAGTTATCTAAGTTAATTTAAAGTTTTATTCCCTTTTGTGTTAATGCTTTGATACATCAGTGTTAGCCTCATCTTTTTTTACAATTCAAGGCTTTATCATTCAAATACAATCCAATGCATTCATTTAACACAAGAAATAGATTCTCTTTGGGAAGTTCAGTTAGTGGGGTTGGGTGTTGCAGTGAAACGAAGTGATGCTTTGCTGAACAATATGCACCAGCAGAGTCCTTGCGAAGCTCATCATCAAATCAAGGACAAGGAGAGGGAAATCGGATTCTCTCTGCCTTAATGAACGTACATGGACTGCAGCGAAATGAGTGGCTTATTTGTTAGTTGACCAATCTTTCCACCTGGGAACAGTCTTGTTACCTGTTGAGAAGTGTGACCAAAAGTTACATGTCTGCACCTTTCTAGTTGGAAAAAAAATTAAAGTATTTTATTTTTTATATAAATTGACTTGTGCTTCTCTTTATTTTGTTGGGTCAACAAAATGCCAGCAGCTCAGTAATATTTACACTCTGGACCAGTAGTGCTCCATGAAAAGCGAGGGCAGCAGTCCTTTCCTCACCTCTTGCCACCTGCATTGTTTCATCTTACCATGGGATGGGGTAGGTGGCGGGGAGATTGCCTCTGCCACAGCATTGGCAGCCATGCAAAAATCCACTGTTCCTGCCAGTGTGTTTGCACTGCAACGACCTACCTACCACTTCCCACCTTCCCCCCAGTAAAGCACATTAACGCTGGTAGTGGGAAGTCAGGAAAATGCCATCAGTCCTCCACACTAACTGCTCTAGACTGGGCTTCCACATGTCCCTCTCCTTTTTTTGGATGGTTATGTGAATGACTCCAGTGTGGCAAGCCAGCTGTGCTTCATTTGAGGGCTCTTCTTTTTCTGCCGAGTGGGGTCCTGGACTTCTGATAGCACCATGGCCTACACTCCAGTAGGAGGTATTCCTTGATGTATCTAACCTGGTGGTAGGGTGCAATTAGTTCTGCACACTGGAATGAACGGAAAGAACGGAAGGCTTAAGCAGGAGAACGAGCGGGGAGACTCATTGCCCATATACAAGCTGGCAAGAACAATATTGTGTATAGCCTTGTTATTGGATGTAGATCATAGAATTATAGACTTGGAAGGGACTCCCAGCAATGCAGGAATCTCAGCTAAAGCATCCAGATGTCAGCTGGCCAACACTGCTGAACATGTAACATGTAAACAGGTTTTCAGTCCTCAAAAACTAACATAAGAACATTTTGTCAGCCCTGCTTTTAGAAAGAAAATACACCCACTATCCTGAAACTTCTCTGTGCTGCTAAGTCACTAGCATAGCTGCCAAGTTATCCCTTTTTTTAAGGGATTTTCCCTTATGCTGAATAGGCTTCCTCGCGAGAAAAGGGAAAACTTGGCAGCTATAGTCACTAGTCACATGATACTAAATTGCTTTCTGTGTTATTTTTGTCTTAATACTTCAGTCTGTGAAGGAGCATAAAAAAAATAAATGCAGCACTTTAATTTCATTCAGTGGCAGAATTTAGATTTAAGATGATATATAATCCTTAGAGGCAGAATCCTGCAGTGGTTCAATGGGACTTAGCCCCAAGCATGCATGCACAGGATTGGGGCTAAATCATTGACTCATTGACACTAGCTGATTCAGATTACACTCTAGGTTTCCCTGCAGCAAGTTTCCTAAGGTTTGAGCCAGCGGAGTCGCATAAATCTCATCAAAGTCAGTTCTCTGGAGTCGTCAGTTTCTTCAAACCAGCCCTTCTACCTCCCATTCGTTTTGATCAATTGGAAGACCTTCTTTCTTGCATGAAAATAAACGAAGGGGTTGTACTCTGCCTCACTGCCAATCCAACTGTATAATGTACAACTCCCTTAGGGAGTGGAATGCTTTTGGCCAGCTCTGCATGATCATTGGAATGGTGGGGACTCGTTGCTATAGCAGACGTACACCAAGGAGCAAATACTGTATAGGGAAGAACAGTGTCCCACTAAAATTATTGAAGAAGTGCTTTAGTAGTCCAGAGATAGCACCTTTCCACTGCAGAGTGGATGGGGATTAGGAAGAGAATGATCCCATAAATCAATGAACACAGTTTGTAAATTGCTTCAACTGCGGTTGGAGTATATATCTGCATAGGAAATGCCCCTACTTTTAAAGGAAGAAAGTATCTTAACAGTCCCATCTAAAAATAATAGCAACACTGACATCACCTGCAGGACACACATTGCCCTATAAATTATTCCAGTCTGCAGCGCAGGTGTTTTGAGATCTCTGTGGCTTGCAGAGATTAGATACAATCTAAGGATTAATTTAGATCTCATGAAAAGACCCATACAACAGTTCATTGTGAAGCTTGTTGTTACCACCTTGTCCATCTTCATTTCTTTTGTTTATGGGACAACATGACTTGACCCTACTGATGTCTTTACCGTTTCTGTAGGAAAGAGAGGACAAAATAATTCCCCACTTCTCCAGTCTTGTGTGTTGCTGCCCTGACAATTCAAAGGCATGGATACTTGACCATTTTCTTCCTGAGCAGGCAAAAATCAAGTCGGAATCAGCCCAATGCTTAATCGCAGAAAAGAACTTCCAGATGTCCCAAATTCACCAAGGATCCTCCAAACACAATTTTTTGCTGCCTGTGACATGTTCCCACTTTCTTTTCAGATGGCAAAGAATTAGATGTGATGGATATTTGTTTGTGTACATCTCCAGAACAAACTCCCTCTCACATCTGTCTCCTCTATTGCCACTTTGACTCATGTCTGCCATGTGCTCATAAAACAGGAGGGCTTGGCTCTATATTGAGACAATCTAGAGATTATGAAACATAGTTTTATTAATAACTTTCTGAAATAAACTTTTAACCACACGGATTCATAGCAATTAACATGCCATAGCTCATTTGGTAGAGCCATCACAGTTCTATTATCGAGGAAATATTTGTCCTACCAGAAACTAAAAACAAAACAAAACCCCAAACCCATTAGTTTTATTTATTTATCACTTGTGTATCCCCCCTCCACCTCCAAATTTTCATCCAAGCATTCAGGGGTACATCATAGCTGCCAAGTTTTCCCTTTTCTCATGAGGAAGCCTATTCAGCATAAGGGAATTTCCCTTAAAAAAAGGGATAACTTGGCAGCTATGGGGTACATCCAGGAGGTTATCCCATTCTTAACTTCACAATTCTGTAAATAGGGTATGCTAGAGCCTTCCACCTGGAAATTTATTTGGGCTTTATGAGAAATTTGGTGTCAGCTTGCCCCAAATTCACAGCAGGTGCTGTGGACCCACCTGTTCAAGGATAATCCCATAAAGAAAATAAAGTGATATTTCTTAGCAAGAGGAGAAGAAGAGAAGAAGAAGAAGAAGAAGAAGAAGAAGAAGAAGAAGAAGAAGAAGAAGAAGAAGAAGAAGAAGAAGAGTAGTTTGGATTTGATATCCCACTTAATCACTACCCGAAGGAGTCTCAAAGCGGCTCACAATCTCCTTTCCCCTTCCTCCCCCACAACAGGTTAATGTGAGGTGGGTGGGGCTGAGAGACTTCAGAGAAGTGTGACTAGCCCAAGGACACCCAGCAGCTGCATGTGGAGGAGCAGAGACTTCTTTGAGAGAACATGACAGATGGGAAAGTCTCCTAGTAATACCATATCTGAGGCAGGGAATTTGAATTCAATTCATCTCCTGTTCATGCCCATGTTACTATATCCAATGCATCACTTTGGATCTCTGTCTCTACCTAGAGATGGTGACTGTAGAATCATTCAATTGGGGAGCAAAGGGTTGGCCAAGAGAGAGAGATTACTTGGGTTCATATATGTTTGTTTGCTTGTTTTTGTTTGTTTGTTTGTTTTCACTACTGTCTCTGACTGGGCAGTGATGGGCCTCACTGCTTTTTTTGCAGGGGCAGAAGTTGCAGGAGAGAGAGAAGGAATGAAGCCTTTCTATTTAACTCCACACCACCTGCTGGCTTTGACAATTTCTCATCCAAACTCAGACATTAATCTACTCTGATTGTTTGGCAATTAATCTGCTGTGATTCATGAAGTGATGTTACTTTCCTGGCTGGATGTGTGAGTTACACATGGGGAGGTGTTGGCTATTCCTCAAAAACCAGCTAGAATAATCTTTGTCTATAAATGTGTCACACTTGACTGTGCCAGGAGCAATCATGTTGATTTCCCCAAGTTTTTACTTCAATATCCATTGTGATGCAGATGTGATCAATAGAGAGAAGCATTTTTGTAAGGACTCAAGTACTTTAGACCCTGGGTAGTACCAGTAGCAGCTGGAATAGTGGTGTGGAGCGCCGCTCCCATCAGCAGCAGCACTGCAGCTTACACAAATCAGACTCGGTTGGGGCAGGGCAATAGCAAAGTTGTGGCTGTGCAAAAAGCACTGGATTGGTTTTGCCCACGTATCCATGCAACCCTTGTTAGAAGAGCTTGCAGCCAGGATGAATTACAGTATATAGAAATGATCACTTACAGCTTCTGGAGTTCAAAGGCTTTATTCATGAAGGAGCAGATTATCTTGGCAGAAACTATTTATGGGATGAGTAGAGATGAAAGAGAGAAATAGCAGACATCTTGGGTGAATCTACACTGGTCGGTTATAATGTTAACAATGCATTATAAAAATGTGACACCAGAGAGCGCTGCAGAGCAGCGATCTGTCAATAATGAGGAATTGCATTGATAGCTATATAACTTTTTTTTAAAAAATAGCCTTTAATAGCGTTTTTTACATATCCGTATAGATTTAGCCCTTGTATCAACATATCAGGAGAGAGAAAACAAAATGGTTCAGCTTTTAGGGGTGGTGTTAACTTAAACAGAGAGACTACAAACAAGGCCTGGCTACATTGCTAGGCAAACAGTGCCTTTGTGTGCTTTAAAGAAACATCAACTAGATGCTCAAGAGAATTAAATGTATTTGTTTTTCTCCAACAACCCTGACCTCAACACCAGCCTGCCCCATCCAGGTAAGCTGCAGTGATGCTTTTGTCAGGAGGGTGATTTCATGGCTCAGACCCCCAACGCCAGTTGCTGTGTGGTGTTGTGGTTAGTGTGTTGGAGACAAAGTAGGGAGACGTAGGTTCAAAAATTCCCAGTCAAACATAAACTTCCTGTGTGAAATGGGACCAGTCACTATCTCTAAGCCTAAGCTACCTCACAAAGTTGAAATACCGGTAAGGATAAAATGGGGATGCAATAGTGAGGTACGTCACCTTGGAGGTAGGGCATAAATGTATCAAATAATTAATGTTGTCCAGCTCTTATGCTTCCATATTTGCTGCTGTCATTGTCAGTGATGTTATAATAGTCCAAAGGCACGAATTAAGGAATGAACCACAATCCATAGCCACTTAGAAATAAATGAGTCTCTTGCATAGAATCCATTTGTCTGACTCATGAAGAAGCTGGAGCCACTTCAGAAAATATGCTTCTTCTTTTTTAGTGCTTTTTCTAGAAAGAGCAAACCCCAGTTAGGTAACCTGCATTCTTTCTTAATACTGTAAGTCCTTTCCCAAGCACACAGTGCTATAAAAAAGCACTCTAGCTATCAATATAATTAAAGGCATAAAATCAACAAGGTGAACAACATCACCCTACCCCTGAACGCACAACAAAATGCTGCCTTTCGAATCTTATGCATTTAGGGCGTGATCGTTGCCTTCATTAGAAAATGGGCTGGGTGTAGCGTTAACTCAATAGATTATCCTATGTTTTATGTTCTTAACATATGGAAACAGTTACCAAGAAGTCCATCCAGCCAACTGGGAAGGGAAAGCAATGTAAGACTGTACCCAAAAAACAAGAGGAACCTGAGAACAGAAAGAGCTCGGTTAATAATATCTTAACTTCATTTTTCCATCTCCCACCCACCCCCCTTTAAAAACAAAAACCCTTCTGGATTTCCCCTACATGTCCATAAATGGAAGTTACCAAAATGCCACATTTTCAGACTGACTTGAAACAGGAAATGCCAACGCTTTCTTAAGATAACCTGTTCTGTAACCACAATAAGGCTGCAACCCTAACCTCAGTTGCCTGGAATACTCATGCAAAAGTAGAACATAAATATAAATATTAAACAATACATTTAAGTGTGTCAAAAACAGGGATGCTATTGGAGCATCTGTTGGTGGATATCGCTAGCCTGATGGGGAGTTACACATACAAACTGATGCTGCATACAGTACTTGATTTCCTGACCTCTTCCAGCAGCAGGCTTCTCCCCACATGTGAGAGATATGCTTGGGGAGAAGCAAGACATTTTGCCACCTGAGGCCACCGAGCTACCAACCTGTGCACCAGCATCTTCCTCTTGCCTGCTCACTTCTGATTCCTCCACAACCCACCTCATCTGGGGCTATCTTGCCCCTGTACTGCTCTGAGTATCATAGAGTCTTTGCTCAGACTGAGGGACTGTGGATAAGGTGACCTTGGAAAGTGCTCAGGTCACCACCACTTTGGCACTGACAAATATTTTTTTTTGAAATTTCACTGTAATATACTGTGATGCTCTCCAGGGCCACCTCACCCACATTGCCTCTATATCACCCACAATGCCTGTAAGGGGGAGGGATTACAGAAACCCCCCCCCCCTCATCAGAAGCAGCCCGTCTCCAAGCAGTCATGAGAGTGAGGGGTCTGAAGGGGTGAGTCAGGAAACGGAGAGGGAGTGCCAGGGCTCTGGCAACACAAAAGAGCCCCTGCTCCATAGGCAGGAAGAGAGGGAGGTGGAAAGAGTGGACAGGAATGGGGCAGACAGAAGACCCGTCCCTCCGACGCCGGAACTGAGAAAAAGGAGGAAAGGGAGGCGCTTCTCAGTTCCGAGGCTTTTATGCTGGTCCCTCCGACGCCGGAACTGAGAAAAAGGAGGAAAGGGAGGCGCTTCTCAGTTCCGAGGCTTTTATGCTGGTCGAAAACGCGGAAGAGTTTAGTGCAGGAATCTGACTCGAGCGGGTAGACATGAAATGAGCAATCCGTTACACTGTAAATAATGTGCACCAATAAAAACGTCTGAAAGACAAGCATGTGGACGGTCGTTACTCAAGAGTAGTCACAACAAACCCTGACAATGCCCTTCCTCAGACTGAGGCACAGGTGAGTGGCCTAGGCAGACCTTTAGGAGCATAAGCAATGGACAAACGGTGGCAGCACTCCTATAGGCTGGGAGTGGTGGCTGACAAGGCCCCCGACTACGACCTTAGCGACTATTATGGTCAGGCCAGCAAAAACAGTATTGGGAAGTGGTTGGCTCAGATGTGGGCAAGGAATGTAGTCCTGAGGCAGGAACAGAGGAGCTGGAGACTCAGGAGGCACTGATCTGCCAGCCCATAAAATCCACTGCCTGAGGCAAATGACTTGCTGATGGGTGGAACAAACCAGGATATGCTAATATTTTCCCCTCCTGTATGCACAGTGAACTTGCGGGGGGCAGGGTTGAGGTCTGTGACAGACCCAAGTTATCCAGGTCAAGATTTCAGAATACCACTGCCACTCATTCAGTATACATCAGAGGGTGGGGAAAGAGAAATTTCCACGAGAAAATTGCATTCACCGTGAAACTTCACGCCATTTGAGAAGTGGGCCAGAAGTCAATAAAGATAGATTGTGTAGATGTCCTCTGCTTCATCAATCATAAAGCTGACACCTATAATTTTAGCATATGTAATGCCAATGCAGGCACGTTGACATCTACAGCCAAAGGTTCTTACCCCATAAATTTATGTCTATTATTAGATCTGCTTCTCCAAGTTGTATCAGTTTCCTTTCCTTTCCTTTTATTTTATTTTATTGGACCAATATTGCAGCAACTGCTCATACCAACTATGGTGAATCTATTTATACTCTGGGGAAGGGCACCGTTCTTAACTGAAGCATAAATAGTGGCACATAAGCTTCTGGTGAAGGAAGGCCCATCAACACAGAGAAGGAGGCTTCCACCGTGAATCTTCCTTCTGCTTTGCATGCCTCTTCACAAATGGTGGAACATAGATGTCCCCAAGGCTTTCCCCCAGTTCTGTAGCTTATCAGGTGGGCACCATTGCCATTCTAAGAGAACTTCCCACTGGTGGGGCTAGCACTGCATCCACAGCCCAGATGTACATGGTGGAAACAAAAGGTGCAGGATGGCTTGGCCCAGATTGGGCCCAACACTAGGATATGATGGCAGTGAAACTCGCTCAGCACCCAGCCCCAGCCTGCCATTTTGGGACCTTCTGCTGGCTTTGTTTGGCAGCTAGGGGAGGCTGTAGGGACATTGCACAGTGAGGGAATAAATGTGTTGGATTGTTTTGCCCATATGTCCAACATCAAGCAAAAAGGGCTGACATGTTGTTCCCGAACTGAGATTGTTTTCACATCATGAAACTGGTAATTATTTATTGGGGCGGAGGCCTCATGCCAATCCATTCTTTCTAATGCTTCAATCGGTGATAGCTGCTGACACCAGCTATTTATCTGACAGGAGATCCTCACGCACAATAGCATGCATGTGCTGACAGAGAAATGTGCAAAGATCTCTGAATTGCATTAATAAGAAAAACAAACAAACATGTGCTCTGGATGTAAGGGTGACTCCCTACAGGGAGCCAGCCCCCATCATCCTGACGTCCACCTCGCCAAGCACAGGGAGCAGCAGTGGATCTGAAGCAGCCAGGGGGGAGGGGAGAGACTCGGAGGGAGAGAGAAACCAGTGTGTGGAACAATGGGAAAGCTCGGGGGCGGAGAGATGCGGGCAAGGGCTCAGGAATGCTGGAGAGCCCTGCCACTACCCTGACAGGGAGGAGACTGAGAGGGCATCGCTTCTTCCGGCGCAAGAGTTAAGGAGAGCATCGCAACGCAGGTCAAGGGGGAGGCGTTTTGGGGTGCCCCAACTACTTTGCTGGCGTAAGAACAGACGTACACCATTGCCAGATTCTGATTCGGAATGAGAGGTCATGTTTTACGCTGTCTTTGCACTGTAAATACCTTGCACAATGAAAGTCTATAAAGACAAACTGGACTCAAGCGGAGTTACTCTAGAGTAGCCATGACGACCCTCTGACACTACTGTGAACATGTTTTAATACTGTTGCTTCTAATTTCAGGTTATATTCCGATGTATTTCATCTCTTTTATTTGTGAGCAGTTTTGAGTACACTAGAAATAGTGTAGTGAAATTCATTTTGTGTGGCCGGTGGGTATTACATGTTTTACGTGCACGGAAGTAAGTAAGTAAGTAAACTTTAATACAGTCAAAGACCAGCAAAAGTACATGCACGGAACTTTACGGAGTAATAAGGCGAATGCGCCTGTCCCTTAAGAGCTTACAAGATGGGAGGCAGTAGAGAGAAGATTAAAGAGGGGGAGAAATTTGCTTGGATCCAGGGTTTCTTCTGTTCATGGAAGGGGTTTTTAATCCAGCAGAGACTCCCAGTAGTGAAAGTGAGGGAGGTAAGTACCACCTATTTTCCTTTCCCTGTAACCTCAAACACAAAATAATGGGTTAAAAAGAACAGCCACCTCTATTCAGAGCCACTGAACCCCAGTGCCTACAGCAGGGACCCGACTAGAACCTGTGGCCCTGCAGATATTGCTGCACTACAATTCCCGTTATTGTGGACCCATTGGCCATGCTGCTTCGTGGTTAATGAGAGTTAGGGACCAATATTTGGAAGGACACAGGTTCCCCACTCCTTGGCTGCAGTATAGGACTCGAAAGTGGGAAACCCAGACTCATGAAGCACCCAGGCTGCTCTAAGTTCCTTTGGAGGCAGTGTGGCATATTAATGAAACATTTTGGAATCAATAAAGCCAGGAGCTCTGAGTCTGTAAGAACTGAGCATGTTCACTGGTGCCAGAATGTTGACTGGCTTTTGGATGGGAGGGTAGAAAATGGGGGACAGAGGATGGAATGATAAAAGACATGGCTGGCAGCCTGGCACTCTGAAAAGGAGCACCCCACACAGCAACATTCAAAGTCCCACTGAGAAAGAAAATTTTGGAATGATTTCCTGAGAAGTCCCAGGAAAGAGTAAGGGGGTCCATGTTCCAGTTTACATAATGCCCTCAACTGTACCATTCCTAATGCCCAAACTGCCTGCATATGCACATTTATTCTTGTTGGTGCTGCTCCTCATAGAAAATGTTGAATAGTTGGTCATACTGCCCTCCTGTGGTAGAACCACAGAACAGCCTCAGGCCGGGAGAGCATTTGAAGTGGGGAAAGGGAAGCTTTTCACTCTGCATAAACTTCTGTCTCCTATTGAGGGAAGAGAACAACTCCAGAAAGATGTAAGCAACCATTATAGATCAAACTGCGGGAGGCAGTGGAAGACAGGAGCGCCTGGCGTGCTCTGGTCCATGGGGTCAGACACGACTAAACAACAACAAGGGCCTGTGAGAAAATGGGAAGAGAATCATGCTCTTTGTGTGGCCAGAAAGTGCTGGAGGACATGTGGAAGGAGACCGATAGTGCAGATTTTCCAATGTGCTTGCAGATGCAGGATTGATTAGGAAGTACCAAAGGCCCTCAATCTGGAAGCTTTCAAAATATTTAGTGCCCCATATAATTTGGGCCACCAATGAGGAAATAGGTAAAAGTGCTTTTTTTTTTTTTGTCAAATACAGGCTGCTACTGTTGGGCTTAAAAAAAAAAAGTGCTCCATTTACGAAGACTCACGCTTTTCAGAAGAGTAGAGAAATGTAGCTAATTAAAGATGTAAATAAATGTACATCCTTTGTGTTTTTTCCACAATTTGGGTGGAATAAATATGTGACAGATACTTATGTAGCAGCTAAAGATGAAAGGATCTGTCAGTTTCCATCCTTTCTCATTTCCCCCTTACGTTCAGTTCTCATGAAAATTACGCAGCATTTTGAATAGATTTTTTTCCTAATAAACACATTTTTATATGCAATTTTCCCTGATATCCACGAGTTTCTGTATGTTATTTTCACCAGCATCTTCATTTTTTGGCATACTTTCCCCTAACATATGCATTTTTGTAAACAGTGCTTGAGGAACCGCATTGTGACATTCGGATAAGTGCGAAGGAGGACTGTGCTTCTGTTCTCTTTTGAAAAGTGCAAATTTGATAAATTTACTGAACTAAATTTCTCCTCCATCCCTAGTGGCAGCCTTTACTGCCACTGCACAACAATTGGTCGTGGCTTTTAAATTCACACCTAAACATTACTGATAATACTGAAACTTAGCCTGACCTTTGCCTCTGCCCTGATTATAGAGAACAGTTATGACAATGTAACACTTCCCAACCCATCCATTTGTCTCAGTCTGCTGACTAGAACAATAAAGAATCTTGCCGAATCTTAAAAGACGAACACATTTAATTATGGCACAAGCTTTAGTGTCCACTTCACCAGATGTACAGCATGATCCTCAGTTGGTTGATATATACAAATGGATATATAGAAGATGAAAAATTAAAAAGCACCATCCGTTACATGGCAATGAAGTGCAAAAAGCATAGTTGGTGGCAGTTCAATTAGACACGAATTAAATTCAAGCTGCTCAGCAAAGGAAAAAATGTTCCTTTGTTTGTGCAACTTTATTTCAAAACCCCTTCATGGATCAATGCCTTGTCGTGGCGAAGGGGCTTGAATAACTCAGAGAAGCTATGAGCTATGCCATGCAGGGCCACCCAAGATGGACAGGTCATAGTGGAGAGTTTTGACTAAACGTGATCCACCTGGAGAAGGAACTGGCAAGCCACTCCAGTATCCCTGCCAAGAAAACTCCATGGACAAAGACAACATGATCGCCGAAGAATTGATGCTTTTGAATTATGGTGCTGGAGGAGACTCTTGAGAGTCCCATGGACTGCAAGAAGATCAAACGTATCCATTCTGAAGGAAATCAGCCCTGAGTGCTCCCTGGAAGGACAGATCCTGAAGCTGAGGCTCCAATACTTTGGCCACCTCATGAGAAGAGAAGACTCCCTGGAAAAGACCCTGATGTTGGGAAAGATTGAGGGCACTAGGAGAAGGGGACGTCAGAGGACAAGATGGTTGGACAGTGTTCTCGAAGCTACGAACATGAGTTTGACCAAACTGCGGGAGGCAGTGCAAGACAGGAGTGCCTGGCGTGCTATGGTCCATGGGGTCACGAAGAGTCGGACACGACTAAACAACAATTTCAAAGCAAGCATTTGCAGAATGACTTGAATAGAAGCTAGCCTACAAAGGAGGCAAAATGCTGGGATTCAACAGGAGACAACCCCGGTACATTGCTCTCTGAAAAGCTCCCAATTGGAGGTGAACTATGTGGAGCTCCTGAGTGGAGCCAATCCCAGTGCAGCTCACAGTTGAGAAAACACTGGAGGCCTCCAGGTTACTCCTTTGCTGCCTTTGCTTTGTCCATCCCATCACTGATGTCATATGGTGCCAATTGTGGGGCAGGTGGGCATGGCTTGGGAACACTGTTTTTAAGGGCTAACCGAGGACTCCTGCCAGCAGTTTCCCCATGCCTGAATTAGAGCTTAAAGGTAAAGGGACCCCTGACCATTAGGTCCAGTCGTGACCGACTCTGGGGTTGCGGTGCTCATCTCGTGTTATTGGCCGAGGGAGCCGGCGTACAGCTTCCAGGTCATGTGGCCAGCATGACAAAGCTGGTTCTGGTGAACCAGAGCAGCACACGGAAACACCATTTACCTTCCCACTGTTGTGATACCTATTTATCTACTTGCACTTTGACGTGCTTTCGAACTGCTAGGTTGGCAGGAGCTGGGACCGAGCAACGGGAGCTCACCCCGTCGCGGGGATTCGAACCGCCGACCTTCTGATCAGCAAGCCTTAGGCTCTGTGGTTTAACCCACAGCACCACCCGCGTCCCTGAATTAGAGCTTAGGTGTATGCAAAAGAAGCACAACTACCATTTACAACAACTATGAACGTATATCTTATCTGCCAACTAAAGCAGAGAGAGATATTTTTCTTTTTAAAGACACTTTATAGAATAAAATGTGGGCTTCATTTTGGGATGGTATGTCACTTTGATTAACAAAATGAATATTTTAAAGTGGCAAACAGTCACCATCAAAAAATGAAGTCCACATTTTATTCTATAAAGTCTTGGAAAAAATAATGCTTCAGAACTTGTTTGTGTTTTGTTGTGCCAAACTCTCATGCATAGCTGCCAAGTTATCCCTTTTTTTAAGGGATTTTCCCTTATGCTGAATAGGCTTCCTCGCGAGAAAAGGGAAAACTTGGCAGCTATGCTCTCATGAAATGTTGTGTCCAGAACACCTGATGGCGCTGTTTCACCAGGCGTGCATATTTCTGTGTGGTGGATAATACTTAGCACTGAGTGTGACTGGGATCACCTTTACAAAAGGCAACTTAAGTACATCGGAAGCTGGATCAGGCCCATCTAGTCCAGCATTCTCTTGTAACAGTGAATTCCTGAACAAGTTAAAAGGGAATTTTGAAAGTCCTGAGTGAAGATGCTGAAATCTTTACCATGTGAATGGAAAAGTGCTGGAGGAGATAAGGAAGTAAATAAAGGAGATGTTAGGTGAGTTAGGTGCGATCAAGGAATCTCTAAGCATGTGGTCCTCTCGAGTGGTTTCCATTCCAAAGCAAGGTGGGCCTATTAGATTTTGTACAGACTTCAGAAGCATTAATAAGATCACCGCATATGATGCCTATCCAATACCCAGAGTGGATTCTATGTTGGAGTTGTTGGGATCAGCCAGCATCAGGGTTTTTGGAAAATGGAATTGGAATAATCATCTAGGTGTAAAACAGCATTTAACACTGAATGGTATATATGGATTTACTTTTCTTCTGTTTGAGTTAAATGATTCTTCTGCATCCCAAAGGGGAAAAGGAATCTTTATGACAAATGATAATCCCTCCTTATTTTTTAAAAAGCAGTACCAGCAAATCTAACCAGCAAATATGTGTTGCTCAAAAGGACTAGTATCTTAAAATCAGTATTTATTCAATTTCCAGAAAAGGGGGTGGGCACTACAGGTATACTAGTGATTTTTTTCTTTTCTTTTCAGCAAATATTACAGACCTATTACGAAGCTATCAGAAGCCTCCTTCTTTCTATAGGTATTTGACATACAGTACATTCTGCAAAACAACTCCAGAACATGGCTGCATTTTTATTTAGTATTTATATTATTTCTTCTTTTTTAAAAAATATACATGCCAGTTGCTTCACTTTTAGTTAATCCACTATTAACACAAATAATACACTATAAACAAAAAGAAAGTAATTCCAGTACACTTAAATGGAGTTGAAAAGAGCTGTTGACGTTGCATGTGCGTCCATTTACATATGGCTGGCAGAATGACTTTAATAATATACAAAAACCTTCCACATCATTCATGTGGATAACAGGCTGGGAGAAGCTGTTCTCTTTTGCTATAGTTGGTCCATAAAATGTCCCTGAGATACAAATATGGCAGAGAGTCTTTCCAGCTCCCATTTTGCTCAAGCATCTTCAAAAAAAACCCACTCATCTTCCAGCGTGATTAAAGCATTTACTTTGTGCAATATGGTTTTTCACTCTCTCTCTTTCTGTATAGAAACTCACATTAGGCCTTGTCCAAGCTTGGCAAATAAGTTTTTAACTGTAATATGTCGGGTACAGGCTGTTTACTGTCATGGTAGAAGCTTAGTCCCGTAAGAAGTTCCACGTCTCTGACTCGGGTTGTATGGAACTTAATTCTCTCTTCCACCCACGAGGACTCAGGCTTGCCAGTCTGTTGGAGCAGAGAGAAAAGATCATGTAAAAGATTGCTATAGAGTGTGCCTGTCTTATTTAAGGGCAGGGGGAATTGGGATTACTCACTGCGCAGCTTTCACTGTTGTCTTCTTTGTGAGGTATAACATAAGATGCAACATCAAGAGACCCTTCGCATTGCCAAGGAGTCTGGGAAACATTTTTACAACTTGTCAAGATAACGAAGTAGTGAGTTGGAATGAGGACTTCTGGATTATTTGTGAGCCTGGAATAATAATTTTAAAATCAGTATTTTAAACTTTATCCTTGTAAGTGTTTGAAGTTTTGTCACACCACAATAGAATGGACAGTGGGAATCAACAAAACATTAAAACAGCATTAAAATGGCTTGATCCTGCTAAATGCAACCCACCAGAAAGTTCTGCTGTGAGAAAACATTTTTGAAATGAATCATATAGGAGAATTTGCTGATGGATCACGTCCCTTGATGTCAGAGGCATGAAATGCGTTTCTCTGGAACTAGGTTTCCATCTTTTAAAGCTTTACTTCCTCATTTTAAAGAAAACCTACTGAAGCTTTCCAGTTAATGATGCTGTTATTGCGTTGTTTCGAGCAGAGTTCATGATAATTCAAAAGAACTCTTTGGAACCATGAGTCTAGCTAAATGGAAAGTTAGAATGGTTTTCCTAAGGAAAGCTTTGAAAGAAAGAAAAATTACAATAGCAACTCAGATGAAGGAAGGAATTGAATTTGTCGAAATGACGCTAGGTATCTGTATAGCAGACTCACAGGCTGTATTTGGACTGAATGCTAAATCTTGGTTCAGCACTACATGAATGACTGGGCTCCTCTCCTCTGTTCCTCTCCCACAAAGCTGAGCTGCACTCCAGAAGTAGCTGCTTCCATTTCCCCTTAACTGGTTGCTATTTAGTCAGAACTAGAAATCCTATAGTTAGTGTAGGCTTATTTTGAAACAAACTTCAGTCAGCATTAAATCATGTTCCCTGATTCAGACAAAACAAAACAAAACAAAACACAGTTAAGGGAAAGTGGAAATGAAATCTTCCAAAAAACTTGTTGGAGACAGAGGAGGGGGAGTGTTCAAGCTTAGGAGGGGGCTAGGCTAACTTTGCCTAATACATTAAAGTGGGCATGCACTTTTGCATTATTATTAATATAAAAGTAAATGTAAAGGGGCCCCTGACCATTAGGTCCAGTCGTGACCGACTCTGGGGTTGCGCGCTCATCTCGCATTATTGGCCGAGGGAGCCGGCGTATAGCTTCCAGGTCATGTGGCCAGCATGACAAAGCCGCTTCTGGCAAACCAGAGCACACGGAAACGCTGTTTACCTTCCCGCTGTAGCAGTTCCTATTTATCTACTTGCATTTTGACGTGCTTTCGAACTGCTAGGTTGGCAGGAGCTGGGACCAAGCAACGGGAGCTCACCCCGTCACAGGGATTCAAACCGCCGACCTTCTGATCGGCAAGCCCTAGGCTCAGTGGTTTAACCACAGCGCCACCTGGGTCCCTATTATTAATATAATGTAATATAAATTATTATTTATAAATGCACATACTGCTTAACGTCAAAATAGGCTTTCAAGTAGTTCATCAGTTATAAAAAAGGGGAGGGGAAGAGTGAAAGGAATTCCTTATTCACATATGCTGATATACGAACTTAACCAATCCACAACTCCCAAACTAATGTGAGGATCAGAACTTACTTTATCCACCAACATTCATACTTCATGCAATTCTTGACTCAGAAACCATATAAGAATATGTTTAAATACATATTTGGGAGGGCACAGGAATATATATTTTGAAAGAAATGTGTTTTAAAATATAATTTAAATATTTTTAAAAAATATTTAAATATAGATTGTTGGCTAACTTTCCAAAGAAATAAAATCACAGGTGACTGCAGAAATGGAACACAATGAACTTCTAGGTGAACTCATAGGTAAACGCATGTGAAAGTGAAACAGACTTATTGGCCCATCAGTACTGCTGAGAATACAGAAATGGGAGATAGAGATGATAGATGATAGATAGAGATAGATAGATAGATAGATAGATAGATAGATAGATAGATAGATAGATAGATAGATAGATGATAGATAGATAGATGATAGATAGATAGATAGATAGATGATAGATAGATAGATATAGATGATCGATAGATAACAAAATAAATTTTATCTGATGTTTCATCCCAGAAATTAACTATAGTAAGAACTTTTCTATGCTAGCTAGTGACATAAAATTGTAATATGGTTTTAAAAATAGCTACAACTGACATATGTTTACCTTTTCACTTCCTCGGGTGTATCATATAAGCCATTGTAGTCGTGATCAAACACAGGGCCAGCAATGACATGGACACCATTTCTGTCTGCAGCATAGGCTGGCAGTAGGACTGCATTAAAGTAGTTCCATATCACTGAAAACGCAACGGGAGCAGTTGAACAAGGAAATACAAGCACCTTTCCTATCAATCACACATGCAGGATAAGAGGGCATCTTTTGGCATTTCCCTTACTAAGATCATCAGCTGCCTTCATTATTCTTATTTGCCAAACTAGTTTTGTGTTGCAGGAATCCCCTGGTGGCTGGCAAATATGACATCTTTGGGATATTGGAGGCCTCATAACACATAATCTCTGTGGCCTAGGGAATTTCCCTTGATTTGTATATTTTAGGCAAACTGGGGCAATTGCCTTGGGCAGTGGCACGGGGGGGGGGGGCGGCAAGCAGCTGCCCTCCAGCCCCTCTGCTAGCCAGCCCTGCTGCCTCCTCATACCATTCTTCAACACTTGCCTCCAAACATCTTTACTTATTAGTGAGTTTCGGGGTTTTAGGTAGCAGGCAGTGGTTTTAAAAATAGAGAGAAGACACAATTAACCCTTACCCTGGAAAGCATGGTACATTGGTACAATATTGCTTGATAAAAGTGCTTCATTTTTACTGTATCTTTCATCCTTTATCAGATCTGAAAATTAAAAATGTATAAACAACTATTAATTACAAAATTTGAATGAAATGTCTCAAAAAAGGGTTACGCCTCATTCCCCTCCCTTTTCTGCCCACTTCTGGGTCACAGTGATGTGTGCATGCACAGTTGCGTGTCAGTTTAATGCACATAAATCAGTTGGTGCCTTACATCTTATATATAAAAGCAGAAACTGCAACTCTTGCTTTGCTTGCTAATAAATTTTTCTGCTCAGAAATGAAAAGTAAACAGAATTACTTGGTGGGAAAAGAAATCCATAGTTTAGCTGGGGATGACTTTTATAAAATGAACACATCTGGCTGCGGTTCGAAGGAATGCGACTGTCGACATTGAAACAGCTTGGGGTGGCTTCTGAAGATGCAGTCCAATTGTCCTATTTAACAAAATAGAGCATTAGTTGCCGAGTATGCATACCGCACATTACATAAATTGCCAGATACAGATTCACAATTCTCTCCCTTACTCTGACTGTCATCTATGAAACGGTTTAGCCTGTGAAGCTTTTTTTGGGCCAATACTTATTCCAGTCTCTGTTTGGTTGGCTGAACATATTACTTGTGAAGACCTCTCTAATAGTAGAATTTTATAATTCCAAACCCCTTCCAATTTTGCCACACCACCAGGAACAGGTCTATGTGGACCTATTTGGTGAAAATTTCATTTTGGAGCATCAGACATTTTTCAGACCAAGCTGGTCATAGCTAGGGCGAGACAACATGTGACATGCAAACGTGAGAAGCACATGGATGAGTTGTGGTCCACCTGGCCTTTGTCCAACAGAAGACTGTGACAGTGGAGGACTTCAGGCTGCTGTGGGAGATCTTGGATGTATAAACTTCAAATTCTTCAACTTGGAATTCTAATCAATTCAATATCTAGCCCTGGTACTCTCGACCTTTTCAGGCTGAAGCACCCACTTTTAATACAAGCATGCATTTTGATGACCCAATTCTTAATCTTGTACCATATGTTTTCATGGTGGTGGTGATCTTGCTGCAACCCATCTTGGATCAGGACGCAACCCACTGGCGGGTCCTGACCCACCTGTTGAAAACCAGTATCAGTAATTGTCTTAGTATTGTTTAGGCTCACTACTCTTGCCCCTCCTGATAACTTCTTTTCCCCCTTTTAAATATAAACTGTGTCCTTAATTACTGAACATACTTACATGCTTGTTAACCATATAGGCACTCCACAGAGGCATCTTGATCTTGTAGCTAAAGCCATTTACATAATGGTAGCTATGAAGAAGACAATAGACCTGCTTCTTTTGGAGCACTCTGGGCCTCCCAAATGGCAAACTATATTTTTCAATCTTCTTTACTAGAGTAATAGGAAGAAAAACACAATTCAGTTTGCTTCTCCTGGAAAGATTTTCTGCTTAATTTATACTTTTCTCTAAGCAGTTACTGTGCTTACTTTCTGAAGTAGTGAAATTTATCTGTTGTCGAATCTGTGGCAAGAGAAAGCAAAAGGTGAGGTCATCATTTTGTGTACCATCATACCAAGCAAAACATTTCACCAAAAGCGTCCTGTTTTTTATGTTCCATCTTTGTTCCTCTCAATCACAGGAGCCCCATGAGTGGATATACAGAACTCCATGGTTTTAGCCAAGAGTGCCTTCAATTGCTGCATATATTTTTTGTTCTCATGAATACTTACTGAAGAATCACATGGGCAACCACGGTGATCTGCAGAGGTTCTCTGTTGTGTGGAAGGGCATGTCGAAGGAAGGCTTTCTTCCTTAGGATGTCTCGGCATATAACTGGCCTGCTTCAAGAGGTGGTTGAGGCTTCCATAGGTTCCATTGTTGGGAGCCGGTGTCAAGCCAAGTAGATCTACAGTTGTTCAGAAAACAATGGCAAAGATGTTCAAAGGTGCACTTCTGCACTGCAGTCCATTTGCAACTATGATCATGAAAATGCCATGTCTTTAGAATTTCTGAGATTTTTTAATTCTATCTATGCTGGTGGTCAACTGCAAGGCCCACTGGAAGCTGATCATAAGCATAAAAATATAAGACAGTAAAATAAAGTAATCACACGCCACAGGTGGGTCTCCTGGAAGACAGAATTCCAGAGCCTGGGTACTACCACTGAGAAGGACCTCAGACGATAGTAAGATGTGAAGTTGTGCTTCCTCTAAAGATATAAGTGAGTAGGCAGACTCATATGGGAACAAGCAAATCTTTAAATACAGTATATTATAGTCTGCTCACTACCCAAGAAACACTGCTTGTCATATGTATAGAAGACAGCTTGGGATCATCTGCATACTATAAGGCACATTTGCACACTGGCCAACCCCAACCATGATTCAGCCTACAGCAGGGATGTCCAACAGGCTTGGACATCACAATCTACTGGTAGATCTCCAGGAGATTTTGGTAGACCGCAGTCAATCGCTGGTTCCCTTTCCTCAGCGGTGGTAAAATAGAATTGGGCCCCGCCCCCTTGGCTCACCCTCTATTGTTGCAGGATCTCCAGAACAGAAGATGGAGCTTTTGCAGTGAAGTTGATTGTCTCCTTAGCAATCTTCTGGTGAGTGACTTTCCCCTTTCCCCCTAAAGAAAGCTCAGCAACTTTTCCCTGAACACCCCCCCCCAAAGGGAACTGCATTCCCTAAAAGAAGCTCAACAACTTTGACCTGACCCCCCCCCCCAAAAAAGGGGTAGATCGCTGCCAGTTTTTTATTCTGTGAGTAGATCGCAGTCTCTCAGGAGTTGGCCGTCCCTGGCCTGCAGGAATAGTCTACAACTGCAATAATTTTTCTCTCATTTCCTTCACAGGGCGATAGCTTCACTGTTGAGAAAGGTTCTAGAGGTGACACAAAAGCTTGAGCCCCTTGCAGGCTGTGATGCTGCTACTAATGCACGATAGGCTAAAATTCATTCCCTAATACAGAGCAGTCCAATGCAGCCTCAAACGGACAGGGATTTCACGAGTGTGAATAGTATTTACAAACAGTTTTCTCCCAAAGAGAAAATTATGTGATAATGTGTAGAATGCAAGGAAGTTTGTGCAACCATTTCAATAAATGCACACTGAGAAAATGAGAGCACTATTGATGCTAAGGGGAAACAAGCTATTAACCTGGATAATCAGGTCTTCAAGGGCCATGCAAGAGAGCTTTAATATACAGCTCCCATGAATCTGTATGTTGATACTGCATTTCATCACATCACTTACAAAGTTTCAAAATGTAAGACAACAAAACATGTCTTTATGGTGAAGCTGAAGGCTTATTTGGCTTCTTGTGTATGTCCAAAAACCCACGAAACTTAGCACTTCCCTCAAATATCCGCATACACACACAAACTTCATATCTAGTTAAACACTTATTTCAGTGGGCTTTTGGAAACAGAACCTTAAGTGTGGGGCAGTTTGCAATGGGTAGGGAGAGCTCTAAGAAAGGGGAAATAGTAAGATATGGGAATCCTGAGAAGGTGAAACACATATAGAAATAGAGTAAATAGGAAGAGGACAAGAAGGGGCTAAAAAAAGTAGGGTTGTTGTTGCTAGATTGGAAATTGACATGGGCAAGAGGCAGCAGAGTCCAGCAGTTTCCCACTATAAGAAATGTATCCATAATGTATATGTAAAACTCCAGTCCAATCAAAAACTATTTTTCAAAAAGCTTTGTGAGGTGGGGGTGGGGGTGGGGAAGCAGCCACTTTACCATACCACACATTAAATTGTAGATCTCAATGTTTTCGAAGGGATCAACTTCAGTTTGAATCTTGAATCCAGGTCCAAACCCAATAAACAGAGCCTAGAATAAAACAGAAATTATGTTTTATATGTATGAAATGAATCTCTCTCTCTCTCTCTCTCTCTCTCTCTGTGTGTGTGTGTGTGCGTGTGGGTGGGTGGGTGGGTGGGTGACATACTCATTTGGAACATCTATTTAGAGTGCAGTCCTATTCTCATTTATCTGAGAATAGGCATGATTTAATTCTATTTCTATTACTTCTATAAGGTTGCAGAGTTAGTCTTTAACTAACAATGGTTAAATTGCTCTGAATACAAATGCAGTCTAAACTCATCTGAAATGATTCTCTGCTACAGTTATTTCAGGGGACATCAGAATGACCTTTCAATAGGCTCCTCTACTTTATTTAGACTGTATGTGTGAGGAATAGATAGTTGGTTCACATATATTTTTCTGAACTGTCTCCAGCAGAAGTAAACAGTGACTAATTATGCCCCTGTGTCTACGTAGCCCTTAAGTTTATCTAAACATGTAAGACCAAGATAGCCCTTTTTAACGGCATACAGGAAACCCAGCTTTAGTTGAGGTTCTTTTTTACTTTCTTTGAACAAATACAATATGTATTTCCTTGCAAGTGTTATTGAAGTCATAGTATAAATGTTATCATCTACCTTTATTCAGACTACAGCTGCATCCATCAAGACAAACAAAAGCAAATAACAGACTGCTACATTCAAGGCAAATGAGTTTCTTATCTCTTGTGCTAATTTTTTAAAACAGCTGTTATTTGTGCAGTCACTGCTGTCTGCTATATAGAACATCAGCATGCCATGCTTCTCGGTAACAACCGATGTTCCTACAGGAAAGATCTTAAACTACTACTTGTCTCCCGCAAATACCGTTCTTTTGAATTCCCATGTAATTTTCACATTTAATAAAACCAAGATCTAGTTGTAAGACTGCTCCAGTTACCAGAAAAATCTAGCAGACAAGAGCTGATACAGGGATGATACCTGTATTTGAACTACATTTTGCAGATGTACAGAAGAATAAGTGTTGGGTTACCCAGTCTCATCCCACCCCATCACACTCAGAACAGGACAGAATCTGCAATTTAAAGTAAGATAAATGCCACATCTCTGGTATTTTATAAACCTGTATGGGTTCTTGACCCAAATATCAAAAGTGAGATAATTTAAAATGCTGGCTGTCAAGATATAAAATTCTTCACCTACAACCTGAATTTGGAACAGTCCCATGAAAGCAATACAGTGGGGGATCTTTTAAAGATCTATAGATTAGCTCACAGGTGCCTCCCAGCAATGATCCAGCCCCATAATACAGGTAACTGGAATAAGCCTAAGTAGGCAGGACTCAGGTCTAGATGGCAAGGAGGGTCAGTGGCCAGGCATGAGTGAGAAACATAGAGGGAGCATGATAGAGATCCCAGCATCAAAGACTACCCCAGGATCATTAAAAGCTTTGGAAGCGCACAGAGGGGAGGGACCCTATTTACCTGCATATTTGCAAATGCATTGTCCGACCCATGGAATCCACCAGTGCAATACTTGAGCTCAGAGGGCATCCTACAAAACACAGACATGAATACTGTAGATAACTGGCAATACTTGCCAACTGGCATTACAGAAAAAGCTTGACTAGCGCAACCACTGTCCCTCGAACCTTCCTTTTCCACAGTTTGTTCCTCTTCCTACTATTCTGAGCACCATTTGCTGAGACTATGTGATGCCGTTTCCATTGTCATAGCCAAGGATGGCTGCCTCCCCATCAAGTAAATAAAGAAAAATACTTAACTGAGGTTTTGCCACCGTCCCACCCCCCTAAATCCTAGCTACGCCCATGGGTGCTTCTCAAATCTCTTCATTAGCTTCTTATCCCTTTCCATATCCAGGACTAACTCCTTGTCCTGCTCCTTAAAATTCTTCTGACCAACAAAGCTCAGCCTCAAAATCCAACAAACTAGCAGAAGGGAAAACCCAAGGAATGTTACAAATATATAATTTGATCCCACTTAATAGAAATAAGCAACAAAACTCAGAAACATACGATTTGTGTTATGGTGCTGGAATGAAACAATGTTTCTATGCACAAGTAGAGTTCACGGGCCCTGTAAAAAAATTAAATTTTCATAGCCAGGAATGAAAAAGTGGCCACTTACCGAGCAAGCTGCCATTGCTGGTCCATATAAAAATGCACTGGCTCAATCCGGTCATTCTTGGCATAATGAAATCGCTTGGGGAGCAGTTGCTTCAAGTATGCCTTGAAAGGTTGATTTGGGACCAAGCACTGAAAATGTTGAAATTAAAAACACTTATTTAATCCTGTTACACTTGCAAATTTTAAGTGTCCCCGAATGGAAACACTTGAATAACTCAAACGGTAAAGCTATTCAAATGCTTCTATAGAACACTTTCAGGTCCCCTTCTCTCTCTCTCTCTCACCCCATCATGGGAGCCACTTCCATGTGATCTGGTGTCATACCCACAAGGGTAAGCCTGATAAAGAATGTAGCTATGATTTTACAACTGGGCAGATAGTAATGACTATACTTACTGTAAGGTTTCTTACAATGCCTTCGTAATCAACTGGAAGAGTTAGATGAAATAATTAGTTACCTAAAGGTTAAAAGAAAAATGAAAATAAAGGACGTCCTAATAAGTCATAATACTTCATATTCCATAGCAAGCATTCATGACTCTCTCCTTTTTTTGCCATAGCCTTATCTACACCAAAAGCAACACTCTTTACAGCATAGCACAAGGGTGTCAAAAACCAATGTGGACAGTCCCTTGCTGGCATCAGGCTGACTTGACTGAAAAGCCACACACAACATACTTGAGTAATGTGAGATTTCTCTGAGTGCTCAGTACATTAGTTAAACCAAGAGAAGTGTCTAAATAAATAAAAAAACAAGCAGTAACTGTCATCTTTCTGGAACCTACTCGAGTTTTGTGTTCTTTGAAATATCATGCCCTTGGTATGAAACAATTTAATTGCTTTAAAATGTGCCAGCTCTGTATCCCCCCCCCAAAAAAAAGAAATCAATTGCATTTATTCACTCGTGCGAAAGAAAGTTAAGATACTGTCAACTAAAAATGCATCATGGAATTGTAGATTTCGAAAGGGCCACAAGTGCCATCTACTCCAACTCCCTGCAATGCAGGAATCTTTTGCTCAATGTGGGGCTCGAACCCCTGACCTTGAGATTAAGAGTCATGTGCTCTACCAAAGTATGATTACATGTGGCATCTTACTGTATTGTATTATATTGATAGGATACTGGGGCTGTGCCTCAAGATAGTCAGTGGCTGCATTTGCATATAACCCTGGCCATCAGCTCCATGAAGATGCCTGCAAAAACTAGAGTTCTTTTCTACCTCCCCACATCCAACCAGCTTAAGTATTCCAAAACACTTAAGTTATGCTTTTCAAGTGATTAAATCACTGCAGAGTTGTCATAGAGAAGAGCTGCAGTGCAATGGTGCATTGTTCTATCATTTTTGCTGCAATCTTTACCTCATTGACCTGAGAATAAGCCCCACTGAATTCAATAGGACTTCCTTCTGTGTATATATGTTTAGGATTGCACTCTAGATGTTTTTCAGTTGTTTCAGATGCAGCTAATGAACACAATAATTCATTTATTTGTTCAGTTTCCATTTTAACCTGCTCTTTGGTCAAACAAAGGTCAACCATTCCCAGGACTGAAGCGGGAGAGAAGCTTGACATGGTTATTTTGTTATCGACCTCTTGTAGTACAGGCTCGTTCCAGTATTTAATTTGCTGTACTTTTAAAGTTGCAACACACACAAATAAGTAGTATAAATTAGTCTAGTAGTTACATACAAGAGTAATACTCATCTGGAACTTTTTGGGGTCTCAAGCGAGCCGCAGGTCCAGGTACTACAAACAAGTCTTGAACATTATCCAAGTATGTATTTAGGTATGCTGATTTGCTGCAGCTTGCTGCCTCCATTCCTTCAAAGAAAGAAAGAAAGAAAGAAAGAAAGAAAGAAAGAAAGAAAGAAAGAAAGAAAGAAAGAAAGAAAGAAAGAAAGAGAAAGAAAGACTCTTTTTAAGAATAGCTCACTGAGACAACATAGAATCATAGAATCATAGAGTTGGAGGAGACCACAAGGGCCATCCAGTCCAACCCCCTTCCAAGCAGGAAACACCATCAAAGCATTCTTGACATATGCCTGTCAAGCCTCTGCTTAAAGACCTCCAAAGAAGGAGACTCCGCCACACTCCTTGGTAGCAAATTCCACTGCTGAACAGCTCTTACTGTCAGGAAGTTCTTCCTAATGTTTAGGTGGAATCTTCTTTCTTGTAGTTTGAATCCATTGCTCCGTGTCCGCTTCTCTGGAGCAGCAGAAAACAACCTTTCACCCTCCTCTATATGACATCCTTTTATATATTTGAACATGGCTATCATATCACCCCTTAACCTTCTCTTCTCCAGGCTAAACATACCCAGCTCCCTAAGCTGTTCCTCATAAGGCATCGTTTCCAGGCCTTTGACCATTTTCGTTGCCCTCTTCTGGACACGTTCCAGCTTGTCAGTATCCTTCTTCAACTGTGGTCCCCAGAACTGGACACAGTACTCCAGGTAAGGTCTGACCAGAGCAGAATACAGTGGTACTATTACTTCCCTTGATCTAGATGCTATACTCCTATTGATACAGCCCAGAATTGCATTGGCTTTTTTAGCTGCTGCATCACACTGTTGACTTGTGTCAAGTTTGTGGTCTACCAAGACTCCTAGATCCTTTTCACATGTACTGCTCTCAAGCCAGGTGTCTCCCATCCTGTATTTGTGCCATAGCTCACCAAGCAAAATTACTAGAAAGACATGAACAACAAATGAATGGAACAATCCCGTACAAGTTGACTCAGAAGCAAGCCTCATTAAGTTCAATGGAACTTACCCCCAGATAAGTGTGTACAGTACAGGATTGCAACCTTAGTAGTATAAATAGTCTTTGACATTTCAATAACAGAGCAATCCAAACTACAGGAAATGGTGTAACTTCTGCCAGGTCGCTAGGTCTAATGAAAGAGCTGAAGGAGGTTTGGGATCAGCATCACTCTGCTATTTCTCCTTCCTGCTCCAGCCACTTCCCTGGATCATACCCCTTTTTTGGCAGTGTGGGGGTTGGCGGGTTATGCTCACTTAATTTATGCTGCTCATCTGAGCCAGGGTGGAGAATTTACAGTGGCACAGACACAACTCAGTTGGGACAACCCATGAGCTGCTGGATCTAATCTCCCCACCCCAGAAGATTGTTTCGATTGTACCATAAATGTTGTAAATTGTTGCCTATGGTTTTTTTTTCTCCACCTCAATCCTAAACACGGAAGTAAGTCATTGTGACTTAAACTGGATTTACTTCCATTTACTTTGGACCCTTCTGAGATACTGATATGAGATATTACAAATAATGAAGAGTATGAACCAAATCAAGTTAGAGAAAATATTTATTCATTCACACATAAAATTTATAGGCAGCACTGTAACCATAGTTCTCTGGGTAGCTCAACACAAAATTATAGTAAAATGAAATATAACCAATAAAACACCAGAATATTGAAAAGTATCCTTATTATTTGTTTGTTTGTTTGTTTATAAAAGAAGTGTTCAAACAAGACCTGCATAATTTAAATAAGCTTACCATGATCAGAAAGCAGAATAATGTTAATGCAATTGTGGAGGTTCATCTGCTTAAGTCCATCCATCAGTAGCCCAACCATGCTGTCTACTCTCTGTAATGCAAGAATGACCTGCAGAAAATAATCAAAAAAAGGAGAGGCAAAACCAATGATAATTTAACATGTAAATAAACGTTAACGGCTATTCATATTTTCAATATTTCAACAAGTTACTCACGTAGAAAAAACTTTTCTCTCTAGGCCTGCAGCCTGCTCCCAGATCAGCACCAAGAACTGTGCTGTCTTTTGTAATCAAGGAAGGTGTTCACACTATCTATGGTTCTCAACTTTGTGCATAGCTAACTAGTGCTGGGTGGCTGTCAAGACAGCACTGTAACTGAACTTTGAAATCATATATATGACATACAGTGGTACCTCTAGTTACGGACTTAATTCGTTCCGGAGGTCCGTTCTTAACTTAAAACTGTCCTTAACTAGAGGCATGCTTTCGCTAATCGGGCCTCTTGCTGCCACTGCGCCGCCGGCCCACGATTTCCATTCTCATCCTGGGGCAAAGTTCTCAACTCGAGGTAACTCTTCCAGGTTAGTGGAGTTTGTAACCTGAAGCATTTGTAACCTGAGGCGTTTGTAACTCGGGGTACCTGTGTGTGTGTGTGTGCATGCGTGCACACACACACACACACATAAACAGAGACAAATGGAAATCTAGACTGGTATTTTGAAAAAAGCATCACATATATAGTTAGAAGAAAGATGTGTCTTATTTTTTATATTTCACGACTTAAATTAAGAGGTTGCCAGTTACATGTAATACACCATGGCCCGGTTAATGCATAATGCTAAGCCAAACCATGGTTTATAGCACAATCCTAACCATGTCTTCTCAGAAGTAAGTTTTGTTGTATTCAATGGGGCTTACTCCCAGGTAAGAGGGGTGCACATTGCAGGCTTAGTCTGGGATAGTACAGCAGCAGCAGAACCAGGGAAATTCACACTATGCCATGGTTTAGCTGAGCATTGGGTGTGAACTGGAAAGTGCTGTTTTTAAAATGCTGCTTATGTACATGTAAGCTTCCAACAAATCTCTCTTTAAAAAAATATCACTTCCCTGAGCAATTACAGAACTTAATGTTAAAACCAAAAGTAAAAGAATATGAAGTTACTTACTTCACTGCTAACTGGTCCATATCTGTGGCCTGAGGAATCTGGTTCTTCTAAATACAGAGTGTAAAGGTGTGGTCTATATCAAACAGCACCAACATTTTAATATTTTACATATAAATTCAGAGAGAAGCGTGGAAATATTTAGATTCAATATTATTTATGAGAAATAAGTGTGCACCAAGAACAAGAAAGGGTCTCGCGACACCTTGCAGAGTAGCTGAATATCCTAGCTTACATATATTAGAGAACAGGTGTGCCAGTAAGAGAGCAGACTGAGCTATGAATCAAGAAGTCTCCAGTTTGAATCTTGCCTCTGCCATAAACTCATTAGGTAGCCTTAGGCAAGCCATTCTACCTCATCCTTAGTCATGCCTCCCCAGATGATAGATATGGAGAAAAACAAGGACTGAGGGTGCACTCGTAATCCTGCTAGTGTCTGGCAGGTTTCAATGGAGCAGTGGGGGGCCCACCATATTCACATCCCTGCCAAGCACGGAAGGTGAAAGAGGGAACAGAAATTGCTCCAGCAGTTGGGAGATGGTACATTGATCAGCCCTGGGTTGGGGGCAATCCCATCACACAATGGCAACAGGGCTGGCTTGGAATTAAAACAAGTCCCCAGCTGGCTCAGCCCTCCCCTAGAGTTCTCTGCTGGTTGCCACTGCCAGGAAACTCACTAGAAGCACTTCCTGCTGCTCTTGCATTTGGCAGGCAGAAAGGGGAACTCTGCACACAGGTGGCACACAGGGCTGAGCAGACGGACAGCTCCATGTAATCCAATCCCAGCCCAGTGCAAATGGGGGTTAGATTACTCTGCCACTTAAGCGGGTTAAGACTGTAACTAGATAATGCATGAAAAGTACTTGGAAAACCTTCAAAATGCATGAGAACATATGATTAATAATAATGTGACATATAGGCATGAAAGCTTTCTTCGCCATGAAAGCCTGTGCTGCAATAAATATGTAGGGCTTATGGTGCCACAGGACCTTTCACTGCTTTTTCTGCAACAGCTTAAAATAACTATGGCTCTGGAAACTGTTTGTTGTTCACTGAAGCGAAAACAACAAAACCTGTGGTTCAATGCAGCCCAACCCCATAAGCATTGAGTGGGCTGGACTCCCAGGCAGATGTGCATACGCCGGCAGCCTAAGACCACAGTCCATGCAAAGTCAAGCACCCATGAATCCTGCTGATTTCAGAGGGAAAGTGAAATGTGTACTCAAGTATTTGCCACTGAAAATTAAAGGGGATTGAGTGCTGATCATGCTCTAACAAATGTACTTTGCTACAAGACCCTGTTTTTTTCACATGTACCTTCTTCAGATGCTGCATCAGTACAGTCTTACTATAGAAGCTCATGACACAACTAACGTGTTACACAGTATATTGTAATCACAGCTACACATCTGGAGTTAGCAACTGAATACATATCTTACAGGGAGATGGAAGCAGGCATAACTTGGTGGTCTTGGTAAAATGCACAGCAGTATGCAGCGATGTGTCTCCCCAAGATCCCACAAGCAGAATTCTGCCCAAGGGATGCTTCTGCTGGTAGATGGAGTGGATTTCATCATTTCTCCTTCTGCTGTGCTTCCCCTTGGCCTTGGAAATCCACTCCAGAGGACCAGGGGAACCCTCCAAAACAGTGAGGGAGGTGACAAGAAGGATGGTGGAGAAAAAAAGGGAAGCAGCAAAAAAATTCTTCCTTCCCACTTCTGCCAGCAGGAGTCTCCGTAGGGTTAAAGATTGTTCTGTTTGTGGAAGAGCCCAGTCTGAATCCAAGGCAAATAGGATTCAAGTTAATCATTGTCCTGGTTTTCTAACAGTCCTAAGCACAAGTATAGCTTTGAAATGTCATGCTTACCTTTTCTCTTCTGGTAACTGTAGCCATTTAAGAAAAGTCATTACTCTTTCTCCATGTGGGACTGACCTAAATAATAAAACAAAACAAAAAGACTTCAGCCCCAAAACATGCTGACCAGGTATTACCCATTAAATTTGTACAGGTGGATTCTGTTGTCCTCAGACCCTTTTTATGTTTGTGTATCTGCCCTGCAGTACTTGCTTTATTTCTTTGTTTTTGCTTTGTATTAATTGATTTGGTCTGGGATTCATTGGTGGGGATGATGAATCATAGAATCGTAGAGTTGGAAGAGACCACAAGGGCCATCCAGTCCAACCCCCTGCCGAGCAGGAAACACCATCAAAGCATTCTTGACATATGCCTGTCAAGCCTCTGCTTAAAGACCTCCAAAGAAGGAGACTCCACCACACTCCTTGGTAGCAAATTCCACTGCCGAACAGCTCTTACTGTCAGGAAGTTCTTTCTAATGTTTAGGTGGAAGAGAGGAGGTGAAGATGGGTGAGTTGCAGTTCTAAAGAAAAAGATGAGGAGAGGCCAAGTGAAAGGCCATCTCTGTGGAAGAGAGACATGGATGAGACATAAATCAAGGACGGATTGGATGAGCCTTTGTTAGAGCAAAAGAAAAACAAATGACCATTTGATGGATTCAGGAATATTGTGTTCTTCCTATTGTGATATTGGTAGAAGAAACAAGACATGCTGTTTCAAAACTTTTTTAAAATTCTGGGTTTTTTTGTATTTGCTGTTTGTCAACTTAGAGACTCACCCGTTGTATACTTTGTAGATGTCTGGAAAACTTCCATTAACAGTGACATCTGAACCAGGCCAGAAGAACGTGGCAGATTTTAGACCTTGATACATAGCTGTCAGCCAGATCTGTACGAAAAGATAGACAAATGCTATTCATTAAGTCTTTCTAATGAGGAATTTCGGGAACTTTATTGGAGAGATACGTTACACCAGGTCAGGTCAGTGACGCATGTGGCTCAGTGTTGTCTACTTTTACTCGCAGTGAGTTCAGATGTTCAAAGGTCTCCTGCTCCCTCAAAGCCCTTGGCACTGTTTCTCCCTTGCTGTCCTGTATGCTTGAAACTGCTCCTGGAATGCCTGTGCAATGCTACCTCTCTTACTTCCTCAAACTCATTCCCCAAGACCAACCTTTTCCGTGAAGCTCACCTCTCTCTTCTCTAATGGAGCCTATGGCCATCCACACATTTCCAGCTTAAAACACAGCTAAGTTGTTCTTTCTCTCAAATCAGATCAGTTGATGTGTGGGTGTTGGGGAACCATATCAAAAAAGGCTGTTATAATAAACAACAGGATAGAGATGGGGTGGTAGTCAACTAAGTTTGACTCAGAGTAGACACACTGAAATTAATGGACCTAATGGATTGCAGCTAACATCCTTTCTACACCACTTGCCAAAGCAGCAGTGGGAATGCACTGACCGCAGAATAAACAGGACTGTGCCCACAGCCTCTAACTAAGCTTCAGCATGTGAAACTGAAACAGCTACACCAATGAGTAATCAATAAGCTTCTAGTCTTTACCTTCAAACCCTCCATGGCCTTGGTCTCCTGTACCTTTACTGTTCTACCCTGACATATCCTTTCCTGTGACGGTCACTTATCCAGTTCCATCACCTGTTCCCTGAAATGATTCTGCCCTTACTGCTTTGCTGTCTGCCTGGAACTGCTTTGCAATGCACCTCTATGCAAACACCTTCATTAATTTCCCTCAAACCCACCTTCAACCACAGTCCCAAAGATTAATTGTAATTAATACAAAGCATGTGTAATTCACTAACTGGATAGTCTTTCCTGTTCAATCCTGTCTTCAGTTCCCTCCCTCGTTCCTCTTTTGTCTGTTTCCCTTGCCCTGAATTTCAGACTGTAAGCTCCTTGGGGGCAGGGACCTGTCCTCTTGTGCTCTGAAAAATGCCATGCACACTGATGGCACTATATAAATATAGCAGTAGTATAAATACATATTCAGAATAGGTTCCTTTAAAAAACAAAAGGTACTTAAATTTTCATTTCTTTCATGAGTTGTTAGCATATATTATATAATATATTAGCATATATCTTTTGGCAGGAAGGACGGGATATAAAATAAGTAAAATATAATATAATTAGTACTTACTGGCTGTCCTTGGTACCACCGTGGATCAAACTTCTCTGCATTTCTAAGAGTGAAGGTAGCATTTCTCTTTGGGTCGTACATTTTATTATCCACTAGACCATGGGATTCTGGGTATAAGCCCTGAAAAATAAGATTGATTGATTGCATAGGTATCAACATTGCTTCTGCTTCCAACCATCTGGGGACAAGGTACTATATTTGAGCAATAACACTTGCAGGTCCAACCAACTTGACTCCCCCAAGCCGAGGTGAGATATTGCTTATCTTTACCAATGTCTCCCTATAATGTACAGCCCCACCAGAGTTTGGGGTGCTTGTGGGGCATACTCTCCATTCACATGGGACAACAGATTAGTAGGACACACCTCTTAACAAGCGTGGGGATATAAACGAAGAGGCAGTATTAATCTGAAAGGCAAGAGAGAGAGACAGAACAAGAAAGAGGGTAAAGAAAGGCTGGGATGGGAATGGTATCTCAATTAGCATCATGGACTCAAGGGGTGGGGAGAGGATATGAAAAAGGATAGATTGCTTTCATATTTTTAAGTCACTGAGTTTGTGGCAAACAAAAGGTTAAAATATACTTTTAAAAACCTAGCCAGAAGATATCACATTACACACATGTATAATGTTAGACGGTTACTCTTTACAAAACATAAGTGTTCTGCTTCACCAGATTTTGTCTAAGAGCTCCTCCAGCAAATCTCTTTATTGAGCATTCCTCCCGATTTGCTTGCAAGAAGCTTAGGTGGTGTTCGCTATGTCCAGTCCCTATTGAGCATTTGAGCTGTTTTGTTTATGGGCAGTTATATGGAAATGAACATTCCTCCTGCATTCCTCCTAAAAGATGATAACAAGGCTTAATTTGCTTTTTTTTTAGGACACTGATCTAATGTTTTACTTTTAAAATGGCATCAACTGAGGAATCTGGATTTGAGGGGACCAGTCACCAAGCACTTCCGGAGACTGTGAGAATGGCTAATTATTAGCAAAAGGATAACGTGATTCATTAGCTACCCCTTTTAATCTCTGTCAGCTATCATGCACAAAGCAACATGAAAGCTCTGCCTTAGGCAAGCAACTAATTCCTTCCTCCTCCGCTCCTGCCCACCTCTCTGAACTGGTACTGCCTCTTTGGTGTTAGCATGTAGGCATTTCACAGGTACACATTTGCATTATGCATTTTCTGCAATTATCCTTCTGTTTCCCTCAATAATCCTTACACTATTAACAAGCAATGGAACTTGAGTGCCAAAATTCTCTTAAAACATGCTGACTGCAACATTGTACAAATTTGCATAACCAGAGCTCTCTTACTAATGATGTGAACTGAAAATGAAATAGAATGATATCCACTTTCTTCCTCCATAGGATGGGGTGTGGGTGGGTATAGGAACCCCAAGATGCTCTTACCGTGACAATGCTGTAATGATTGGGAAATGTTTTTGATGGATACACTGGTCTCATGCCACGAGCGTATGTTCCACATTTTCCTTTTGTAGGAAGCAAAATCAAATTAGAATTGTCTAATGCCACGTTGACAGATAATACATTTTTTCATACAAATACTTTACAAAGTGCTATAAGAATATGACAAAATTAACATTTGTCAATTGCACTGAAGGTCATTTCCCCAGCTGCATTGACAGATTGGTAGCTGGATGGAACACAACTGCCTTGCAGTGACAGCGAGTGGCAACTGTATTCACATAAACTGTCTGGGGGAGCCATGGGGAGATCCTCCTAGACAACCGCTACCATATAGCAATTTGTTGCCATATAGCAAATCGCTACCACATAGCAATATGCGTGCATCAACTGACCCTCATAAACATGAAGAGAGTAAACATAATATAGGAACTTTTGAGGCTAACAGTTTTCCACTTTAAATTCCTGCCTCTTGTGGTTTTCAGTTTAAGACCACCCTACATTGCTGGATCAAGAAACTAAATCTTTAGAAATCTACAGAGACAGCTGAAAAGACACCCATGGATTTCTCTGGTCTTTGGTTTCTAGTGCTAACTTTAAAAGAAAACAAATATTCTCCAGAACTTAAACTACCATAAACACATTCTAAAGAATGTCCTTCTCATCTCATTCATGACCACTCTGAAATGGGTAATGATGGTCAAGCGAAAGGTACCTTGATAGGAGTCCTTCTGGGCTTTTATTAGGCCCCATGACCTTATTCCTTCACTCCTCATCCTCTTTTCACACTATGGGCTTTTCAGGTTAAGGAGCAGTAGTGGATGGGAGAGCAGGGTGATGGCACTTGCCTGACCATCCAGCAGAGGAATCAATGCCACCAGCTCCTGCTGGCGTGTTTGCACTGTGCTGGCCTCGCCACAGCCTTGCACCTCCCATTCTCCCTTCAGGTAAGCACTGCTGCCCTACCACCCACCACTATTAAGCAGGATGAGGAAGCATTAGGTAAGACCTGAAGGAAGTGCAGCTGGCCCTCCTAGGCAAATCCACAATGTCATTCCTTATATTCAAATAAACAAGATTTTCAGAAACTAGAGATGCAAACATTTTGCTTCTTTAACTCAACTCACGGAAAATATTTGGTAATCATCTCAAAATTAAGTATCCAACATCCCCTGTGTCTCAGAATGATAGGAGGCTACAGGCTCAAAGGTTCAGAACAGGGTGGCTAACAAGGTGTTATTGGACTCCCAACTCCCATCAGCCTTAGGCAGCATAGTCCATGGTTAGGGATGACAGGAGTCTGGAGGGCACCACACTGACTACTTTTGCTTTAGAATAATGCTATGCCATGTCACCTTCCAATCGAACTTAGCCTGTGTTTATGTGACAGCTGTAGCTAATAAACATAGCAAAAGAAAGTTGTTCTAGAAACTGGTTTGTGTGCATGTGTTTGTACCTGTTCCCTGCTCTGATTAGCAAGCTAACTCAACATAAATGCTTACATTACTGTAAAATCAGAAATACTGTGCTGTTGTCAAAACACCTCCACTAAGCACTTGTCTCTCACTTTCTTGACAACTTTTTAGATATCTAAACATTTAAACAAAGAACTGCCACGGAATTACTAAGTTGCTAAGTTACAGGCTAATTCTGCCCCCTGAAGTTTTATATAGTCAATCAATGCTCCATTGTTTTCTTAGTATGCTGCATACCACAGGGTAGACTTTGCTCTTGCAGTGCTACACACCAGTATGCCTAATGGATTTGATCTAGAGATATGCAAGCACAAGTATACTGGTGCGATGGAGCTTTCCCGCACAATGGGGCTTTCCATCTCCCCACTGCAACTCTCTATAATATACACACACACCCGCCAAACAAAAACACCCACTGGTCCTGATGAGATAGGACACAGGCACTAAAGCAAGGTGGACAGATAGAGGGAAACAGGAAGAGAAGTCAACAGGAACAATTTAGGTGAGCAGAACTTCCTTCTGTTTACATTCAGGACTTTGTGGGCTAAAATCATAGGCTTTAGCTATAACAGCTTTAGAAAAGGCTTGTTTGGTTCACTTCAATCCGGCAGAAGCTCCCGCTGGAGGTCAGGGGTGGCAGTGGTTTCCACCAATTCGTCTTCCCCTCTAGCTACCTCCTTTGTATTCTGGAGATTCCTAGCCCACAGCTGTCAAGTTTTCCCTTTTCTCATGAGGAAGCCTATTCAGCATAAGGGAATTTCCCTTTAAAAAAGGGAGGAACTTGACAGCTATGTTCCTAGCCACCCTTCTGGAGCAGATTTACAGGAGGTACAGGGGGCTAGAGGGAAAAGCAGGGGTTGTCTTCTCTCACCCACCCACCCCGAACTCCCCCAGCTTGAAATTCAAATAAATAAACCATGTGTTGGGCCTTTGTTGTGTGAGTTGCTGCTTTCTTTCTTTAAAAAAAAATCAAGTCAACTGAAATTCTTGCCGACTATATTCTATTTTTAACATTCTTCTGCCCTCATCCCCAATACTAACTCCTCAAGAGTCTTGTCTCGCCAAATTTTTCCATGTTTTGGACTGTGGTCACTTTCAAAATGATCACTGTCCAGCCACAGTAACAGTTGTCTAATCACGCCTGCCCTTCATAGAATCCAAGCTTGGCTTCATCAAAGCCCCTCTTGTCTTTTGACTCATCAGCCGCTATAAAACTGCCACCCTCATTTGGGTCAAAATGAGTTTACGGGAAGTGTGAGGAGCTCATGAGAGCAGACAACAGGTTCAAGGGGAAAGTACTGTTTAGATTTATTATTACATTCTTAATAGATCAACATGCTGTGGCCCAGACAGAGAAGCTACTCACGTAATTTGTTAATAACAGGAAGAAGTCTACCCCATGTGTGCAAATACTCAGCTCTGAATCCATCCAAGGAAAACAACAACAGTGGAGGTTTTGAAAATCTGAGCAATTAGAAATGAGACAGTTAAAGGCAAGAATTTATTAGTTGTTCACTCTTTTTTCCAAGTACTCTTTATGCCCTTTGGGTGCTCTTCCCCATGTGCTCATAGAGAGCGGGACCACACCCAATGACCCTACACATGTCATCATGTCCCTGCTGTTCACAGATTGATGGGAAAGTCTGAAGAGGGGAGCCAACTCTGTATGCTTATGCTTCCCTGTGACCCAGGATCCTTTGAAAGGCCAGCAGAGACGCAAAGCTGAGGGCAGGAGCCAGCAGCCCCCAATCACCTGCCCCACAATTTGTTTGAAACCTGAATAGGGTTAACAGGCACCAATCTCACCAATTCTAATTTTTAAAAGCCACACATTTAGATAAATTCAAGCTCTACGTCCAAACCCTTTTTCATTGTGTGAAAAGACTGGGCATCTAGAGCAGGCATCCCCAAACATCGGCCCTCCAGATGTTTTGGACTACAATTCCCATCATCCCTGACCACTGGTCCTGTTAGCTAGGGATCATGGGAGTTGTAGGCCAAAACATCTGGAGGGCCGCAGTTTGGGGATGCCTGATCTAGGGCATGGGTAGGCAAACTAAGGCCCGGGGCCGGATGCGGCACAATCGCCTTCTCAATCCGGTCCGGGAATCAGCGTGTTTTTACATGAGTAGAATGTGTCCATTTATTTAAAATGTATTTCTGGGTTATTTGTGGGGCCTGCCTGGTGTTTTTACATGAGTAGAATGTGCACTTTTATTTAAAACGCATCTCTGGGTTATTTGTGGGGCATAGAAATTCATTTTTGTTTTGTTTTTCAAAATATAGTCCAGCCTCCCACAAGGTCTGAGGGACAGTGGACCGGCCACTTGCTGAAAAGGTTTGCTGACCCCTGGTCTAGACAAAAGTGCACTGAACACGTAGCAAGAAGCATAATGATATATGCTGCATAAGGGGCTACAAAAATGTTGCCCTGAGCCTAGCCAAAGGCAACTCTAGTGCAATAAATACTCTGGAAAGTTCATTTATCACCTTGATAACTACAACGAGTCCTTTCAATTTATTTGAAAAGTTATAAAGTTTTTAACTTTATAAAGTTAGTTTCCATATTTTAGAAAGAATGGTACCCACAAGGCACAGAAGTCAAATAAATATAGAACAATAACATATTGTTAATTATAATTTAATAAATATATCCAAATATCATATAGTGCACTGGAAATGATACGTAAAAGCATATAATTGAAACTAGGGTTATTATTAGAAGTAATAAATATTGCAAGTACTAACTAGTAAAATAAATACATTCATACAGAAATCAGTCCCTATAAAACCTCAATATTACAATACAATCACATTGTTGGAGTGACAGCGAGGAGTGGTGATGGGAAATGGCATTCCTAATGGGTTGTCATTAAAGAGAATGTCAATCACTTGATGTTTATATAAGAGATGCTGTAATGAGCTCAGACTGGAGCCTGAAATATTTAGGAAGAATGTCTAGAAAACCTGCGGAACTGGTTGGGCACTGGTTAAGCTAATTAATTAAAAGAATCTCGATCATTGGGGATCTGTAGGAACAGGATGCAAAAATAAGAGATTGCATTAGTTTTGATGGACTCGACACATTTAGCTAAAATAGTTGGGTGATCTTTTAAGTTTACCTAGGTATTCACTATATACCAAAGTACCCTGTATTGGAGAATAAGATGAATAAGATGGACATGCTTCAGGCAGGTTTTCTGCTGCTAGCAGTGGATTTGGCTTGATGATCCACCTATCTAAGTCAAATGTAGTGATGAAATGTACCAACGTTTTCTGAAGAAAGTGCGAAATGAGTTCTGTACTTTTCTTATGAGCGGATGTATCATCAGAGCTTCACCAAATGTGTTCTAAACCTGTCATCTCAAAAAGGGGGGGGGCACAAAACACAAACAAAGGCTGAGAGAATATCCTTGGGATTTGGGTTAAGTACCCAGAATCCTCATATTTCTATAAGAGTGTTGTGCATTTACTTTTCAGCAGGCAGCTGATTGTCTTCTGTTTAGTTTTTAGCCATCATTCCTCCACACACATGCTCTTTGTTCCATACTAGAGTCTATTTTATAGTCGAAACATATAAATAGCAGATTTTATCCTGGTAAGGCTGCTCTCTGAAGCACATTTGGTGGGAAGTAAGATTCATCATTGGCTACTAGCTATGATGGCTATGGTGCCAGAAGTAGAGTGTCTTGAATACTAGCTGCTGGGAATCACAAATGGGGAGAGGGTACTGGGCTTATGTCCTGCTTATGGACAACCCAGAGACACCTGGTTGGCCATTGGGAGAAAAGGAGGCTGGACAAGATGGTCCTTTGGTCTGATCAGCAGGTTCTTTTAATGTTCCACTGAAGTTGGTAGGACTTCTGAGAAAAATGGCTAAGCTTGAAGTTCTCTCTCTCTCTCTCTCTCTCTCTCTCTCTCTCTCTCTCTGTGTGTGTGTGTGTGTGTGTGTGTGTGTGTTCTATGAAATCTTTTAAAGTTATATTCCTCAGGCAGCGTAAGAGCTTCAAATCAATGCTTAGTGCCAATTTTTTAACTGAATGAAATGTCTAGCCAATTTCAAATAACAGGTTGGGAAGTAACTTGTTTCTTTTTGCAAATTGTCTCCTGGTTTGGCATTCGCAAGAAAAACCTCAAGTTAAATATAGTATGCCACTCATCCAAACTGTTTCCCTTGGATTGTATGTCAATCAGTTTGCCTCATATAAGTGACTGTTATGTCCAAGAAGATTGATAGCTTTGCTTTGTTTACAATGTTCACAAACATTGAGAATGCATCCATACAAAATACCAGGATTCTCCATTCCACAAAAAGAGGCAAAGCAAAACTTCAGTCAGATCTTATCAAATTGTACTACCTTGCTCTACAAGATGACAATGAGTTTTCTCACACTGAGTGGACTTGGGTTAGCTGCTGTGACTGAGAACATGCATGCACCTGCCACCAGACTTGTAAATAGTAGATACACTCCAGGAAATACATGTGATAGCTGAAAAAGACTAGCCATGGCAACTTTGAAAGTTAGCAACTGTGAGGGTATGTGATTGCTTTTAAATGTTCTTAGATATTCTAAATGTTTTTAAATATTTGTAGATATTTTAAAAATGTTTCAGTTGGTCTTTAAATTGTTTTAAATATATTTACTTTAAATTGTACTGTTTTGACTTTTTTATGTTTGCCACCCTGGGCTCCTTTGGGAGTGGGATGGGGATTTGTTGAATATTTATTTTATTTATTTAAACTGGCTATATTGCAGCCCATGTCATATTCCAAGCAGGGCAAAACACCTCCAAATGTGATACGGTTTACTTCTTGAGCTGCTCTTCTGATTCTCAGTGGGCGAGATCCAGTCCAAGTTATATATATTCAGGCAACAATCCTATATGCACTTACTTGGGAGTAAGTCCCCTTGAACAAAGTGAGACTTGCACTACTAGAAATCCAACTGGAATCCATGGGATTAATGTGTTTAACTTTAGCTGGGTCTCTCCCACTAACATTTTTGTTGATGCTTGCGCGGGAGCAATGACTAATTCTATTTGGAGCACAAAAAGTCTGAATACAACCAGCCTGGGCCAAGCCTTATGATGAACGGCTCAATCCTTATAATCTCATTAAAAACTTTCGGAAAATTGGAAAAGGATCAGTCTGGAAGAATGGTTTAAAGTATAGGTGGCTGTTCATTAATGGCTGTTCAACTCCCATCAGCCTCAGTGAATATGAATATAGGCCATGAAATGGGCAGGAAGCCAATGCCAAGGATAATATTTATGAAGAGAGAAACTTATGTCATGAAGAGAGAATGTGACACCTTCAGATGCGGCTGCACAACCACTGCAGAAAGATTTACAGCGCCACAGCACTCTCTCTTTTTTAGAAAGATGCAAAAGATATACAGATTCTTACCCTTCTGGGCACTGGGGTTCGTTTAAGTCCTCACATTTTTCTTCAAGCCAGCTTGTCTTTCCTTATTTTCAAAAAGAGGGATATCAGTACAGTATATTATTCAATTGTTAGTAGCACTGGTAGCATTCTATTATTTGAATGGGAAAAATTGACTTGATACGCAGCCAGTATGGGAGGGTAAAAGCAATGCATTTCCTGAAATTGAAATCCATCAACATGGTCATTTAATGCCTTCTTTAAAAAAAAAAAAGTAGGAGTACAACTTCTAGGAACTCAAGATATAGTTTGGGAGGCAAAAAACTGTGGGATTGGGGCTTCCGTTTCTTGAAGAAGCTGCCAGTCTCAGATGGCATGTTGCCTTCCCCCCACTCACCTGCCCTCTGGTCCATCACATTGCTGCTGCTTATCAGAAGATTGACAGGAAGGGCCAAGCAACAGGGAGCTTGGCATGGCACAAATGCACCAGCAGGAATGTCAGGTTGGTTCTGCAGGTGTGTTTGTACTGCACTGACCTCGCCACTATCTCCCACTCTGTCTCCCAGTAAGTAGCAGAGATGTGCTCAACTGGAGGTCAGGAGAAGTGGTGGTGTCTCATCTGGTACTGAAGCTGACCCCATACCCCATAAAAAGTGCCCCCCAAACAGGATTTTGTTTTTAAACAAAAATAATAAATGAGTCTGAGTGTGCACCTAAGGTACCTCTTGTATCTCAACCCTAAATACTGTACTTCTAATAGCAGCAATTAAGAAAAGGTCTTTTTGAATATTGACAGCATTTCTTTTTAAACCCCCCTCCCCCTATATAATAAGCTGTGATCTTCAAAGTACTTATTCCAACAGAGCTGGCCTGATGGCTGCTGCTTCCCGTATTATTATTATTATTATTATTATTATTACAGTATTATTATTATTATTATTATTATTATTATTATTATTATTATTATTATTAGCTATAGGAGCGGTCTTGGGACTTATGCCCATTCCCATGCACCACCTTCAAACTCTGCTGCTCAAGCTATTTTTTTCTTAGCCCAATGCAGCTACTGCTGGTGAGTCAGACCATGAAAAGTGGCTGAAACAATGAAACACATGACAGAAGGATAGGGATGATGGAAAGTTCATCCGCCACCACCCATGCTCCGCATTTGAGGTGAAAATCAAATGCTTCATCTAAAGTCCCTGTTCTATATGTGAATGGTGAAGACCTGTGAGTGAAAAATTATTTGATTGGCCCCATTACATCTAATCTGGTCCTTGGTATGGGGAAGAGTCAAGATTAAAAGGATTCTTCACCTACACTTACTTAACTGGTGGGATTGTGATTCTTGAGCGGCATCCTCCAATGCCAAATAGCAAACCCATTTTTGAAGGAGAGAAGACAAAACCCAACAAAATGTGCCCAAAACCTTTGGGAAATTCCTAAGATTGCCAGAATGCTGTTGTGGAGTCTGTGGCAGCCCTAGATCAGGAAGAACCAGAATAGATTCCAGATGGAGCCTTCCTGAATGTCCTGAATATTGGGCAGAATCTGCCACACTTACTTATTGTTTTTCAAGCACAGGCTACCTGACATAAGAGTTGTTGTTGTTGTTGTTTTCCCCCATAAAGCGTCTATGTTCTTGACAACTCCAGGCATGGCTACAGTAGCTCTTTGGCTCTCAGCCAGGGATAGGTTTCCTTAGATTTTTCGAATCAAAGCAGCTATCAGTACCTTGACCAAGTAGAGCAAATAACCCAGAGTCCAATACTTCCCTTTCACAGCTTTTAACCAGTCAGCGATAAAACAAACATAATATTTTACCTTCACACACTGAGTAATAATTGGCACAGCAATTGTTATTTTTCACACAGTCTTCTGAACAGGAGCAGAGGTACTCTGGCCGGTTCTTCTCCCCACACCGAAATTTGGTACAGTTCCATATATGAGCTGCAAATGCATGGAACCCGCCCCACTTTTAGTTAAATATGGCTGATCTGGGTATTGTGTACAAGGATATCTGAATGCAATTATGGCTACAAATCAAAGGAGCAGTCTATCAGGAAAGAAAGAAAACAATAAGGGGCTGCGGAACCCAGAGTAGTACAAGGCAATCATGCTTTTCTTCCATTGCCAGCACAGGCAGCTCACAGTAGCACAGACAGCAGCTCCTCGCCATTCATCATCTTCTCCACTCCTTGCCCAGAAGATGCTTCCTCTTTTCCTATCCACCTTGCAGCTTAGAAGAGCCACTGTCTGCATTCCTCTGGGGAAGATGGGGATGGCAGAACTATCAGCAGGAAACAACTGTGCAGTACAACATCCCATGTTACTTTGAGCGGGCAGGCAGCTACAATGGAAGCAGTCAAACAGGGAAGCACTGCTCCTTGCACTACTCTAGACTCCCAGGAACCTTACTTCTTTTACTTGTTCCCAGCACTCAATGGAGCACCAAGGAGAAAAACATAAAGGCACTAAGAGTCCCAGAATGGTGCAGGTGACTCCTGCAGGAGTGCCAGGTGCTGCTATTTCAGTTCTCCACAATGACCCTCATATAGAGTTTTCTCTTTAAAAAAAAACATGTAACAAGCTTTATTAATAGTCTTACAATACATTACATATATATAGTACATATCTTAAAGTAAATTGAAATTTCAATCATGTACACAAAAAAGAAAAAAAACCATATACTTATCTTTTCTTACGTAATTATGAACCTTAAGCTTCAGCTGTTATTTATGCTACTTTTTATGCAATTATTAACAAAATATTTTTAGCAAATATTATTAACAAAAAATATCGTAAAGACTTTGGACTTCCTGTCAATTCCCGTTGTATGGTTTTATTCTAATAGTGAATGTACCTACCATTATTAATCTGTTCTTTATATATTCTCTAATACATTCTTACAGCAATTTGTGGATATAGTATTTTCTGTGAGTCAAGTATTAGGGCCAAGCTAGGCATTGGGTGGCAAATTTCTGGAAACATCAGATGAGCTGGCAGTGGGGATGCATGATTTGGAGGGGGGATGCAGAAGCCAGATGCTTGCCTGAAACCTGTTCAGGTGCACTTTCCTGCCCCAGCCATTTCAAAAACATATATGGGAAACACAGGTGGTGAGAAGTAGCTCAGAGGAGAAGACCAGAGGCGTAGCAAGCCCAGGAGTACCCAGTGTGGAATTTTTTGTGTCTCCCCCCCCCCACGCCACTTTGCTGGGGCGCTGGAAAAGCTGTGCCCTCTTGGGAGCCACAGCTCCCACCCGTCCCCCTCCCTCCCTCCCCTGCTCGCTGTAAAGCGGCAAAGTGGGAGCCGCTTATGGTGAGCCAGGATGGGAGGGAGGTTTGAGGGGGGCTCACCGTATGTGGCTCCCGCTTTGCCGCTTTACAGCAAACCGGGGAGGGAGGGAGGGGGAGCTGTGGCTCCCATCCACCCCTCCCTGGCTCGCTGTAAAGCAGCAAAGCAGGAGCCGCTTACGGTGAGCCGGGGAGGGAAGAAGGCTGGGAGGGGTGGGATCCTCTGCTTGCTGCTGCAGCCGCAAACGAAGGATCCTCTACATGCGGCTGAGACATGCCACCAGGAACACACCACCACCCTGTTGCGACGCCACTGGAGAGGACTTAAGGGGGAAAGTAATAGGCAGGAGAGAGAACTCAGCACACCTTTCTTCCCCATCGACCTCTCCTACCCTCCAGTTCATTCCCTCTCACACTAATCTTTAGATATTCTGCAGGGACCCACAATACAGGGACATCTGACCTGGTCCTTGTATGCAGTAATTGAGTTGTTCTGCCTGCAGAAGATTCCATCATTTTCTAAAATGTCTAAGCACTTTCATGGAACAGTATCAAAAAACCCTGTAGTCTTAGAAGCAGCATTTTGTTTAGGAAAAATGCAGAGTGTTTTAATTAGACTATGATGGTTTGAAATGGCAATGGGACAGCCATAACAGGACAGCAGCTGGTTAGTATCTCCCAGCTCACCCACATGCTAAGCTGCTTCAAGAACGGAAACAAAGTTTATACAAAAAAGTGGTGCTTACCCGGTTCTATACAGGCTTCTTGGAAATCTAAACAGCAGTTTCCAAGTGTAACACATTCTTTGTCGCAGCGGCAACTTCCAAATGTTCTCTCATAGCAACGGCCTTTGCAGGTTTTGACTGAAATGTTTCATATTTACTTGATGTTAGCAATTGAACATCGATACTACATTAATTAACATTTCATCATGGGCCCAGGAGTAAATATGCACGAAAAAAATAGATCCCCTTTACTAATTCTTAGTCTAACAAAAAGTACTGTGGGTATTGTGCATGGATGGTAAGCAATCTGTGAAGAAATATATGAGGGGCAGACATGAGCCAACAGGCTTCCACTGCAACCAATAGAGATTGTGCAGCAATATTGCTATTTAGATTAGCCCCATGAGTTTTTCTTCCTCACCAGAAAACTTAGCTCAGTGGATCTGTGCAGAAGCAACAGAATCTGCCATTTCCACCAGTGATAATGACAAAAGTAATCCATCCCATGCTAACCTCAGCCCTACGCACAACTGAAAGCAGAGCTCAAATGATGTCCCTGGGCTCTGTATTGGCCTAGAACAGGCATCCCCAAACTGCGGCCCTCCAGATGTTTTGGCCTACAATTCCCATGATCCCTAGCTAACAGGACCAGTGGTCGGGGAAGGTGGGAATTGTGGTCCAAAACATCTGGATGGCCGAAGTTTGGGGATGCCTGGCCTAGAACTAGGAAAATTGTTAAATCTGCTGACTAAAATGTCTCCTTCATGTGACAGACATAAATATTTCTACCCATGCAACTCCTCAAATGGCTCATTTAGCATACAATGCAAGTTTGACATGTTTGCCGTTTCTGCAGTATATTAAGCGTACCATTGACAAAACAATGTGGAAGCTTTTGCATGGAACATAACCAACATGAAAACCACAGACATAAACACAGTGTATTAGTCAGGGTACATGGAAAGGAATTTATAGGATGGCAGTCTGACTTTCACTTGCAAATGCCTTTGAGTGGAATCCAATGTCATGCAATTATGATTGTTCCATAAATGCAAGCATTTCTGTCCGATGGAACAAGCTCTCCTCCCCTACCTCTGTGTGGATCTGTGGGTTCTCCCAACCCCCAGAGCCAATTTGGGGACACAGAGCAAGGGGGGGAGTCTCATTGCTCTAGCAATGTCCTGACTCATTGTACTCGTTCCCACAAGTGCACCTACCGGTATCTGATTGAATCCCTCATTTAATTAACTGACTAAGATTTCATTAATTGGGTGACAGGCCTAATAAAAACTTTATAATTCGCATTCATTATTTGTATTCTGACAAGATTGTTAAAGAAATTTTTATGACAAATGGAAAGATTCATAAATGGGAAAATGGGCAGAACCAATAGTGGATACTGTGCACCTAATGAATGCAAGGTGAACCTTTTATATGATATGAAATTTTGTAATTTCATATCATAATTTCATATCATATAAAAGGTTCACCTTGCATTCATTAGGTGCACAGCATCCACCTTTTATATCTAAAGAAACTCAGATACTTATATTAGCATTCTTCATTACTTACCATCTCTTGTACAGCTAGGTTTCAGCCCAAATATACATCCTAGGATTGTTGTTAGCACAATGACACATAATACCTAGAACAGAAGAGATAATAGCAGTCAATATATATAATTACACCAATTCACGTTGCTTATCTTCACTCAACAGAAGTAGTGCTTTTAGTTACTTTTACTTGAAATGAAGCTGGCCCTGGTGACTCCAACACAATCATTCCAACAGCTGATTTAATTAACAACAAATGAATGAATGAAGATTTTCAGAGTGAACTCAAATTGTAGCCAACAGAAGTTGCACAATTCTGCCCAGTCTATGTGATCACAGCTGTGACATGTTGTCACCATGTGTACAACACATATTTACTGTACACTATGCAGAACAACACAGAGAGAGCACTTACTAAATATGTTCTTAATCAACCAAGAGAGTAAACAACAATCAATCAACATCCCCCCAAATCATACTACATTGTGAAGTTAAAGCAGCATTAGGGCAGTGATACAAGAAACCTTACAAGAAACCAACCTATTCTATATGTTCAGCTAGAACTGCATGTTACAGGCATTTAATTTGTCCCACCATAGCATCTAGGACAGCTTAGTTATGTTGTGATATGCTCTTCCCCACATCTACTGCATAAATGGTTGGAACTGGGCATGGGTGTGGAAGCAATGCAGGTGCCATAATCGTAAGTACCACAGGCCCAGGGATGTAAGAAGGCAGCGATTCCCATTCTGACTTGTCTTCATCACAATCAGTGTAGTTTCTGTTCTGCTGCACTTCAATTTCTGCCAGTCTGTTATTTATTGCACTGTCCATTCATTTTTGTGAAAGCAAATGCAATTTAAATGCAGAAAAAGCCATCAATTAAATTTCATTTTCAGGCTAGGGGTAGGGTTGGGGACCAGTGCTGGACAGGTTTATGTTCCTGACATAGGGCAAAATAAGTGAACACTGAAAATTTCTGCTTCTGTTTTCATCAGAATTATCTGGCATACCTAAGCCACAATGTAGCAGCCATAGAATAATTACAGCTGCCCTCTCTTCACAAACACTAAGGTTGTGAACACCAAGAGGAGCCTTGCTTGCACAGAGGTTCTCCAGCTGTGCTAAAGTTTTAATCTTGTCACTTCACACAAATAGAAGAGGGTTATTATGCTCTTTTTCTCTCCTGGATGCCATCTGGTATCTGTTGTGGTGCAGGCACAGGATGAAAGTTAAGTCACATCTTGGGTTTTCCCCCCAGCATCACAGAAAAGTTCTAATTACATCAGAATAGGAAAACTGCACATTTCTGAGCAGGGTCCAACAGAGCTGCTCCAGTGAAAGTTCCACTTAAATGGAGGGAAATGTCACAAGAGCAGAACATTGATGGATGGTGCCAAATGTGGTAAATGTTCTAAGAGAAATAATAATTTATTTGTTTTTATTATAAACAGAGGCTTCTTTCTAAAGGGATTAGAGCATAGAAAGGTTTTCATATTGTCTTACTGAAAAATAAGAAGGCAAAATTGGTACATTTAGAATTCAGCTACTGGGAGCAAGAGTAAAAACCTCAAACCTCAGACAGTTTACTAAAAACCGGACAATGCCTAAATGCCACCATGCCACCTCTCTAAATGCCACAGCTGAATAGTTTCACATTACAAGTGGATATAACTCATCTAAATGAGTACTCCTCATAATATCATCATGGTTGGTAGAGAGAGAGAGGATGAATCCCTTCCTGTGGTGAGGAAGTCTTACAGAAATGATAATGTTACTTCTGAGCTGCACTGATTCATGTCATTTTGGGTTCTCATGTAAGCCACACACAGGCAAGTTCACAGCACCACAAACCTCAGAACATTACAAAAATATTCATGTGTTTACAACAAGTGAATAGTACCTAGAACTTGGAAATGTTGAGCCATATGATTAGCAAGAACATCCCAGTGATATCAACAGAACAAATCAAACTGGAAGATGAACATTTATGAAAATGTTCCATAACCATTCATTTTATTGGATATACTAAAAATTAATTTTTAGTAAATAAAGAGTATGAGTATCTGATGTAATACAGTAGTCCTATTAAGGGTTACAATGGTGAATTATCAATAATGTTTCCCATAACAATATACCAACAACCACTTTCAGTAGGGTGGCACTTTTACATTGACCCACCGCTCACCACAAGCAGAACTAGGTTGTGGGTGCCAGCTTTCAAAGAATAAGATGAAGCTCAATCACATTTCACTTTGTTTCCATCCATCTCCAAAGAACAACATGGTCCTAGTCCAAGGACCATTTGAAGATGCTATAGAAAAGGAATGGCCACAAACTACGCACACTTCTTAGTCTTTGATGAATTTCCTTCCCTTCTAATCATATTTTGTCCAATTTAACAAATATCCTATCCCTCATTTGTCACAGTTTTACTACCCTCTCCCTAAACCTGGGAAAAAGTTAAGCAGCCTCTCTTGGCTATTCTTCGAACAGCTGAGCTACATTCAAATGCACTAATCCAAATTGCTTTGGAGTTAGAAAAGTTGAAGAAAGAAACCAAATCTTAATCTGAACATTTGACTGCAGCTGGAGGAAAATACAAAGCAATGATTTTTGGGGGGGGAGGAAGCATTTAATTGGTTTTCAAAAAGTGTAATTTGACCTTTCCATTAACTGCAGCTTCCAATTTCATTCTTGAGCAGGAGACTCACAGTGATATATGGAACTCTGGAAGAAAAAAATGGAGTTGGCTTTGGGGTTATGGAGAAAAGAAGAAAATGTTCTGGTTTATTCTGAGAGGTATTTTTGTGCTTGTTTATATTTTTTTTGGGGGGGGGAACAATTGTATTCAAGCCATGAGTTTTGTCTCCTTACTGCTTCCTCTGTGTGGGAGTAAAACAGAAAGCATCACCTTGCAAACATTGTAGGCAATGGCAGCAGGTGGTCAGATAAGTGGGAAAACATTTTCTCATGCTGGACAATGAACACTAGGGCATAATAGTTTGGATGATCTTTCAGATGAAAACCAATTAGACTATGAAAGCAACATGATTTTGGTCCTGATTTGCCCATGTTTGCTGTTCTGCAAATAAGCATTGTTAGAAGAAATTATGCAGTCCAAATGGCTTGAGGGTCCAAGTGTGGGTCAAGGGAGGCTGGTCACTACATCTTTTGTAATGTTAGTAAGGTGGTCCAAACATCTTTTTTTAAACACACACACACACACCTCAGAACAGGGTATCTTAGGGAAAATTCTCTCCCCACTGATTCCCCAGCCCCAAAATACAGCAAAAAACAATAATGATATGAGATGGAACAAATGGCTGAGAAATATTCCTTGACAATTCTGTACAATGGTGTATGGATGACGCCATTGTCATCTTTCCCCATTGCTTATTCCACAACCATCATTTGCTGTCCTGCATCAACTCCCATGTTCTCTAAGTTTCTGCAGTCTATCCTTCATAACCTACTATCCACCTGAGCAATAGTTCAGCCATTCACTCTCTTTGTTTTCATTCCTCTTCTCTCCCTCATCCAGGTATAAAAAACTACTTCAAAGGTGTTAGTTAGAACAACCACTATGCAAGCTTGGGTTAACCAAAACATTATTTTGCCTACATTTAATGGAGATCCTCCCCATGAGATTATATTTCTAGGTTTGTGTTATTCTGCATAAAAGACCACTCTCATATCTCTGGGATTACACAAGTGTCTGGGTTGTCAACCCGGCCATTTGGATGAGTGAAACAATACTGTTCTAATCTCCTTTTATATTTCCAGTTCTTGTCTGCTGAATCATAAATACCATTCTAAACCTTCTTCCCATTTTACCTGGATTAAGATTACTCATGCCTTAAAACAGCAAACTTTTGTCCCTAATTTTTCTGCAAGTTCAGCTTTTACTTGAATAAGCATATTTGATAGAGTAACAAATGACATCATACATTTCCAATGAATTGCATATGTGCAAGTTTAAAATTATCCATTGAGTTGCATTGTGGTAAAAATCTTTTTTAATACTGTATATGTGATGCCATAAGATTTAAAAGAAACCAACCCAGTTGAATATCATTATTTCTTAAAAGTATTTTGTTTAGTACCTCTGAAATTGTTGACAATTTCACACAAATTATGCAACCCTTCGGGATACTTCATGCAAAGCAGCAATTATCACCATAACACTAACAAATTGTTCCATGTAATCTGTCAACTTGGAGAAATGCATAGTTACAAAAGAAGGTCTGTATACTTTGCAATGATCCAGAAATAATGATTTCATTAATCAAATGCTCCAGAGTGCATGGAGTGTATTGAATAACTTAAGCCTTTGGTCCTAAGGGCATACTTGCATGGTGTGCTGTGTTAGGGTAAAATTGAAAACGCAGGAATAACCAACACTTCCTTAGACACATATGCAGAATGTGCCCTCTTCTTTGTGTGATTCCTTCCTGTGTGGAGTGAACTCTCCAAGAGCACAGCCTTATACTTTGCCACCAATCAGCCATGCCTATTGCCAGCAAATCAATGTGCAAAAGTGCAATGTAAGTTATAGGGATCTTATACAGTATACTAAACCAGAGCTGGCCCTGTCCTGCCCCAAGACAAACATATGACTGCAGAAGTGTGGCACGTGGAATCCGTGTGTGTGTGTGTGTGTGTGTGTGTGTGTGTGTATCAGTGGTAGTAACTGCATGATGACGAACACTTCACATGGCTGAGACCAAACCCAGATTAGCTTGGATTTTCAAAAGGGCTAGTTTAGTGCCATGCTTTGAATCATGGTGTACTTATTTGGCAGCCACATATGGATGTCATGGTCAATCACCCCTCAGAACTTGGAAACAGTCATCCCACCACCACACCTATCCTTTGGGTTGCCTATTTATTTATCGTGTGGTTGCAGAACATGCATTGCCTGAAATCAGCCAGTGGCAGTGCTTAGTCAGTTTCTCCGTATGAAACCGTTGTGTTTGCAAATGCCTTTCAGCCTGCTTTGACCTTTAGCAGCTCAGGGTTTACTTTTAACAGAGGTAAATTTATTATTATCCCCAAACTTCACAAAGCAATATGCCGAAGGGCTAGCCTTATTAGCAGCTAAAGTGGATCTTCTTCAAAACTATTAGTATGTGCGGTGTGATTTCTACTGAAAAGAACAAGATAATTTTGAATGAATCATTGCCAGTCATTGTGAATAAGCATTGAAGTGTATATTAGGAAATTATGGCTCATTTTCATGCAGGAGCAGGCACTTAACTAATAGCTGACATATCTAAGTACAGAAAGTGCAAAAGGATTGTTTATATGCCAAGTTCAACAGGAGATAAACACGAAAGGTAAGGCAGTTTCACTCTTATTTAAGATAACTCTTCTAGATTATTTTCCTTGAATTGTTCTAGCACAATATTGAATCTATCATAGCTTTCCTCTGAAAAAGATTAGTGTACCTGACTAAATAAAAGCAAACATGGTTAGGTTGTTGTTCCTACTGCTTCAGTGCTTCCCCTTTCACCACTCTGAATTTGCAACAAAACAATACGACAGGCAGCACTTCTTACATCCAAAACTGGTGAGTTGTTGTTGTTGCTGTTTTGCTGTCAAATTCTGAAATAGAAATACACAAAGAGAATAGTTCATGGGAAGATGCCTTAATAGCAAATCAGACCATTGGTCCATCTTGCTTAGTACTATCTACACTGGCTGGGAGCAGCTGTTCAGGATTTCAGGCAGGCATCTCTGCTACCCCTGGAGATACCAGTGATGGAACCTAGGACCTCCTCTACTGTACATGCAAAGCAGATGTCAATTCCAGCAAAAGCTAGAGGACCACAAGTTCCCCATCTCTGTTCAGGAGGCTTATTAGTGAGTTGAAATCAAGAAACGGAGGACCAAGCTGTTGGAATGGTTAAGTAGGGTTCATCTCATGGCAACAGGGCAATTCCCTGCATGCTCACTCAAAAGTAAGTCCCACCATGTTCAGTGAGGCTTATTCCTAAGTAAAGGTGAATAGCACTGCAGCCATGGAGACACAGGCAAGTAGTGACAAAAGCCTGCAAATGTAGGTGCACGGTCCAGAAGAGGCAACAAGTTCATTAGGAAGTTGAGGTATAAAGTTACAGCTGTGCATTGCCAAAAACTGTACATATTTATTCACTGGCAGAGAACCACCTGCTCTTTGATGTGTATGCCAAAGCACATATGATTTAAGGGCATATGACTCAGGGTTGCCTCTTTCTGTTAAAAAGACAATGATTATGCATCCTGCTAGTAATGATGTGGTTTTCCAAGGAATCACACTACTAAATGGTCCATGCTATATAACACTGGACTTGTACATTGTGATTAATTGCTCGTGTTCATATCAAACAGCATTCACTTAGAGGTTTTATTTGAAAACACAGACAGACAGTGCTCTCCCTGCCCCACAATTGAACTAGATCTGTTAGCTCTTAGTTATCCTGCCCGTTTTCTCTTAGACTAACTTTGGTATGAAATTAGAACAGCAAAGTGATTTTAATCGTGGCTCACATACTTGTATAGATGCAAACAGCACCATTCCTTCATATGAGTAGAAGTGATTGTCATCAAAGGTTCCAAACACACAACCAGACAGGGGTCAGTTGGGGGGGGGAGTTCTTAATACAAAAATCAGCAAACTTGGATAAATATCAGCAATTCCAGTCCTGGAAGTCCTGGGAGAATCTATAGAATTTGAGACTTGATAGGCAGGGGTCAAGCCATCAGTACGAAAGCCCTCAGTGCATGGCTGGAGGAGATACCAATTACTGTACATGGTTTCTGCTGATTCAGGCATGCTTATGCACTCTGTGTATCCCCAGCCTCTCAATCTTCTATGTGGCATGGTCATATGGGGGCCCATACTGGATGAGGGGTAAAGCACAAGGCACAAGGTCCCTTTGACAAGATGACTCTTTACAAGCACAAGAACAAACCGTGTTCATTAATACTTTGGTGCATACTTTCTTTGCTTCCATACTAAAAGCTTGTAACTGGAACAACTTTGTGTGGTAACATTTGTTGTTTAAAGACAATAATAAAAATTGCAGTGGGGGGAAGACATCAGTGAATGCTGTGGGCTTCTTCCAGTCCAGTGTTCTATGCTCCCATAAGCATCATATGTTGAAATATTGTATATCAGCCCGCCTTGGGTCTGAGAGCTTGTTTCTTCTCATTGTTCCACCATAGGTTGTAGCCTGCTGTGCACTTAAACAAAATAGGGCCTTTTCCTGTAATTGCATCTCATTTGTGGAATTCCCTCTCATTGGACATGCACGTGGCACTGCTACTATTTGGAGGCACTACCAGATTACTTGCTTTTGAGCATTCATCCTGATATGTTTGCAGGGAGATTAGAGGATGTTTACTATTTAATAAGCATTCGTGTTTGTTGTTGCAAGATTAGATGGCATGGCATCATAGCAAGTGTATTTTCTCATCACTTTGCTTAACACAAAAAGTATGACCTTTTGGAGAAGCTGGTTTCTTGCACAAGACCTCCTAATCAACTGTAATTGTGCAACCTGAGTTTGCTAGCATGTGATTGAATCCCATCCAAAAATAACAAGTCTGGAAGCACCCTGGCTTTTAGTAACCCAGTCCTTTGGGGGAACTTGATATAGCAATGTCAGCTACAACAGATGTCATCTGCTGTCTGCTGTTATTTATTGTTGTTTGAGATTTTAATTGGTTATGGGATATTGTATTTTATAATTAACATTTAAAGGTAAAGGTAAAGAGACCCCTGACCATTACGTCCAGTCGTGACCGACTCTGGGGTTGCAGCGCTCATCTTGCATTATTGGCCAGGGGAGCCAGCATACAGCTTCCAGGTCATGTGGCCAGCATGACAAAGCCGCTTCTGGCGAACCAGAGCAGCACACGGAAACGTTGTTTACCTTCCCGCTGTAGCGGTACCTATTTATCTACTTGCACTTTGACGTGTTTTCGAACTGCTAGGTTGGCAGGAGATGGGACCGAGCAACGGGAGCTCACCCTGTCGCAGGGATTCGAACCGCCGACCTTCTGATTGGCAAGCCCTAGGCTCTGTGGTTTAACCCACAGCGTCACCCGCTGCAAACCACTCTGGGATCTTAAATGAAGAGTGGCTTGTTGTATTTCAGGTATTTATATACCACATAATATTCAAAAATTATAAGCAGTGAAATGAATCAAGTCAATCAAATAATGTATTGTAATTAAATAAATAATCAAAATATAACGGCTCCCGATCCTCCATTCTAGTCATACTCTGTTCACAGATTCAGTTCATTGATGACTAATCACTATGTAATGTCTCCATGTGGGAATATACAAATCTTCGTTTCAAGATATCTATTTGTAAGCTTAAAATGTTACATCAGAAGCAGTCCTGAAACAACCTTTGGTATCCCAAATACCCAGCAGTAGCTTCCAAAACACAGAACATTTCATATTAATGCACCAAACACACCACATTCCCCTGCCCTACAGACACATTCATCATACTCCATTCATTCTCTCTCTGTTCCTCAGCTTCCTGTGTCTACACTGTGTATTCTTGTTGGAAAGGCCATTATGCAGCAGTGCTTAACAACAGGAGGGGAGTTTGGAACTTCTACTTGATATTTTCAACAAGATTATTTAAGATGCAATCTTAACCCCCCCCCCCACTGCCCTGGAGTAAGCCTTTGTGAATTCAATAGGTCTTGCTTCTGAGCAGACATGCTTAGGAATCCACTGTTACTGCTTCAAAGATACAGCACTGGTCCATGCAGCATCCTCCTAGAAAAGGCACATATAGTCATGTTGGTTCATAGAAAAATCCAGAGTAGAGCAATACAGTTCTTAGGAACAACCAAATGTCACAGAATAGTAAGGAAGCTTTTCACTTCTTCATAACTCTTCACCAGGCTGGACATTAAACAAAGGGTTAAAGAGAAAGAGAAAAATGGCATGATGTTAAAACAAAAATCTGTATTTTTAATAGTCTAAAAGACAGAGGAGATTGAAAGGAGAGTAAACTGCAGCGGACAATAAGTTGCTTTGAGTTTAATTCTTTGGAGAAAAGGGACTGATAAAATAGGAATAAGAGTAATATTGTGGACTTTATGAGATTGAAAGAACCAGTCATGGCAGATCTTCCACTACCTTGAAAATATAAAATCTAGTTATTACTCAGATCCTTCTCCTGTACCTATTTTTTATTCATGTTACCTGTTCCTATCGTTCTTTCTTCTCTACTATACTGTAAAACAGCAGCATCTTCAAGATACTATATGACTAGCTTTACAGAGGTCATAGTCCATACCTCATAAAGGTTTTATGGCCTACTGTGTACAACCCAATTAATCAGTTTAGAACCTGACAGCAGGTGAGCCTCCGTATTTTAGTCATATTAATTGCTCATTATGTCACATAATACAAATAGATTGGGAACATTTGATCTGGAAGAAAAGATAAAGGGTGATCCTTTTTAAATTGATCCTTCTATTTAAAAAAATTGTAAAGGCTTGAGGAACAATTCTCCTCACACCTGCTGCACACATGATACAATAAAACAAGCGGAGAGTAAACCACAATTCTAAAAGCTTATTTGCCAGGTTCAGAAATTATTTTGGCCCTTGTGGGTAACTATGGGTGTTTCGAAATAGGCACCAGTTTTGTTGAAACATGGCACAAGCCAGTGCTATTTTTCTAGAAAGAGAGATGCCGGAACTCACCATGAACGCTTCTCTTGTTCTCTTATATTAATACTAATAAAACAACTTGATTATTTATATCCCGCCCATCTGGCTGAGTCTGGGTGGCTCCCAGCAAAATAGTAAAAACACAACAAAACATTAAAAAACTTCCCTACACGGGGGTGCTTTCAGATGTCTTCTAAAAGTCAGATAGTTGTTTATTTCCTTGGCATCTGAAGAAAGGGAGAACGCCACTACCACAGGGAGGACGCCACTACCAAGAAGGCCCTCTGCCTGGTTCCTTGGTTCCCTGTAACTTCACTTCTCACAATGGCAATAGCACCCAGGGCCGGCCCTAAGGCAAGGCTGGGTGGCGCAGGGCGCCAGGGCACCGGACCGCCAGTAGCGCGCCGTGCTGCAGCGCCCGCCAGACAGCCGCGCGCTCGGAAATGGGGGGGCACTGGAGGGATAATTCACACCACGGCGCCAGCTACACTTAAGACGGCCCTGATAGCGCCCACCTGAGAGATGTTGGAACTGAGTTCCAGTGAGTTCCAGCTGAGAAAAAGGCCTGATGCAAGCTATTTGAGTTGCAACAAACATTTCTCCAGACAATTCTCAGCTAGATACCTAGCAGGATTCCATTCCCAACAACCTTCTTAAGACCCAGATAGATAAATTCCAAAAGATTAGACATATCTAATCACACACAGAGAGAGCAAACCCATGCAGTTCTGCCTGCACTCCATCACTTAAGCCTACTAAACAATGAGACACAACCAAGGCTAGGACTTTTCAAACAAACATCAAAGATATCTCTGTTACAAGTCAAAGGGACTGTGATCCACTAAAGAGATTTAAGATCCCACACTCAAATCCCTGGGATGGTGAAGGCTATGATAGTATCTCCAAGCTTTAATTTCCCATTGAGCTGGGTCCAGAAGCGTGACTCACTCTTAAGAGCAGAACACTGCTCCATCAGATGTTCTCCTCTGGGACAGCCCCTGACCCAGCTAAGTATCTCAGAAAACGAGTAAGTGTGTAGACTTTCTTCCAGAATTCCATGTAAAGGGAAGTTCTCAAAAAGTTATTCTGTTTTATCAGATTTTCCATCAAATATGATGAAGAAAAATGCTCAGTTCACTACCAGCATCACACCATGTAATTGGCAGATTAAGAAAGATGGGTCAGCAATGGATATAAGGCATAATCATGCAGGGCAGGGTAGCAGCACAGGTGTATCTTAATATGACACTAACTGTCTTTGTTTGTTTGTTTATATTATTTTCCCACTTCATCCCAAGAACAGGTTATAATATACTCTTAACTCAGTTCACCTTCAAACCATTCCTTTGAAATAAATTATGCTGCAGTTTAAAGGTAAAGGTAAAGGGGCCCCTGACCATCAGGTCCAGTCGTGTCCGACTCTGGGGTTGCGGCGCTCATCTCGCTCTATAGGCCGAGGGAGCCGGCGTTTGTCCGCAGACAGCTTCCGGGTCATGTGGCCAGCATGACAAAGCTGCTTCTGGCGAACCAGAGCAGCGCACGGAAACGCCGTTTACCTTCCCGCCGGAGCGGTCCCTATTTATCTACTTGCACTTTGATGTGCTTTCAAACTGCTAGGTTGGCAGGAGCTGGGACCGAGCAACGGGAGCTCACCCCGTTGCAGGGATTCGAACCGCCGACCTTCTGATCAGCAAGCCCTAGACTCTGTTGTTTAACCCACCGCGCCACCTGGGTCCCCTATGCTGCAGTTTACCATATAATAAATAAATAAATATGCTGCAGAAGGCCACTCCTGTGTGATGTGCAGCAATAAATCTGGAATAATTCTCACTCCTTCACTGTGATAGTCAGTAATGCAGATCGCCATCCTCATTATCCCAGATGAGCTTTCATTAGAAAGGTGGGGCAATCCAACTTGCAACTACTACTCTGAAGTCAAGTGCCAAGGAAAGTTTCAAGAGTGCAAATACCATACAGTGCTAGACTCTTGAATATTAATTCAAAGACATGAATCATTGGCAATGTCAGCTATCAAGACCAGTGTATGGCAAACCACCATTTCAACACACACCAAAGTTTTTCAATGCCCCAATATGAGTGTGTTTAAATCAGCTGGCTCCCTATTAGTGGATACTTTCAAAAAGGAAGGTGCTGTGGTTAAAGCATATCTGGCATGCTCCTAACATCCTCTGCTGTCTGATGCAACACATGCAGGTGTGGAATGTGAGTAACCAATGGCGAGGAAATTTAATTCTGCACATGCTCAGGGGCACCTGTTGTTCACTTGTTGTTTCACATGTTACGGCACTGAATCATTGCAGTGAAAATTGTAGGTGGCCAATTTCAAACCTTCTCTCTCTCTCTCTCTCACACACACACACACAGTATTTTCCCCTGTATTGGGAGGAGATGACTTGCCAAAGGTCAGGCAGCATGTTTGCTGTTCCTAAATTAAAGGCATCCCACTCGGTGAAGCTGTGCTGCCGCCGAGGTGCTTTAGCAAAGCCTGCGTCACTTTAGGATGCGAGCCACATCGTTTGGGTCCCCTTAGCCAGATTCACAGAGTGGCCCAAGCAAATATTTGCTTCTCCCTCTGCAAAAAGACGAAGGTCGCCATCACTTTGGAAAGCTTGGCTTCGCCCAGCGAGCTCGTGACTGCGTAGAAGAGAAGCGTCCCCTTGCAGCCGCCTCGCCACAGCCCTGCGAGGTAGGCTGCTTTGCGCCCGCTCCACCCACGACTCCACCCCGGGGTGTCTCTCGAGGCGCCTGGCTCCGGAGCGGGAGGGGGGGGGCGAGTCTCCTTACCAGGGAGAGGACTTTGTAGGGGTTGGGCTCCTTGACTTTCGCCCTGGGCGCCGCCGCTTTCTCCGGCTCGTCCGCCACCTCCATAGCAGTCAGCATGGGCACCGCGGCGGAGTTGTTCTTCTCCGGCCCGTCGCTGCCGAAGCTCTTCTCCCCCGGCGGAGGAGCCACCTTGGCTTGGCTGTTCCTCAGGCCGGCGCTCTCCATTCTCTCGCACGGCGCCTCCTGCGCCCTCGGCTAATAAAAGGGCCGTGGCTCCGCCCCCTGCCTGGCTTTGGCGGGCTTCCCTCAGGCCGTGCGAGGTGGGCGAGGGAAGAACTCGGCGCTCCGGGCTCCTCGGGTTCCTGCCGCGCCTCCCCCCGCCCCCACCCTCTGGCCGCGCGCGCTCTCTGGGGAGCCGAGTGGCTTTTTCTTCCCCCATTCGTGTTCGCAGGAACCTTCCTCTGACGCGCACCCTTCCCGGGAGATGAAGAGGAGCCTATGCTGCTGGTCCCCCTGAAGGAGCTTTATAGAGGATGGTCATCATCACCACCACAAAGGCTTTATTATATACCTATTCAGGATGGAAGCTGAGAAGGTGGCAACGTGTGGCTCCAGAAGCAGGCGGCTCAGGAAGGTGATCGGGGTTGTTTACACGGGAGAGTGAAGGGACAGCGTTTTCCTCTGCGGAGAGGAAGGGAAAGTGGGTGGCTGGGCGAGGGGGGGGGGGACTTCTAGCCTTCCTATTTACTCAGGCTCTTCCAGAAATCACACCTCTCCAGGCGAAAATGGAACAGAAAACGGATAAAAGATGGAAAGGTGCCATCCAAAGATGGAACTGACTTTTTTGTCCCCCATGGACCACTTGGGGATTGGCTGATGAACACTTAATGATTTTTCTGCCTGTTGTAGCAAGTGCCATGTGCTGTGCTAGGTGTTATATGATCTTTTTTCCCTCCCCACTGTTGTATTTTATTGTATTACAGTTTGCATTTCATATAATTCAAATGGTAGTGCGATAACATACAATACAATAAATAATAGAAAAGACAATAAAAGAAACAATAAAGATTCAAATGAAATCAAGATGAATCTTTAATGCAAGACATGCCATGGGCCCCCGGAATGAGGTTTGCAGACTGCTGGTGGTCAATGGATCACATTTTGGGAACCATGGTTCAAGAACCGTGGGAAATAGTTGTTTATTACATACCATCTCTAAAAATAAAACTCGAAGGCTATTTGATGTTCATCTTTGTCTCCCACATCCAATAAGAAACAGTCTTGCAAATGCAAACTTACCTTCCTTAAAAATTCTGCTACAGTTTGATGCATGGCTACTTGGAAGTGACCCCCACTGAACTAAGACATTACTGCAGAGGAAACATGCTGTGTGTGTACATAGGAACGGGCTGCTCCTTTTGTAAATGCACATGGAACACACACCTGTAATATACAGAGAGAGAGAGAGAGAGAGAGAGAGAGAGAGAGAGAGAGAGAGAGAGAGAGAGTTTTGTTTCCTTTTTTCTTTCTTTGCATACACTCAATAAAACTGCCAATATAATGACATAATTATACAAGTCTATGGTGAGACCACTGTGCACAGTTCTGTTTGCCTCACCTCAGAAAGGACATTGCAGAGTTGGAAAAAGTTCAGAAGAGGGCAACCAAAATGCTCAAGGGGGTAGAGCAGCTACCCTATGGGGAAAGGTTTGCAACATTTGACACTTTGTAATTGAGTTAAAAGGCAAGTAGGGGAGGGGGCATGATAGAGGTCCCCTAGTGGAGCTGACTGTTGGAAGATTCAGGAGCAGCAAAAAGAAAGCACTTCTTCATATACAGACTATGGAATTAGCACCTACAAGGTGGGAGCTTGCTTTAAAAGATTAGACAAATTCAGGGAGGATAAGGTTATCAATGACTACTAGCCATGGTGACTATGTTCTGGCTCCACTATCGAGAGGCAGAATGCCTCTGCATACTAGTTGCTTGAAATCACAAGTGGATAGATCACTGTTGCACTTAGGTGTTGCACTCTGGGGCTTCCTATAGGCCACTATGAGAACAGGATGCCAGACTTGACTTATGAAACCAAAAGCATTCCTCCTAGGAATTTTAGACCAAGATGTAAAAAAAAGAAAATTGGAAATTATTTATGTATGCAACAACAGCGGCAAGAATTATATTAGCACAAACTTGGGAGACAGAACAAAATAAAAAAAAATTCCTTCCAGTAGCACCTTAGAGACCAACAAAGTTTGTCATTGGTATGAGCTTTCATGTGCATGCATACTTCTTCAGATAGCAGAGAGAAGAATTACCAACGAAAGAACAATGGCAAGGGGAACTTATGGAATATGCAGAACTGGCAAAACTAACAGAAAAACTACATGAAAAGGACAACAAAGACTTTAAAAGAGAATGGGAATCATTTACAACATATATAAAGAGGCAACATAAAGAAATGGACTCATTGGCAGGGTTTGAGTAAACAATCACAACTGTATACAACAAAAAATAAGACTATATTTATTGGGGAAATTTTGGGGAAACAATACGCAGGGTGAACAATATGGAAATAAAACAAAATGGGAGTATGAGGGAAGTCCAGGGGAGGAGGGTGGAAATATGAAAAATTGTTATATTGTTAGAAAAAGTATACATGGGGAAAATCAATAAAAAATACTTTTTTAAAAAAGGGATGCCAGACTTGATGGACATTCAGTCAAATCTAGCAGGGTTCTACTTTTTTTAACAGAGCAGGTTTCTTTGGCCCTTCTTTTTTGTTTATTTACATTGCCTTGAACATTTGCAAACAATGTGTAGGGAAATGCAGTGGGGAGATGGCTGTGAAGCTGCTTATAGCCATGGTGTGATTAATTAAAGGCTGAAGAAGGTGAATAAAGCTAGGGAAGAACATAGAGTTTCAGCTGAGGTCTACCAACACACTGCCATCCCTTAGTCACTAGACCTTTTATCTGATGCCGGTTATTTATGCTTGCTTGCTTGCTTGCTTGGAGCATTTGTTCCCACCCACCCCCATCCCAAATCCTACAGAAGGCCATGGAAAAGTCTTTACATACTTCTCAGGACTGAACAAAATAGTCCAAGTCACCACATAGCAATAGCAAAGCACTGTGCAGATGAGCAACAACATTTGGGCAAAGACTTCACATATACCACTTAAAACAATTTTGAGTCTCCCTACCGCTGTTGTGCATGTACCTATGAAAGTTTAAAACTGCTGTTTCAAAATACTTTTTATCAGGTTTGTAAACTTATTGACAGCCATAGACATGTAGGGAAGTGGATTTGCAACTGTATTCCAACCTTCCTGGTTTGTTCTGTCACCTTTGCACTGATGCTCGTTGCCTTCTGAAATGCATTTTTAGTCCTCCATTTATAATTTTACCTCATCTGGATAATGGAACCAACATCTATTTTCCTTAAATCTTAAAGGGGAAACATAAGCCATATTTACATATCTCTCAAAAAAGGAAACAAAACCCCCCACAGCCATTTGTAATTTTCAACATTTTCTAGGTACTGGACATTTCACAAGTCCTTTTAAACTTTTGAACTGTATCTTCTTTCTTTTATGATGTTGTTCTACTTGACTGACTGTGCTAAAATTATATTAGCTATGTTCAGAAATGAACACTGCTGGGCAAGGATGAAAACCACAGTAGCTGGTACAAAGGCCAAGCAATACATATGCAAATTCCATTTATGAGATTTCTATGAACCTTTTCTAGGAAGTTAAAGAGCACTTTGTATGAGAGCAAACATTACCAGGAATTATCTGTTTGGTTTAACATTATAAAATTATATGTTTAACATTCTAAAAATGTATATTTTTATGTTTGACTGTCTAAAAAGATATAATTAACAAAAATGTTTTTAACTATCTAATGGCTTCTATTGTTCAACTGACTCTCCAGAATATTAACTCTGATCTTCTTATGTCAATGGGACTGGACTGCAATACCTGGAAGTAATCCCCATTAAACATTGGATTTTCTTCTGAAAATACATGCCTAAGATTGCACTGTAATTATGGTTGACATTCTTGTGTATCAGCCTAAATAGTTTTTGGATCATGCTTTCTAAACAGCACATCAAAAATTATGAACACCAATGGGCTTTCAGTGAGATAACTGGTCAGTAATTTGTAGACCAACCCCATGTTGGTCTACCAGAGTGACATGGTTGGAGTGATTCTGTAGTGGCTTCCATGCTGCAAATGTGGTATACCTGATGGTGCTTTGGTAAAATTATACCACAAAGGGCTCTGTGTGTTTTTGTGTGTGCGTGCTTAAAACCAAATTCCCAATTGTTGGGTTTTTGTTTTGTTTTTTGTTCAATAAACTAACCATCTTAGTTTTGTCTGTATTATTTACTGTACTTATGGGTGATAGCCAATGTTAGTCATACCCAGAGCAGCCTCGTTGAAATCATTGGATTTAAGTGGCTTAAATCCATTGATTTCAATGAGCCTACTCTGAGTGTGACTTCGGTGGAGATCACCCAATGTGTTTACTTACTTGAATAATGTGTATACCATCCTTCAGCCTATTTGGATTTCACAGTGGTGTACAACAAATTGATCATAATGCAGTAATAAAACAGTTGAAATGCTTGAACCATGTTAAAACATCAGCAATTTAAAGTGTCTGAGTAAATAAGAAAGTTTTTGCCTGGTGCCAGAAAGATTGCATCATCAGCACCAGTCAGACCTCTTTAGGGGGGCAATAAGAAATGTATATAATTCACAAAAGGCAATAATAGTAGCCTATGTATGACAGTGATGAGCTCTCTGCTGAAACTCCATCTGGGTACTGGATTACATCAGCTCTCATTGTGTTTCTTTCTCTGTGTTTTCCTAAGGTAAACATTGCCATAACTATTTTTAATTCTAGCATAACTTCCTGAAAATGAGTCCTGTTATGAAAATGAGCCCAGCAACTTTTATTCAAGCCATCTAGAGTTGTGCACTACATTAGACTTCCCAATTAAGCCTCGGTGTCATGCAATATGTTGATAAATATTAAAAATATTTCTGTTAACTTGCTCAGATCCCTACACAAACCTTTTCATAGTAGTAAATGGACCCATTGATCTTCTCAGAGGCATCATATGAGATATCAGTAGGAGGAAGGAGACAACAGCTTCCCAGCAAGGGTAGCAGCCCTTTGCAGTACAATCTTAAAAAAAGGTAAAGGGACCCCTGACCATTAGGTCCAGTCGTGACCGACTCTGGGGTTGCGCGCTCATCTCGCATTATTGGCCGAGGGAGCCGGCGTATAGCTTCCAGGTCATGTGGCCAGCATGACAAAGCCGCTTCTGGCAAACCAGAGCAGCACATGGAAACACCGTTTACCTTCCCGCTGTAGCGGTTCCTATTTATCTACTTGCACTTTGTCGTGCTTTCGAACTGCTAGGTTGGCAGGAGCTGGGACCAAGCAACGGGAGTTCACCCCGTCACAGGGATTCGAACCGCCGACCTTCTGATCAGCAAGCCCTAGGCTCAGTGGTTTAACCACAGCGCCACCTGGGTCCCATGCAGTACAATCTTATGTACTCATAAATAAGCCCCATTAAGTTCAGTACCAGTTGCAAATGAATAAATTTCAGTGGGTTGCTCTTCAGGTTTTCCTCACATTTGTCACCAGACGGGAGAGGAACCAATTTAGTCCAAATGTCAGCAAGGTGATACTTTGGTGGCAACCCTCTCAAACCTCACTTGATATAAACAATGGTATCTATTTTCATCTGGAAGATGTTGGAAGGTATGATTAAATGGTTTGTGAATTGCAGTTTCAAGACTTCTGAGGCCATAGGGTGATCTTTACTACTGAGGTGGGGGAAAGCAAAGATCTTTAGAAGAGAGTTAAAGCCAGAAGTTCCACAAATTCAATGTCCAGTTTACTCTTCAGAAGTGAGAAAGTAACATCTGGAATCACTGGGATTTTGTGGGTTGCAGGATTTTTCTTTTTCTTGAAGAGTTGTGAAACGGTACGAGGGGACATATTGATGTTTCTGTGGTGGTGTTAGGACATCTTGTTCTGATCATCTTGTTCTGGTTTGGTTGGGGAGGATATGAGTGGCATGTTCAGTATTCATTAAGAGTCACCGTGCTGGTGAGTGTGTGTTCTACTGCTTCTGAGTTCTGCATAACCAATGCCAGTTGTAGAAGATCTGCTTCATTTCTGACACAGCTTGCTACCAGATGACCTGTTTATTGAACATCAGGATTTGTTTGGACAAAGTGTTCAGGAAGCTTATATGATTCCAAGCAATCATTCTGATTGTTCAGTAGGTAGATTACATGGCAGTGCAATAAACAATTGTTATCCCCCCACTTTCCAGGCTATTTGCCAGATACCCAAATATCTTTTACCCTCGTCAGATTTAATGTTCTCCCTTCTGCCTTACTACAGGGCAGATTTGAGGGTAAACCATATACAGCACGGGTCTGCCCTTGTGGCTCGATGGAAGTAGAAACTGCTTCACATGTACTATTATGTTGTCGTTTTTATGAGGATATACGTTTGACTTTTATTACACCTGTTTTGCAAAAGTCCATGAAAGAATCCGAACACCATAGTTTAAAACTACTGCTAGAGGACAAGAATCCCAAGACTACATTAAATGTAGCCAAATTCTGTGTGTCTGCAATCAATCGCAGGAAGCAAGTGGTATCCCATAATGATCAAACTCCTAAATGCTAACTACAGGGGGTACGCTAATAATTAATTTTAATTTTTATATTTAAATCCTTGTTATATTCACACTGTCCTTTGTATTTTTGATATGTTTTATGATCTGTGATACTGTGCGTGTCGATGCTGGTCTGCGACCGTATTAATAAATTCATTCATTCATCATTTTTCTTACTGGAAAAATTCTGGTTTTGTTTTTGTTTTTTTGGTGTTTTTTTTTGAAGTGGGTTTGTTGCAAGTGAATTCCACCCACAAATAGTGATATTCTGGAAGTGGCAGCAGTAGATTTATGGGGTGACGCTAACATTAGCTGAATATTTTCTGTGAACAGAATCAGTTTCAAGCACACTGTATGAACCTAGGAAAGTATTTTGATGAGTAAGTCAAACTAGCAATCCTAAATAATTTGAAGGTCATACCACAATTGAAATGCCATGCAATTCCCCCCCCAGATGTCTCTGCCTCAATTTGACTTTGGTACAACCATAAATAAATCATCTCTGTATAGCAGAGGGCTTCCAGACAGATGTTTATCATGGGATCAAAGCTGTTAATGCATGCATGTTTTTCACAACTTTCACATGATGTCATTGAAATCAAATGTGAGTCCCTATTTTTCCTTCTTTTAATCTGCATTTACCCTTTCTCTTTAAAATTCAATTTAAAAAACCGTCTCCAGTTTTCAGATACCAGAATGATTTGTTTGCAGTTATTTACAAATTTGCAACTTAATCCTCCCTCTGAAAGTACTCATAAACTAATGAAATAACTTTTGACACAGTGACTTTCATTGCTCCAATTGAGTCTCATTGCACAAATCATCTGTTAACACTTCTGAATTCTAAAGTTGTAACACAGACTTGGGGAACATTTCATTAATGGCTTCTTGTGATTCCAGGAGACTCATCTCACTCCGGGAAAAACTTTATGCATTGCCTACAGATAGATGCTGGTGTCCATGAGATGCTGGAAAGCAATGGGCATGCAAGCATTACATTTAAACTTTTGCTCAGTCCAGAAAAAAAGATGTGGGTCCAATCCTCTGCAATTTATTCAGAAGAAAGTGCCACAGAGTTCAATAGGGTTTACTTACAGCCAGCAGCCAATTGTATCATGAGCACAAAGAAAACCCATCTGCCAACTGAAGTTTAGGGGAGGATCACACTTCCATACCACCAGCTAACATTCCTCATGCAGTTGCGACAGTTCCTTATATCCCAGAAGAAGAGCAAATCCAAAGGTCAAATGTGAAAATGCATTCCTGGGATTAGCAGATCACAGCCAAGCAACAGGAACAGCCCCATAAGTTCAGGCTTTCCTTTACAATTTGGCTAGACAGATCATACATTGACATTTCAGAGGCCGTGATCTGCTCATTTAGAGCAGAGATGGATTTCATAAACAGTCCCTCTGGATTGCCTGTGATTAGTTCCATATAACAGAGATGACAAATCAATGCAAGCTTCCTTTTGAGGAATGACTAGCAGGCAAAGTTGCAGCTCTCTCAGCCATGCGATGTGGAGGTGCTGACAGGGAAGGTGTGGCAGCCCCAGGGCATGCTGGGGAAAGAGCAGTAGGAGGTCTGACTCAAGACTGGCAGATGCATCTCAGCTCTCCATATCTGACCTGTCACTTCTCTGAATGTGCCCTGTCCTAGCTTTTGCCACAATTACCTTACCTGTTGGACTGCAGCCTAGAGCAGAGGAGTGAAATGCCGATTAGGGGCTCCCCAATATTGTAAGGGTGAGATGTTTGAGACCAGCAGGTCGGATGGTACCCTTTGAAGCACTGCGTTCCCTGTCAATTGTTATCCTTACATGGGAATGTAGACTAGAGAATGATGGGGAACATTCACTGCCATTATGCATATTTAATCAAAGAGTATTATTACTAAATAAGGAGTCAATCAAATAATAAAGAAAAAGTTCAGTTTACATGTTAGGGAACCTCACCTAGGGCACAATTATTAGTGTCTCAAATCCACTGAACATCAGAATTCTGTAAATGATATTTAGATGCTGCCAACACTCACACCTGCATTTCTTGATTTTTAGACATTTCACAATCTGGGATTGTCAGTAGTCACTTGTAAATGCTGACAATCATCACATGTATGACATCCCTTGCAACACAAGTGCTACTGCACACACCACTTCTATCAAAAGCCAAAGTGCCTGTTGCTAATTTTCTCTACATGGTTTTACAGAAAATAACTGGGGTATTGGATACAACAAGTTCTGAGACTTCTCCAGCTTCACTTCATTTTAAAAAAGATATCAGAGAACAATGCCTGCCAACAGCCGTCACTGTAATACATAGTAAACAGAGGGGTTCCTGTTTATGCAAGCCACAGTGGGTCTCTGAAGATGAGGAAGTAAATTACATGAAAACATAGTGGGGGCCTGTTTAAAAACCCAGTTTTTCTTGGCACTTTGATAGGGTCACAAAATCAGACACTTGGAAGTAAGCTGGACACTGAGGTCCGGACACTGAGGTCCTCCTTCAAGGGACTTCTGGCAATTCCCTCACTGCAAGAAGTGAGGTTACAGAGGGCCTTTTTGATAGGAGATACCAGTGATTGAAACTGGGATATTCTACATGCAAAGCTCATAGAATTGGAAGGGACCCTGAGGATCATCTGGTCCAACCTCCTGCAATGCAGGAATACGCAATTATCCCTTGCGGGTATTGAACCTGCAACCTTGGCATTATCAGCAGCACACATGTCCTACCACTAAACTACCGGTATTTTCCTTTCCCGATACCTGATGGTGCCCACATTTTCTTCCATATTTTTTTTGGGGGGGAGGGGTTAATACAAGAGAGGTTTAACAATCAATCCCTCTTCACAGGGAATACTGGGGATTACAGCTGCTGGAGGGGAATAGCGGTCTACAGACAACTCTCACCACCTTTAGCAAACTACGCTCCCCATAATTCTTTGGGGTAAGCCATAACTGTTTAAAATAGTATCATAGTGTTTCCACTATATGGTGAGCACAGGTATGTCAAAGTTAAAGAGTTCCTTTTGTTTTTCAGGATTGTGCTCTGTTCCCTTTGTGTTCCCTTGCCAGCTCACAGGGTTGGGGAAAACCTCTCACGAGCCTAAGCCTCAAAGTTCTTGCTATGGAGATACAGGAAATGCAGGTTGATAGAGAAAAACAGGCCGTTCTAATCTTGGGGAAAGACAGGGAGCTGCCTGAGTAAACTGGGAGGGATTGACTAAGCGGCATAGGGGCTGCTGTGTCTGCTCCTTTCACCTCCCAGACTTTACTCTGTAGAGGTTTAAGAGGGGCGTAGTGGCAGTGATTTCTGGATCATTTGAGAGATGTGACTGGCCTGCCTTTGCCAGGCAGTTGTGCAACAAATGGTGTAAGCAGGCTCCTTTAGCCTCCCCCTTACAACGGAGACTGTCTAACTCTAAAGCCTTATACTGTACTGTTACAATATTGCACAAAGCTAGTTAGCGTTCTGAGAGAAGAGAGGCACGGCCAATTTGAGTATTTATTAGGCAGGGTCTGGATCAGGAAGGAAGCAACTTAAAGGCTGTCCTTTTTAAATGTCTTAGCAGAAAAAGGAGATGCAAGCAGTCTTCTAAAGTTAGCTGAACTCTCCAAGCAGCCAGGAGAAATTTTACAAAGGCAGGAGATCCTCAGGAGTTGCACTGGGTTGTGGAAGAATTTGGCTGGGCTAGAGGTTTAAGGAATTTGGCTGGAGGTAAAAACCAGCGAAAAACTAGTGTCAATCAAGCCACTTTAAGACCCCAATGTAGGTCTCTGTATCCCCTTATAATCCTAGCATCCACCTTAATAAACCAACAATCTTTGTTTTAAAGGTCATCCTGTCTCTTGTGTAGGTTTCCATCTCATGCCTAAGCCTTCTACACAAGCTACAAGGGTTTTCTGAGTAAATATTGGTGGCAGAAAATCAACAAAGCACAGATACCTAAGCTTGTGTTTATACAAGTGAGATTGAGGGGCTGGGTCTCCCTGACACAGACATCAACAGAAAACTTTTCCCATTAGTAAGTAGTCCTCAACAAGACACAGTACTGGAAAATCTCTGCCTGTTCACTGTATGCACTCATGTTTTTTTTTCATCTCCTGACAATAATTAAGCTTTCAAGGTTAACACAGTGCTCAAAGAAGCTACTTTTGAAGGGTTGAATTCCGACTCAAAAATCGACAGCTCTGCATATGAATCTGCACACAGAAGAATTCAGTTGCATAGCTGGACAACTAAGCAAAGTGGCATTTTAGCCCCTATATTGCAGCTAAACGGTTGGGACTGAGTCCTGATTAGGAAATACCCAAATCTGGTGGCGCTGGCAGGTGAAGTGAGCAGGTGTGCAGCCCCTTGTTATAGCACAATAACATGTAGCAATATTCTTGATAGCAGCTGAAACTCTTTCTTTCTGTCTTTTGCAAGTTTGTTCCTGTTCATAATTTCAGTGGCACATTCTATTATTATATACAAAATGCTTTAAAATCTTTGTGTTTTATTTTATTCATACGTTAAAAGTTCAAGTACAGTAGTTTCGTGTAGTCTGAAGTCATTGTGCCATCAAAACAGAGGGAGGGAGAAATTCCAGGAAAACTTGTGGAACATGGAGCTGCAGGAATGCTGGGAGAGATTTTTCCTGTCTTCATTTATTACCCTAATAGCCTGAAGATCTGTAATTGAGGCTGAAATCTTAAACACACTAATTCCCACTGAATACACAAGTGACTGAGAAGGGATTGAGGATAAATTTGATGCAGTATACATTGCATGTTTATTTATTTAAAGCCCAATCTGTCAAACAATATCCCAATACAGCTAATCTGCTCCAATTCACCCTTTATCTGAATTTTCCATTGTAGTTCTCCAACCAAACAATGTTTACAAAAATGCATTATATTAGGGGAAATTGCTTGCAAAATGTGTACATGAGTCGAAACTGTTTATAAAAAAATGTTTGAACTAAAATGTGATGAATTTTCATGAGGTTTTTTTAAAAAAAGAAAAATAGCAAATTGCTGCAAAATGTGGAGAACCCAATTTAAGATTGGAAAAAATGAGAAATGAAATTGTCATATCCTCGCATCCCTGCTTCCGAGTAAACATGCATTGGTTTGTGTTCTGGGTTCTTCCAACTGGCAAGGAAGGAACCTCTTTAACAAGACCTAATAAATTACACCCACTCATTAAAAAAGAGTTGTAAATATTGGCAAAAATGTCTTCAGTTGTAGGATTTCGGGCAGAGGTTGATTTCTCTCTGGGTAGAAATCCAGACCCGTCAGAAGCTCCACATCACGGACACGAGCTGTATGAGTGTTAATTCTTTCTTCAACCCACAGTGATTCCGCCTGCCCATCCTGACAAAGCAAACAAGCACAAGAACTTCAATTGTACACCAGCAGGCAAAACAACAATGTTGCAGTAGTGTAAGGAATTTCTGCATACAAATGCCTTACAACTTTATTATTTTTCCTAATCAAATTTCTGTCATTGTGGACTGGGGTAACTAGGCCATGGCCATCTGCTGAATGTTTCCTTTGCCCTTGGAACTTGTTCGCTATCTTTTAACAGTACAATGAGCTATGAACAAACACAGCAAGTCCTTTATGCCATATTTGGGAAGAGGGAGGGGAAGGCTGAAAGGCAAATGCTACAAGCAAAAACTACTGGTTTTTTTACTTCAGCTATTGGCACTACCTAGTTAGTGCTTAACAGTATGTCAGGTGCTGACCCTCGGAGCAGAAATCATATACTGTACACATTTTCAGATGCTTTGAACAGCCACTGAGTGGCATATCTCCACTCTGGATACTGTGCATTACTGTCATCTAGCTGTTATGCTTTTTCTCATTTTAAATGCCACCACAGCCACTCCAGCTAGAGAAGGAGAAGTTGCTTACCAAGCACGCCCAGTTATATGTGGCTTACGTTGTCCTGAGACTAAAAGATGCAAAGGAGGGGAAAGCCTTGTCCAATTCCATCAATGCCTCCTTGGTGCCTTTTCAAGTCGCTTCTACACATGCCCAGCGGGCATGCATAGAAACAACGTCCGGTGCCGCTCTGCCCGATTTCCGGTGCCCACACATGAGAAGAGCGGCCCCGGAAGTTGCTTCTATGCAACTTCCGGTGCCGCGCCGCTGCTGATCCCGCATTTTTCAGTGGGAGACTTGGCAGATATGCTCCCTGGGAAACCTGCTGTTTAGCGATAAATTAGAACAAATGGCAATCTGTTGAAAACCCAATTGCTGTTTGTACCAATTCAGCACTAAAGATCGGGTTTCCCCAGGGAAAAGAGGTGGGAAAATGGAGGTATAGATAAGTCCTTAGTCTCTTATCCACTATGTCACAAGTGGTCTGAATAACAGAGGGCATCTGTCACCTAATTTGTGCTTTATGTGCAATTCTTACAAAATATTTAATACTGAACACAATCACTGTCAGTACGTTGAGAGTCAATTGGAATGTTCTCTTAGGCTAGGCCTCATGTTAGATTTTTACTGGGCACTAAAGATTTCTCAGATGGCTGCATTTGTAGAAACCACATCTCCAATAACAAGAGCAGAGGCATCTGAAGTGAAGGATGTTATACTTACACCACAGCTCTCAGAGTTGTCGGGCCGATGAGGAAGGATGAAGGGCAGGACACTCAGTGAGCCTGAGCAACTCAGTGGGGTGTTGGCTTGGTCCTCACAGCTAGTCAGTACAACAAAGTAATGGGTTGGGATGGGAATCTGTGAATTGCCTACATGCCTGTGAAAGAAGATCAATTAAAGGCTGGTTACCAAAATCTATACAGTACTTTTTGTAAAATTATATTGGTACCATTTCATTCAATGAAATTACAACTACCTACCCTGTGGAAATATTTCAGATATGGAGAATACCTCCATACCTGGAAGCAGAAGGAAAATCAGCACTGGTTAGGTAGGATTACACTGTCTGTTTCATAAGAGATACTGCATATACCTAACCAGCAATTTTCAGTTTCAGTAACTGACAGCACAATCCTATACATATTTACTCAGAAGTAACTCCCATTTAATTCATTTGGGTTTACTTGAGGCAAGTGGGTATGGGATTGCAGTTGTGAATCAATGTGGATTGATATTCTGTCCAAAATTTTAATCAACAAAGGCAAACAATTTTAGCAGTTTTTTAAAAGATCAGATAATTCCTCTGATGTGCATGGGTCATAGCTGCCAAGTTTTCCCTTTTCTCGCGAGGAAGCCTATTCAGCATAAGGGAATTTCCCTTTAAAAAAGGGAGAACCTGGCAGCTATGGCATGGGTTGTTCCTGGGGTCAAAAGGCTGAAATAATAAAGCTTTTCCTTTTCATTGCATTTCACTGAATTTCTATTTCTTTAGCTGAAACTGTATTAACATTGAACAAGAACCAATAATTGGAAAGGAACTGTGAGAGCGAAATTCTGATGCCCCTGGAATTACCGGTAGTTTTCTTATCAATCATACAAAGGAGATTCCATTAGCTGAAACTGAAGCAGTGTCACAGATACTCATGCAAATACAGTCCCTTAATGCACAGGGTAATTCCTGTATGAGCCCTCTCTTCAAAAAGTGGGTAGGGTTATCTTGCCATGACTAACTTTGTACAGATTTCGATCTGTTTATAAAAGCTTTTAAACAGCACAGTGTGGCTGAGAGGATATTAAAGCCCTTTGACTGGAAGGAAGCTCTAGTCTGTCATCTCATCCATCCACCTACACTGTGGCAGGAATTCTTTCCCTCTGTCCAAACCATATTTGAAAAATGTGGCATCAAGTCTAGCCTAGAAAACAGAAAATCCAGTAAAACCAGGACCATAAACCTATTTGCATAGCCAAAGTGTCCAGAACTTGCAAATATTCTTTACAAAACTGGCAGCTGGCAAGAAATTATCCTGGGTTCATTAGAGAGCATATAAAACTGATCAGCAAAACTCCATACACTGCTTTATTCATGGCCTCCTAGGGGCCATGGGGGCTTTGGCCCCACAATAAAATATTTGATGGGTAAAGGTAAAGGTAAAGGGACCCCTGACCATTAGGTCGAGTCATGACCGACTCTGGGGTTGCGCGCTCATCTCGCATTATTGGCCGAGGGAGCCGGCGTATAGCTTCCAGGTCATGTGGCCAGCATGACAAAGCTGCTTCTGGCAAACCAGAGCAGCACATGGAAATGCCGTTTCCCTTCCCGCTGTAGCGGTTCCTATTTATCTACTTGCATTTTGACGTGCTTTTGAACTGCTAGGTTGGCAGGAGCTGGGACCAAGCAACGGGAGCTCACCCCGTCACAGGGATTCGAACTGCCGACCTTCTGATCAGGAAGCCCTAGGCTCAGTGGTTTAACCACAGTGCCACCTGGGTCCCTTTAAAGGTAAAGGTAAAGGGACCCCTGACCATTAGGTCCAGTCGTGACCGACTCTGGGGTTGCGCGCTCATCTCGCATTATTGGCCGAGGGAGTCGGCGTATAGCTTCCAGGTCATGTGGCCAGCATGACAAAGCTGCTTCTGGCAAACCAGAGCAGCACATGGAAATGCCGTTTACCTTCCCGCTGTAGCGGTTCCTATTTATGGGTATTCCCATTCAAATGGTGTGGGGGTGTGTGTGCACAGCATCATGTGATTAAATATATGGGGTGGGGCTGACCTGGGCCCCACAATATTTCATTCAAGTTGGCACCCCTAATTTGTAGGTAAATTGTGGTAAGCAATGCAGCTGTTGTTCCCAGAGGAAAGATCCAGGGCGTCCCTCTGAGGCTGGAATTATTCCATTCTGTTCAAGCCAGATGCTGGTATCAGCCGGGCCACATTGGATCGTTGGCATCCATGTGTCTCAAGAGACAATGGAGGAGTGTGTCTTTGGGGGTGAAGTCAAACTGCTGGAGAGTTACAGTGCCTGCTGTGGCTGTAGAGACCAATACAGGAGAGACATGTTTTGTTGCAGCAGGGCCAGATTAAAGGCGTCCAGCTGTGCTGCTGCAGATGCCCCATGGCATTTCTTCTCTCTGTGCTCCTTTCAGCGGACATCCCTCCTCTGGTCACTGCTATGGATGTATGTCTCCAGGCACTGCAGTCATCTGCAAGGGATTCTCACATGGTGAGGTGAATGTTGCCAGCTTTCATGTCATGTTTGCAGACATTTTTGTAATGCAGAACTGGTCTGTCAATGGGCCTGGTGCCTGAAGCCCCATACAGCACGTCCTCAGGGATCCTGCCATCTTCCATTCTGTGGACATGACTAAGCCAGTGTAGACATTGTTGAGACAAGAATGTGAACATGGTGGGAATATCATGCCCCAAATCCTCCTGACGCAGCACATGTGGAAGGCATTGAGGTGTCGCTCCTGGCAGTGCCCACAACTCACTTCCATAAAACAGTGTGCTCAACATACAAGCCTGGTAGACCTTCATCTTTGTATTGGACGTTAGCATCACATTCTCCTATACCCCATTGGAGAGGCATTGCCCTAGCTGCCTTGCCAAAATGCTTGTCTATTCTTTTCAAGCATTTTGGCATCAGCTGCCCCAGTCGTTCTACATGGTGTAACTTGATTCCTTGGCTGACTTTTGCCTGAGCACCTGCTGTAACTTGCTTAAAATCTAGCACAGGGTTCTCCAAACTTGGGTTTCCGGCTGTTAATGGACTACAATCCCCATCATCCCTGGCCACGGGTCCTGCTAGCTAGGGAAGATGGGAGTTGTTGTCCAAAAACAGCTGGAGACCCAAGTTTGGGAAACCCTGAGCGGATGGCAGATGGGCTATTGTTTGTAAGCCACTCTGTGATGCTTGACAGAAGAGTGGGATAGAAGTGATTTAAATGAAAAAATGAAAATGAAACTCGTGCCACATGCTAACATTTAAACTGGTTACCTTTTTTCTTTACTTACTGTGTAATGATATCAAGGGAATCAAAGTGTCCATCACTATTATAATCAAAAATAGGCCCACTGATCACATTTAGTCCATTTCTTTCTGTAGCATATTTTGGAAGCAGTGTATTATGCAAGTAATCCCATAATCCTGCAATTGAAAGTACAGTGAGATAGAATCAGACAAGGGGAACTGTTATGCTGAATCAGTATGGCTTCTCTATCCCATGACCACACAGACAAGAAGAGGCCAGAATGTAAGCATGAACTCTCAGGTAAATAATGCAATATCAAAGTGTAGGCCATTATCAGCACTTACTTTTGAATTCTTTGTACATGGGAACAATGTTGCTGGTAAGTAAAGCATCATATTGTTCATCTGCAGTTGAATTGAAGTCTGTGGAAAAAATTGGGATTAATCATGAAAATTAAACCAAAATTATTTTAAGCTGAGCACAATTTTGTTTACGATTCTGATGGACCTATTCATTAAAATACCTCTTATATTTTATTATTTAATACCCTTTCTGCCCTCTTGCATGAAAACATAGGATCAAACATAGTGGTAACAGAAAGATACATGTAGACCCTGAAGCAAAAGTGTGAAAGTCTTCTCTTCAGGGTTTCAGCCAGCCAACCATGCCCTTTCCCATGGTTGGTTTTCTTGCACAATGAGATGCCATGGGTTGTTGTTGGCTTATGAACCATGGCTCGATTTAACTATTATCTGGTGCCAGAAGCCAACAATCTTGCTTAGAAATGGTTTGCTTCGCCACCTCACCCCAGATGCTCACCGAGCTACAGAGGCACAAGGCAGGAGCAACTGGAAAACAAGCCAAGCTTTGGAGAAACAATCTGGCTTGTTTGCTTGCTTGTGTGATGCCTCATTGTACAATGAACAAAGCATGGTTAAAACAAGCCATGCCTCCATGTTACGCGCAAATGAATCACTGTGAGCCTGGTTTCTAACAGATTCCTTTCCATGCAACGTTTCCATATCTCCTTACTCAACGTAAATCTAAGCCTGTTGAAGAAAAATATTTGACTATGACTTGAGGAGCCTTGTGGTCTGGTACTACAGAAGGCAGTGGCTATAATATAGCAAAGCTATTCTTTCACAAAAGAAACACCACTGAAATAATCCCCCCACCTCTCCCTTTTTAATGCCATGCTTATCCCCAGTGGGTTGTTTCAGTGCTGTGTATATGTTTTTAAACACCCAGCCACATCCAGCCGATTACAACATTATGATCTTTTCTATATAAAGAGCACTACTAACTGGGAGGGTAGAGGAAACCGTGGGTGATGTTCAGGTCTGGCTGGTAGTTGGAGCAGTTTTGGCTCTGCGCTTCAGGGATTCTAACATCAGGCCGCAGACAGTCTGGAGCAGGGGGAGGAAGAGAAGAAGCATCTCCCTTCTGGAAAGGGGGAAAAAAGAGAGAGTATTACACCCACAGTCGTGGCTAACCTACAGTTTTGTGACTTCCTAGCCTAGCTTTCGTTGATTCTTTCTTTTCCTATTTTTATAATGAATCATGTCCCTGCTAAAAATAGAAATGGACTTTAGCCCTTCTTTCCAGTCTGTTTATATCTTGGTCCTTCAGCATTTTGATAATGGATGGGGAGGAAGGAGGGGATGTCAGCCCAATGTAAAGCAGTTGCAGCAAAGATCAAAGCAGCTTTCGGATCAAAGATGCAACGCATTTGCCCTCTTGACTCTAATCAACAAGTTAAGATGTGGGACTCAAACTAGAGCTTCACAGAGATTGCATCATGTATGCCTTCCTGGCCTCCTTTGGTTCAAGATCTCCAGGTAGGGCTGGGGGGGGGGGGAGAGAACCTCCCGTAGGGAACCCCAGGACCTCTGTCAGTCAGTGTAGAAACAATTAAGAAACAAAAACAAATTTATCAAGTAAAGCAATGTGTTAATTGTCTTTTCTCAACTTGTAGCAGAAATACTTTCAGATGATTTTTTTAAAAGCCAAAAAAACCTTTATCTTAGAGTTTAACAAGATGCGGCCAGAGACACCGAATTTCTGCTGTTCTGTGCCTTTCCTTAGATATTTTCTTTAACATTACGTCATTGGGCTGTGCCTTACTCTGCTGCCCCCGGCCCCACCACACACCCAGCCAACAGTCAACTGATGAGAAGCAGAGACCGGCAAGCAAGTGGTGGCAGCCTGGTGTCTCTTATAATGCTTAGTTCAAGCTGCACAGTAGGTCAGACTGAGAGGAAAAGTACAGTCACTGCCTTTGGTAAGAAGAGCATGCTTTAAACAGGAAACAGTAATCAATGTGTCAAGAGGCATAATTTATTTGCATTTTGTGGGACTTTTAACTACAGCATTTGGAAGCAGTTGGTCTTGACTGCCAGGTCATCACTCACCCACTTCCAGGGGTGGTGTTGGTGTTCCTTAAGTGGTATAAGGAAGAAAAGAAAATATATAAATGAGGCATTAAAAAGAAAGATCCCTCATTGATCCAGAGATGCAAACCCTACTCAGTTCAGATGCTCTGTTAAAGCACCAATGCCCTTTTTATCTTTATACAGCACTTTTAGAAAAAACACCAACAGTTATGGGCCCAGTTTCAAAATCGTATTTCTATACCGGGCTCATGAATGTACCAATCCAGGAATGAGTGGCATGTGTGAATGACCCAACATGAAGCAACGAACTTCCACATGGTCCAATGCTACAACAAATGCCCACAGATTTCTGACATTCAGCTGAAAAGTCATGGAACTAAAGTGCAACCAAGTGTTGAGGAACCAAGTGGTATGCATCCCATCAATCAAATTTCCTTGTAGGAAAGCCTTCTGAGGGCCACATGTCAGTGGTGGTCATAAGAAGTGGGTGGGGCCAGAAAGGAAAGTGGGCAGAGCAATGGATGGGACTCTTGCTTTTGTTTTGCTATACACACACACACACACACACACACACACACACACACACACACAGTGGGCCAGGGAACCAAAAGACATTATCATGGGTCAAGACCACATCTTAGCCAGGAAAAAACATTTGAAGATGACATGGAGCAGAGCTAGCACAGAATGTAGCTGGGGTGGCCTGAGGAGAATCCTGAGGGCCAATCTAAGAGGTCTGGCAGGCCACATTCATTACAAAAAAATAGAACCTGGGCTCATTTACAGATCATACACTGCACGACAATTTCAATAATCTGCAGCACAAAGATGTTTACCTTCTTTTCAAACGAGTGAATGAGTCTATGAGTGAGTGAGTGTGTGTAGGAGGGGTTGGTGACTCGGTACAACCAAATCTTTCCTATCCAGGAGGTGGGTTTTTCTTCATAAACTTTGCCAGCAGTCAGAGGGAAAAATCATAGTTTTTCCCTAAATCACGGCCTCGGGAAACTTTGCCAACAGTTAGAGGGAAAAATCATAGTCTTTCCCTAAATCACAGCCTCCGGAAATCTGGCTACTGACTCTACTATTTCACTGACTCATGACAAAGTGCTTTTTATAACCTGAAGAGACTAGCTCAGGATATGCTGGCTATCAAAAAAATAAAATAATGGCATGGATTTCTGAGCCAACACTGGTACTTCAATGCCTCTGTTGCTTAAGGGCCAAACTAGATGTAGGCAGATAGATAGAGAACATGTAACTGTGGGAAAATAACAGAAAATGTCACCTCATGGTGGTATTCCTTCATCAAAACGGATTGCACAAACATCTCCATGTAACCAAAAATTGGTCTATCATGAGATTCTGCTATAATTTTGATTCCATTTGTAGGTCTAACCTGATTGTGGCCACCTGCAGTCTGGCAATATTTCGTAGAAGGGATTAAAACACATACTGAAAATTTGGGCTTGTACGATTAAAGTGACTTAAAGGGCTTTCTCACCCTAGCCCAATTAATCCACTTTTTAAAAGAAGCAGATTTTTTGCAGTTAGGAAAGTGACAGAGAAATGCACTGGAATTAGTGGGATGAATGAATGATTGACACTGCACAAGTGAATCAGGATGAATGCTCAATAAACAGGTAGTCCAGGGGAGTCCTATGATGTGGATCTCCTTTTAAGGCTCTTTTGATTTCACTGCCTGGAGAAGGAGAACAAACACCACACAACAGGAGCTGGAAAATAACTAGTGAGCCTTCTTTTTAGAAGGCTGCTAGTATATCTGGATGGTATCATTCTCTCTTGTTGAAAGATAACAAGGGCAGATAGCAGTTACTTGCATCCATCAGGTTTTAGCATCTACTCAAAGTCTTACTCCTAGAACTAATTGCATTTTTATTGATGTCATCATCTTTAAAACTCTTTCTACACACCCACACACTTGGAAAAGTGCTGGCTTCTTTTTCATACCTTATGAAAAGCAATGTAAACCTCTATCTAGAATATTTTCTCCACTGTGTTGGGGGGGGGGGACCATTTAAATTATCTAGCTAAAACATTACATTGTCACTAAAAACAATCAGAAATTCTCTGATTTCTCTGGCAGTGTCTATTAAGACTGGTGCTTTTTAACTTGTTTCTAAGCTTAGTGGTGAACAGTGAAACAGCCACATTTGCAGATAATAGTTCTGTAAATAATTCAGGGTAGTGAAGACAAAAAGGAACAATGAAGAGCTACAAACAGTTCTTTCCAGGCTTGGTGAATTGAAAAATAAATAAATAAAACGGCATCAAGTTACATTGAACTGTATTTGCCATCAAAAAACATTATGTGTGCTGTGGGGAAAAAAGTAAATTCTATGTTGGAAATCACTAGGAAATGGATTGAAAATAAAACACCACTATTGAAATGCTGCTTTTTAAAAACTGGAGTAGTAAACCCCTGGTCAGCAAGTTGAATATAGCCCCATAAAACCCTCACTCCCCACCCCCGCCCCCGCCCAAACTCTCATCTCATTTGCCTGCTCTGTGGCAATAGTTTCTGTGGTAGTGAATTTAAGGAACAAAACAGAGCTGCAGGTATGCAAAAGTGCCACCAGGAAGCTTGGAGGGCGGCCAAAGCAGTATCTGGTTTGGATAGGTTTAAAGCAGGGGGCCTCAGCAGCCTCTGGTGCCACCTCTGCAAACTTGCTTTTGCTGGACTGCTTCTCGGGTGCTCTCAGAGAATGTCAGAATGTCTGAGGTCTGAGCCCTCCCGTCTGATCCAATGCCCCTTCACTGATTCACAAGTGCTGGTAATGATCGGAAGGAAGGGGAGAGCCAAGGCAGAAAGAGGAAGGCTGGGTGGGAACGCTGTGTGTTTTGTTTGCCACAGATCAGAGAGGGAGTGTGCTTCTGAATACCAATTTGGGGGGGGGGACAATAGCAGAAGAGTGCAATTGCTCTCCTGCCCTGCTTGTGAGGTTCAGAGCATGGAACATAAGGAGAGCCCTGCTGGTCCAGGCCAAAGGGCTACTATAGTCCAGCTATGTGGCCAACCCAATGCCCCTGGGAAGCCCACAAACAGAATCTCAAGGCAACAGGCACTCTCCCTACTTGGGTGTTCATCTGGTACTGGTGGTAGACCACAGCCATTATGACTACTAGCAGTCACTGATAGCGTTATCCGCCATTACTTCATATAATCTCATTTTAAAGCCATCCAGATTGGTGGCCAACACTGTACCTTGTGGCAGCAAATTCCACAGTTTTACTAGGCGGGTGGTTAGGCAGTGTGAGAGGCTGGACTAGACAGGCCTCTGGTCTTATGTTCTGAAGTTTACCACAATGATGCCACCTGGCTTTTCCAGGCTGCCTTAGGCCTCCCAGGAGGAACTCCATCCCCGTTGCAGTCTCCCTAAAGTATGGCAATAGATGCTTCACGTTGTGGAACTGCTGTGCTGTCTAAGTATAAATGGATGCCAAAAAAAGCTTCCTCTGCAATGAGGTCATTTTCCTTGCGCCAAAAAACAAGCCTTAAGAGATTATTATCAGAGATGAGAAGCAGAAGAAACAGACACGCTACTTTTGTGTGGGTTTGAGCCAGCTGTGTATTGTGCAAAAATAATTTTTAAAAATGAGAGGTTATGTATTTATTTAAGCATCTCTCCTGCCAACCTAGCAGTTCGAAAGCACGTCAAAATGAAAGTAGATAAATAGGAACCGCTACAGCGGGAAGGTAAACGGCGTTTCCATGTGCTGCTCTGGTTTGCCAGAAGCGGCTTTGTCATGCTGGCCACATGACCTGGAAGCTATACGCCGGCTCCCTCGGCCAATAATGCGAGATGAGCGTGCAACTCCAGAGTCGGTCACGACTGGACCTAATGGTCAGGGGTCCCTTTACCTTTACCTAATGTAGACATTCATCCTATATCAGGGTGAGAAACCTGTGCCCCACTCCAGATGTTGTTGGACTCCAGCTCCTATAGTCCCGGACCATTAGCCATGCTGGCAGCTGGAGTTCAACAACATCTGGAAGGCCACAGATTCCTCCGCCCTGTTCTATATAAACCCACACCAGATTAATTAATGGATACCAGAGGTGTAAGATTCTGTACAAGACATAGTAGTAAGAGGTCAAAGGTTTCCCACTTCTGGATTGCAAGGAAAGATCAGCTCAAATGTCCATCTAGGGAATGCTGTTTCCCACTGTGAGCAGGCCAGACATTGCCTCTGGGAAGTACAGTACGCATGCAGGACATGAAGGCAATAGCTTTCTTCCACCGTTGTCCCACCAGCAACAAGCATTCAGTGGTACCACTTCCTCTGAAAAGGGATGCTCTATGTTGCCTTGATAGCTAAAAACCACTAATACGGTAGACATTATCTCCCTCGAATTTGTCTAATCCTCTTTCATAACCATCTAAGCTAGAGGCCATCGCAGTATCTTGTACGTTAATTATGCATTGTATGAAAAAGTACAGCCTTTTGTGTCTCCTGAATCTCCAGTCCAGCAATTTCATTGAGGATTAGAAGCTGCTTGCCATCTGGGAAAAGCAGTTTCTGTTCCCTGGTGTTTGCCGCTTTTCTCTCTCAGCTACCAGAAAAACCCAGTACTATTGATGCCAGGGTGGAAGTTGGACAGGAGTCCTGTTGTGAGCAGTGACTCATTCCTCTTTGTTCTCCTCCCCTTTGAATTTCTTCCCAGCAGTGAAGTGCTCCCCCTGCTAGCTCAAAAAGCAAAGTACACATATTGCAGAATCATAAAATTCTGCTGCTCAGGATGTAAGTGCCAGTTCATGTGGGCTTGGTATTTTGGCTTGCCCAGCTGCTACAGTATTGAGTCAACTGGGGTTCGTAGAGTCTTCCTAGCCCAAGGTGGCATGCATGACTCTCGCTCTCCCGTTTCATTCTCACAAACAACTCACAAGGTTGGTTAGGCCAAGACACAAAGACTGGCCCAAGGGCACCCAGTGAGCTTTCATGGCTAAGTCAGGATTTGAACTCAGGTCTCCCAGATCCTAACCTGGCTCTCAAGGTGGCTGACAGTAGTTCTCTGGGGTTTCAATATTGGGGGTTTTCCCCACTCTATGGAGTGCATTCTTTTGCATGCAAAGAATGTTGCTCTGCCATTCAGCTGCAGCTTTTCCAATGGCAATTTGGTAACCCTGATTGTACACTCCAAAGCAGACCAACAACCACTCAGTCTGAACAGCTGCTGCCTGGCCCATTTTACAAACACACAACACAGTGTTAGCTGCCTGATGTTCCTGCAATGAGCAGTTTTGCTATAGCCCTTTCCCATTTATGGCCTTTCATTGCACTTCAAAAGGTATATAAATCTGAAAACTTACTGGTTTGTTGACAGTATATGAACTCCATAGTGGCATCCAGATGTTTTGGCTGTACCCACTCACATATTTATTCTGGTGAAGGAGGCAATAGGTATTCTCTTTCTGTAGGACCTTGGGTCTACCATAAGGCAAATTAGAAGCTTCAGACGCCTTCTCTAGAATATAAACCATAATTACTGAGTTCCACATTTATGTGATGACCTGGGGTGGGGAATGGCTTTGGTGGATGTGCAGCAACTGAATAAAGTCTTTTTGTGAAGTTATGATGAAATGCATGTGTTTATTCAGAGTTTTCGCTTTTCAATAAATTTGAAAAGGGGAGCATGGTTATAAAGATGATTTGAAATTTTGGGCAAGATGCTGCCTAGTATTTTCTCTCCCAAACTTATCTTGCTTCTGGTTCAAATTTTTATTATTCATTGCATTTATATTCCACCTTTTTTTCTCTAATGAACTCAAGATGGTGCATATGGTTTTCCCTGTCCTCATTTAATCAGAGACAGTGATGGAAGAGAACAATATTATTAGAACTGTTGGAAAAGATCTGGACTATGTTGGATTAAAAGGACTGGGGAAAAACTTGGAACTTTGATTAGAATGGCAGCAATTATCGATATTCAGAACCCTCAGAATTTGAAGCATGGGGAAGCAAAAATTTTATAATTTGGCATAATATTTGGTTTAATAGATATATATTTGTTTAATTTGGAATAATTGGTTTGATATGATTGATTTGTAAGTGAAAATCTACTAAAAATTTATTTTTAAATAAATAAATAATCAGAGACAGTGACTGGCCCAAGGTCACCCAGCAAGCTTCATGGCCAAGTGTGAATTTGAACCCTGGCCTCCCAGGTTCTAGTCCAGCACTCTAACCACTGCACCACTGTATCCACCACTTCCTCTTTCACATTCAGCTAAACAACTTGCCCTCGGCTTCTGCCTTTCCCCTGTCTGCTGCTTTCCTTGCATACTCCCCTACCCTATAGCCCGGAGAGTGGCAAACTCATGGCCTTCCAGATACTGTTGGGCCATCATCCCTGACCCGTGGCCATGGTGGCTGGGGCTGGTGGGAGTCCAACAACACCTTTGAGAAGGCCATGGGTTAGGCTCCCCAAATATTTCCCTACCCACTGCCACCATTCAGCTGCTTGAGGGGAGGTCGGGAGACAGTTAATCCAAGACCCCAACACCTGCCCTCCGCTGCCACAACAGATGGACGGAAAAGGAGTAGCAGCAATACTCACTTGCTTCATCAGTGAGTTTCAATCTTTCATTTATCACATTTACATCTGTTATCTAAAAACAAGCAGATAGACAAAAGTGCAAGGAAATTGTCAGCCATAAATATGTTTGTTCTAGGAACTGCTGCCATTGTTTGCTTTACTTGCCAACCCCACCAAGTAGCCACCCCATACCAAACCCACCATACCCTTCAAAACCTCCTGCCTTTATACCTTGTGAACCTGCTTTCCCCCTTCCCTTGCAGGAGTCCCAAACACCCACTGCTGCAGAAGGAAGCCTGAGAGAGAGAGAGAAAACCTGCATTTCCCCCCTTCCTTCATTATTTCCTTCCCAACATCAGTGACAGGAGGAGCTTTCACTCCTGTGTCGGCATCCTTAAATTCTTATTCTTTGTATAGAAATCCCATTGAATCACATGTAAAAGGTGATTCACAAATAAATAGTTCACATTTTAAAAGTTCAAATAAAAAACCCCACAAGAATATGAAAAGAGCTTTCTGGAAAAGGTCATTAGCCCAGCATCCACAGTGGCCAACCAGATGCCATATGAAGGGCCTGACTGCAACAGCACTCACCCCTGTTTTGAACAGCAGAGGTAGCCCATAGGCCAATGTGGTTAGTAGCTTTATCCTACATGATTTTTTTGTATCCTCTTTTAAAGCAATCCAAGTTGGTGGCTATCACTACTTCTTCCCTCCAGTGAGGGGTGAGAAATGAATGTCTAACCATTTTTAGGAGTTACTGGTCCTTTTTAGACTTACCAAGCTGCAGACACATCCAGAAAGACCTGGGGATGCAGCGGAATTCATGGGGCATAAAGAAGGAGCTGACTCTTCTGTCGCAGGTGATGGAGTGTAAAAAGGAACCTTCAGTAGGTGATTCAAGCTACCATGTGTACCATTGTTTGCTGCTGGCGTAATCTGAAGCAGATCTGTCACGGAAAGTGGAAATGATTATTTTTCACTGTACGCAAAAGATTTCTTTGGGACAGGCTCTTGTCCAAAGCTTAACTTGAACAAGAGCTAATTTCCTCTCTAGGTGATGTAAACTTGGCTATTAATAAAAATGCATGAGGATTGCCTGCTAAAGAACTCAACATTACCATCTTCCCCAGCTACTTTGATTCTTGAGAAGAATGCACCAGGTTATTGACTGGAATGTTTTTAGGGTCAAATTGATACGGTGCTGAGTGGCGTGGTAGTGTCTTCTCTGTGGTTGGACTCTATACCTTACCACTGTAAAATTCAATGAAAAATTGTCATGGTGCTTTTGGGAAAGGGCTGGAACTGTGTGTTAGAGCATCTGCTTTGCATAAAGAAGGTTCTAGGTTCAAAATCTGGTATATCCAGGTAAATGTCCCCTACCTGAAACCCTGGAAAGCCACTGTCAATGTAAACAATACTTAGTGAAATGGACCAATGGTCTGGTTCCTTATAAGGCAGCTTTGTAGTGTTCCTATGAATCACTCATGAAGAAAGCTGTCATGCCAATACACTGGTGCGGTCATTTCCCACATGACCTTGTTGTCCCATGTTGGTTCCCTCAGCCAAACATGAGGGCCAGCCATGGTTACGGGGCAACTACATGCACTGTTAATGGGTGAAGTGGGCCTGTACCAAAAGTTGGGCTGCATAAGTAGTACACACCAGCTTTAGGCCGTATCATTTCAATACAGTGGTACCTCTGGTTAAGAACTTGATTCGTTCCGGAGGTCCATTCTTAACCTGAAACTGTTCTTAACCTGAAGCACCACTTTAGCTAATGGGGCCTCCTGCTGCCACCGCATCGCTGGAGCACGATTTCTGTTCTCATCCTGAAGCAAAGTTCTTAACCTGAGGTACTATTTCTGGGTTAGTGGAGTTTGTAACCTGAAGCGTTTGTAACCTGAAGCGTTTGTAACCCGAGGTACCACTGTACATTCCTTTGATTATGCCCTCACAGTTTCACCTGTGGAAATGCTTATCTCCCTACTGTTGATTTCTAAAACCTGCCCTCCCATCTTATGAGTTAAGCAGAACTATTTTCTCTGTGCATAAAGCTGAAGAAGAAAAACGTGGCTGCCATCACTGGCAGGATGATGTCTTCTAAATACAGAGAGTCACACCATGTATACATGGGATGAAGGGCCATGGAATCCACTGCGCGGTGGCATTCTTTGTAGGTGTCCCAATCTGGAAGTCAAGAGCAGTGGGTATGCCTGCTTTTCATAATACAAAATACAGAACAGCTATTCTGTTCCTCAGTACACCTACCACGTAGGAAGAAGGATTATAACCTCAGGGTACCTGTCCGAACTCCACCATATATATTTGCATTATGTCCTGAAGTAGTACAATATGTTTTGTGTAGCAATTAAATGTTCTCTGCATACTGAGTTCGGTTTACTTTGCTTCAGTCTTAAAACTATTTGTGGCAAAACAGACAGAATCTAGTTAATACTCACCACACATTAAATTGTAAACCTCAATGTTTTCAAAAGGCTTCACCTCAGTGTTTTTTTTAAATCCTGGTCCATGCGCCACAAAGATGGCCTGGGCAGTCATAATAAAAATGGTGTTACTAAACAACTTTCAGAAGGTTTGTTTAAAACAATAAAATAAAGCTAGTTTAGCAAAAGTTTGACTCAAGCCATGCATGGGAGAAACTATTGATTTGAGACATGAGGTTTATTCTGGAAGGGGAAAAAAAGCAATTTTTAACAGTCTAGTTTAGACTATTTTGGGTGCATTAGCAACCCAGGGTTTTATTCTTTGACATAAGCCTCCAAGTAGTTCCTTTACCCTCAAAGAGGACTCACAACACACTTCAGGTAGTGCAATCTATTCAACACACCCTCTGGCCCATGGATTGTAAGCCATGTATTAATGAAAAACAATACCCATGCAGGACATGACAAATGTTGGGAGTTGATTCTGTGGCAAATGCTTACAGAAAATAACAGATAAATAGGTATTTATTTATTTATTTATTTATTTATTTATTTATTTTAAAAAACTTTACCTGCATACTTTTGAACTCATTGTCAAAGCCATGGTTACCACCACCACAACGTGTATAACTTTTAGACCTAAAAAAAAGACAGATATTGAACTAACATGTAAGCTTTAACAAGAAATATTAAGTATTTCAAATCAGAGCTGGCTATATTTACAATCAATGTCAAAAGGCACTCCCTTCAGCAATTTTTGTCAATAATTCTGCTTCGAAAGGGTGATTGTATGAAAATACTTCACCTACTTAGGAAGTTGCTGTTCCCTGAATGGGATTAAATTGATCTCAATGATATATTCACACAGCCAAATAGCTCACTGTGGCATCATCACATTCACTAATGGCATGGTTTCTGATTGGACGGTATTATTCTAGGAAGAAGAAAGACCTAACCAAGATAAAATGATACTAAAGCAGCAGCTGATGGGAAAACATGGAACTCTCACCAGAGATGCTTGTCTGGTGCTATGTCCTCATATTTTCTTCTCACTTTTTGCTGTTCTTATTTGTGATTTTAACTTGTAATCTGCCTTAGAAACTGTAGGCATTGAAATATGGAGACAAATTCAAATAAAGCAGTAGCACTCTTCACATCTTAGGCCATTAGTAAGTGTGTCAGGGAAGTGTTGTATTTTGGTGTGGCTTTACACTTTGTGCAGCTAGCATGTCTGCATACCAGAGTTGCAACTGGGTTTTGAGTAACAAAGAGGAAGAGTGAGAACCAAAGATGCTCATCTTTATATCTCAAGGACACATGTTAAGGAGCCATGGACCAACTCCAGCTCCCAAGCTCATGTGGATGGGTGTGAAAGGGGATGTATCCGCCATTCACTTATGTGTTTCTGGCGGGAAACACTACTGCAACAATGGGGTAACTACAGCAAAATGACTACAATATCAAACATAATCTTCTTGGAAATTGTTGTGTAAAAATTATTTAGCTTTATAAAGGAGAAATTAAAGAACCTTTTAATGAGGGTGAAAGAGGAGAGCGCAAAATATGGTCTGGAGCTCAACATCAAAAAAACTAAGACCATGGCCACTGGTCCCATCACCTCCTGGCAAATAGAAGGGGGAGAAATGGAGGCAGTGAGAGATTTTACTTTCTTGGGTTCCATGATCACTGCAGATGGTGACAGCAGTCATGAAATTAAAAGACGCCTGCTTCTTGGGAGAAAAGCAATGACAAACCTAGACAGCATCTTAAAAAGCAGAGACATCACCTTGCCAACAAAGGTCCGTATAGTTAAAGCTATGGTATGGAAGTGAGAGCTGGACCATAAAGAAGGCTGATCGCCGAAGAATTGATGCTTTTGAATTTTGGTGCTGGAGGAGACTCTTGAGAGTCCCATGGACTGCAAGAAGATCAAACCTCTCCATTCTGAAGGAAATCAGCCCTGAGTGCTCACTGGAAGGACAGATCGTGAAGCTGAGGCTCCAATACTTTGGCCACCTCATGAGAAGAGAAGACTCCCTGGAAAAGACCCTGACGTTGGGAAAGATGGAGGGCACAAGGAGAAGGGGACGACAGAGGACGAGATGGTGGACAGTGTTCTCGAAGCTACCAACATGAGTTTGACCAAACTGCGGGAGGCAGTGGAAGACAGGAGTGCCTGGCGTGCTCTGGTCCATGGGGTCACGAATAGTTGGACACGACTAAACGACTAAACAACAATAATAAAGGTGTGGTTCATTTACATATTTCAGAACTATTTCTTTTCTTTCTTTTTTACACCTTATTCCTTTCCTTTGAGGCATAAAAGAAATTCCACCATATTTTGACTAACAATGACTGCATTTGCCTGGAATTTTTTTGCTTACTCACTGCTGTGACTTTTGGAAGGCAAGATGGAATAAACAAGACTGCCAAACTACAGGAGTCATTTACTGGAAATATTTTATGTTGACTCAATTATCTTGTGTAACAATTTGGAGCAACTTCAGCACATAACTCCAACACACACATCCCAATATTTGAAAGCACTTTTGATAATTGGGAAATTCTCCATATGCAAGGCTGAACAATGAACACATGCTAAAACAAATTATTCCCCACTCCTTGAATTGGTAGAAATTGTTAGGATCTAATGCAGGGAGATGGAGGAATCACAGTATTCATCAAGGGTTATGAAATGAAGAAGAAGAAGAAGAGTTTGGATTTGATATCCCACTTTATCACTACCCGAAGGAGTCTCAATGTGGCTAACATTCTCCTTTCCCTTCCTCCCCCACAACAGACACCCTGTGAGGTAGGTGGGGCTGAGAGACTTCAGAGAAGTGTGACTAGCCCAAGGTCACCCAGCAGCTGCATGTGGAGGAGCGGAGACACGAACCCGGCTCCCCAGATTACGAGTCTACCGCTCTTAACCACTACACCACACTGAAGACATGGGCGTTGCCATGCAGAAGGAAAGGGGAACCTGTGCCCTTCTAGACTACAGCTACTCTCATTTCTGAGCCACTGGCCATGCTGGCTGCTGCTAGGGCCACAAATTTCCCTTCTCTACCTTTCAGGATTATTCGTATTCCAAAGGTGGTAGCCAGATACTTCTGGCTATGCACAAGCAGCGCAATGAAGTCAATAGCCTTCTTCTGTTACTGATCCCCAGCATCTGGTATCAACGAGTCTGGTGTCTTTACACAGAAATGTCTGCATTCTGCCTTGATCAAAAGTTTCATCAGCGGTTTGACTAAAAGCTTCCATGTTAACATTTGCAGATGTACTCAGTGGCGGAGGAAGGGGGTGCGGTAGAGGCGGACCACCTCGGGTGTCACCACGGAGGGGGGGTGACAAAATGTTGGGTGGCACTCACCGCAGGGCCCGCAGCGCACCCAAGCCACGCATCTCTCCTGGGAGAAACACGGTGGCCTGGGCGTGCCCGGCTCCACGCTGCCCAGTCTGCCCGCTGCCTCCCCCCCAGCTGTAGGGTGGCTGAGTGGAAGGAGGCAGGCAGACTCCGGAGACCCCACAGTGCGCCACATCCCTATGGGTGGCTGGCCCTGCCCCTATGAGCGGCTTGCACGCCCCTATGAACGGCTCACCACGCCCCTAGGGACGCCGCCCCATGTGCCCGAGCAGCTTCCTCCGCCACTGGATGTACTTGCAAAATCCAGATGGGACAGGCCCTGTGGGATTTGACATAGTTTGGTTTATCCTAACTGCATTCTGATAAAGCTAAGCTGAAATGTCCAGATGTAAGGTCACATGTCCCTATGATTGCATTTTTCATTTTTCAAAAAAATATTAATGAAGGAAATCTACATTCTCAGGAGTTGCAAAACCACAATGACATGATGAGACAACTCTGCCTGACACAGTACTGCACTATGTTAGTTCAAGGGAAGTTGGTGGAATTCTCAGGAGGCTCATTAATATGGAATTTTGTGCAATTCTTTATGCGATTTTACCTTTATTTAGAAAGTTAACATTCACAAGGTAACTTACAGAGATATCCCCAACTGAAAAAAATCAAACTAAAAGAATAGAATGGCTAAAGGGGTGACAAGATATGAAGTTCTAGACCTAAGAGACAAAAATTGACCTGTTTCCCTGTGGCTGCAAAAGGGAGAGAAAGGACACTGGTCCCTGTCACAGTGAGAAGAAGGGCTGCTGGGGAACTTGTACACTCTCCCTGCAAGCACAGTCATACCTCGAGTTGCATTCGCTGCGGGTTGCATATTTTCGAGTTAAGTACTTGGCGGGCCCGGAAGGGTTTACTTCTAGGTTTCACCGCGCGCATGCGCAGAAGAGTTCTGTGTGCTGCGCGTGTACGCAGAAGCGCTATATCAGCGTGTTGTGCATGCACTTAACCACCACTCGGGTTGAGTACTTTTCGGGGTGCGAACGTCACCCCGGAACGAATTGTGTACTCAACCCGGGGTACCACTGTAGTTGCCAGGAAGAAACTCTTGTTTCTTTGGTGTATTTCTATTTTTTTATAAACCTCTCAGAACATTTTATATAAAGGAGGATATAATCTGAATGAATAGATAAAGCACTTGTCCTTTAATGATACCCCAAAATCTGGCCCACATCACTACCTATTTCACCCAAAGAGGTTCCCTGTGAGACCAGAGGGACATCTCTATGCCTTCCAACAAACCCTAATTATTGGATTCTTTTGCCCCATCTTTTTGTGCCTGCCAAACAGCCGTGTTTTGCTTATGGTAATATTTTATTCTCTTGTTAATTATTCTGTTTTAAATGTGCATTTTATATTGGACTTCACTTAGCAATGTGTTGTTTTTTAAATGTTTTAAGAGTTTTTTGTTAACTTTGTTAGTGTTAAATATATATTTTGTAGTTGACCTCCTTTGTAATGTTTTATTTTGAAATCTTTAAGATAACATTTTAGTTTTCTGTTAATTATGTTGCTTTGACTGTATACTTTATATTTGACTTTCTTCAGAAAGGTTTGATTCTGGATTGTTTTATTGATGTGTTAATATGCTGTAAACCACTTTGAGAATTTTCTTAAAAATATAAAGCGGTATATAAATGATGATGATGATGATGATAATAAGAATAATAAGGTCACCATCAGTACCATACCTCACACCCAACCACTGCCGCTGCATCATAAGGTGAACTTTGTCAATACGGATATTGTTAACATAGTGCAATCGCTTTGGCAAATTTGGAGTCAAGTAGGCTTTGAAGTGCTGTGTGGGCGTTCGGCACTGAAATTGAAAAAGTGAACTTATGAGATCTTCACATTGCAGAACACAAAGATACATGTAGATACTTCTAACCACAGAGAAGAAAGGGTATGCTGTAATTCTTTCATAAACACACCAGACAGGAGTCACAAAAGTTCTTATAGATGACAGTGTGCTGATTTTCCTAACAGAAATTCTTGACTGTGTTACACAGAACAAAGTTAGGATGCTAAGTTAATTGAAATATACCAGTATTTGCACATTTAAAATTATTTATCCTAATACCTATAAAAATTGTGATCTATATATTGATATAGGTTACATGTAGCACATCTGCCAAAGAAAACAATATGAGTCTACTGCAGAAATTACACTTTGGAAAAAACGCTTCAACTACATTGTGAACTGCCCTGAGATCTACGGATGAAGCACCCTTCATCCATAGATCTCAGGGCAGTTCACAATGTACAATACAGTGGAACCTCGGTTTATGAACACCTCGGTTTATGAATTTTCGGTTTATGAACGCCGCAGACCCATCTGGAACGGATTAATTCACTTTCCATTACTTTCAATGGGAAAGTTCGCTTCAGTTTATGAACAGACTTCCGGAACCAATTACACCCGTGCTTCAGTTTATGAACGCTTCAGTTTAAGTACTCCGTGGACCTGTCTGGAACGGATTAATCCACTTTCCATTACTTTCAATGGGAAAGTTCGCTTCAGTTTATGAACGCTTCAGTTTAAGTACTCCGCGGACTGTCTGGAACGGATTAATTCATTTCCCATTATTTTCAATGGGAAAGCTCGCTTCAGTTTATGAACGCTTCAGTTTATGAACAAACTTCCGGAACCAATTGTGTTCATAAACCGAGGTACCACTGTATACAAATGTACTGTTAATAATAATAATAATATACTTGCTGTTTTCTTACTAAAGCTGCAAGGAAAATGAGAGATAAAATGCTTACTCACCGTAAGACTTTTAACAATGCCTGCTGAATCAACTGTTTGGAAGAAAATCAATACATTAGACTCTGGATTCAAAATTACATATAATTATCCAACCCATTTAATCCATTTCGACATTTTGTACGAATTTAAGAACCCAATCTGGGTTCAAGCCTGGCTTTGGGACTGGGTCATGGTTTTTTTGCCCTGATGGGTGACTTTTACAGGGAGTGGGATGAGGAAGCGTGACTTTGCTTCTGCTCCTTGATTTCTCTGCAGCTTCTGGTACCATTGGCCATGGTATCCTCCTGGACTGATGCTAATGGAATGAGAACTGGGGGCACTGTGCTACAGTTGGTTCCAGTCCTATCTATGGGGCTGCATCCAGAGAGGAGCATTGGCAGAGTGGATTTTAGCCAGCTGGCAGTCATGGTATAGGGCTGATGGGAATTGTAGCACAAACCATCTGGAGGGTGCTGGGTTGGCAAAGGATGACCCAGAGGGATGTTGAGTTCTCCCTCACTCATTTTGGTCTTTTCAGCATTGGATGGACAGCCATCTGCTGAGGATGCCCTAGATTTCCTGTTCTGAGCAGGGGGTTGTGCTAGATGGTCTGCAAGCCCAATATCCTTCCCAGCTCTCTAATTCTATGGATCTATCATCCTATGTCCAAAGCTTACAGGAAAAGAAGTCCGCTGGAATATTTCTTGATCGAATACGAGGTGCCGGCCCTTCGTACATATAAAAATTAACGTCCTTAAAATAATCTGTCATAGATTCCATCTGTTCACAGAATGTCTGATCCATGCCTAAGGAAAGAGAAGAGACGGTTAAACTATTCAAGAAATATTGGGAGTGGCCACCAATACCATATAACACTGGTCCTGAAACATTGACTTCCAGTATGTTTCCAAGCACAATTCAAAGTGTTGGTGCTGGCCTTTAAAGCCCTAAACCGTCTCAGCCCAGTATACCAGAAGGAGCGTCTCCATCACCATCATTCAGCCGAGATCCAGCGCCGAGGGCCTTCTGGTGGTTCCCTCACTGCGAGAAGTGAGGTTACAGGGAACCAGGCAGAGAGCTTTTTCAACAGTGGCGTCCACCCTGTGGAACACCCTCCCATCTGATGTCAAGGAAATAAACAACTATCTGACTTTTAGAAGACATCTGAAGGCAGCCCTGTTAGAAAAGATTTTAAAGTTTGATGTTTTATTCTGTTGGGAGCCACCCAGAGTGGCTGGGAAACCCAGCCAGATGGGCGGGGTATAAATAATAAATTTATTATTGCGTGGACAGGCGGAGTCCCCCCAACCCCAGGCAACCCCCGAGCGGAATAATTACTCAAGACAACGTGCTATGGGATTAAAATTGGCCACAACTTTATTAAGTTTCAGATGTAGGAAGACCTTGGCTCAGGCATTGGGCATTTATCCTTCCTAGTCCCCAGCCAGTGATCTGGGAGACATCAGGGTTATCCAGAATGTGTGGGGATCGGGCTGGCTCTGGAGAACATATGTTCAAGCAGAGAGTCCACCCCCCGTTTTGCCGCTGTTGGAGGGGAGAGCAATGACAACCTTTTGGCGTATGGCCAATGCCTCCCCTCAAGACCCCTTTAACGGGGAACCCTGGGATCACCACTGCAAAGGGGGTGTGGGTCACCACTTCACGCGCCCCCCATTTAGGAAGATAGACTGAAGGATTCCACCCAAGGCCTGAAACCGCCAAAGTTGTGACATTTTGCTACGGGGAAGGCAAAACCTGCCAATGCAGGAAATTTCCTTTCCGGCCCTTCAACAGCGACCCTGACGTAGCAGTGCCTGCGTACCTATGTACCTGCAAAAGAAGACTTAGCTGAGGGAAGGCAGGGTGGGAGAAGCTCTGGAGCCAACTGATGCTTCGCAGGTGAGATTCACCTTCTGTTGTGTGGGCAGGGCAGTCTCTCCCCTTACCTGGCCGATCCCCTGGCAATGCCTTCCCAGGCGGGATTGGGCAATTGGCTGAGGTAGGCGGAGACCTCCAGGTATCCAGCCTGGGGAGGATGAAGCCAGCACAAACTACCGGGAGTCGCACTAGGATCCGGGGGCTGCGCGCGACCATGCAAAAGTCACCCCCTATTTGATGTGGGGAGCGGTTATTATTATTAGTAGTTTGCAAGATCAATTAAGCTCCATACTGAGACACAAAAGGAGCTGGCCCAAGATATTTTGTTGACTGAGGGAAAGGTCAGGATAGGGTCCTGCTCACCCCGCCCATTCCCTGAGCAGTAGCCAACCAGACGAGAATCTTCCTTCAACACTAGTGATGCGACAGCATCCCCCAGCACCCCTGTGAGCCATAGACTAAGGTTAGGGGGTTCAGGCAGACCACAAGGCACATACAGCTCTGTCCTCTGAACACATCTTGCTATCCTTCCCTCCTCAGGCATCTGTCGCCTGAGGTGGTTGCCTCACCCTGCCTAATGATAGTACTGACCCTGGCATGGAAGAACAAAGCAGTCATACCATGATCAGCCACAAGTATGATATTGACACAATTGTCCAAGTTTCTTTGTCTTAGGCCTTCCATTAACATTCCCAGGGTCTCATCTGCCTTTCGTAAGGCTTTAACTGTCTAAAACAAAAGGAGAAAAGATTTCAATGGCGTTTCCCCTTTAAAGTGTGTTCAAGATCAAGTATACACAACAGAATACGGGACAAAACATTTAAATTGTTTTTAATCCTGGTGTTTTTAAAGGTATTTTTAAACTGGAGTCCCATTTAGTACATCAATTCATTCATATTCAGAGATTCTTGTGTATTGAGTTAATCAGAACAAAATGTATATTTTCATCAATATTACATAATCCTTTTAGGATGCACAGTGAACTATAATATACTGTAACAATCTCCAGGTTCTGCTCTCTGGGTACAGTCATGCAGAGCCCCAATCCTGATTAGGACAATGGAGTAGAGGGAGAATAGCTTACTTTCCCCCTTCTCCATACCTGTTTTCTGTTGGAAAACCCCAACCCACTTCGGTATAACATCCACTTTGTCTGCTTACACCCTTACTGTCTGGTCCTCTGGTGTGTTAGGAGGTTGAATGATGGGCTGTGTAAAATACGTTAGTTCATAGAATCATAGAACTCTGTAGAGTTGGAAGGGACCTGGAGGGTCATCTAGTCCAACCCTCTGTGATGCAGGAATCTCATCAGTTCCTAGCTGATGCTCAACCACATTGCAAGCTGTGCCACACGACTGTAGTTTGTGATTTGTGTATTCTACATGTTTATTTATGGCTTATAGGACTGGAAAAAGAAAAACTTACTTCATCATGAACTGGTCCATATTTATGTCCTGCTGAGTCGGGTTCCTCAATGTACAATGTATAGAAATCAGGCCTAGAGTTAGAAAGAAAAGTGCATTGTGGCGGCATGGAAAGGAATATTGGCCAGCCTCCACTCAAAGGAAGGTGCAAGAATGTGCATGAGGTTAAACTTTTTTTAAGAACAGAAAGCCACCAGCTGGATGGGTGCTTACAAAAGTACTACAAAACATTAAAATGAAATATATTAACCAAAACAGAATAAGAACAAAAAAATATATACATCCAGGCAGATCTAACAAATCCCACCCTGCCCAAAAAGAGGCAGCAAATACCAAAAACCCTCCAAATAAAACCTAGGTAAAAAGAAAGGTTGCAGAAAACACACCCGCACCCTGGCAAATGATCCTTAGTATATAATAAATAGGCTTGATAAACATGTCACAAGAACAAAAGCACTGCCAAAAGCTTCCTAAACTGTTACCTTTCAGATTCTGGGAGTTCAAACCACTTCAGTAGCTCTGTAACTCTCTGTTCAAATGGAACTGTCCTGCAAAGAATAATAATTATTGTTATTATTTAGCCATCGGGGAAATTTATTCTGCAACAGAACAATGATGCAGATCAGGAATGGGGAACTTGTGGTGTCTAGATCTCATGCCCCACAATGTTTCTCACATGAAAATAGGGACATTTCAGTGACCTTGGAAAATGGACCAATTATGATAAAACTTTTGTTATAACCGAGACGCACTAAGAGAAAATAATTTATTAGACGTTGGATACAGAGAATTTTATTGAGTTATGTACATTTGTGTTAAAACATGGGATATATATCAGAAACTGACGGGAAGTCTAATGGGGGAATAGGGAGGGGGAGGAAAAGGGATGGGGGGGGTTGTGAACAAATTTCTTTTTTGTTATTTGCTTTACCTTAGGATGTGGGTTATTGCTGTAATGGAATTTTCTGTAAGTTATGTTTTGTTTTGAAATTCTAATAAAAAAAATATCTTTAAAAAAGAAAGAAAGAAAGTAGGGACATTCTATTCTACATGAGGAAGCTTCTCCCATTCACATATACCTCACATACAAATATGAGCCTTGAGCCAATTACAGCCTCTCAGCCTCCTTACCTCAAAGGAATGTTGTAAAGAAAAAATATGTGAGGGAAAGGATCATGTACAACACCTTCAACAGATAAATAGAATGAAATGAACTTTTAGCTGTAAGATGTCTTGAGTCCCTGTCAGGGGAAATGGTAGGATATAGCAACAACAAAAATTTCTTTTTCTTTTTTTAAAAAAACTCCAACTTACTTGTTGTACACCTTATAGATATTAGGGTATGTTCCATTGATTTTTGCGTCGGATCCAGGCCAATAGTAGGTGCCAGCTTTCAACCCTTGAAACATTACTGTATGCCAAATCTGCAAGAAGATACACAGATTCAGTATCTGAAACTTAGACAGATCTTCATTTTAATAGAACAAACTCATTTAAAACTATCCATGCCCAAAGGTCTTGAGCAGGGGTCAGTAATCTTTTTCAGCCGTGGGCCAGTCCACCATCCCTTAGACCATGTGGTGGGCCGGACTATATTTTGAAGAAAAAAATGAACAAATTCCTATGCCCCACAAATAACTCAGAGATGCATTTTAAATAAAAGCACACATTCGACTCATGTAAAAACACGCTGATTCCCGGACCGTCCACGGGCCGGATTTAGAAGGCGATTGGGCCGCATCTGGCCCACGGGCCTTAGGTTGCCTACCCCTGGTCTTGAGGGAACCCCAATCAACATGCTAAAATCATGCTAATAACTGTGAGATACAAGGTCTTTTTTGAAGAAGCACCTCTGCTAGGGAACTGCTTGTCATTAAGGGGTTGCAACGTTGGTTCAATCTCAATCATTTAAACAAAACTATTTTATCCTATGTGGACTTCGAGTGAGCAAGCTGCTAGGTCTACACATTCCCCTCCAATGGCAGATAAGTCAAAGGCAAACATTCCCTTGAGCTACCTCAGAGCCTGAGGCAATCCAAGACCTGAATGGTCTGAGGTGAAGCAAGCTGGCTGCAAGGCTTCAGAAGAGCTTTGCCACCATAGAGCCTTGGAATAGCATTTTATTTTTCTTGCCCAATTTGATACATTTTTGTACCTCCCACAAATGTCCCCAAAGGTAACTACCAGGCAGAGGAGGAGGAGACGGTGGCAGAGAAGGCACATTTAGTGATTTATCTCAAAGCCTGGGCAAGCTCATATATGGAGATACAATGCTTCAGATAGCCTGGACCCAAGCCAAATATAACCAGCACTTGGAATTGTGCCAGGAAATGGACAGGTAGTCAAGGAAGTGTCCGTTCTGCCTGTAACCAGCTCCAGTCAGAAATCTCCTCTCAGTCTTTTGGACTGAAGCTTCCAAACTTTCCAAAGGCATTCCCATACACAGCATGTTACTGTAATCCAAATGGGATGTAACTAAGGCATGTAGCCAGATCAGACATCTTTAAGAACGGGTGCAGATGGCACACTAGTTTTAAAATGTGCTAATGTACTGCTGGCCACAACCAAAACCTGTGCATCTAGGCTCAGGCTTGAATCCAGAAGTGCACCTAAATTGTGAACTTGATTGTAATGCAATTGGATCCCTAATTCTCAATCAGCCTTTGACTGATCAGGATAACCTGTATCTTGCCTAGATTAAGCCTCCATTTGTTCATCCTCATCCAGTCCATTACTGACACAAGACACTGGTTTAACACTGAAACAGCTTCCTCAGATTGAGATGGAAAGGAGAGATAGAGTTTGGTGTCACCTGCATATTGATGGCACCGAACCCCCAATCCCTGGGCAACCTCTCCCAGCAGTTTCATGTCAATGTTAAATAGCATGGGGATACCAGAAGGCAATGGCCAGGGCAGAGGCAGATTTAGGAGAGTGTGACTGGTTACAGAGTTTCGGAAGTGCCACAGTGGGCACCACAACTATGTTGTAGAATGGAAGACGAGAGGTGTGGGTGCCGAATTATGGCATCACACTGACCAGGGCCTTGAACAGGAGTTCCCCAGCATCCCCTGCTGGGCTTGTCCGTCCAAGAAGGACTGGAGCCACTGTATGAGAGAAAGCACTTTTATCTATCTGTCCACCTGTCCACCTCATTCACATGGAAGTTGAGGAGCACACCGAGAAACAGCAAATGGCACTTACAGGCTGACCACCCCACCATGCAGGATTATTCTTGGTTTCTGAAGAAAGTGAAAAGTTCTCATTTAATTTTACATCATACATATTGTTGTCAATGATGCCATGGGATTCTGGGTACAAACCCTGGGGAAAGAAGACACAAATGAGTTCAAGATGAAACAGTTATCCTAATCTTAAAGTAAATGTGTACTCTGTGCATTGCTATGTACACTGGATCATACCACTAGATGTTAATGCTGCTAATGTCAACCCCAATGTCTGATTTCTTTTTAACATTTATTGTCCGCTAACAAGGAATTTAGCTGTCCAACTTCCCATCTCTATGCAGCCAAAACTGCACTCTTGAAACCTGTCAGCAGGCTTGCAGAAGGTTTTTAGAACTAAAGCAACAACAGCAAGCCGAGGTGAGAGAAACCCACAAAAACAGTCTAGCGTGAACAGAACAGGTGGGGCAACAGGACTGGGGAACTGGGTGAGACAGGAGGTGGAATGGTACATCACAGAAAAGGGCATGACTGACTGGCTGGGCTGGCTGGCTGGCTGGCTGAACTGAAATACTCTACCTAGCAGCAACTTTTGGTTTCAATGTTCTGGTTTCAACAAACAGAAGTAAGATTGTTACATGTCATGCATGGCTTAATCACTCCTTATTTCCTCCTAACTATCATTTTGCAAAAGAGAGCTTTAAGTCCTGTGGATGTTTCCTCAGAAGTCTGTACTACAGATTTCTAAATGACTTTTCCCCTAGTATGCTTGCTTAGAATTAAAGGTAAAGTAAAGGTACCCCTGACCATTAGGTCCAGTCGCGGACGACTCTGGGGTTGCGGCACTCATCTCGCTTTATTGGCCGAGGGAGCTGGCATACAGCTTCCGGGCCAGAATGACTAAGCCGCTTCTGGCGAACCAGAGCAGTGCACGGAAACGCCGTATACCTTCCCACTGGAGCGGTACCATTTATCTACTTGCATTTTGACATGCTTTCGAACTGCTAGGTTGGCAGGAGCTGGGACTGAGCAACGGGAGCTCACCCCGTCTTGGGGATTCAAACCGCCAACATTCTGATTGGCAAGCCCTAGGCTCTGTGGTTTAACCACCCTTAAGAAACTATAATTCCCAGGATTCCTGGTGTGTGTGTGCGTGTGCGTGCATGCTTTAAATGTATGCTGTGCATGCAAGCCTAAGGCTCTAGAGACACAGCAGTGAAAGGGGATAAGGAGGGGCATCAATCGCCTGTGCCAAACACATATTCCTATGTCCTGCTTCCACCTCTCATCAAATGGGCTACCATTCTAGTACCAAAACAAATCTGTTTTCTTTAGGTGGACCTTTTGGGAATTAAGAAGCTGGTGTTTACTTTCTCCTGATTTGCTGTCGTTTTAGATTCTTGTTAGATCATTATTACGATTTGGTGGGAATCTAATGTTGTTGACTGTGTGTTTGTCAAGAGCAGAAAGGTGGGATATAAACATTTTTAGAAATGAAATAAAGCACCTAGCTTTTAAAACAATAGCGACACAGCAGAAGAAATGGCGGGAAAAGGAGGGGAAGTACTTACAGTGGCAATAGTATAGTGGTTTACAAAGGTTTTGGTTGGATAAGCAGCTCTCATGTACTTTGAATGGGTCCCACATGTTTCTGCAACAAATGGTGCTTTGTAAATATCATAAATGATAACCATGACATAATATGGCATATATGCAAAACACAGAGCATGCACACCTCTTTTAAAACATATTAGGGACATAGGAAGCTGCCTTACACTGAGTCAGATGGATCATTGGTCCATCTAGCTCAGTATCGCCTACAGTATTTGCAGCTCTCCAGAGTTTCAGGGAAAGGGTCTTTCTCATCCCTTCCTGGAGATAGTAGGGATTAAACATTGGACCTCCTGCGTGCAAAGGAGATGCTCTACCACTGAACTACAGCCCTTCCCCAAGGCCTGTAAAAAATGCTTTTCATGGATCGTTTCCCATTAGCCAGAATGTGGACGTTTTTCTCTGGGTCTAATCCCCCCTCCCTTTTTGACTGCAAGATGCATCCTGCACTGACTGACACTGCATAGCTTTTTCAGGTCAGTCACACCTCTTTGCTCAGGTTTGTGAAGGGTGGAGGTGAGAAGATGCTTCTCCTACTCCCTGTTTTGTGTCATACTGATTGGCAGCTGCTTTTATTATTATGCTCCATTGTTGTTTTTCTTGCGGTTTTCCTTATACTTGTCATATTATGCAACCAACCTTGCGTTTTCTGACAGAAGGATGGGTAATAAATCTCAATAATAAATAAAGGAGCAGGGAGAGGCTGGGGTTAGAAAATGAGATCCCAGCCCCATAGCCTCTCAGCTCAAGATGGCCACTCCTCAGCTTAAAGAAAGGGGGTGGTTGTCGTTAAAATAACAAAAATGGATGTTATTCATCTAATTTTCACTCAGAGGAGGCCCATCCAAGTTCAAGAACATGCCTAAGTTAGCTCAGCTCTGAGTAAAACATAGTGGAATACTTCCCGTTTTATCTATTTAGAAAACTTACAAACCACTTAATCAAAGAACCCTCCAAGCAGCTTACACATAAAATTGTAGGTGAAACATAGCTAAAATCCACAAATAATGTAAAATGCACATGTACACAAAATTGTCAGCAGTGAATCTTTTGAAACAAATATAGGTGATGAAAATCACTTTTATTATTATTAGTTATTGAAATTATATACCGTCCTATACCCATTTGAGTACTTTATTTGAGTAAGGCTTGCTGAAGCAAAAAGGCTGTCCCCAGACCTCTTACTGAAGACTTCTGCTCAATATGGGAGTATCAAGATGAGGCTCCGGCCACATGCCTTACTTAATACAGGGCATTCATCTAGTTGAAAGACTGTCACAGAACAGCCCTCTCTTTAGGGGGCTGTCTGGCCCAGCCTGGTTTCAAGATAGGGGACAAGGAAGGACAGCAGGGGCCTTGAAGCTGCAACAGTTGCATCTGGGCAGCAGACAGGCAGAGCAAGCTCACACAGGCTCACTCACCTTGCAGATCTATTTAAACTGTAGCATTTATTTATTTATTTATTTATTTATTTATTTATTTAAAATCTGCACCTGCACATTCACAGTACACACACAAATTTCATGCAAATCTGTGCCCTTTTTTTCTTCTTTTTTGGAAGATGCTTTTCTTCCTTTTTTTGGCAGCGCAAAGCAGGTCTCCCTACTTTAAAGTTCAAGCAGCAACTCCCTGATCCACCTCCTCTCAGACCCTTTCTTCATCCTCCTCTGCTAAATTTTAACACTTGCAGCAATACCTATATGCAAGTAATTCAAACAATCCTCTCTGCAGAATGAATTATTAAATAAAAAAATATATTTTCATCCTCAAAACAAGATGACTTACTGAGCTTTCCAATATTTGGCAGTGAATTGCCCCACATTTCCAAGTATTCTGCCCTGAAGCCATCCATTGAAAAAAGAATAAGCGGTGACCGACTGAACCTGAAGTTAAAGAACACAGAGTCAAAAGTCAGGAGGATATTTGGATGCTTGCTGAGAAACATTAGTTGCCATCGTCCTGAAAAATCAAAGATTAGGCAGCCCAAATATGAATGTTAGAAACATTGTGGGCAGGATTCAGCGGAAGCCCTGTGCAAGGACTTTCACTTGTATAATGGGACTTCCCCCTCCCTCCTTTCCCTGCCACCACCCCAAAATTGGGTCAGGAGGTCAGGGGGGGGACTCCCCAGTACATTGTGCAATGGGGAAAGACAGGGAGAGTTGTTCCATCTAGCAAACGTAAATGTGTGCAGTGCAAACTTAAAAGAGTGTGATGTTGAATTGTTCCCTGAATTGATTTTAGGTCACAGGGGAACTAAAGGAAGGCTGGCTATTGAGGGAAAGTCATGTTCCTCTGGCTGCCAAAACCACTTCAGCATAGTAAGGAAAAGGGGGCCTTGCCGTGGGCTAGTTCCTCAATCAAAGACCAGGAATAGTGTGGCAGAAGACCCTGAAATTACATCATTCCCAATGTAGGAAGCTGCAGACCTCCTGAAGCTCATCCATGAACCTCCTAGGGTCCATGGACTACAAGTTAAGAAACTCTGTTGGCATCTGTCTGTCTCAAGAGACAATGCAGAACACCTCTGGAGATGAAGTCAAGCTGCTGGAGAATCACAGCACCTGCTGTGGCTGCAAGGACTCCACTCCAGATTTGTGTAAGCTTTACTCTTTAGCCTTTTCTTCTCCCTAAGATACCCCACAAAGCAGCGGGTACAGATTTTTCCTTGGGATTTACTCCCAAAGCCTTGCCCAAGAACAGGCATCCCCAAACTGCAGCCCTCCAGATGTTTTGGCCTACAACTCCCATGATCCCTAGCTAACAGGACCAGTGGCCAGGGATGATGGGAATTGTAGTCCAAAACATCTGGAGGGCCGAAGTTTGGGAGTTTGGGGGTGCCTGCTCAAGAATGAATATAGCCACAAGCCAGAGGAGATTTAGGATCAGAGTTTTCTTCCTCCTAGATGGGCTACCATCCCAGGTGGACAAGCCCTATCTGCCCCCCATTTCCCTCTACAGCACATGCAGAAACCACCTTCTTGACCAGGCATCCCCAAACTTCGGCCCTCCAGATGTTTTGGACTATAATTCCCATCATCCCTGACCACTGGTCCTCTTAGCTAGGGATCATGGGAGTTGTAGGCCAAAACATTTGGAGGGCTGCAGTTTGGGGGTGCCTGTTCTTGACTGTTGGACACACTCTTGGTCTTGTCCTCTCAGTCCACTGCAACCTGTCTTCACATGTCCCTAACTCACCTGTAGAGTGTTATAAAACCTGCTGTAGGTATTTCATAACACTTCTGCTGTTCTTTTTCAAAGGTAGCCAAAATAGGACAAGTAAGAAACACATTTATGATTTTATGGAAGACTATTAATCAAAGACTCAATGCTCATAGACACGTCATAAATGGTGATAAGCCAGAACTATAAGCAATCTCCTGACCAGTTGGACCCTATAATACATTATACTACTGCTTTACGATTTCATAACTCGTTAACCGATTTGAAAATGATTAAAGTAAGTTGAGAATCCATGTAAAGTGCAACTATTGATTTAGGGGTCAATAATGCATTTATAAAGCCCCTGAAAAACCCTAGCATAAAACATACATGTTTGAAATTCAGAACCTCATAATCTTTCTGCAAATGCTTTTCAGGATTGCTATTTTGCTCCTGATTTACTTTTCTTTTGATCTTTCATAACGAGTGTTCTGTTTCTGAGCCCAATCACACTTTCCTCAATATAGCAAATACTGCAGTTCTTCACATACTTTTTCCAAAGCAAGTTTGAAATGAAGCTTATTCCGAAGTCTGTGTGCTTTGAGCCACAGTGCAAAGCCTCTGCTGAGTAAAAGCATGCTTGGGGTTGCCCCGGTAGATAAAATTCACTATCAGGTACTGAGAGATCAAGATAGCTAGAATTTGCAGGAAAAGCTGTTAGCTGGCTGTACTTAAGACTAAGGGTCAAGTTACACATAACATGCTAATGTCTGTAGCAAAAGAACCCCTGGTGGTTCCTTCCAAAGAAGGGGCAATTCATGGAGGGGCAATTTGGAATGGAGAAAGGACAGGAGGGAGGAGGTGTAAATTTTCTGATGCAACTTCCCCTTCCAAGATCACTTTTCTATCAATGGGGTTCCAAACACCTGAACATTTGTATTGCTCTGTAAAGAGACCTGCGTGAAGTGTTCCAGGGTTCATGGGATTCCCACCTGTCCTTACAAATTGAAATTGTAGGCTATAGGCACTTCATAAAGGAGCACAGGTGCTCCTTAGAACCCCTTAGAGTGGGTTTCAGAGATTCCTTCTGCAAAGGGAAGGGACTAAGATCCAGCAGAGGATTTGTTAAGGAACATGTTTCATGGGTTAATTTCACATGAGTTGGTAATGCTGACTCATTCCCTACAGTGCAACTGTCTTATATCTGTTGCTGGACAGAATTTTGTACCTAGATATGGAACAAAAGTTGCAGCGTTCCGTGCTGGGAAAGTGTGGGAGAGCTGAACAGTGGAGGCTGATTGGAATCATGGAAGAAAACAGAACATTTTGTGAAGAGCTGCAAGGACTTTGGAAGCAGCTAGAGTCAGGACTTGCTGTGGACTCTGCGGCAGCAAGAATTCTGAAGCAAAGAACCCTCTCTGAGATCAGCGAGAGATGCCTTCTTGTAAAAACTGTGTATGGTGTGTGTGTATTGTAGTGTATGTCTGTGTGTGCCAAGTACAAGTGAGCTCTGCTAAACAACTGTTTCATGTGGCGAGTGCAACTGCTTGACCGAGCTTCTGTGGCGCATGTACACAGAACATAGCCAAGAAGATCTCATGATGGAGGAGGAAGGAAGTGCATGTTCTTGTTGCAGGTTTGGGCAGCTCAAAGCACAGCAACAGAGAAAGTGTTCTCCAAATGCAATGCAGGAAATGAGAAAGAAGGCCTATGCAGCAGTTACACAGAGGGTAACTGCAGTGGTGCACAGATAAAATAGGCTGTCGGGATGGCAGAGCAGAGGCAATTCTGTGGCAAGGTAAAAAGAAAAAGGAAATCTGAAAATACTATTGGGGTACAGCACTAAACTCTTTCTCAGAAGTCACTGTAACTATTCATGAACTTGCAGAATGATCTAGCCCAGGCATGTCCAACAGGTAGATCATGATCTACCGGTAGATCACTGGACGTCTGCGGTAGATCACTGGTAGATCATTGACTCCCCCCCAAAGAAGCTGAACAACTGTGGCTCCCCTAAAAAAAGCTCAGCATTTTACCTCCTCAACGACTTTGACCAAACCCCAAAAAGGGGGTAGATCACTGCCATTTTATAACACTGTGAGTAGATCATAGTCTCTTGGGAGTTGGCCACCCCTGATCTAGCCCATACATTTTATTAGGTCTTCTAAGCTGTGACTAACATCAACTTGGAATGATGGTTCTCAATAAATAAATAAAATCTTTGTGTGCTTATTTACATAACAAAACCACACACAAAATACAGACATCCTAAGTGAACAGTTGTGAATACTTTAATCTTACCCTGCTGGACACTGAGCTTTGTCAGAAGAGGTACAACTTTCTGTCAACCAAGATGTTTCTCCTGGGGGGGGGGGGACACACACAAAAAGATGCATTGAATGAAAGAGAGAGAACTGAGCAAGTTCTTAGCGTCACCTCAGATCTTTGTGAAAGCCTGTTTGAATGTCATAAATGTTTTTTTAAAAAATTGTTTAGCCAAGCCCATCCAGATACGGTATGTAGAAGCCATTCTTTATGTGGTTGTATACCATCTGGAGGAGTAGGTCTGTAGCTTGTTGGTACTTCTGGATCCTTTCCAGTTGCTTGAGGCACAGGTGGCCTCAGTGGCACAGAGTGTTTTCTTTGGTTGGTGGCCCAACTGTCTGGATAGGGATAGCCTAATTACTGTTGTCTATGCTCTGATAACCTCTAGGGTAGATTGCTGCAATGTGTTACATGTTGGGCTGCCCCTGAAGACATTTCAGAAACTTTACCTGGTGCAGAATTCAGCAACCAGGTTGCTTGCTGACACAAGAGCATATTACACCAATTCTGGTCCAACTGCACTGGCTGCCAATTAGTTTCCTGGCCCAATTCAAAGTGCTGGTTTTGACCTATAAAACCTGAAATAACTCACGATTGCAATGCCTCAAGGACTGCCTCTATACATATTAACCGACCCAGACCCTGCAATATCATTTGAGGCCTTTCTTCATGTGTCTCCTCTATGGGAGGTCCAACCACACCTTTGGCTGATTAACATCCTATACGCTTTTAAATATGTTTGTGGGAGAGGGTGGGGGAATGGGATTGCAAGATGGTGGCATCAGCATAGAATAGATAGAGAGAGCCCAAGCTATAAGTAAGTAAGTAAGTAAGTAAGTAAGTAAATTTAAAGGCACAGTGGAGACTGCACACGCTCAGTAGTTGTCAGGAGTATGGGCAGGAGTCAGGCTCTGGGGCCTGTAGTGCTTTGCAGGACTGGGGCCTGCCTCAGCTTGTGCTGGAGAAGCAAGGAGTGGCCACTCAGGTGAAGACCTCAGCTTGTTCTGGAGAGGCAAGGAGTGGTCACTCAGGTGAGGCCACTTGATACCTCACTGCACCTGGTGGCAGGAGCTGGAAGGGATAAAAGCTCAGCATTTCCCTTCAGCTCTTGGCCACAGCAATGCTATCCTTGCCTGGTTGCCTCTGGACCCTTGCCTTGATCCTCGACCCTTGGACTCTTGCCTTGCCGACGCCTTGATCCTCGACCCTTGGACCTTTGCCTTGCCGATGCCTTGCTCCTTGACTCCCAAACCTTCGCCTCTGCCTTGCTCCTTGACTCCCAAACCTTCGCCTCTGCCTTGCTCCTTGACCCTGCGACTGCCTGCTGCTGGACCCTCAGCCCTGCACTGTTCCTGCTTCTACATCACCATCTTGCCCCTGGTCCTGACGTCCTCAGTCAGGGCTTCAACCGCCCGCCGACCGGACCGTGACAGTAGTTTCCTAGAGTCACTGAATGTTGTGCATCAATTGGAAAGGGAAAATGGAGGGGTGGAAGATGAACTTGGTTGCTTGAGCCCTTCATATCTTAACAGTATCCAGGATAATAAAGCTATTGAGGAACACAAGCATTTAGGGAGTGGGGATGTAATGCAACCTGTTGCTTTCTCCAATTGCATTGCAGCTGCTTCATTTGGTCAATAATACTCATTTCAGGAAACATACTTAGCTATGCATAAGCATGCTTTTGGAACTGCTCACCTTTGCAAGTGCATCATTTTCTCACAATGGCCAACTAGGTGACTATGAGAAGCCCACAAGCAAGAACAAAACAGCACTCTCCCCTCCTGCGGTTTCCAGAAACTGGTATTCAGAAACATAATCCCTCGATCCATGGAGACAGAGCATAGCCGTTGCGGCTAGTAGCTACTGGTAGTCTTTATCCTCCATGATTTTGTCTAATCCTCTTTTAAAAGCCAGTTGGCTATCTGAACCTGCTGAGCAAGCAAGTTCCTTGGTTTAACTATGCAGTGTGTGAGCCCAAATTGTTTATGCTGGCTAGGGTTGATGAGAGTCCAACATCAGGGGGTACAGGTTCCCCATCCCTGCCTCACAACAATGGCAGGTATGCCTCAATCTGATGACCTCCAGGTGTTTGGGGATAAACAATCCTTGATCACTGCCCATGCTAGGTGAGACTTGATGGGTGTTGGACTCCAAAACAGGTCAAGGAAGGATAACTAAAGGAGCAGGTGCCTCCTTAGCGGTTGTTGTTTTTAATTATTTTATCCTTGTAAACCTCAGGGTTCCTATCAGCATGTTGATCATACAATCATAGTTGGAAGGTACCAAAAGAGTCAACTACTCCAACCCCCTGAAAGGCAGGAATCTTTTGTCCAATGTGGGCATTGAACCCATAACCCCAATATTAAGAGTTTTATGCTGTACCACCTATCCCAGCTGTGTCCTTGTTCAAACCCAGTCAGCACTCAGCACTTGAGTTTATTATTAGAGGGAATGGTGTGAATTTTAATTCCTAGGATGTTCAAAAGATATTTTAAGATCAGTCAAGGCTAAGAATTTATATTCTCTTATCTGGAGGAGAACCATTCATCCATGAATTATCAAGTATTTTTGGTTATAGTACTTTAGAATGTGGGTGTACTCAGATTTCAAATATTACTGTATTTCATTTCTTCTAACCTACACTTTTACTTTGGCACAATGTTAGGTACCATGTTTCTCACATTTTAAGTCATGTCTTATATTTATTTTTACTCCAAAAAACCCCGCCATGGCTTATTTTCAGGGGATGTCTTATTTTTTTTGTTAAGCTTTTTAATTTTTTACCGGTATTAAGCTTTCAGAGTTTTGCTGGGTCGGGCTCGGTGCAGCGCGCGCTGCTGCCCTTGCCGGCTCCCGCTGGGCCGGGGCTCTCCCTCTCTGAGATAACTACCGTACGAGCTCTTCTCCTCCTCACCCCCCAGTCGTGACACGGCCGCCGCGCAGGCTTCCTTACCCGGGTTGCAGTGCAGCGGCAAGGGCGGCGTGGCGACGGGCGACGAGGGGGCCGGGGAAGGCTGAAGCAAAGGCGACAGCGGAGGCAGCGGCGGGTCTTTGGGGCCGCCAGCGCCCGGCGAAGGTGCAGCGGAAGGCGGCAGCATGAGGTAGCGATGCGGAGGGGGTAGGCAGCGCACACAGAACGAGTGGAGGCACGGCAGCAACAGGTTGAGCCGCGACTCTCCGTCGGCCCGGTCCGCGGGGCCTTGCCGGCTTTCAGCCTCGTTTTCCCCACCCATGGTGACAGGACCGGCCGCGGTGGGCCCTGCTCCCGCCATAGGCTCGTCCATTGTTCGGCGGCGGCGGCCATTTCAGGCGCGAAACGCCTCTCACCCAATGGCCGCTTCTGCTCTCACCCTCCCCCCGGCCTGCTCACGAGCGGAGCCCCGCCCCTTCACGGCCGCCGGGAGCAAGCGACGTCGGTTGCTCGTCGGTGTGATTGGCAGGCTGTTCTGGGCTTGGTCGAATTCGGGGTGGGGGATTCATTCAAGAAAGAGCCGGCAAAGACAGCTGCACGCGCTGTACCGAGCCCCAACTCAGCGGGAGCCGGCAAGGACAGTAGCGCGCACCGCGCAGAGTCCCGACTGAGCGGGACCCGGGAGAAACAGCAGCGCTCGGCGAGGCGCATGCTGCAAAAGCACCATGCAGACCTGCTCCCACCACTGCTCCCACTCAGCATGTCTTATTTTGGGGGGATGCCTTATATTTTATTGCCTCCAGAAAATTGTGCCATGTCTTATTTTATAGGGACGTCCTAAAATGTGAGAAACACGGTACACAACATTCTATGACTGGTTTGTGTAGGATTCATGGGCATTTATTGTGCAGCTTTCAGTTACTTTTGGGTGGAAATGCAATGAAAGCTTTTCATGTCACCCACGAGGGAAATTGGGCAGAACAAATTGATAGAATACATAGAATTAGTAACCATGACCATGAAACTGAGGAATAAGGATGAGTTAAAGATAAAAGAAGAGTGGAGGCAGTCATCTCACCTTGCCTTATGGGCCCTGCCCTAGACCTAAGACATTTTTGACCCCCTTTTAGTAAATTGAGGAGATTGTGAGATTACCTTCTCGTGTTTTCCTTAGTCCAAGTCCCAAGCCTAGTCCAAGGGATACAGCCACCAAAGAAACTAGAAGAACCTGTTACAAAATAACGCATGTGTCACGGAGTATAAAAACAAACATATTGCATATATGTGGTTAACAAACGGTCCTTCCAATTAAATGGAAACGATATCTCTCTCTAAAATGTGGGCCTCTACAGTAGCAAGAGGTTTGGGAATTGCAGCTAAAGTCAGGCTGAGATGAGCCTGCAAGCTGCAGGACACAGTGCTAAATGGAGATCTGGAACCTTTCAGGCTGTCCATTGGGGTGGCAGCTGCTGTAAATCTCTACCTTTGCTCAGCCTGCGTAACGTGCGTAAATGAACCCATATATTGCAAAATGTCAAGAAGGCTTCAATGACTTCATTCCACAGGAAACAGAACCAAAGTAACATGCTGAATTTCTGGAGATCTCACAGTTGGGAGAATTGGAATGCATGCAACAATGCTTGTTTAGTTAGGAGCAGAGGAAGCTGTCTTACAATCACTCAGGTCATTGGTGTGATCTAGCACAGCACTGTCTACAGTTCAGAGATTGACAGCTTCTTCGAGCCAGTGGGCACATTTGACTGGGTGCCAGTCACAAAATGGGGGCATGGCATATCATAAAATGGATGCCACAGGGGCACAGATAATTAATTCCTGCCTTTTATTATTATTATTATTTTTAAAACATCTTTGTTGAAAGTTCAAAAAGTACATAATTATATGAGCACTAAACATAGTGAGACATACATGAAACAAAGAAATCGAAACCATGTAGAAGAGAAAATAAAGCCCCCCCCCCAAAAAAAAAACCTGTATATTTTACAGGGTTGTTATTGTACTTGACCTATTACAATATTTGTAAGAATGGATTCCAAATATCATTTAATTTGTCCATGGCAAGTCTGCGTTTGTATGCAAGCTGTTCATACGTTGCGAGTTCATATAAGTCTTCAATCCAATTGTAGAAGGATTTTGTTTACAAAAATTGTGACACATATATTTGGGTGTTTGGAATGGTTCTGTATGTAACAAAGTGTGTGTGTGTGTGTGTGTGTGTGTGTGTGCTTGTGTGTGCTTGTGCATGTGTGTGAATAGTTTAAACACTCAAATGAGGTGTTTAAAACTGACAGAAGTAGTTCTGTGTTGTTGAAACATGAGAGTAGTTTTTAATTTAACCCAGCTGGAAATCATGCAGTCTAATCTCTAAAGGGGGACCACGTGTTAAGATTTCTGCATTGCAGGGGGTCAAACGTGATGACCCTTGGAGTCCCTTTCAACACTATGATTCCTTCTGACCTCACTGATTATAGCTCAACAGCAGTGTAAAATCAGACACTGATCAATGATGGAGGGACTGGCTCTGAAGCCTGCTTGCTCTTCTGCTGATATGCTTCCTCTCTCAAGCCAATCCCAAAACTGCCAGCATAGATGTCTGGTGTAAAGCTTGCTCATGATGCTGAGCAGACTGATTGGAGGACCAGCAAATTCAGGTTACTCAATTATAGTTGATGGGGAGGCCATGCGTAGCAAACCTGTATCTCCCAAAGATGGGACCTTTTGCAATATGGAAAGGGACAGGGGGATGCACTGGCAAGTGTGGGACAACACTTGCTTGACACAACATCATCTGCCCTCCTCAGAAACAAGTCTGAATGAATGCTCAATAATTTGACAACATTGTCTAGCCTCCCTGCAAACAGTTCAGGACTGGCAGGGAACTATTGTCCTCAAGTCCTCCTATTGGGCATCCATTTGGGCATTGTAGGAAACAAGATGCCAGACTAAATGGACATTCAACCTGAACCTTATTAGTTCATGTTAATCCATATTCTCCAAGACACAGGTGCAAATTCTACTGTTTGGAGCAGCATACCGTAAGTAGGGACAGCATGGCCCAGCAGCCCAGGACATCTCTGTCCAGCATGCTTCACTGAGCTCTAAGCTTCAGAGAAAAAGGGTGGGCAGAACAGAACATGATGAAACAATAGGCAGTCGCTATCACCTCATGAGGAATCCCCCAGGTCTGCACAAAGCAGAGGTTTACTAAAGTGAAGGGGGGGGGGGATGTGAGGTGACAGGAAGGAGGTTTGAGTTTTTTAGTAAGGTGTGCACTGGTAACAAGAAGAGAGAACAAAGAAGAGTCCTCCATGTAAGGAATTTGAAACAAGATGCAAATTAGGCTATCTGGATATTTTTTTTGTGGTGGTGGAGGAATGTTGTTGTTGGCATCTGTCTATCTTGAGAGACAATGGAAGAGTGTGCCGTCAAGGGTAAAGTCAAACAATTGGAGAATTACAGCGCCTGCTATGGCTGTAGAAGAATTAGAATATGGTGGTGAATTGGGGCAACATGAATAAAGCTATATAAGCCTTTATACGACACCAGCAAAAATCACCAAGGATGAAAGACACATATCATAGCTTTTCTCATCCCATAGATTAGATTGATTGCCATACCCAATAAGCGAAACAAAAGCAAAAGTTTCTATTTAGCAGTGATTCCAACTTATTTGTAGAAGACCAGCAGAATTGTGTCTTTGTAGGGGAGCCAGGGCTACGGATACCATTGTCTATCCTCCCATGTCGGCCTTACCTTACGCTGCATATTTCCAACAGCACTACTCTGGATGTTATGTGCAGAGCTCTTCCTTCTTTCCTCCTGTGCTAGGGAATATGTGCTGTACTGTCCCAAGTGGAGCCAAAATATGAAGGCAGACTTACGCAAACTTATGCAGCATGTGGGAGAAGGAATGGAGACAGGCTCAAAGGATCTAACGCCTACCTCCCAGCTTTCATCCCACCCATCTTCCATGCTCAGTTGTGTTTTATTTATTTAACTTATAATATTTCTAACTGGCCCTTCATTCAGTGAAGCAGAACATAACAGTTTCAGGGCAGCTGAAAGAAAGTAATTTTTCACCTGATGCATAGTTAAACTATGGCCTTCACTCCCACAAGAGGCAGTGATTGCCACCAACCTACAGTAGATGGGTTTAAAAGACAATTAGAGTACTCTTGTGCTTGGCTCCTGCTTCTAGAATACCATTCAAAACTGCATTCAAATGCAGTTTTGAATTGTGTTCTATAGTGAGTACTGCATTGAACACCTTTTGGTACAATTGGTTCCTGCTTTTGACAGCTGGTTGGCCACCCTGAGAACAGATGCTGGACTAAATGGCTTGTTCCAGTTTGTTCAACGTATGGTGGGTGTTTTTTTATCACGACTGCTCAGGGCAGGGAACAATGCAGTTGAAGCTGATACAGACTGAGCAAACACCATAAGAAATCCAAAATGAAGTAAAACAAATATAATCGAAACCTAAATCTTTAAAATACAGATCTGTATCGGTGAGTACACTCTCACAAAACCACTGCTTAAAGCACCGAGCAGATTTCCACCTCCAGCAATAACTAACTAAAATGAAAATCCTGCAAATGGCTGGGGAAATACTGTAGGTTTCTACTTGGCCCCAGAATGAGATGAGGAGGCACTAACTATCTCTCCAAGGCATAGATGTGGGGAATCTTTGGCCCTCCAGAAGCTGCAGGACTACACTTGCCAAACCCCAGGGAGATAGTATTGTATCAACCCCAGGATACAATACTATCTACCCTCAATAAACTAGAATTGGGGATGGGATGGGGGTAAATGAGCCCCTTTTATCTTTTCTGACATTCTCCTCAACTGTTGTTTATAGCAGTTATTTACAAGAGGGCTTGCTTTGAATATAACCGGGAGAACTCAGTTTTGTGCATTTTACTTTTTTTAAAAAAAAACCACCAAACTGTTAATGAACTATTTCAATCCTCCTACGTCTTCTGCCACAGTCTTTATGAAAACCAGAGATTCAAGTCAATTAAAGGATTAAAGTTATATAATGACTGGCTTGTAAATATAAGCCTTTGCATCTACACAAGTATTTCCTAAAGTGAAGTTCCTAAAAGTACTTTCTTTTACCTGTCCTCAATTTTCCAAGATTCAGTTTCACTAGATGTCCACGAGTTCGAGTGTTATGATGGAAAAAAACTTTCCTCTATTCACTTTCTACATGCCATGCATTGTATGAACATCTTTCATGTTGCTTTTTCCTCACCTTTTTTCTAAGCTGGAAAATCCCACATACTGCAACCTTTACTCATAGGAGAGTTGCTCAGGCCCCTTAACCATTTTGGTCCCTCTTTTCTGACTCTTTTCCAACTCTACAATATGCAGTCACACCATAGATTTTTATTATGGCATCATGATTTTATTTTCAATTCCTTTCCTGACGATCCCAGGCATGGAATTAGCCCTTTTCACAGCTGCCGCACACTGAGTCAATATCAAGCTACAGTATCTACAGTGGTACCTTGGGTTACGTTACCTTCAGGAAACGTAATTTCAAGTTACAAATGTGGCAAACCCGGAAGTGTATATTTCCGGGTTTTGCCCCGCGCGCATGTGCAGAAGCACTCTATCGCGCCACGCACGTGTGCAGAAGCAGTGCCTCCAGATACGGACCCCTAGGACGAATTAAGTTCGTATCCAGAAGGTCCACTCTACTATGACCCTAAGGTCTCATTCCTATTCAGTCACTGCTGGTTCAGATCACACGAGTTTTAACAAGGAGAAATGTAAAGTACTACACTTGGGCAAAAAAAATGAAAGGCACAAATACAGGATGGGTGACACCTGGCTTGAGAGCAGTACATGTGAAAAGGATCAAGGAGTCTTGGTAGACCACAAACTTGACATGAGTCAGCAGTGTGATGCAGCAGCTAAAAAAGCCAATGCACTTCTGGGCTGCATCAATAGGAGTATAGTGTCTAGATCAAGGGAAGTAATAGTACCACTGTATTCTGCTCTGGTCAGACCTCACCTGGAGTACTGTGTCCAGTTCTGGGCACCACAGTTCAAGAAGGATACTGACAAGCTGGAATGTGTCCAGAAGAGGGCAACGAAAATGGTCAAAGGCCTGGATACGATGCCTTATGAGGAACGGCTTAGGGAGCTGGGTATGTTTAGCCTTGAGAAGAGAAGGTTAAGGGGTGATATGATAGCCATGTTCAAATATATAAAAGGATGTCATATGGAGGAGGGAGAAAGGTTGTTTTCTGCTGCTCCAGAGAAGCGGACACGGAGCAATGGATTCAAACTACAAGAAAGAAGATTCCACCTAAACATTAGGAAGAACTTCCTGACATTAAGAGCTGTTCGGCAGTGGAATTTGCTACCAAGGAGTGTGGTGGAGTCTCCTTCTTTGGAGGTCTTTAAGCAGAGGCTTGACAGGCATATGTCAAGAATGCTTTGATGTGTTTCCTGCTCGGCAGGGAGTTGGACTGGATGGCCCTCGTGGTCTCTTCCAATTCTACGATTCTATGATTCTATGAGTGTTTATATGAAATAAAGATTCTTATTTTTTTGCACTGTCATGCAAACACACCCACAACATCTGTCCAAAACTACTTCAACCTGCATGCTTGTTTTTGTAGTTTAAATCACTTTATTGAAAATTTGGGTTTTCTTTAAGTCAAGGAAAGGCAGGGCACAGTGTTCCTTTCCCTGCTGCCAAACTCATGTCTGCTTAAGTCATCAAATGCTAAGCTCTCGTTCTTAAGTCCTTGTTGAGCACTTCCTCATTTCTGTAACTTTCTGCACTCTGCTATTCTTCTCAGTACCTTGATGGAGTTTGGCTGGGATTACAATCTACCAGTGAACGCTTAAAGAGATTAAGAGATTACATAAATGGGCATGTTTGTCTTTTCCTCATTTCTTCAGCAAAAAAAAGGTCTCAAGCTTATGCTGTACCGCAGAAGCGTACGGGTCAGTAATCGCACGGTTTAAAGATGGAGTGAACTCTTTATTAGCAAAAACACAATCTCCACAGACTTGGTTGCATGTTGAGCCTAATGAGCAGAGAAGCTCATTCTTGGTGGTCTTCCTGCATGAAAATCGAAAGCCAAGACTGAAAGTCCCCACCTCCCCACAGCCATTTAAGTCCCCTCCTCTCCAGGCCTTTTTGCAAGCAACTGGAGACTGCACCTGTAGGCAGCCAAACTCTCCTCCTCCCTTTTCATGTCTCTTCTGGTTCTGGGAGATAAGTGGGGAGGGGAGTTTGTTGCAGCAGGAGGGGGAGGCACCTGTGACACCCACCTGACTCTCTGCCTTTTGTCCACCCTCATTCCACTCTCCTGCTTCAGCTTCTGCCTCTGATTCTGGACTTTTCTCTGCCAGACTCTCCCAGCTCACTAAGCCCTGTTACCGCTTCAGCTTCCAACACCTCCTCTTCTGCATCTTCTTTCTCTGACCATTCATGATTGCCCCACTACCATTCCCCAGGCTCCAAGCCTTCTTCCCTTGGTTGTTCCCCAGCTGGTTCCTCCTAGCATGCCTCTTAACGAGCCCATGACAAGCTGTCACAATAAAATTGTGAGGTATCATTCATCCCAAAACAGGAAAAGGGTGCAGAATGCAGATAACTTAAAGGATGTTTTCTTTGAGTTCTGAGTGTGGTTTTCCAGGCAAATTAGGCACAGCTGGTTATTTGTATAAAGAGAAGAAGTTACAGTTTGCAACTGCCTGCAGAAAGAGAACATCCACATGTTTGTATAGTTGTTTGAGTATTTTACATTAGTCTCGTGGTTCTGTTGCCAGGGAAAATTTGCCTCCAATAAAAATTCCCTAGATAAAGGTAAAGGATCCCTGGATGGTTAAATCCAGTCAAGCTTGACTATGGGGTTGGGCACTCATATCGCTTCAGGCTGAGGGATCCGGTGTTTGTCCACAGTTCTCCAGATCATGTGGCCAGCATGACTAAACCGCTTCTGGCACAACGGAACACCGTGACGGAAGCCTAAATAACACTTGTTGCTTAACATTTTCCCAACTTCTATTTGCTCCCTGATTTAGAACCTGGGAGATGCACATTGTATTTCCATGGGTGTTGGCATTGGGGAAGGGAGTTACAGAATCATAGAATCTCAGTTGGGAGCGACTCCAAGGGTCATCTAGTCTCCATATAAAAATATTAGCTAGCAGGTGATCTGCAGTCCTTTGTCTGGAACCTTGGACTGCCATTACCACCTTTATTACTACTATTACATTTCAATTTTCTCCTTTCTCCCAAGGAGCCAAGGGGGCAAACAACAAGCAATACAACTAAAAAATTAAAACCTATTTTAAACATTAGAAAATATTACGAACATCTAAAAACTGGTTTTCACACACCCTCACAGCTCTAATTTCAGTATTGCCAGGGACCGTATCTTTCAGCCCTCAAATGCCTTGGTGAACAGGAATGATTTGAAGGCTCAGTGAGGACCTAGATGAATAAACAATGGTGGCTTCGGCTCGTTTGCAGTTATTGCACTTATAGCACATTAGCTTCTAAAGTGCTAACCACTTGTGCAATGCATAGGAATGCAGTGCATGAGGCTGGAGGAACATCGCCCGGCTGTGAGTGTTAAGGCCGCTCTCCGCAAGGCTCTTTCCACCTGGCCTACGGGGTGAGGCCCAGACTCACAAGCCCTACTGAAGAGGCTCCTCATGAGGCTGGAGGAACATCATCCAGCTATTGTTTTATTGATTTAATAAGCTGTAAACTGCTTTGAGATTTTTATTTAAAAATATAAAGCGGTATAGAATTTTTTTTTTTTAAAAAAGTGAGGAATCACATTTTCCTGCCTTTCTATCACAAATGGGTAATCACAAGCATTCTCAAAGCTGGCAATATCACCCTTAGAACTGGGGGGAGGGGACAAGAGTGACCTTTAACGACAGGGTGGTTGTGTGTTGAGGCTTACCAGAAATTACCTCAAAATAACTCACAACAGACACGAGAATTATGGTTTGGTTTTTGGCAATTAATTTAGGCCACAACTTTATTTAAATACAAATTTTAATCCAAGTGTTGGCTTAGGCTTTTGGTTAACCATTCGTCCTTCCCTAAGAAGGACTATCTTCATCTGTCCACTATGGACAGGACTCAACTCATCTGTCCCCTTTGGACAGGACTCACATCATCTGCCCACTTGGGGCAGGACTCACTTCAGCTGTCCCCATGGGACAGGACTCACCACTGTCCGCTTGGACAGTACCCGCTCCGACTTCCAAAAGGGAAGTCAAGTGAACATCCCTGGGAGAGGAGGTAGCTGAGGCCAGGCATTCCCTCCTCTCTTTTTCCAAGAATGTTCCCCAAGGCTCGTACTCTTATAATTGGCCCCTCCATCCCCGCCAATGGCGGGGTTGTAAGGACAAGAGCGTAAGCCCCGGGATTCCTTTAACGGAATACTTCTATGTGGAGCAAAAGGTGGTGGGGGTAGGCATCTGGATGCCACACCCCTCTTCCAACCGATTAACCAACCAAAAGCCTAACCGCCAACCTAACAAGTTGTGACAATTTGCTAAGCAGTAGGCGAAAACCAAGAGGCAAGGCCAATCAGCCAATTGGAAAAAATCCTACTGGCCTCTGAATACAGGCAGCCCCAAAGGCAAAGCAATGTCAGGCTAAAACCTGCAAAAGAAAGCGGCGGGTGGGAGGGGATTCGAACGCCAAGGCAAAAGTGAGCTTAAAATGGAGGGCAGAAGCTTAAATGGGGGCCCCCTCCACCAATCCCAGTACCTGGATTTACATAACCACGCCCCCATTACTCAGCATGACCTGTGGCCTAGGCTACAGCCCCAAACCCTATATTAAATTTCCTAGCAGCCCTACCACAACCCGCTTTATATTGGATGATATAAAGTGCTTTGTCATCTGTTCAATCCTCCCTGTATTTCATGACACATTTCTTTCCTATTATTTAGTTCTTACATGTTCTAGTTAACTCAGACTGGGATATAGCCACCATGAGCCACTAGGACAGAGTGGGCTGTGAACAAAATAAATAATATAAAACAGCCACAAATGCCTACTATTTGTAGCTGAAAGCTGAGGGACCGGGCTTTCTTTCATCAACTTTGAAAAAGTCAGGCATTCGTATCTGCCCTTTAGCAGACTGTGAGCTGAGAACATCAACAAGAGTTGTTGGTCTGTTAAAGCGGCAGTTTTATCCACGCTGCCATGCCCTGCCAGGAAATTTCCAATGGTCTGTGGAAAGTTTATACTGTTAAAACATAATGAAACTTGAGCCAATAATGCAACAAACCTTAACATTAAAGTTTGAAAAGGAAGCAAATAGCAATACTTACCGCACAAAGTATCTGGTATTTTGTAAGAGTGCTCCTCTTAACAACGTCCTCTGCTTCTAAGCTCATCAGCTCCATCTTGCTGTCCCCCCTTATTCTTGTTTCATGAGCAGAGCTCATTTTTCAGCTTTCCAGACAGTTATCTGTGCAACTTTGTTTTCTCTCTTTTGTCCTCTGCCCTTATAGCTCTGCTGCACCCCAAGCGTGTGAATGAGTTCAGAGTCCTTGATGGCTGTGGCATGAGGAAGCAATCAGAACTCTGGAGCCAGCGAAGGAAGCATTTTTGAGCACATACTTCCAGTAACATTCTGGTGTTTTGATATATGACATTCAAAGGGGGGAAAACAACATAGTGATGTTCTTAGAGGCAAAAAAGCAAGGAGAACTTAACTGAATAATGCAATGGGGATTTGGTAATACTCAAACAGTAATACTTGAATCAGAATTGATCGTTGTTTTCACAGTAATCCTGGAAAGCAAAACTACTTCTCTTTGGGCAAGGTGAAAGAGGCAATGAGTGGATACTTTAGGGTTTTTATTATTTAAGTAAAACATACCTATGTTGCTGTAACCTGCCCTGTGTCCTTTTGGTGAAAGGTGGGTAAGAAATCTAATATCCAACAAAGAAACAATACACTGCCTTTCTACCATAAGGCATTCATTTAAAACAATAACAGGAATAACAGAATAACAGGAACATATAATATAATAGGGACCCAGGTGGCGCTGTGGTTAAGCCACTGAGCCTAGGGCTTGCTGATCAGAAGGTCAGCAGTTCGAATCCCTGTGACGGGGTGAGCTCCCGTTGCTCGGTCCCAGCTCCTGCCAACCTAGCAGTTTGAAAGCACCTCAAAGTGCAAGTAGATAAATAGGAACCGCTACAGCGGGAAGGTAAACGGCGTTTCCATGTGCTGCTCTGGTTTGCCAGAAGCGGCTTTGTCATGCTGGCCACATGACCTGGAAGCTATACGCCGGCTCCCTCGGCCAATAATGCGAGATGAGCGCGCAGCCCCAGAGTCGGTCACGACTGGACCTAATACCTTTACCTTATAATATAATAATATAATAATAATAATTTATTATTTATACCCCGCTCATCTGGCTGGGTTTCCCCAGCCAACCTGGGCGGCTTCCAACCGAATATTAAAAACAGTACAGCATCAAACATTAAAAACTTCTCTAAACAGGGCCACCTTCAGTTGTCTTCTAAAAGTAAAATAGTTACTTATTGCCTTGACATCTGCTGGGAGGGCGTTCCACAGGGCGGGTGCCACTACCGAGAAGGCCCTCTGCCTGGTTCCCTGTAACCTCACTTCTCGCAATGAGGGAACCTCCAGAAGGCCCTCGGTGCTGGATCTCAGTGTCCGGGCTGAATGGTGGGGGTGGAGATGCTCCTTCAGGTATACAGGACTAATAACAGCATCTTAAAATAAATAAGCAGGATTTTAAATCAGTGTTCCCAGAAAAGTCCACCATCTGGGTGCATTATTTACTATTATTACATTTATACTTGCCCTGTGATCTTGAGATGATGGATGGTATATCAATTTAATAAATGATATCCCCTGATCTTCCCAGAAGCCTAGGACAGTGTACATACCTACTTTTTCCCTCCCATCAATGATAGATTAGACCGGGCATCACCAAACTTCAGCCCTCCAGATGTTTTGGACTACAATTCCCATCTTCCCCAACCACTGGTCCTGTTAGCTAGGGATCATGGGAGTTGTAGGCCAAAACATCTGGAGGGCCGCAGTTTGGGGATGCCTGGATTAGACTGAGAGCTGATGACAAGATCAAGGGTATCAAGGCTGAGGAACCGAGGAAGCTGCGTTATACTTTCAAACCATTGGTGTACTGTCTACACTGACTGCCAGCAGCTCTCCAGGGTTTCAGACAGGGGACATTACAAGCCCTAGCTGGAAATGCTAGGGTAGGGTTCTAACTAGGACCTTCCACCTGAAAAGGAGATGTCCTACCGCTACGGCCCTTCCCAACTCTGAGATTTGAGCTTAGTCTCACACTTTAAGCACCACACCACACCAGCCATCTAATCGCTCAATACTTACATTGTTAAACAGAAGGGGATTTAGGACTTGAAATGCTTATACAGTATGTTCCAAGGCCAACCATAAGCACTAGTTTTGAAGGAAAATGGGTACACATTTGTTTTCCCCTTGAATCCAACTTCAACAAGATCAACCATACCTATCCAGGTTCAATCAAGGTATGCTGTAGATGAAACATGAGCAATGTGGCTATGTTGCACATATTCTGCTCTTGTCCAAGAATAAGATATTTTTGGATGGCCATAACAGGAGTTCATATGTCAGAATACCCTTTTGTGACCATCTTTGACTATGTTTAAGACTTGTGTCTCAGAAGATAGAAAGATGGTGATATATCTAATCGCAGCTGCCCAAATAGAAATTAACCACAACTGGAAGGAAATGAATTCCCCCACATTGGAGGACTGGATTTTAAGGGTGTGGAAAAGGTGCAAATGGTAAAATTGAGAAACATAAAGTAAGGGAAGAAAGACCACTCAGCAACTGCCTTATTGAGAAATTGAGATTATTGTTATGTATTGGAGTAATAAAGCACAAGATTTTTAATCTTCACAGACCAGAGTCCACTTCGTCTGATGCATGAAATGTTGTAGCACATATACATGCATGTAAGTATGCAGACAGAAAAACAACAGCTGGAAACAATGGGACCTAAAGACCACGGCATGCAAGGGTAAAGATCAGCTTGTACCCATATAAATATATACTCCATATAAATTTAGCTCTTAATATCATCCAGTCCAGTCTAGATTAATGAAGCACAAGTAGGTCTTGTTTATGCAGTGTGAATGTCTGTTCTCTGTAAGTTTTCAGTTAGTAACAAAGAATAGAAATTCCCACTACGTAATCACTGTTGAACATGACATTTTCGGTTGAACAACCTGCTGGGAAACAATAGGAAAGAATTATTGCCATCAAGTCCTGCTTACAGGCTTTCCATAGGCTTCTGCTTGGCCATTGTGGAAAACAGGATGCCAGATTAGATTTGGTCTGATCCAGTGGGCCTCTTCCTCATTAAAAAATAGGCAAAAACAATTTTTAAAATGAAGGAACAAAAGTAAAACCACGTTATCTACAAACACCAGATGAGCAATTAACTCTCTAATGCAGGAAACAATTAGATCAAGATAAGCCATAAAACATTACAACTTCATATGTCAAGATTTTAAAGGCCAAAAGGCAATGTAACTTAGCATTTTATGTTTAAGCACTAACTATACAGTACTGTATAAACAAGAAAATTAACCATTTATTTTCAGGCATAAGCATAAACAGGGACAGGTGGGGCCCATCTATTTGTTCTATCATCCCTGAAAAGCAGAAAATACTAATGAAAAGTGTTAACTCTGCTTTTTCTATGATATAAATTTACATGAGAGTTTGAAACCCCAAAGGATTTTAGTTTAAGGCTGTAAATTCTTACCTAGAACTAAACCTCAGCTAGCATAGCTGGACTTCTGAATAAACATGCATAAATTAGAGCTATGAATCTATCTGTTTGGCACTGGTAAAACATCAGCACAAAGCCAGTTTGTGCTGTTGAATGGATTTATATCCCCCATTTCAGGCACATGCCTGTTTTATGCTGTAAGCGTTGGAACTTTTTCAGATGCACACTTTGTCAACTCATTTGTGCAAATAACTGTTAACATTAGTGGTATACTGAAAGCCATTAGTATTATCACTGGATAAACATATCAATGGAAATATTAGCAGGGAAGGACATTTAATTTCACAAACACTTCTGCTATGACTTATTCCAACATTACAGTTTAAACTGGCTATTTGTACTAGGCTGCACAAGCTATTGGTTTCCATCAAGCAAGGGCTTATTAAATCATGTAATCACATCACTCATCAGATGAAACCTGCTCTAGGCCAGGGATGAAGACCCTCAAGCCCAGTGGGAAAATCCCTCTAGACTCTCCCCAAGCTGCACCCTCTCAGCAGTGTTGCCCCCTACCAGACCTGCTTTGCACCCTTCATGAGGGTTTCCCTTCCTCCAGGACTTACCCTTTTATTCATTAATTCATTTATACCACACCCTTCAGCCAGAAAAGCTAAGAGAGCAACTTAAAGATCAACAAGTCCTCCTTGGGGCTTTTTGCTTAGATAAATTGTGTCCTTCAGTTCTGATCATGCTTCTTACTTATGGATGAGGGATGGAAAGGAAAGTGCAAGTGTAGCAATTAGCCACCATTCAAAGCTCACGTTCACATTCGTAGATGTGCCAACTTTTGCCTCTGGCCCTGGAGTCAGCAGAAGGTTGCCCAGAAGAGAAGGTGGATGTAATAGGATGCCCACATCTACTTTGAGCCAACTAGTTGCTCACTGGGCCAGCTGCAGTCTACCTACCAACCAACCAAGCAAGCATAGCAACCACAAGGGACTCCTGTTTTTGCAGTGTGCCTGAAACTGCAAAAACAACAAAAAGGGGACTCATCAAATACACAACAGGTTAAAATACAATAGACCAGGCATGTCAAACCTGCGGCCCTCCAGATGTTTTGGACTACAATTCCCATCTTCCCCAACCACTGGTCCTGCTAGCTAGGGATCATGGGAGTTGTAGGCCAAAACATCTGGAGGGCCGCAGGTTTGACATGCCTGCAATAGACTGTATCCCACACTGCATAAGCAGTTATCAGTGCTGGATAGTCCCCCAACCCTCTATAGCAGGTTTTGAGGGTGCATGCAGGGCCGCTAGGGGGATAAAAGGGGAAGTTCCATTGAGCAAACTGAAATATATTGTGCAGGTGGGACAGCAGCCTTGGATATAGCACACTGTTGCTAAGCTCCATTGGAACTGGTACATCACAGTACAGACCTAAAGTACCGTATTATTAGTAGGGCATCCTAGATTTCTTATGGTTGAGAGTATATTTCAGGCCATAATTTTACCCACTCCTGTTTTGATCTTTATTACAATTTTTAACAAAAACATTTGAAATGGAAAAACTGCCCATGAAATTCTACTTTAATAAGCAGGAAATGAAGAATTGATGCTTTTGAATTATGGTGCTGGAGGAGACTCTCGAGAGTCCCATGGACTGCAAGAAGATCAAACCTATCCATTCTGAAGGAAATCAGCCCTGAGTGCTCACTGGAAGGACAGATCGTGAAGCTGAGGCTCCAATACTTTGGCCACCTCATGAGAAGAGAAGAATCCTTGGAAAAGACCTTGATGTTGGGAAAGATGGAGGGCACTCGGAGAAGGGGACGACAGAGGACGAGATGGTTGGACAGTGTTCTCAAAGCTACGAACATGAGTTTGACCAAACTGTGGGAGGCAGTGGAAGACAGGAGTGCCTGGCGTGCTATGGTCCATGGGGTCACGAAGAGTCGGACACGACTAAACGACTAAACAACAACAATATAAATATATACAGGAAATATAAAGTGAAGTTGTAAATATGACAAGCAAGTATTGCACCTTCTCACCTGTGGACTGTTAGCATTCCAAGTCCCTTCCAACAGTGCAGTATTGAACCCCTTTCCAGCAAACACACATATTTTATTTTAAGAAAATACTGAGGTAATGAAAGTATAATGCATTTAATGATAGTAAACCTCAATTTATTTAAAATTGCCTGGTTTTTATTTGTGTCAATTTTTCAATAACAGTATTGAAATCTACAATGAAATCTCTCTCAATTGACAGTATTGCTAGGTTACTCAGTCTTTCTTGGCTCATTGTAGATTTCTGATACGTTTTGATTAATTTGATGTTTCGATAAACTTCTTTCACAACTGACAGTTGAAACAGCGATGGTTAAAAAGATTCTTAACATCAACTGGGGAAAATTGTGGAAAGGAGGTTTAAAATTTACAGATTGTTCCCTTTTGAAGGAAAATTACATGAAAATGATGTATGAAAAATGGCAAAAATGTACAAAACTGGGTTAAATAAATGTTGGAAATGTAAAGAAAAAGAAGGTACTTTTTATCATATGTGATGGGAATGTAGAGAAGTTTTAAAAATTGGGAGATGATATATAATGAACTGAAAAAAATGTTTAAAAGGACATTTGCAAAAACAAACAAACCAGAAGCATTTTTGTTAGGGATTTTAGGACAAGATCTGCCAAGGAAAAAAAGAACCTATTTATGTATGCTACAACAACGGCAAAAGTCTTGTTAGCACAAGGCTGGAAGAATGAGCAACTCCCAACTAAAGAACAATGGCAGGAAAAACTGACGAGTTATGAGGAACTGGCAAAGCTAACACACAAACTACAAGAGAAGGACAGTCGTGACTTTAAAGAAGAATGGGAACTTTTTGCAATTTATTTAAAAAGACAACAAAAGAACTTGGACTCCTTGACAGGTTTTGAATAAACTAACACAATTTATTAGGAGAACGTAGGATAGATAAGGTAGAGATATGTACAATTTTATAACATGCAGAGAACAACATGTGCAAATAAACCAGAGGGGGGAGCTGAGGGAAGTCTTGGGAGGGGAGGAAGAGGGGAAATGTAATTGGCTATACTGATTGATAATTTTTGTTAAATTTGTTTAATAAGAATTTTTTTTAAAGACTCTTAACATCACAACAAAATTAGCCAAACTTTCTTGCAGCTTCCAATTGTACACCCACCAGAGCAATTCTAAAGCTTCCAGTTAGCAATCTGCTCATCGGGATTGATTTCCTTATTATAACAAGACAATGTGGCACCAAGGAGATGTATTTCAGAGACCATAACTGCAGCATTCAACTTTGTGTACTTAGCACACGTGTGCTGACTTTGCTCATTGACAAAAAAAAAACAAAAAAAACCCCAAAACCCTCATCTTTTTCAGTATCCAACGTCTCATTTTGCAGGAAAGCAAATTGCTGGTCAAGTGCATTCCTCTGTATTATACGTTTTGTCCTTTCTCCCATATGCTGATCGATCGCTTTAATATTATTATTATTATTATTATTATTTATATCCCACCCATCTGGCTGGGTTTCTCCAGCCACTCTGGGAGGCTCCCAACGGAACACTAAAAACAGAATAAAAAATCAAACATTAAAATCTTCCCCAAACAGGGCTGCCTTCAGATGTCTTCTAAAAGTCAGGTAGTTGTTTTTCTCTTTGACATCTGATGGGAGGGCGTTCCACAGGGCAGGTGCCACTACCGATAAGGCCCTCTGCCTTGTTCCCTATAACCTCACTTTTCAGTGAGGGAATCGCCAGAAGGAAGTGGAGATGCTCCTTCAGGTATACCGGGCCGAGGCCCAGTTGTTCTCCACGTGTTTCTTGTATACTAAGGTGAAGCCGGCATCACAACTCTGTAGGCCAGGCATCTTCTTAAATTCCCCAGACTCCTTTCTCCGTAGAAATGTCCCACGCTTGGCACCTCTGCAGAGCTTTTTCTCAGTGGCGTGAGACAGCCTCGATTTGCGTCACACGGTCGCTGCTGGCCAGCATTTACTCCCGAATGAATAACCACTAATAAGTCTAATAATAATACAGTAATCAACCATAATTCTGCGGGAAATTTCCGGGGAGCCGAGGGAACCTGCCTAGGAACAGGCTGCAGAACGAGGCGGAGGCCCGTCTACCTGAGAGAGAGCGCCATGGAATTCGGCGGACTCCCCTTTCGAGCCCACCCACCCGGGACAGGCTTCGCATCCCTGGCCCAGCCGAAAGAGCCCCGCCGCCTCCCGCCTCCCTCGCCAGGCTGGAGTTCGCGCTTCCGGAACGGAAATTCCGCAGCTTCGCCGGCGACCCGGATACGAAAGGAAACGGCTTCCGGTGCGTCGCTCTGCCATTTCCCTGTTTCCGGCCGGCTCCTAGCGAAAGAGGAGGCGGACTGAGGGCAGCCTCTTCCTCCTCCTCCGCCCCGGCGTCATGGCGGTCCCGATGGAGACGCAGCTGCAGAGCATCTTTGAGGAGGTGGTGGTGAGTCCCCGCGGTTCCGAACTGCTTGCGTGGACAGTGGGTGGCTGCGTGTCGTCGGAATGAAGGCGCTGGCGGGCTGAGGCGGGGAAGACCCGTGTCGTGAAAGGGAAGGGAGCAGAGAGAATGGCAAGCGCAGCAGCGGTGCCTGGGGCAGGGAAGGGACCCTCCGTGGATGTTGCCGGACTCCAGCGCCCCTGACCACCGGTCGTGTTGGATGATGCGGAGCCGGAGCCCAGTCGCGTCCACGGAGGGCCACAGGTTGCCAGGAGAGAGGAAGGTGGGCCGCAGCTCCAGTGGCGCTCTCTCCCAACAACGCAGGGAGCTTCGCTTGGAGGCAACCCCCAAAATATTCACTCTGGACGCACGCAAAGGTTTAAAGGGATGGACTGCACACGTTAGCCCTGTCTCCTATGTTACTGGGCAACACGTGACCGAATTCAAACGAACAGAATGTATATACAACATATGTAATATCAAAAACAAGACTAGAAACTGAACATATCTAATATAATTCACATGAAAACAAATCTTATAAGTCTCTGAAAGTCCCTGTTGATATGAATGGAACCAAATGGCAGAAAGTCATTCAATAAGAAACAAGCTGAAAAGCTTTGTATTGCAAAGTTCCAAAGTAGCTAAAGTAGTCAACAAACTAGTCGGACAGTGTTTCCGGAGTGATGCACTGTTTCATGAGAACTTCTTCAGCGCATCTGCCACATCTATGATGGCCAATCGGTTCTGAAATCTCATTGGTAAGGGTTTCAATTTTGTTGTGCGCACTGATATTTTTTCCAACAAAATTGAAACCCCTACCAATGAGATTTCAGAACTGATTGGCCATTGGTGTGCGTTCTGTCCGTTTGCATTACAAACTAAGGAAATTTATAATGAGACTACTAATTTTAGATTCACCATTCGGCATTTCAGTACTTGTCAGATGAAAAATGTAGTTTATTTGATCCGCTGCCCCTGTAATTTATTGTACATTGGGTTTGACCACCTGGGTGGTTGGAGTCCGCATCGGGGAACACCGTTCCCATATTCGAAATGCCAACTGAGGCGCCCCTCGTGGAACATTTTGTATCGCACAACCATTCAGATACAGACTTATTGTTTACAGTGCTGTGGATTAATTGGAAGACCATTGGAGTTAGGAGGGATTATGAGAAATATTTACACCAGCAAGAGTCCCGATTTATCTTTATGTTCAAAACTATGCACCCAGGGGGACTCAACTCAGAATTTGATTTGAATTGTTTCATCTAATGCCTTAGCTTGAGGCAGTTTTCAGTTCTGTACCTTTAAACATCATTCCTTTGTAATCGGCACCACCTGGAGTTACATTGTTTGAAGCTGGGAGTTTAGTAACAGTGACTACATGAGTCCATGAGCACTGTTCCGCAAGCATATATTTATCCATATGATGGATGTGGTAGTATGTATTCAGTGATTATACTTCATTGTATATTTTGTTTTCATATTGTCAAGTATATATAGGACATTGTACCTCTAATTTTTTTTACAGTTTATGAAGTACGTCAATTTTCTGGGAGATTTTATGACAGTGGAATGGACTCCCTTGGAAAGTGGAAGGGTTTCCTTCCATGGAGGTTTTTAAGCAGAGGCTGGATGTTGTGAATGTTTTAGTTGAGATTCTTGCAATAGACTCTGATGGTTTTCCAGCTGATTTCCTAGGAACATTTGAAAATTTTGAGAAAGGAGTACCCCTAATTGCTGGAGTTTTGCTCTAGTTAACTGGTTCTTCATCCTGTAACAATGGTGGAGGCCCACCAGGCCTTCCCATTTGGCCCATGAGGCCATTTTGGCCAAGCCACAGCCACCAGCTCTCAACCTGATGTTACATATGACATCAGATGTGAGACAGGTAAAGACCTTGCTGGGGCAAAGGTGGTTTGCAGGCACTGCCAATCACTTGATTAGTGGCACCTGTAAAGCCCTATGCAGTTCTTTGTGAGTGCTGACAATCAGCTGATGGAGTTTGCATAGCACTGTGCATTGCACTTTGCAAGCCTGGATGGTTAGCTGACTGTTGAGGCTTCTTGCACTGCCAACACAGTTCACCTGACATTATTGTGATGTTATGTGATTAACAGCAAACTTTGGATGGGGTGAGGCACATAAGGGACAGACCCACTGGAAGGATCCAGTTTGACATCCCTGTCATATAGTATGCTATCTACTGAACTTTATTATAGTACAGCCATACCTTGTGTTGCGTTCGGTTCATGTTGCCTCTTTTCAGCTTGCGAACGTAGCAAACCCAGAAGTGTATACTTCTGGGTTTTGTTGCACGCGCAGAATCGTTCGCACTTCATGCATGTGCAGAAACGTGCTTCGCGCATGCGCAGAAGCGCCACTCTAGTTCCAGACTTTTCGGGGTGCGCATGTCCACAACTAGAGGTACCACTGTAAAAAAAATAATTGCAACAACCACGATTGTTATGATTATACCCTGCCCATCAGGCAGGGTTTCCCCAGCCACTCTGGGTGGCTTACAGCATAAAGTCATACCTTGGGTTACAGACACTTCAGGTTGTGCATTTTCAGGTTGCGCACTGCGCTGAACCCGAAAGTACCGGAACGGGTTACTTCCGGGTTTCGGCGCTCACGCATGCACAGAAGCGCTAAATCATGTTTTGCGCAGAAGCGCCGAATTGCAACCCACGTGTGCGCAGACGTGCCACTGCGGGTTGTGAATGTGCCTCCCGCATGGATCATGTTTGCAACCCGAGCTTCCACTGTATATAAAAACATAGGAAATACTTAAGCAGTGGGAAGACCTAGAAAGGGCTCCAAGGAATTGCAGTACACAGAATAGAATAAATTGGTTTCATCGCTATCCAAATACTACTGTATTTTATATAATGATCAGCAGCACTGGGTCTTGGGCAATGTGTGTGTAAAAGAGGACCCCTGAACCGGCAGGTGACATTTTTATTTGTAGGATCTCTTGGACCCAGTGTTCAAAACTCCCTGGCGCATTTTGCAACAGGGAATTTCATTAGTGTGAGCAGTTTCTGAGCTCTGGGCGCAATCATGTGCCTAAGATTTCAGATTAAAACTGCAGAGCAGAAGAAAAGGAGGACACTTTTCTGCCCCCCCCCCCACTTCTATCTACTCTCTGGAGAAAATACCCTCTTAAGAATATTGGGGGGGTGGGCAGGGGAAGAACTAGACCACATGAAAAATGAACATAATATTTTAGCTGCAGTTCAATCTTTCATTTTCAGCTTTGTCTTCTTGTTATAAAAAAGCACACCTAGACATTCCGTTGTTGCACCCATAATCTAGTTTTAAGGTGCCATTTAGCTCCTAGCTTTAATATCTTAGTTTTTAACACTCCTTGGACCCTACAATCCACACCTACAGTCTAGGCTTGATGAAGCAAGCAGAATATTTTGGTAAAGGTATACAGGATGCAAATCTACAGGCTTCAGATGTTGGCCACTAAGAGTCAGAGACAGACTAGTGCCACTACCGGTAGTAGTGTCTAAAGCAGGGTAGGCAACCTAAGGCCCAGGGGCCGGATGTGGCCCAATCACCTTCTCAATCCGGCCCTCAGATGGTCCGGGAATTGACGTGTTTTTACCTGAGTAGAATGTGTCCTTTTATTTAAAATGCATCTCTGGGTTCTTTGTGGGGCCTGCCTGGTGTTTTTACATGAGTAGAATGTGCCCTTTTATTTAAAATGCATCTTTGGGTTATTTGTGGGGCATAGGAATTCATTCATTTCCCCCCAAAAAATATAGTCTGGCCCACCACATGGTCTGAGGGACGGTTGGCCAGCCCACAGCTGAAAAAGGTTGCTGACCCCTAGTCTAAGGCTGCTGTTGTGTGTTTGATTAGTAAAGCATCAACATATGGGAACTTACTTATACCTTCTTCTGTTTTTTCAGCATTTGATCCTGACAACAATATATTATATTCATTTATGTAAATTTTTATTTTAAGCCTCTTTGGGAACCAGTAGTGTCTGAAAAGTGGGGTATAGCTATAAAAAATTGTTAAGGCCTCTCTTTCTGCCTGGATCTTTCAGCATTCATTTTTTCTTGTGGCTTATTTTCATTTCAGCAGTTACATTTTTGATTAGTTGATGACTTTGCTTCCTCCAGTTACTGTGGAGCCTTTGATTTAACATAGGGTAGAGGAAATGTAGGGGAGAAGCCAAGTTTCGTTTGTCATCAAGAACTTGATGACGTTTTTTTGTTTTTTGTTTTTTCCCCTTTCCAGAAAACAGAGGTCATAGAGGAAGCCTTTCCTGGGTAAGTGCACTGAAACTATTTGCTTGCTTGATAGCAAACATCTTGTTGTATTTTCTGATGATGGAATGTGTGTCCCCCCCCCAAAAAAAAATAATAATAATTGTGGTTTTATTTTCCACAGCATGTTTATGGACACTCCTGAAGATGAGAGAACCAAATTGATCAGTTGTTTGGGAGCCTTTAGACAGTTCTGGAGCAATCTTTCTCAGGTGAGTAATCCCATCTGTTGCTGACATTTTTTAGAAACAACACCCAAAGCTTCCCAAAGCAATTCATCAACTTACAGGTCAGGTTTTCATAATTATATACAAACCAATCAATGCCAGTAACTCTGTGAGTGGAATTTCTGCTGTTTAGAGAGGTCAGGTAGCTTATAGTAGTTAAAAGCCACAGGCGGGTCCTGAAGTTCAGCTAATTAATAGGGTGTGCTGTTTTCTTTTTAAGATACCAGAATGTTGTCTTAGGGTCTCTGTGCACCACCCAGCCAGTTCTGCTTTATAAGGTGCTGTTCCTGGTTTCTGCTCATATGTTGGGCTTAGCAAGAATATAAGATCACTGATCTTCTGGATCAGACTAAAGTTCTATCTAGTCCATCATCCTGTTCTCAAGTGGCCCAAGAGATGCCTGTGGCACATAAGCAGGACTTAAATGCAACAGTACTCTCCCCACTTGTGATTCCCAGCAACTGGTGTGCAAAGGCACAATGCCTCCAATAGATAGTACACAGCCATCAAAGCTAGTAGTACTCATTGATAGCCTTATCCTCAATTAATTTGTCAAATTCCTTTTTTAAATCATCCAAGTTTGTGGCCATTATTATATATCGGGATAGCGAACTTCATCAACTACCGGTATGCACCATGTGAATGAGTACTTTTATCTGTCCTGAATCTTTCAGCATTCAGCTTCATTGGATGACCCTGAGTTCTAGTGTCAGGAGAGAGATAGAAAAAATTCTTTCCATTCACTTCTCCCGCATCTTGTACAATTTTACACACCTCTATCAGATACCCGCTTACTCACATTTTGTTCCTAAACTATTTCTGCACAAGTTGCCAGGAAGCTCCTGCTGGCAGTCCTACCAGCAGTAGACAGGGGAAAGGCCCCAGAATGGAGTGTAAGGGAGGCCCATTAGAGACTTCAAATTCATTTGATTCTAAGCCTTGCAGATCTCCCAAGGGGCCTTGCCATTGGACCCCTGGAGCTACACCAGCATGTGGCTGGCATAGCAAGAAGGATAGAACCCACCGTACCATTCTGCACTATCCTAGGCTCTTGCTGTTCTATGAAACAACCACAAATTCAAATCTCGGCAGTCTCTCAACTCCCATTCTTTCCCGTAATCTGTGTTGATTGACTAGATTAATAGTAATGGACTTACAGAGAATTGTTTTGAGAATCTTTTTCCATCCCCTTCACAAACAGGAATTATTAAAGATACTTGCTTGGAGGTTTTATTACTGTAAATATTGACTTGTTCCCAATCTCTTTTCAAGTTTATGAAATCTGAATTACTGACATGTTTCTCTTTCCTTTTACAGGAATCTCATGAACAATGTGTTCAGTGGATTGTAAGGTTCATACATAGCCAGCATAGTCCTAAAAGAATTTCCTTTCTGTATGACTGTTTAGCAATGGCTGTGGAGACTGGGCTACTTCCACCAAGGTATGTTTCTTCCAGACAAACAGGGCCTGTTGAAAAGCATGATGGAAATTTGGGTGCTTAAGGATTGTCCTCATATGCACTAATACTTGGAGTCTGACAACGGTCTCTTAGAAAATACACCACTCACTTTTGTTTTCAATTTCTCCAGGATGGTTTGTGAATCTCTGCTAAATTCTGACAACCTAGAGTGGGAAAGGACACAGCTTTGGTCTCTAACATTTAAGCTTGTCCAAAAAATAATCGGTGGTGTAGACTACAAGGTAATGGTCTTTAAAAATCTCTGTGTTGCGATACTTCATTGTGTTTTTTAATATTGCTATTATAGGCTACAAACAGTTTTCTTGGTTGTTTATTTAAATTTAATGCCTACCTTATCCGGAGGCTTGGGATCACCCTTGCTACACCTTGGGTTTATTCAATAATTGTATGATATAGGCTATCATTTACCATATCTGTTGAGAGTAGAGTTGAAACAGAGATAGAAAAACTGCTTCTTGAGGACACTGAATGATTCCAAGACTTGAGCTGATGTTTTTAATCCAGATTTTCTGATTGCCAACACTGTTGGTAGTTGACCACTCAAAATTACTTTGAATTGTAGGGTTTCCCAGACTGATGGGATTCACATAGGATTAATTATGCGTAGTAATTCCAAACAGTGGAATTCATCATCACCTCAAAACAGGTGCAAAGTATATCAGCATAGTAACTGTGCTGTGATGATGTGGATAATAATCATTGCATGCACATCTGAGCTGTAGGACCAGATTTCAAACATTGTACTTTGGTTTCCAGTGCAGCATTTGTACGGTCCTTATAGCTGAATTGAGGCATTCAACAATGATAAACTCACACCCAACATCCAGCAGGGGAATCAATGCACAGTAGCTTGCTTCTCTTACCAGCTCCTGGGAAACAATGTGTAGTTCTAACTAGCAACCTCATTTGGGGCGGCAAGAGAGGGTGAACCCATTGGATGAATCTGTGTATATGGTATTCATTGCTTTAAGAAAGTGGATGACAATCAGTATAATTCTAAGACTGAAAAATCCTTTATCTGTGTGTGCATCTTCCGTTTCTATAAAATTGAAACATGTACACTATGTTTTCCCAGATTTTTTTCTATATAATATTTTTCTGTGTTTTTATAGGGTGTGCGAGATCTTTTGAAGGGTATCCTAGAAAAAATCCTAACTATTCCCAACACAGTGAGCTCTGCTGTTGTGCAGCAACTGTTAGCAGCAAGAGAGGTAAAGTTGTGAAGTGGTGAAGGATGCAATAACACAATAAGTTATTTTAGACTGCAGACATCTATCACACAAGGCTTTGGAGAAGCTTTTGAGAATTACATGTTCAATTTGGTTTAAAAGCCAATTAATCTTTGGTTGCCTTAAAAGAGACCTCTGAGAAAGTTTATCTGACATGCATCTAAAGTTATTTTCTGTGTGTAAGATGCAGAGTGCAAAAGTAGTGTATCTGTAGCACCTCCTTGATAGGAGATTTTCTTAAAGGTCCCTTGAGATATTAAGGCAACACATCCAAATATTTATGCAAAGTGAGTATTGCAACTACTAAAAAAAGAAAGTGAATTAAAATATGAAGTTGGGTTCCAGTCACCATAGTTCTTTAACATGTTATGTTCTGGAAGAAAAACGTTCTTTCTTGTTGTCCAGCCTTCCTGAAAGAAATTTTTTAATATTGGATATAGTATTTTCAATGTGTTCAACTAAGAGTGCTAACTTCTTTACAAATCTAGATCGTTAGCATCCTTTCAGTGATTCCATTTTTAGCCTTCTGAGATGTCGGAACACCCCATCATAGTTTGAGCGTAAAATTAAAACTGAAGCGTGTTTGTGTGGAACATTGCAATCAAATCTCCTAATTCTGACCTTGTTTTATCCTTCCCTCCACTCCATCTCCTCTAATAACAAACACAGGTGCTGAGTGCTGGTGGCCATAGAGCCAGAATGAGGTCACTGAGAAACAAGAAGGCAGATAGCGCCATGCTTTATTTTATTTTTATTTGCAAAAATTTCTATACTGCTAGCCTTAAGAAAAAATATAATGGCAGGGAACGGCATAAAATCAACAATAAAATTACATTCATAAAACAAGTACAAAGTGCTTGGGGAACTGCAAGGTTTATAAAAGTCCAAAATGTAAGGGAGCACAACCAAATGAAGACTGAGCTTGTTCGGTGGCTAGGGGAAGACAGAAATTTGGGGCAGTGGTCTGGGTATGACTAGCTTGTGGAACCCTGAACAGGATTGCTCTATATGGCAACATTTCACTGCAGGCTTCACTTGCTTTTCTCTAAATTTTGCACAATTTTTTTCTGCAGTTTTCCTCTCTTTGTTGTTACCCAGGTAGTTGCCTACATTTTGGAAAGGAATGCATGCTTATTACCTGCCTACTTTGCGGTCACAGAGATCCGAAAGTTGTATCCCGAAGGAAAACTTCCACATTGGGTAAGGCTTAAGATATATATTTAAAAGGACAAATGCCTTCATTTCCCTAAAGCCTGGAGTAGTATGGGACCAGTTTATTCCAAAGGGAAGGGAAACGACATCTAGGTTCAGTGTGCCATGTTCTTACATGGCATGCAGCATAGCCCTTGATCAAAAGGATTTTGTCACTATCACAAATAGTGATAGTTTTATCCTCAGATGTTTTATCCAGGCAAGCTTAGTCTCAGACCAATGGCTCCTTGAGACTTTCTGTAGAGCATCCTAGAACGATTGTACTGTAAAGGAAACTACAGAAATGCTTTGCATTTCCTATTTCACTGCATCTTCATTTTGTGAAGAATAGGTCCTTTATCATAAAAATTTGTGTGTCTGTCTGTCATTTCCTTTCTATAATCTTATTGTCTGATGTTGCACTCGAGAGTTCTCCCCTTATGCATGCTTGCTGATTGCTCTTGTTTGTTTAGGACAGTGGAGGTTCATAATGTGAAGAGACTTAGTTAATGTTGTTGTTGGCTTTGCCCTTTTTTGGATAACAGAATAGTTAGTGGCTGAAGCCAGTTTTGCTGACCTAGTTCTTAATTCAAATTATGATAACTTACTGGTGAAGATTTATAGCATTTGGATTAATATAGTACTGGTTAAAGTAATTTGCTTGTTGGGTGCAGATTAAACTGGGTATTTGACTTCCAGTTTTATTTATTAAGTTGTTAGGCAACCTAGTATCGGACTTCGTGGATTCCTTCAGACCTACAGCGAGAATAAATTCCATCTGTGGTAAGAGTTTCTAAATATAGCAGTGTAAGGTTAGCTTTGTTGGCATTAGCTGAAGAATCTAATGTGCACTTTCTGGCCCATAATGTTAAATACAGATAACATGTCTGGTGATTAGTTAGATGTGCCACTGATTCCTGTGTGCCCGTAATCTGCCACTTGGTGGTCTCTGGGATCAAGCATTATAGTCTGCCCAGCAGAGTAATGCTCCAAAACTTGATCATTGTGGTGGGAATCAGTGTTGACACCACTTGTGCAATGGTGTCTAGGAGGGCCTTTTACCAACTTCCTCTGGTTCACCAGCTACACCCAGGTTCCTGGACAGGGATAGCTTTATCGCAACATCAAGGCTAGATTACTGTAATGTGCTCTGTGGGGCTGTCCTTGGGTCTCGTTCGGGAGAGCCAACTGGTGTTGAATGCAGCGGCCTGATTGCTAGTGGGAGCTCCTGGCTGAGAACAATGAGAAATTGAGCCTTTAGCGTCATTGGCCCAGTCCTGTGGAACACCCTGCCACTAGAAATCCAGCAGGCTGCTCCTGTGCCAACTTTCAAATGCCTGCTGAAAGCATTCCTATTCTGCCAGACCTATGCAGACAATTAAAAGGTGCATCCCCCATGGTGGTCTGCTGCTGTTTGTTTTTAATTATATTTTTTGCCTTTTAACTTGTTTTGATTTTATCATTTGCTCTTCTGTCTTTATATTGTTGTAAACGGCTGGTAGTTCTTTTTACGATACAGCGGTATACAAATATTTTTTATAAAATAAAATCCTGGGGCTTGAAAAATGCAGCATCTGTGGTAACTTCACGCAGATGCCTCTAGGCATGGAACAATCAAGGCCCTTAGTCAGGCCTGCAGAATGCAGGCATATTATTAGTATTTCTATTGTATACAAAAAGAATTGGCTAACAATATCCTAGGGTTTTTATGCCTTGCAAATTTAGGGAGAGGTATACTTTGTGACTCATGGTTTCTCTCTTTGGTTTCCAATACATGTAGGGCGATGTAGCCTCCTTCCTGTGGTAAATAACTCTGGTGCTATTTGCAATTCATGGAAGCTGGATCCTACAACTCTTCGTTTCCCACTGAAAGGCCTTTTGCCATATGATAAGGTATATGTGCATGTGACAGATGTGGAAGCCATATTTCTAACTTAGAAATGTGAGGGGAAACAATTTATGGAACTTTTTCACATATACCGGTTAAAGTGCTGGTGCTTATGCAATTTTGAGAATGCATTAAAATGTTGTCGAAGGTTAGCCCATTGATTGCATGTTCTGATTCCTAAAGAAACATACAGCTTTTTCTCAGGGTCCTAAAAAAAGAGAGTACGTTATCGTTGTTGTTCTTCTTGTTGCAAAATCTCCACCCTACTGAGCTTATAAAAGCAGGGGTGGGTGGGTGGAAACTCCCAGAACATAACCCTGGCTCTGCAAAGGCTCGGAAACTTGTGAGAAGGTGATCCTTTCACTGGCCCTTGGGGAGGCTTGGAACGAGGCAAGATGTGCGGGAATTTGAGTTGTGAAGGTGGGAGAGGCTTGTCCCTGCAGTTGCGCTGGGCCTTGCGTGCACTTGGAGCATCTGTGAAGTGCCGCATTAAATCAAAAGCAAAGCCCTACTTCACCTTGCTTTCACCAGAGTAGTAGGGCTGGTACAGAGCTGGAATGTTGGCTCCCTATCAAAGCCTGTTTGGGCTCCTTGCACATTGAATTGTGCAAGTCAACTGAATTGAACGTGTCAACTATATACAGGCAAATCCAGTATTCTTGCTTGATAAATGTGGTCCCCTGCTTTACTCTATTGCTGCCAGCTGCTTTCAGAAGCTCCTTGCACAGAGCACATCCAGTGAGGGTTCACCCATAATAGGAAGTTGCATTTCTGCCTAGTGAGCATGCAAGTGTTGCCACCTCAACTGTTCTTGATGTCACAGAAGGACTTTGCCAAAGAACGGAACCCTCCTTGAGGGGGTGACTAATGCTATCCAGGAAAAATGGTTCCTGGAGGTGACATTTCTTTATAGTTTGGTAGAAATAGCATCTGCTCTGGTTCTCTGTTTTGCCCAAACTTCTCACGGATCCGTACAAGAAACGCTTTGGAGTGTTTAGGTGTTTTGGAAAGTAGCAAGCAAGCAACCGTGATAGCTAAAAAGTGTTGCACTTTTATTGTCGCATAAATACAGCAAGTGGTGCGTAAAGGTAAGTTGTGTTGGACCACCTTAGCTCCTCCCCCCCCCCATATTCACTGTGCCCCCATATCTGTCTGCCAGAAAACCAAGTGGGTCCTTTTCGTACTGTCTCTGTGGCGAAGTTGGAGGTGATCGAAGGTGTAGCCAAATATTCTTAGTGCATGCTAATAAGACTGCAAGAATAAAATTACCTGCAGGGATAGAGAGACAGCGAGAATGTTCATACAAGTTGGAAAATGATGAATTCTGTGTCACAGCAGATGAGTTTCTGCTTCTGTGAAAAGCTTCCATTCCGACCTATCTAAAAATGCTGCCATTTATTGCCTACTCTTGTAGTATTGATAGGCAATAATTTGGGTGGGGGGTGGCGGAGTTGGTGGATAATAATTATGGCGATAATCTGAAATAAGACTCTTGTTAAGTCTAAGAACATTAAATCACTTACCCCAAAACTCCTGCCATCTGAGGCAACAATACCTAAAGTAAGAGTCACGCAACACAAATATTAGTGGGAAAAAGGGAGCCTGCTTAATGTCTGTCGCTGGTAATGCTTTAATCAGATGGGGAATCTTAATTTCAGCTGTTAAATATTTTTGTGTCAATAGGTTGGTATTTGTATGCTTTTTTGTTTTTGTTTTCAAGGATCTGTTTGAGCCCCAGACTGCTTTGTTGCGGTATGTGCTGGAGCAGCCCTATTCCAGAGATATGGTCTGCAATATGCTAGGTCTAAACAAGCAGGTACTGTATTGTGCTGTAATGTCTTTTGTTTTGCATAGAACCTGCACTTTTCTTTTCTCTTTTTCTTTGCTATAGCTAACTAAGCAAAACAGTTGAGGATCAGATCATGATTCCCCCCCCCAACCTTCAGTATTATTGCTTTAGGTTAATTGGGCACTATTATTCCTATCATTTATATATTGTTTTAAAGGTTTCAAAATTGAAAAGTAGATACTTTAAATATATATATACATATATATATTGGCATTGCTTTTTTCCCTATAAGGCCAGCCTCAAATATACCCTGAACCTATGGCAGACAAACGTTCCCCTCTTTTTTGGAGGGGTGGCAGCAGTGGTGGTGGTAGATGTACTGCTTAGATCACTAGTCTATGAATTTGTCTGTGAAATGCCTTGGCATGTTTTCATTACCGTCAATGGTAATGAATGGTTTAATGTTAAACTTTTTTTAAATTTATTTTACTTTACTCCCCACCCCTTTTTTCTTTCTTTCTTTCTTTTTGCCTTACCATGTGGGAGGGCCTGATCTGACTTGGGGTAACTTGAGGCTGGCCTCATAGTCACTGTTTTGTCTTTTCTTTTTTTCTTCCTTTATTTTTGTTCTGTCCTGTCTTGTCCTGCCCATCCTCCAATGCTCTAGACCTTGAACATTGCTCAGGTATGTTCACAACCTTACTGTTGTATTGTGACTAACGATACGCTGGCTGCTTTGTAGCCACTGATTCCAGTTCGAGAATACACGTCTGGCCAGGGCTTGAAATTGGTGGGACCATCACATGCTAAGAAATGGTTAACTTCCAAAAAATTATGAGGTTTTAAGAATGCTGTGTAGTTTAAAAAGGATCTTTTGAAGCCGGTTCAATCATTGGCTTGAGTTACCCATGACTTACTCAAACTGCCATAGTCAATTTTGTTCTGACTATAAAATTCCCTTGCCTTGAAAAGAAAGAAAAAATGTTTGTATAATAATGTGAAAGAAAACTCGGTTTGCTAAATATTAGCACACTTAAGTATTTATGTAAAAATTCAACTTGACTAGGAAAGGTCATACTCAGCCTCCATTAAAAAAAACCAATGACTATTTTAACATATCTCCAAGTGGGCTGAGCTAAAAAAAAGCAAAGAAAAAAATTCCTTGGGATGATGGACATAAATTTACAACTTATTTAATACCCACACTCGTCTGCTTATATATTTCAACTTTGACCTTTTTAGTCTTTCTTTTTTTATTTAACAAGTTTATCCAAAGTGATATTTAAGCAAAATACAATGGCGTTGGTGTTTGCAATACTATAGTGAAGGTTGTGTCAGTGTTTTCATTTTATAAAAACTCTCATTTCAGGGATTGTACTTGACCATAACATTTGCTTAATGTTAAAACTTTGGTTATTACTTAAAAACAACAACAATTTTGTAGACTTAGATTTGCTGTATGTTCACTTTGCAAAGAAATTATAAAGTAGTACTCCACTTTAAAATAATACAGCTATTTAATATAGTGTTGTTTGTTAAACTTAAAAAAAGCTTTGGTGAATGGTACAATGACAGTTGTGGAGTTAATGCTTAAAATGATTATTTTCACAGCTAAGCATTTGTTGAGAATAAAGGTAAAGGCACCCCTGACCATTAGGTCCAGTCGCAGACGACTCTGGGGTTGCGGTGCTCATCTCGCTCTATAGGCCAAGGGAGCTGGAGTTTGTCCGCAGACATGTGGCCAGCATGACTAAGCCGCTTCTGGCAAACCAGAGCAGCGCATGGAAACGCCGTTTACCTTCCCGCCGAAGCGGTTCCTATTTATCTACTTGCACTTGACGTACTTTCAAACTGCTAGGTGGGCAGGAACAGGGACCAAACAACGGGAGCTCACCCCATCGCAGGGATTCAAACCGCCGACCTTCTGATCGGCAAACCCTAGCCTCTGTGGTTTAGACCACAGTGCCACCTGCATCCCTTTGTTGAGATAGAAGTGTATATTTTTATAAGTTGCTTCTTTAATGCTAAATTGTAAGATAATCTGTACCACTGGAACTGCCCAAGCACGCGGAGCTGTCTAATTTGTGGCTTCCTGGCATATTTCTGCTGTACAGCCATGAATATTCACAAATGTACAACTCTCCTTCATCCTTTTATAATGTTTAGCATCACACAACTGGGTGTATGCCAACAAGTTTGTTGCATAAAGTATGAATTGGAGCTCAAAGCTGGAAAATCTGAGGCCAAATCCCTTGATGAATTTAACTGGGTGACTTTGGTTAAGCCACCGTCTTTCAGCTTCACTTCCTTATCTGTTAAATACCTCCCTGCTTTACTAAATTGCTAAATTCATCTTTACCAAAGATAAATGTTGCAAATGTGTTGGGTTCCTAATGTGGCATATTGGAGCCCCATTTTCCTTGCCAAAGCACATACTACAGTTCCACAACAGGCTCTTATGAAGAATTGATAGTTCTCTGTGCATGTTCTATATTCACTTTTCTTCCCCCATCTGCTTGGCCAAGGAAGGTTACACAGGAGAAAACTGAGCTCTGCAAGTATACTTAGCTCCTTGCCGGAGTTGTGAAATTAAAATATTGTGTGGTTCCACCTTCTGCCTCTTTTAACTTCTACTCTAAGCCTCCCAATAGACAAATGTTTATAAAATAAGAGTGAATATTTAGTGGCTTAATTTTTTAACATCATCAACAACTTCACAATAGTAGGTTTAGAAATTACCATTTTGATCCATTTTACGTATGTACCTTTTAAAGTACATTGAAAGATCAAGATTGGGAGAAATAATTTCTACCTCTAGCATACAGTTCAACTCAGAGCAAACTTTTATGGCCAAGTAACAAAACTTTGAAATTCATGGTTTTTTAAATGGAAATGCTGACAAACTATGAATTGTAGGTGTGCTGCCATAATAACAACAGTCTGTGAACTTTTTTTGTTTTGTTCATTTGTCAGTTTAAAAAAGCATGAAAGGGTTGTGTGTGACATTGCTTGGTTGGAATTCAAGGCTAATGCTGCAAATGATATCAAATGATCAATACTCAGACTATGCAAGTTGGTTTTATTGTAGATTAATCTGCTTAGAAATCTGTATTTCCTGAAAACTTCAGCAATTAAGACCTTGGCTTTGCATTACAATATCAACTGCCTACAGCTCCATCAAAAATTTACTTGTGACTCAAAAATGATTAAATAGAAACAGGCTTCACACATACATCTCCACCTAACATTTTTGTGTTGGACTTGACCCCATTTTGCATTGGGGCCTTTACCATGAGTTCAGTTATGAACAGATGGCGTGGATAGTGTAGTCGTGCTACAATAACACAATTGTTTCTGCAATGAAGTGTGCTGTCAGCAGGAGCGCTTCCCCTGCTCTTAATGCTGTCCTCCTGCGCCCCGCTCCTCCTGTGTTTCTACTGCTGCTGCTCTCTTTAATTTCCTTTTGTATCTTTAGGGGGGGAAATCCATCTATGGTTCCTCTTCAGGAAACTGTTCTCAGGATATGTCTCCTATGATATGTGTAATCAGCCCATAGTTGTGGCCTTCACACCTACCCAGCTCATTTGAAACTGAATGATGGTTCCTTTACAATATCCAAAGAAAGAAATGTTTTGAAGTAAGGGGACTCACTTTCAAACAGCATTTTTGTAATTGAGAATTTTTACAAATCAGCATAAAGTTAGTGCTGAGAGCTACATCTAGTCTAAATAAGTCCAATGGTGTGCCTCAGGGCTCCATCCTCTCCCATGCTTTTCAACTTCTATATGAAGCCGCAGTGAGAGATCACCAGGGGATCTGGACTGGATGTTCCCCAGTATGATACCCAGCTCTACCGCTCATTTAAATCTGAACCAGTGAGGGCGGTAAATGTCCTGTATGAGTGTCTGGAGGTGGTTGGAAGATGGATGCTGGTTAACTGATTATCCCAACAAGACAGAACTACTGTTTCTGGTGGGCAGGTGTGGGGGACTCCCTGGTTCTGATTGGGTTAACTGTGCCCCTGAAGGACCAGGTACACAGACTTGGGGTCATTTTGGACTCATATCTGTCCATGGAAGCGCAGGTTAATTCTGTGTCCAGGATGGCAATCTACCAGCTCCATGTGGTACGCCAGCTGAGACCCAACCTGCCTGTGCATTGCCTCACCAGGATGATTATCTCCCACCTGGACTACTGCAATGTGCTGTATGTGGGGCTATCGTTGAAGGTGACCCAGAAACTGCTACTAATCAAGAATGCGGGAGCTAGGCTGGTGACTGGGATTGACCACAGGGACCATAGAACACTGGTCCTAAAAGATCTACATTGGCTCCCAGTACATTTCTGAGCACAATTTAAAGTGTTGGTGCTGACCTTTAAAGCCATAAACGGCCTCAGCATCTCCACTCCCATCATTTAGCCCAGACACTGATCCAACTCCAAGGGTTTTCTGGCGGTTCCCTCACTGCAAGAAGTGAAGTTACAGGGAACTGAGTAGAGAGCCTTCTCGGTAGTGGTGCCCGCCCTGTGGAACAACCTCCTGTCACATGTCAAACAGATAAATAACTCCGATTTTTATAACTATACACTTAAGTGTTGTATAAGCAAAAGTGTCCCTGTGAGGCGCTCAGAGTCAGTGAACATTCTGATCTGCGGAATGGTGGCTACTGTGCAAGAAGGTCATGCGAATACAGTAGTATTTGCTGTGTGCAATTGCTTGCTGCGCACTGTTATGTGTGCATACTGATTCTCTGAGTCTGTGGGTGCATTTGGGCATTTACAGCATTGCAGCAGCATTTCTCTGAGAAAGCCCTTTTCCAGTTGGTTCCAGAAGTGCTGGTATTGTACATAATAATATTTCTCAGTCTTCACTGGTAGTAAAAACAGAATGAGCAAGGGTTGTGTGTATTCCAAGTTGGAGGAAGGGGGGGAAAACTGTTCCTAGGCAATCCAAATTCTGTGCCAAGAAATGCTGGATTCTAAAAAGCAAATTTGCATAATTTCTCTCCTTTATTATGCAATTATGCTGTATTACAGATAAACTGAAGCTCTGCTCCAGACCTCTCTGGCAGCTAAGATTTCATTAGGGATTGTCTTCACCAGGAATTGGGAAGCTGCCGTCTTCCACTGTTGCTGGAATTGAACTTCCATCAGGCCCAGTCAGTATGGATGATAGAAGAGACCATGTGTGGAGGCCACAGGTCACCCATCTTGGTCTACACACTTCCTAGCATCACAGCTCACATGAGTTTCCTTCAACAGTTGTGGAAGTGCCCAGTTTGGGGTTGAGCAGAGGGAGTCGGAGAACTTTCCCCATTGGAGAAAAATGGAAGAATTTGCTTAGGGCCAAACTGGACATCATGTGAAATATATATTTGGATTGAACGCATGCACATTATAAACATGCAGATGGTAGCCACTGGGGAAACTGCTGGTTATCCAGATTGCATCAGGCAGGGATGGGGATATAAACTATTTCCACCTGTTGGCATTGGCACCAATGGGGGACTTTCTCCATTGCACTTGTGTCAGGATCACAGCAGGGAAGAAAAGGATCTTCCTCACCCCACATATGCTTGTGCTTCTGCACTGGGAGCAATAAATACCGCTCACCCTCTGATTTGGGGACAGGAGATGCACAACATGACTCAAGGACCATGGCTAAACCTGATCTCAGTGCCCACAACTTTGAAGGGGAGATCAGTTTTTGTTCTTCCCTTTACAGCCTTTCTGCTTGAGCCCATTTGATAATTGAGCCTGCTGCTTTCTGCATATTCCATCCCACAGTTCCATTTCCTGGTCAAGTTAAGAGTGTTATAGAAAGCAAAAACTGACCTTTATAGTTCCTTCTGAATCACTTCAAAAACATAATTGCATTCGTGAATTTATTGTCGTTAGAAACCTGCATTAACTGACAGTTGTTTCCTCTTAAATAACTTAATTCAAAACTGACATAGGTTTGCACTCTTGGGCTCTTGGAAATTTGCCCCCCTCTCTACCAAATTCTAGTGAATTTCAAGCCCTGTACACAGTAGTTTTGCATGCTGTATCATGAAATAGTTTGTAGTACTGTCTGTTGCATTCTGCTCTGCTTCATAATTAGTTGCATTTGGGGGGAAAAGTATTCTCAACTGGTGGCGTTAATATTGCTCTTTGTAAATCTGTAACGTGGTTGATCTGTGATAATGGCATTGTGTTTTTTTGAAAGAGAGGGTCAAAAGCAACTAATGTCCTTTTGATTGGAAGTATTCTGTTTTTAAGCATGCTTCAAGAAAGCACAGCTAGATTTGTAGCTTTTGCAAATATTGAGCTGGCAAAGAGCATGTGAAGGAGAGAGTGCTGATCTCAGAGTTTGTCCAAAGTTTTGTCATTCTTGCATTGTATTGTTAAATTGAAATCATAATCCCTTTTTCATGGCAAAAAGCTATCCATATTGTTAAGCATAGAATAAGTATCTGTTTCCAGCAACCTTGGGATTTTTTTCTCTGTTTTTTAAAAATTAAATTTGGAAGGTTTTCTTTTAGACTGCCTGTTAATCCAAGAAACCATTTGTTAAGAGGAGCACTGAAATGTGTTGAGTAAATCGTATTTGGGTATCATAGCACATTTCTCATGAAACGAAAAACAAATAATGAATTCTCTCTCTTTTTTGCCTCTAGAAAGGGACAAGGCATCTTCATGATTAGATTCTAAGCAGCTCCGTACCTTTTCTGTATTATCTTTTAAAAATAATACTTTTTTCTTTTTATTAAGGCTGTGTTATGTTACAGGTTCACTATGTGAAACTCTGAAATTCTATAATATATACAGAAATGACTCAGTAACTTCAATAGTAGTGCCTCGAATGTACACAGTTTCTTCCAGCTGCTTGTAAAGAATTGGCTTCATGCTGCACCACTGTGGAATGTTCCAATTATGCGCATTATGTAGTCTAAATAGGGGAAGATCAAAATGAAAGGGGTCTAGCAGTTTGCAAAACATCCAAGCACACAAACAGAAGAAAGTGAACAACTAAACAGATGCACCACTGGCATAGGAATTGGTATTCCCACATAATGACTGTTCAAGCTGTGTTAATAAGCTGAGATATGAACAAGCTTTTTGCCAGTATGCACTTCTCCATTTTGTAGCATGAATAAACAATCCAGGTATTCTTCAAGTAACCGTAGTTTCCCATTTCATCTCAATGAAACTATAGTTTGTAGTTCATATCAGGATATTAATTTCCAGAGCTGGTAACTCTAGCTTCCTGATTTGGGTGAAATTAGAAACTATTGTTTATTAGAGGCTCCCTGGTTTGATTGCTCACACTGTGAAAAGAGGAATGAATGGGTTCTGTGCACAAGCAAAAGGCTTATTATGTTGTTCTGAGGTTTGGTAATCGGTTTCTTCATGTGTAACACCAAACCATGGGCTTGGCAAAATATGGCTGAGCCTCAGGCTCACGTGCTGTCTTTCACAAACTCCACTTCATTAGTTGTTTTCTGAATTGTGGAAAACCATAGTTTAACCTCCTTGTGAGGAGGTAGAACACACAAGGACAGAGCTCTGTCTTGTAATCCATACTTTGGTTTGATGGTATATATGAACTGACCCCATATATTGAGTGTACCCAAATTGTTAAGGTGTCAGGAACTGCCACACTGAAGTCCATTAACTGCAGAAGAGCCCAATTCCGTTGTATTATTTTAGTCTTCACACTGCAGCCTCCAGAGCTGAAAACATACTCTTATATGAAAAACATTCCCTTACATGGTGTTTTTAGATATTTGTTGGCTCCATAAACAATTGTGCCTAGTAAGAGCAGGTATAACAAGTAGCCTATTATTTTTTCTTTAAAAAATATAATGACCTGTAACATCAGACAGTTTTAATGTTTTGCCTTATCTTGTAAAGCTTTATGTTCAGATCCCATTTCATGCTTCCCAGACGTACATTATAGTAACTGTACTGAAATGGCAGAGTTAAAATGATGGATGCTAGACTGTGGAATATTTTATCTGGTTTCTGCTTTGCAGCACAAACAACGATGCCCTGTGCTGGAGGACCAGCTGGTGGATCTTGTGGTCTACGCCATGGAGCGGTCAGAGACAGAGGAGAAATTTGATGACGGGGGAACCAGCCAATTGTTGTGGCAGCACCTTTCCAGCCAGCTTATCTTCTTCGTACTTTTCCAGTTTGCAAGCTTCCCTCACATGGTCCTGTCTCTCCATCAAAAGGTAGATTACCTACCACTAGCAATAATAATAAAGAGTAGATGGTTATCCCTTAACCTTCACGGAATCAGCTCCTGCCCTGCCCACTCAGAGTTTCATCTACTTCCATGGCCCCAAACCAGCACCAGCCCTGAGACCTATGGATATAGGGCGGCATGCAATAAATAATAAATTGGCGGGTGAGTGTGGAGAGATTTGCCATTCTGCTACTGCACATGGTAAAATATGATTAAGGAAGAAGCCAAGCACTGAAAATTTGTTGCTACAAGAGAAATGAGGTGCAAAATACAACCGTACCTTGGTTCCCGAACACCTTCGACTCGAACGTTTTGGCTCCCGAACACCGCAAACCCGGAAGTGAGTGTTCGGGTTTGTGAACGTTCTTTGGAAGCCGAACGTCCAACACGGCTTCCGATTGAGTACAGGAAGCTCCTGCAGCCAATCAGAAGCCGTGCCTTGGTTGTTGACCATTTTCGGAAGTCGAATGGACTTCCGGAACAGATTCCATTCAACAACCAAGGTACAACTGTATGCTGAGGAAATTTTGATGTGTTACCCTCACTTACAGAGTCTGTCCAGGTGAAACTCGGCAATTTGAACAGTCAGCTTCATTTTTGTATTGCTTATATATGAGAGAGGCAGCTTTCCTTTTGAAAGTATGTATAAACTTGTCTTTAAAAAAGAGAGAGGCAGCTGACACCTTCCAAATTTCTGTTATTTGTTGACGTAAAAATATTAGTCACAAGTCTTCGTGCGCCCATGTTATATAATTCTAATACACCAACAGGTCATTAGTTCACAGCATCTTGCGGAAAGGTGTGAGAGTGTATTATTTCTCAAGTGAAAGTATAATATTTTATAGAAAATTAGAACAGATGTTCAGTGTTGCTGTTCTTGTCTTGGAGTGTGGACTTGCTGCTCAGTGTATCTTTTTTACAGTTAGCAGGACGAGGCCTAATCAAAGGCAGAGATCATCTGATGTGGGTATTATTACAGTTCATCTCTGGAAGCATTCAGAAAAATGCATTAGCGGACTTCCTCCCTGTTATGAAGCTTTTTGACCTCCTCTACCCAGAGAAGGAAGTGAGTCTTCTATGTGAAATATGTTTATTATGATTTACTACTCATATTTCCCCTGAAAAGACCCCCCAAGCAAATAAAACAAGTCTCAAAATGTCTTACAGTCCCTAAGGTGACAGTTGAAAGGAAAGGGGAAAAGAAGAGATTAGGGAATAATAATATGGGAAATATTGATTTGCTCAAATTTAAGATAGTAAAACAAGCAGCTTTCTATATTTTGTGTAATGAAATTAAGAAGTAATCAAAACGGAATAAATGTGGAGACATGAGATAGTAAAATGCAAGATCTGTCAAGAGAAAAATGATGCATGGAAGTAGAATATTGACTTATTTACAGAAACCCAAGATTAAGGGTCGGCAAACTAAGTTCCGCGGGCCGAATCAGGCCCAATTGCCTTCTGGATCTGGTCCGCGGATGGTTCTGGAGTCGCCGCTTGGATCGGCGCAAACGCCATTTTTTTTAAAAAAAAATATTCAGGCACCATTTTTCAGACACACACACACACAAAATTTTCCCCTCCAGACACACCACGGCGGCCCCTCCTCCCTCCCTCTTCCTGGCTTCTCCCTGCCCTGCGGAGGAAGGGGGCTGGGCTTATGGGCTTAAAAGGAAGCCTCGCCACCCACCCAGGGACAGCTGGCACGGAAAGGAGAGGTGCCGCCTCCGGTTCCCAACCACAGACAGAGTGGCAGAAAGGTAGGCAGGGGATGGGGAGGGCTGGGAGAGAGAGAAGCCCTCTGCCCCGTGCGTGTGCAGTCTGGCCCGCCAAAAGGACTGCACACGCCGGTTCACCATGTCCCTCCCAAAAAAGTTTGCTGACCCCTTCCCAAGATTGTAACACAAAATCAAAAATGGAGGAGGAATATAAACAGTTTGATCCAATGCCTATAAGCAGATAAGACAGGCTGCCTGTAAGAATAACAAATAAAGTGATGAGGGATCAAAATGAGATTGGAGCAAGGTTTAGAAGAGATTTTGCTGATGCTCCAGCTACTCACAGTCCTGGAAACTACAGATCCTAGCCATGTGTTAACCATAAGCAGTTGCCTTAGGTTTGGGCCGGCTTGGAACAATGACCTAAAGCAGAACTTTCCAAACTTTTCATGTTGGTAACACTTTTTAGATATGCATCCCACCCACCTCTTCCCCCCTTCCTCATAATGTCTCAACAAGTAATATTGGTGTGTAAAAATGATGCATGAGACACTGCACTACCTTTGTAACCCAAGAAAATCCTTAATAAAAATAATTTAATAAAAAAAAAGATATGCATCATTTTGAGACACAGTAATTCAGTTTTATTAGCGAACCGGAGGTTAAACTAACCCCTTTCCAGCCCCGGGAGGAGTATGGGGAGCATTCATGCAACACACCTACACACTGCAGCCGATACACTAACGTGTCGCAACACACAATTTGGAAAGCTCTGACCTATAGGACTGCCGCCGCCTTTACAACCCTGGCATCTTGCTAAGCTCAGTATTGGTGTCCTTCCTGCATGTTGACCCCACACACCCCCAAAAAAAATTATATCTGGTTGGGAAATAGCCTTCTCCATAGCTGTGATTTGCCCCTCATTAGCTGCTTTTTGCCATATGGTAAAGACCTTCCTTTTTAGGAAGCCCTTTGAATTTTTATGTATTAACTCTGCTGGAAACTGTTTTAATTGGATGTTTTGAACTGTATGATTTGCTCTGCTGCTTTTCTTTTTTTGGTGTGTGTGTGTATGTGTGTGTTGGGTTGTTGTTTTTTACATATCATGGTTTTATGGTTTTATCGTTAAGGCTCATTGAAGTTTTTGAGCAAAGGTGAGATATAAGTGTTTTGGATAATTGCCAGCCTATAAAAAAAATCTGCAGCTTAGCTAGGATGTGAATAACGTACACAGAAGAGAAATTACTTGACAATGTTAATCCCCACTTCCCCCCGCTGCAAGCCAGGGCATGTGCTTTTATTTCTGTGTTTGCATGTGAATTCTCATTATTGCTTTTGATGTAAGATATGCCAGTCGTTTTACTTTGTTTTATGTCAATCTACATGCAGCATTTCAGTTCTTTTAACTGTACTGCATTAGAGAAAGTGGTTTCAGTTTTGGGGTATTTATCTACTGAGTTACAAGAGAATTCCTTTATTGATGTGAAGGCTCCTAAGAGTCAAACTGGGATGCACCAAGTCTAAATGCCTTAAGTTGTATGACAGCCAGTAAACTTTAACTTCATGTTGTTTCTTTCCTTAGTGTATTCCTGTACCTGATATCAACAAGCCCCAATCAACACACGCTTTTGCAATGACCTGTATCTGGATACATCTGAACAGGAAGGCTCACAGTGACAATTCTAAGCTACAAATTCCAATTCCTCATTCTCTCAAGCTTCACCATGAGTAATTGTTTTCTATATAATAGCTCTTTTCAGTTGTGATAGTCCTGGTATAGATAATAGAAAAATACAACAGACTCTTTGGCCACTTGTACACAGAATATTTTGCAAGCTGTCTGTGAAAATAGGATGAGAAATTGTAATAGCCCACAATTAATATATTAATGCTGACAGTTAACAGATAGTATCTCATGTTGTGCGATCCCTGGTCAAGTGTGCGTGCCACACCTTTGCTGTAGCTACTGCATTGTTGTCGGCATCATCATTAGTAGTAGTATTTTAGTATTAGTGTGTTGCCCATCTGACTGGGTTGCCCCAGCCACTCTGGGCGGCTCCCAGCAGAAAAAAAAAACAAACGATAAAAGCATCAAACTTTAAAAACTTCCCTGTACAGGGCTGCCTTCAGAGGTCTTCTAAAAGTAAGATAGTTGTTTATTTCCTTGACACCTGCGGGGAGGGCATTCCCCAGGGTGGGCGCCACTGCCAAGAAGGCCCTCTACCTGGTTCCCTGTGACCTCACTTTTCACAGTGAAGGAACCAGGAGAAGACCCTCAAAGGAGGACCTCAGTGTCCAGGTTGAACAATGGTGGTGGAGACGCTCTTTCAGGTATATAGGGCCAAGGCCATTTAGGGGTTTAGAGGTCAGCACCAACACTTTGAATTCTGTGCTCAGAAACGTACTGGGACGTCTTAGACCCAGAGTCTCTCTTTTCCTGATAACTTGCCTCCTCCCAAATCTTTCTCCAGCTCTGCTTCATGTTACCTTGCTCACTTGTCTTCCTTATTGTTTACTTAAGCAGTGGCATTCACACAATTGCCGTTTTGCGAAGTTACATGGGTGTCTCTGCCTGAAGGAGCTTAATATTTAAAAGTTGACAGGGTAAGGAATAGGGAAGGGTAACGATCACAACAGAGAATAGAGAGAGAGGCAAGGACGATAAAAGATGAATGTTTTGTTTATTATACCGGTAGTCGTGTGCAGAATTTCTGTACTTCTTTCCCATAAAAGCACACTTCAGGGAGTTTGCATTAAAAGCCATAAAAAACACACCATGGAAGGCAGTTTAATTATGATAAAAGAAACCACTGCAGCAAAAAGTAACAAGTGAACAGAAGCATCACCAGAGAAGTGGTAAAACTCAACAGGAAAATAGGAAGGGGCTTTGAGTTATTAATTAGTTTATGCTGCTTATCCAACTGGGTTGTCTAGGCATTTCACAGCATGTTAAAATGCAGAAACAATTGGATTTCCCATAATCAAAGACCTGGTGGGAAAGGCTTTACACAGCAGAGATATAGATTTCCTCTGTAATACCTAGAATGTGATTGTTGGGTTGTTGTTTTTTTGGAGTTAGGATGCAACTCTACCATCCGATGCAAACTTGCATTGCCTGGGCATTTCTGGGACAGTCACTCTTTTCCCTTTCATTTAATTTCTTCTCAGGTTCTTGCAACAGAGTCTAAGAAATAAAAGTTTGCAGATGAATGACTACAAGATTGCCCTGTTGTGCAATGCTTATTCCACTAATTCAGAATGTTTCACGTTGCCTATGGGTGTTCTAGTGGAAACTATTTACGGAAATGGCAACATGAGAATACCTCTTCCAGGAACCAATTGTATGGCGTCAGGATCCATCACACCTTTGCCAATGAACCTCTTGGATTCACTAACAGTTCACGCCAAGATGAGGTAGAGTGTACTCAGTATCTGAAAGTTACAGAAGAGTCAAGTGTGTATTGCAGTACAGAAGATCTGTATTCTCAGAAAACTGTATGGCTTTGAAAATAACATGGTTTCTTTTTCTCCCCAGCCTCATTCACAGCATAGCTACCAGAGTGATCAAACTGGCCCATGCAAAATCTAGCTTAGCCTTGGCTCCAGCCCTTGTGGAAACATATAGTCGCTTGCTGGTTTATATGGAAATAGAATCCTTGGGCATCAAAGGTTTTATAAGTAAGAAATCTTGTTTGACTGATTTTTTAAAATGTCAACAGTTATGGTTGAAATTTGGACCTCTGCTGCCAAATTAATATACATAAACATCCCTGGCTTGGGCTGTCTGTGCATGCTCCGAAGTGCTTACAATTTGGGGCCCTATGTACTGTAACTTGATGCTAAATACATACTTCTATGCAATCTAGTTCAGGACCAAGATCCAGTTATTATAACTTTTGTTTAGATATATGTTAAGTTATTTTGCAGACATTCTTTATCTGGCATGATAACTTTAAATTAGTGGTACCTCGGTTTAAGTACACAATTGGTTCCGGGGGTCTGTAGTTAACCTGAAGCATACTTAACCTGAAGCTAACTTTCCCATTGAAAGTAATGGAAAGTGGATTAATCCATTCCAGACGGACCGCAGAGTACTTAAACTGAAGCGTATTTAACCTGAAGCGAACTTTCCCATTGAAAGAAATGGAAAGTGGATTAATCCGTTCCAGACGGAGTACTCAACCTGAAGCGTACTTAACCCGAAGTATGAGTGTAATTGGTTCTGGAAGTCCGTACTTAATCTGAAGCGAACTTTCCCATGGAAAGTAATGGAAAGTGGATTAATCCATTGCAGACGGGTCCACGGAGTACTTAAACTGAAAGTACTCAAACCGAGGCGCACTTAAACCGAGGTATGACTGTAATATAGTCATACCTCGGGTTGCAATTGCTGCAGGTTGCGCGTTTTCGGGTTACAGACGTGCTGAACCCGGAAATACCGAAATGGGTTACTTCCGGCTTTCAGCGCATGCGCAGAAGCACTAAATCATGCTTTGCACATGCGCAGAAGCACCAAATCGTGTCACACACGTGCCCAGATGCTGCATTGCGGGTTGTGAACGTGCCTCCCACACGGATCACGTTCGCAACCCGAGGTTCCACTATAAATAGCATGCATATTATAATCATACATATAGTTCTTTCCTGAATAGCCAGAGCACTTTTATCTCACCCATTCTTATGATATGTGTAAGACAGAAACAATAGTAGCATCCCTAATTATTGATAGGGGACTCAGGATAATAAGGGAATGGCTTGCTTGGCACCACCCAGTTAGTTTGTTGACAAGCTAGGATTTGAACTGGGAATGAACCAGCTCAGCACTATGCATACTGCTGGAAATTTATCTTGTTATTTTTATTGTTGCTTTTATTAACATATTTATCCGGCACATCTTCCAAGGAACCCAAATGGCATGCAGGCTTTAACCTCACAGTTGACCCTCCTGAGTTTGCCCAAGTTCAATCTGTGATTTCAGGGTTGTCAGTAAAGTAATTTATAAAAGAATGCCATATTTCAACAAAATTGTCTACATCATTTGTATTATTCGATGCATGTAATATCTTCTTTAAAGAAGAGATGACAAGCATTGAATAATAGGGACTCCTGCTTTAAGCTCCTGTTTAGGCAGCCATTATATGAATGAATAATGCAGTCTGTGTAATTGCATAATAGTGGATACCTATTCTACCTGAACTTGCTAAGATCTAACTATGTGCTATCTATTGTCAATGCTGTAGGCAGGGCCAGATTTAGGTTTGATGAGGCCCTAAGCTACTGAAGGTAATGGGGCCCTTTCTATGTCCAGCTGTCCTTTGTCAACAACAAATTGTCACTGTTTTTTGTGTTGACTATATGCTATATGGTAATTTATGGACCTAATAGGTATCTAACGCCATTTGCCACTGTTGCTGCATGTAGGTTTTGTTTTATTTGTTTTTTATCTTATATTTTGGAAATGTACATCCAGTTTGTTTGTTTTCCTTTAAATTTTTTGGGGGCCCCAATAGAATGGGGCCCTAAGCTTTAGCTTGTTTAGCTTGTACGTAAATCCAGCACTGGCTGTAGGGCTAAAAAAAATATAGGAAAAGGAAAAAAGAAACATGCCTGAACTTACCTTTTTCTATTTGTGCCTGTAAGAAAAATATATTCCTCTCAATGTTTCACTGAAAAAATAGTTGATTTCCTATTTTTCTTTTCAGGCCAACTGCTACCCACTGTTTTTAAGTCTCACGCTTGGGGAATCTTGCATACTCTCCTGGAGATGTTCAGCTATCGCATGCACCATATCCAACCTCATTACAGAGTCCAGCTGCTTAGTAACCTTCATTCCTTAGCCGCTGTGGCCCAGACTAATCAGAACCAGCTTCATCTATGGTAAGTGTTGCTACTGTAAATCAATCTATTTCTGCTTTGGAAGCATCACACCAAGCAGAAAACCATGGAAGAGGGATTGGGTCCAAAATGTTTCTAGGCCAAAAGTTAGTGCAATCTTTGGAAGGGCTGATTCAAACACTACAGAACCAACTTTGGCCACAGCTTATGATTAGTGAAGAGAGAGCTGAACCATGTGCTCAGGTTCAGGCAAGACGCTAAGCTAAAAGGTTGGCTTTGCTCGGTACGGAGCAAGAATAAACAAGACTGGAGAGAATACGTGCTGCTGCTGCTAGCTCCTCTCTGGGAGCCTACAAGTGTGCACAGTCAATGTACGCTTACAGAGTCATGCAGACCAGGCCAATATGCATTCATGGAAATATGGGTAGTCAATTGAGGGTGAACTCGTGTAAAGTGCAAAACTGAAAACTCAAATCACATGATCAAGCCAAATATTGCCATGCTTCCTGTAATAATGCTTGAAGCAAGGTGTTTCCTGCTATTATCATTAAAAAAAACCTTTCCCTCCCTGAAAACATAGCTAACATATTCTCTTTATAGTGTTGAAAGCACTGCTCTACGGCTGATTACTGCTTTGGGTAGCTCTGAGGTCCAGCCACAATTCACCCGCTTCCTTAATGAGCCCAAAACAGTCCTTTCAGCAGAATCAGAGGAACTTAACAGAGCACTTATTTTGACTCTAGCAAGAGCAACGCATGTCACAGGTAACAGTCATTCTCTCTGTTTTACAGATGGTTTTGAATATATCAAAGGAAAGCACAAGATGTGAGGATTAATGCAGTACATACAGTGTGCTAATTTTTGTTTTACAAGTCTTGAATTCTTTATGCTTTCACTGCATTGTTACAATTATTGAAGGAGTGAACTGTTACCAGGCCACAGCTATTATCAGGCTCACATATTACCCCCTCTTCCATCATAGTCACAATAGGTTTAGAAGCTTTCAGATCCACTTTAAACTAATCACAGCTTGCCATGATCTCTTAACCTGGACAAACTATAGTTACGTAAAATAAGCCACCTCCAAACTATAATTTATGAAGCTGACTTGTTTTCTCTGACCCCAGCTAAGATTAACCACAGTTTAGGGTTGAAATATAATGCTAAACTCTGGTTAATCTAAAACAGAGTCTAGTCAGAATTAATAATTAAATCTGGAAAAGGAAACCCGTGGAGGTCTTGAATTGTTAAAATTACAATATCAGTAATGCATATAGCAACTGTGGGGAATAAAGATGACTATTGATCAATCCACTGTATTTGTTTTAGCTATTTAAATAAGTAATTACATTTAGATGTCTGTCTTAGATTTTTTCACAGGGTCGGATTCCATTCAGGGCACTTGGTGCAAGGATATATTGCAGACCATAATGAGCTTTACACCCCATAACTGGGCTTCACACACCTTGAGCTGTTTTCCAGCTCCACTTCAGGTAATTAAGAAAACAAAACCAATTATTCAAGTATGCCTTCACCTTTGAGCAAGTTAGGATGGAAGAACATACTGTTTCTCTTACTTTTTAAAAGTCACCTCACAGTAAATTACGTGAAGGAGGCTTCCCAACAGTGTTTTTTGTATATTTTGGAGGATGAGATTTAAAGGTTTTAAAGGGGTACAGGTTTAAAGGTTTTAACAAGAAAGCACTACCAACAAAATGTACCCATTATTAGGGATTTTTTCAAAGTAACATAACAAATTGTGTGGCAGGTAATTTCTGCTTTTAGCCTAGTCTGGTGAAATGAGTATGAACTTTGAATTGCTGTACTAAAAGGACACATTGTAGAAGGCCCATCCTTGCATCAGCTGCCTCCATCTGTATAGAGAAAGCTCTGTGTTTCTAAGAAGGCTTTAAGAAATCAGAAAGAAAACCCTAGACGCCACAGGGACCTAATACCTTTCTTGGGACCAGCTAAAGTCGTGGTGAGGAACCTCCACTCTCTGGGCCTCATTAGACCTGGTGGAGGTCCTGATTTGGCCTGCAAGGCTGTTTCCCCGGACCACACCCACCTGCCCCACATTGGACATCCTATGTGGTGTCAGGTATAGGTAGGTAAAGACATAGATGCAAAGAAACAGTCAGGACCTTAAACTGCCTTCTTCAGGGCTCCCTCTCACTAATAGGAAACCCCACTAGGATTGGCTGAACAAAGTAGTTCCCCATCTGGGACTCCCTAGTGTGGGCACTGAGAGCCATCCCTTTTGAAGTAAGTTTGCATGCCGTTTCTATTCAAGAGCTGTTCCCTTTGAAAGTGAGCCCCTTTCCAGTTGTCATCTGAGGTCATAATGACATCAGGTGAGTGACGGGTGGACGGCCTCATCCACCTATTAAAGTTGACCCACGGGTGTTGAGCAGAAAGAAAGGATTCAGCCATGTCCAGTTCCTCCATCACGAAACAGTGAGCAAGCTTCAAACTCTCCAGAAGTTGTCTTCATACTGAATAGTTCGCAAAAGGCGTTGAGGGACAGAAAAAGCTGGACCCCTGCAGTCCACACATTGTCAGAGATTGAGATGAGATGTAGGAGGCATTAGACATAACTGGATTAGTGTTTGCTAGATGCAAAATGATTACAGGATGCAAGTTTTCTGAGATAATTGTCCCACAACCCGATATTCTAAAATATTTAATCAGTTACTCAGGCCTGTCTCTGGCACAAATCCCTTGTGAGAAGGAAAGCCAGAAAAGTGGTGGTCTTTATACTGGCAATGCTGGAGATTTAGGGGGAAATCAGGGGGGGGGGTCAACTTGGGGGGTAGTAGGAAGTGGCTGGAGCACCAAAATTAAGTCCCATCTCCAGGTAGAAGATTTCTTCCTCCAGGTTTTTAAGATCCCGCTTCTGAATGTCTCTATTATAGAAGCAGAATGACTCACAGTAGTTTGCTTAATTTCAGATGAAATAGGAATTTTCAGATCTGACAACTGATAACAATTCACTTTATTCCAGGCATTCTTCAAACAAAACAATGTACCTCAAGAGAGCCGCTTTAACCTGAAGAAAAACGTGGAAGAGGAGTACCGAAAATGGAAGTCCATGATCAATGAGAATGACATCATCACCCACTTCTCCATGCAGGGCTCCCCACCCCTCTTCCTTTGCCTCCTCTGGAAGATGCTTCTGGAGACTGATCACATTAACCAAATTGGTTACAGGTTAGTTATTTGTGCAGAACATCCTAAGCAGAGGTACATTTCAGTTAGCACACTAGTAAAAGAAAACATAACATCTTTGCCAAAGACGGGGGTTTTCTGCAGCTGCCCAGGGTTTAATGGTTCGTCCCCTGGACTTTCATTACGTATAGTCTGCTAGGCATAGGCTGAAAGACAAAATTCATTATCAGTGCAAATCAATACAAAGTGGGCTGCTGCAGACCTATCTACTAACTCCAGAGGGAATCTATTTTAGGACAGAAGGGGCTAGAATCACCACTCTATTTTTACTGCAGGTTTTTTTTATCAGTTCTGCCCTACTTCATGCATTTTGAGAGTGAATGTTCTGAAAACAGTAGCTCTCTAGTGGTTGGTTACTTGATCATGGCAGCCTTAGGTACAGTATCTATATTTAACACTACACTTTGTTAAATTAATTCTTCATCTGCCACCATTGCATTTTCCTACCTTGTTTGTTAGGGTCTTGGAAAGAATTGGAGCCAGAGCTCTGGTGGCTCATGTAAGGACATTTGCAGATTTCTTGGTCTATGAATTTTCCACATCAGCTGGAGGCCAGCAGCTCAATAAGTGTATTGAGATTCTCAATGACATGGTGTGGAAATACAACATTGTGACACTGGACCGGTTGATTTTATGTTTGGTAAGTAACGCCACAACAGTGGATACCTCTTGTATGACGACCATAAAACTAATAGTACTAAGTTGGTGAGATTCTGGGAAGCTCCTCACAATTCCTTTTTGTTTTTACCATGCTGAATGATTATGATACATCAGCACCTCACTGCTCACTCTTAACTAGGTCATTTATGAACAAGTTAAAAAGCTGATCATAGGGACAAGTTGCATTTTTTGTTAGAAAATTGGTAATTTCACATTTGAGTTCTTTAAGTATTCTCTAGTGGATGCTACCTGCACCCAGTAATTTGTTCATATTTTTACAACTGTTTCCCTCAGCTCCTCAGACACTCTGAGAAAGTACAATCAGGCACAAGGATCAACCCCACATTTTCCACAGTGACGACAGAGGCAAAGAAGATATAACTGTCTCTTTGGTTGTCTCTTTCATCCCCACTATATATCTTGCATGTGCTTTCTTTTTAGCTATTGCTGATTTTAACCATCTTCTGAATATTTTTAATTACCTGTTTTAACTATTTTTATCAATAGTTTCAATGTTTCATTTTATATTTTTGTAAACTGCTTAGAGGTTTTTAACAGTCAAACAATGCACAAATGGTGCACTTGCACTCCTTTACAACCAACCATTCCAACTTGCTCATCTTGGCTTGGAGGCGTCTAGCATTAGCATATAAACGCCTATGCACAGTGTGACACTCTCCAAACATCTCTGGCTCATGTGCTACAGATTTGACTCACAAATTTATTTATTTTCCTCCATGAGCCACAAATGTTTAATTTGTAGTATTTTGCTGTCCTCTTAGATGCTTTTTATCCTCTTCATTTCAGGCAATGCGCAGTCATGAGGGCAACGAAGCCCAAGTGTGCTACTTCATCATTCAGTTGCTCTTACTTAAACCTAATGATTTCCGAAACCGAGTAAGTGAATTTGTGAAAGACAACTCCCCAGAGCATTGGCTGCAGAATGACTGGCATACAAAACACATGTCCTATCACAAGGTACTTTCTGTTACTTGACTTAGTGGTGAAATATGTAAAGTTAGAATATTGTTTCTAACTTTACTCCTTCTTTCTCAAGGCACTTATTTATTTATTTATTACTGCAAATTGCTTGGGGTGTATGGGGTTCTAGGGGAGGGGGTAGTGCCTCTGGTGGGGGACATGTCATGCTACTTCTGGGGTAGCTTGTCCACCTTTGTTCCCCACCCTGCACTCAGCTCTCACCTGGGGCTCCTAAAAGCTGTCAACATGCGACAGCAGCCACACCCAAGGATTGGCTTCGACTGGCTGGTTAAACCGGGTGAGGGTAGTTGATGGGTCTCAAACCCTGGGTGCTTTAGGGACAAAGACGGGCTCCAGTGGATTGAACGGACGAGACTAATAGGGCCTCATGGTCAAGAAAGTGGTTTCTGCATGTGCTGTAGAGGAGAGTGAGGGGCAGATGGGGCAGTATTTCACATTTGAACTGGGAGTATAGTTTGAAAACAGGCAGGTCTTACAGGCAAAGACACATGCAAAACCATTTCCCCTGCTGGGGAATATTAGGGGAGTTGAGTATGCTAGACCAATCCTTACCACCTAGAACAGATCAGGACTTGGAAGGTGTGGTACCTTTTGTTTCCTGCATGTGTAGATACCACAGTGAACTGCCTGAGATGTGGGCTTTGAGGCTGAATCACCCTAAGACTTACCTGCATTCATCACACTGCTTCAAAAAACACTTCTTTCCCCAGTGGCAGAAATATGCCTATTCATTTTCTTAGTAGCCGCACCCCACCCCACACCTGAAATTAGAAATCTTTAAAAGTCATATGATTTGCTGCCTGTATGTGTTTCTAATTACAGAGCTCAGTTTGTGCTAGAGATTTTGCAGTGAGATATGAATGTAAAGCACCATTGCTTTTCAAGTGCACAACAGGATTGTAGCGGGGGAAATCTGCATTCAGAACATTTAGAGAATAAAATATTAGGTTTGGAATGTTACCAAAGCAAGGCTGGTCAATTTAATATTTTAAAAACTTTTCTCTCCACAGAGGTATCCTGAAAAGTTATATTTTGAAGGGTTAGCAGAGCAAGTCAACCCTCCAGTACAAATCCAGCCCCAGTACTTGCCGATATACTTTGGAAATGTGTGTCTCCGTTTCCTGCCAGTATTTGACATTGTGATTCACAGATTTCTGGAACTCCTTCCGGTGTCCAAATCACTGGAGACTTTACTCGATCATCTAGGAGGCTTATACAAATTTCACGGTAAGTTACTTTACCCCCCCCCCTTTTCGGTAAACACGTGAATTACTTTGTAAACTGAGTGGATGATAAACAATATCACCAATGAAGCGTTGTGTGTGTCTGAGTCTTGTTCCAGCTGTGCTAATTTTGCTTGTCTCACCAGCATAGTAAAGGAGTAATTGCATATGGCTTTGTCAGACTTGTGGGAGTGGGGGGAACCCCTACTCCTAGGAAGAGTATGGAAATTGCTGGCCTCTTCAAAAGTCTGTGTCAATATACATTTCAAAAATGCCAGCCGAGCTGGTATGTTAGCATCCATGTTTGGCTGAGCCAAAACTGCAGGCACGTATGTGCAGATGTCAAGCTCTGTCCCTGTTGATGTTTAGTGTTGGAGAAATTCTGCATGGTACAAAGCAGATGTGTGCATGCCGAGTCCCTCCCCCCCCCCCCCCCGCGCGCGCGCAGCCCCGGCAAGCCTATTGAAGCAAAGTGGAAGCCTTTGTATGTAGTCAAACGCCATGCATGCATGAAAGCTCATGAGGTTGCAGGAAGGAGCTAATTGGGGTGGTTGTCTTTTGAAATAGCTGTGAGGAGAGAAGTATGAGACTGGATTGTTGATGTTTCCAATTACTTCAAAAGCTGAGGAGAAGCCATAAAGATTAGTAGTTCAGTAATGAGAAACAACATGACTTGTAATAGTCACCATGCTGGGTAGACCACTAATAACAGCCACACATCACTTCCCTCCCTTTTTGAGAACAAGGATTAAGAAAAAGGTATTAATCCCTCGTGGTTTAAAAATAAATCCAAATTATGTGATCAAACAGCTTAAATTTGAGATAAATGCAAAATAGATTATGTTGGCATTTGTATTTACTCTGCAAGTGAAACTGTTTGGTTTTTTTGCCTCGATTTTTTAAAAAGCATTTTACGAACTAAAGGGGCATGGAAAATGAACAGAATTTTTAAGGTTTTGACACGACCAGATTTTGCCCTTGTTGCTATATAGATTGCTTTAGGAAACCTCATACATTACCATATAAGCATTTAAACTCATGCTTAGAATCTTGCTCAAATCACTATGAAGCATCTTTTGAGACTGTTCTTTATTGTCACTGATGCATTATAGTAATCTGGAAAAGCCAGAGACTAGCAATTCTTTCCAATGTGATTAATGTATATCGATGTTTATCTAATTTAAGGCCTTTAATCCATTGTTGTCACTATAAAGTATTTGCAGAATTGTCCTCTAGGATGACCTTATTCCACGTTTTGGTCATTATTACCTGCTCTTTCCAATTCCAAACACCCAGATATTATTCCCTGGGTTCGGAGAAATATTTGCATTACCCGTGCCAATGCTGCATTCTTTAGAAAAAAATGTTTTAGCCAGAGCTGCTACTTAGAGGTGTATTAGGGTTACTACAGAGATTATCATTAAAAGAAGTGATTTATTATCCCATAAAGAGAATGAGCACACAAAATTTATTCTGACATGAGCCTAGCTTGAGATTTTCTCTGATTTTTCACAAAATCCAGGGTTAATGTGCTGAATTATTATGAGAACTTTAATCAAAGAGGCAACAGGTACTACTACTCATTTGAACTTCTGTCTCTGATTCTTAAAACTACAAGCATGGCTATGTGTACATACAGCAATTCAGCGACAGTGCAAAAAAAAGGCATTCTATGATGCTGGCTGCACAATTTAGCTTCGTACAAATCTCAGCTTCTATTATTATGAAAACTGCAAGCTAGTCCTTGCGGTTGTATACATATTCTTGAAAGTGTGTGGGGGAAACAAGTTGAAATCTTTGAAGCTCCTGCAGTGAGCGAAGTAAAGTATACAAGATAGCAAAAATTGCAGGCTAAATTTCCCCCAAACAGAGATGATCAGATTGCATTATTTATATTTGGTACAAATCCCAGACTTATTAGAACAGAACTTGGATTGCCTGAATGAAGGTTTACTTTTATAACATGGATTAAACACAGACTTGGCAGTAAGTTTGTAAACACATCTATTCTCCTCTTGGCAGATCGTCCAGTGACCTACCTGTACAACACTCTTCACTACTATGAGGGGCACCTCCGGGAGAGGATGAACCTCAAACGAAAGCTCGTCCATGCCATCATCGGCTCCCTTAAAGACAATCGGCCACAAGGGTGGTGCTTAAGTGATACTTACCTCAAATGTGGTATGAATGCACGAGAAGATAACCTGTGGATTCCTGAAGATATTTATTATTGCAAATTGATTGCGAGACTGGTTGATAATATCCTTTTTAAAAAAAGGAGGGAGTGAAATATCAGGCTGCATCCAAATAACTATTCTCATTATAATGAATTGGTATATGTCTATTTTCTAGTGCTTCAGCCGCCCACAGATTCTTATCAAATTACTACTGCAAAATAAGTAGAACGTGCATGTTTTTAACTCTCTTCATGTGTTAAATATGTGTGGCTAACATCCCAGGCATTGGTAGGTTCACCTAGAGGTAAACCCCACTGAGTTGAGCCAGACTGGTTTCTTTCTATTTATTTTCCTTTGCTCAATTGACAATTTTAATATTTCTTGTTTTCTTTACAACCAAGCAGTATATAATTTTTATTAAATAAATAAATAAGCATGCTTGGAATTGCAGCCTAAGTAAAATTTATAAATCCAAAAGATCACAGGACCAGTCATTTTCTTAACAAACCTTTAGTTCCTTGAAGTGGGGAAATCGGCTCAGAATTTCTAATACACTGCATTGCATTTGGTGGGAAACACAAAGTGTATAACACATCAAACTCTGTAACTGTGATGCTCCTGATAGGATGCTAACTTCTTGTTCTAATGCAGGGATTAGCAAACTTTTTCAGCAGGGGGCCTGTCCACTGTCCCTCAGACCTTTGGGGGGACGACGACGACTATATTTTATTGGGGGGGGGACTGAATGAATTCCTATGCTCCACAAATAACCCAGAGATGCATTTTAAATACATTCTACTCATGTAAAAACACACTGATTCCTGGACCGTCCGCAGGCTGAATTTAGAAGGCGATTGGGCCTTAGTTTGCCTACCCATGTTCTAATGGCTGCTTCCTAGTTTCTATAACAGTTTCTTTACCTTAATTGCTGTCACCGATGGCTGGCAAATCATCTAGCCCATTCCCAAACTGTGACTGGAGGTTCAATGAATTTCCCAACCCAGCTGCCCACGCTCTCCATGTTACCTGTGTCGAACTCATGGCATTGACTGTACCAGGAAAGGATGTGGGCAATGCCCTCCTCAATGTTGTGCTGAAAAGGTATGTGAAACTTTCTGAAAGGTGGGGGTGGGGGACACTGTTGTGAAGTTAGGGACCTGATAACATCTTGCAAAATGTTGTCTAATATCTGTCAAATGGAAAGATTCCCAGGAACCAAATCACAGAATTGTAGAACTGGCAGGAATGCTGAGAATTGTCTAGTCCAACCCCTCCTGCAATGCAGGAATATGCAGCTGTCCCATATGGGGATCGGGCCTGCAACCTTGGCATTATCAGCATCACGCCCTAACCAACTGAGCTAACCATATTTAGCCGATTTTAATGTATCAATTTCTTTGCCAAATTATTAAATGAAAGAATCATGTGTCTCTCTCCCCCTTTGTTTCTTATAGTCAGCCTTTAGTGCCCAGAGACAATATCACAGCTTGGATGAACGCCATTGGACTCATTATCACTGCGTTACCTGTAAGTCATCTTGCATTTTGAATTCTGATTTAAGTGACGAGAGAGCATGCTAAACCATCGACCCCTGTACAAGAAATATAATGCGAAGTTAGGGTAGCGTTCATTTTTCTTAGTTTTGAATGTACTGTAAGGTCAACGGAATTTGGATGTGAAGAATCAAAGACAGAGTATGGTGCATCTGAAGCAATTCAGAAAAGTTGACACCTTGAGCCGTGTAGAAATTGTTTAGGGTGGCTATTTTAAGAACTCTTAAATGTTTGTTATTAAAACTCAGTTTCCTGCAGCAGTAACTAAGTTGCCTTTTGTGCAAACATGGTTCTCCACACACGGGCTTGTGGTTTTTACATTCCCATGCTACAACAATGTGGTGTAGGGTGGAGCCAGAAGAGAGTGGCAATCACGTTGCTCCTACAACATTAGAATTGGGCCACAATGTCCTGATGATCTGAAGTTGCTTTGGCTCTCTTTCCCCAGGAGCCCTACTGGATTGTCCTTCACGAGAGGATTGTGAGTGTTATCAACAGTCCTAGCTTGACTTCGGAGACCGAATGGGTTGGTTACCCATTCCAGCTGTTTGACTTCACAGCTTGCCACCAGTCTTACTCCGAGATGTGCTGTAGCTACACTCTGGCATTGGCACATGCAGTCTGGCACCATTCAAGCATTGGCCAACTTTCCCTCATTCCAAAGTAGGTGTCATGGATTGGCTGGATGAAGAGGAATGGTGGGAGGCACCAGCTGGGGAAACCCCAGAGGAGGAAGGCTCAGAGCCAGAGGATTGGTGGTGGGACACAGAGGAGCAGTTGGAGGGAGTGGATTGGAGGGGGGTAGGTTTCAGGTGCTGAAGGGACAACAGGGTTTAGTGAGCAGGAAGACAGGAAGCAGCTCAGACTCTGAGGCTAGAGCAGGAGGGGGTGTCAAGGGACTGTTGAACACAGTCTCCCTCTTCTGCTGCAACAAGCTCCCCTCTCACCTGGTGTCCAAGAACTTGCAAAGTAATGAGAAGAGCAGAACAGAGGTGTCCAGACACAGTTTGAGACTGCTTGGGAAACACCTGAGAGAGGAGGAGCCTTAGAGATGGTGGAAGGCAGTAGAAGCAAGACCTACTGGGGAGTGTTGCTGAGAACATGTTCAGTTCCTTGAATAAAGAGTTAACTTCACTGACAACAAAGATATGCTTCCTTTATTGCTGACCTGACTCCCGCCATGACAGGCATACTCTATATAATATCTGAATATTATTTTCAGCCAAATAAAAATGTGCTGCTTGTATATAAAGTGCACATATAGCCATAGGACATAGCTGATAGGTAAATATCTTCTGTTAAGTGTGTGTCAGAATATCTGAGTGTATGAATCTTATTATTAGCAGCACTTGCCTCTTAACAAAATTTGGTAAATTTCAGGGTATAAAATAGTGCTTTTATTAGTTTTGTTTTATATTTTTCTAACTTAATATAACTTCTAAAATATTACAGGTTTCTCACTGAAGTATTGATACCAGTAGTAAAGACTGAATTTCAGTTACTCTACGTGTATCACCTGGTTGGTCCATTCCTACAGCGGTTCCAGCAGGAGAGGACAAGATGCATGCTAGAGGTATGTGAGATCAAGAGAAATTGCTGCAGTGTTCATCAGAACCGTAGGACAGCAAGCTTTTGGACTTTGCTAAATACTGCCTTTTCTGGTGAGGCTTTCCATGCAAACGTTAACCTTGCTCTCCTATCCTTCCAACAAAATTAGTTCAACGAAGAGATAGTTTGTATATCTTTCGTTGTGTTCATCCCTCCATCCTCTTTGGAGGACTTCCAATATAACATCTTGCAGTGAAGCAATTTAGTTGGAGGTTTAATATATCCCTGCCATAGTCATAGGTGCAAGAGAATATATATCACATAATTATGTAATTTCAGGATATCTTACAAAATCTTTTGGGTATTTTCCTTTTCTTTACTGCCCATTTGCCTTTGTCAGTTTGTTGGGAGAAACACAGCCCAGTTCTCGTGAAATCACCACAGGCACAGCCTCAAATTATATGGACTTTGCATTCAGTCACAGTAGAAAGCAAATTACAGTATTCAGCAAGCTTGTCTCTTCAAGCACAACAAAGGAGTTTTAAAATAAACTCTCCAAGACATTTTCAGTGTCCTAAAATTAATTATGCTTATGCCATAAGTAGCTAAACAAAGCTGACTTCAAGCTCTGTCTTTGAAGACAGGAAGGAACATCTGTGCCTTTTAAACTCTGCTTTCTGTAGTAAGCCAGGCAGAGCAAGAGATATGAAAAGTGCATAATTAGCTTATTCTCGATTTTTCCTGTCATCTTTGAAGAATAAAAATTCCCGAGTTCTTCTAGAAATGAGGGTTACTGCTATGGCGCCACCAATTTTCATTTGCCGGCTCTGAAACCCCCATATGGCTATGGATTGATGAGTTCATCTTAAACAAAAGATGCCCCAAATTTAGATAAAGACTAATTTTTAAAAAATGTCCACCAGAAATGTCCTTGTGCTTCTGTGGTAGACCACAAAACACCAGTGTATCTGGCAAACACATTTCCACTAAACTATATACAGTTGTCTATCCCATTATCTCTCATAATCAAAGCTCAGTCCGATTGCAGAATGCTTCAGTAGTATATCTGTATGCAAGATTCAGGTCACTATTTTAAATTGAAATAATGTGATCTGTTATTTTTAATAACCTTTTACAAGATCTGCAGTGGTTCTCAAAGAGTGTAACACTCCACTGTGGTGGGAAGATTCAAGGACAATCATTATATTTTGGGAATGATTCATGTTTTTGGATGCCCCATGATCATATTATAAAGTGGAGATGTGGGTGGCGCTGTGGTCTAACCACTGAGCCTCTTGGGCTTGCCATGACAGGGTTGAGCTCCTGTTGCTTTGTCCCAGCTTCTGCCAACCTAGCAGTTCGAAAGCACGCCAGTACAAGTAGATAAATAGGTACTGCTGCGGCAGGAAGGTAAATAGTGTTTCCATGCGCTCTGGTTTCTGTCACAGTGTTCCATTGCGCCAGAAGCAGTTTAGTCATGCTGGCCACATGACCCGGAAAGCTGTCTGCGGACAAATGCTGGCTCCCTTGGCCTGAAAGCAAAATGAGCGCCGAACCCCATAGTCGCCTTTGATTGAACTTAACCATCCAGGCGTCCTTTACCTTACATTTACCATTATAAAGTAGTCGTGTTATAAATCTAGCACTGCTAGTTGTTTCCTTTTTGTTTTCCAATGAATTTTTTATCCATGAAAATTTTTAGCCTTGTTGCGAGCAAGTTTTTATTCTGAAAGCTTGATCCAGAGAAAAATGTTTGAGAACCACTGAACCATAGGCTTCTGCCCCTGCTTGCCGTGCTCACCAACCTCAGCTCACTAATACCATGCATATTCAGTACAGTTTTTGTTTGTGTTTCAATAGATTGGAGTAGCTTTTTATGAAATGCTTCTGGAGGTGGACCAATGCAACACACATCTCAACTACATGGATCCGATATGTGATTTCCTGTATCATGTGAAGTACATGTTTACTGGAGACAGTGTAAAAGACCAAGTAAGTGATGGGAAACCGGAAGTTCCTCTTTTGTATTTTTTGCCAAGTCTCTCTTCCTTTGCTTTCTTTGTTTTCTCTTTCTCTTTCCTTTATTTCTATTGCCCCTCTTTTCTTCCTCTGTTTTTCTTTTTAAAAATCTTTTGTAGCCGTGATATCACTGTATTATGGGAAAATGTCAGTTAAGATATCTTACATACTTATAATTCTGTTTTCTGTTTTAAATTTTGAAGTGAGTCAAGGAAAATAGCATACAAACTGTTTAAAACCAATGAAGAATCTTGAGTCCTCTTTGTCAGATGCAAGAACATGGGGGTAGTTAGAATTATAAACAGAAATGAAATGCAGAACAGTAGAGATGGTGTTAATTATGTTATTAACGATGGCCATTCACCAAAAAAAGTTTTTTTGCAATAGACATCCTGCCATTAGTGAGCCAATTAAAACCTGTATATAAAAGAAATCGGTTATCATGATTCAATTAACAATTGTTCTTCTGCAAGCATTGTGAAGCTAAATGAAGACCTTTAATTTTTTATTTTAGACTTTAAACCAGCAGGCCACATTTGACAGGTGGGCAGTGCTGACCACCTGTCAGTCACCTGATGTTACACAAACATCAGGTAATGGGGTGCTTTGAAGTCTGCATGAACATCAGGATTTCAACACAATCCAGAGCGCTTTTGGAAGTGGCAAAGAACAGCTGATCAGCAGGGCTTCAAAGCAGTGCACAGGGCTTTTTGTAGGCACCTTCAAGGATATTCTGACTGTGAAGCTTCCCATGGTAAACTCCTTAGTGAGGTCAAACCCACAGAGCTGATAGAAGCCGATTTTAATCTCTGCTTTCTACTGGGATTGGTTACATTCTGCATTCACCATGGCCCAGCCAATCTCCACTGGCTTGCTTTACCGCAAGTTAGCTGATTCCTGGTGAGATAGCAAGGCATATATATCTATATATAAAGGAACCATCCCTTTATTGCTTTATAACCATTTTTATTTTCCTTTGGCTTTCATTAAAGGTTGAAAAGATTATTTGTAACCTGAGGCCTGCTTTGAAGCTTCGCCTGCGCTTCATACATATCAGCAAGATGGAGTCGGCAACTGTTCCTCAGCAACCCATAAGCAATGTGTCTCCAGCACCTCAGCCTAGCCAGGTCCCCGTGAATGTGGCCTTGCCAGTGACACAGTAGAGGGAGGCACTAAACTACTGTCTCTGCCAAGGACATCCAACATGGGCCCAGATGAAGCAGCACCCAGCATGAATTTCATTTGAGAAGAGCTGGGTGCAGGAAAGTTCCCATTACATCCTTCCTTTTAATGCATCCGAGGACCTACATATTCTATATATGCTGCTGCTGCCCTTTTCCAAATCAAAGGAACTCCTTAGGTTCAGCAAACAATGTGGCTCTACAAGTACCCAGCTGCTTTAAACAACAACTCTACCCATTGTTGGCCTTGTTTTCTTTACTCGCGTCTCATTTTTCTTGCCAGTGGTTAACTTCTGTTTTTGGTAGCATAGATATGTTTACATTGGCAACAGTTAACATTTTGTGCTTTTTCCAGCTTTGGAAAATGATGGCGCTTGGGTGAACATAAAGGGTGAACATTTAAGGAAGAATAAGCTAAGCTTACGCCGCTGAGATCCTTTTGGCTTGAAGCCAAGTCTATTAAACCTACTAGCTGGATTTTCTATGAAAACTAGTTGGAAGTATTGGTGCAAAAGGCAGACACAAACAACTTCTGACCATGGTGCCAGAATTTGCTGGTGCTGTCTTACTTTGCCAGCAGTCCTGCTGCAGTCAGGCTTAAAACACTGTCTATCCAAATCACGAATGAGCAGGCCTCCAAGATTACAACCAATATATTTATGTGAAGTGGTGGTGGTTTTAATCAGCCACCTGTGTTTTGAATTTGTGTAATAACTACATTTTATTTTGGACTTGTACTATACTACTTTTGTTCAAGTTTTATTTTTGCGTAGGGAGGTTGGTGGGGTAGAAAGATTTTTAACCAGATAATGTTTCAACTGCTCGGGAAGATGTTAAGATTTGTAAAATACTGCTCTTATTTCATAACAGTGAAAAAAGTGTTTAATAAAAATAGTTTTTATAACTACTGACCTATTTTTGCTTGTACTAATTTTACACTGTAGCTTCACCAGTGCTGTAAGACTGGGAATTGGAAGGTTGTCCCTGTTTCTAAACTTTAAGCTCCCTGTGGAAAATAACGCGTGTTCCTTGTTTCAGAACAGTAAAGTTACTTCTTTAATTGGACATTGGAACAAAAGGGGAAAGTGACGGGTGAGTTTAAACCTGCTCACAAATATTTCCACCCAGATTGGGGTTCAGGTGAGCAGCTGGGAGGATTTAGGATCCACTAGATCACATCTGCTTCCCGGAACATTCCCTGTTTGGCTCTTTCATCATTGAAACTCTGGCCCCAGTTGGGCCAGGGTGTTGAACGAACAAAACTGCAAAAAAAAATCCCTTTGGGGGCTCTGAGTCCTTGTCTGATCCTGTGCTGTGGTCCCCCGCTGTGAAAACATTACAGCAAAGCCAGCTCTGACTCTTCAATTTGTTCCAAACAGTTCTGATATATATGCAGTTAAGGCTATTACCAATAAGCACCGAGCTGATAAATAAATAGGATTTTCTTTTGCTGTTAAACTTCTTAGACTTCCAGCTGCTGCAGAAATTTGGCAATTGGGCTGCTGCAGGAAGGGGTCACTCGGTACACTTCCCTTTGAAGTCTATCGTAGGCTGACATTTAGGTGGTAAAACTTCAAAAGCAAAACTAGTTCTTTTCTAGGCAGAAGCCATGCTTTCACACTGCTTTACTGGCTTAATATCTAATTTAAAAGCCAAAAATTACTGCATCGTTTTTTCAGCCCCTCTAACTCTGAAGCACAAGAGGCAAGGGATATCTAAGAGGCAGATTATTGAGGAATTTCTCCCAATAAGCCCTTTTCCTGCAATAGCCGGATCCTCCTGTCCTTTCTAACAGTTGTATGACACCTCCAGACTGACTGCCATTTTTTTGTGGGAATGGAATGCAAGCACATACTGGAACTTTAGGTTTGCACAGTTAAAGGGGCTTGTCGGGCTAATGCAAGAAATTGTTTTGAGTTTGGGGAGGGGGATCAGACTTTTTGCAGTTAGGAAAGTGATTGGTAAATATCTGAAATGTCAGATGGAACAAAACATTAACATGCAGACGTGTAAACACACTGTAAGCAAATCAGGATGTATGTTGGACGAATGCCCATTGTTACCATCTTGCAAGGAAATCAGAATGAATGCTCAATAAAGAACGGCTATAATCGTTGCAAGCCTAATTGGCTTGCAAAAAACAACTTTAGTTTTTTGCAAGCCAATTAGGATGAATGCACGATAAACGGGTCATTCAGAAGGATTCATTCTGAAGACAAAGGTTGGCATTGTATATAATCTAAAACTACAACAACTGTTGCCAAAATGCAATTTGAAGTCATTTTCAAGACTGCAAAGGTATCATTTCCAGTCTCATCCTAAAGTAGCGCTGAGGAAACTAGGTCCTACAGAGCGTCCTGGAATATAAACTCCCATCATTCCTGACCACTGGCCAGGGCTATTGGGAGTTGTAGCCCCACAATAACTAGGAAGGCCACAGGCTCCCCAACCCTGTTCTTAAGTGTTTGGGGGACCACAGGCATTATTTGCTGATTTAGCTAATCCGACCTGCGCTCTGTTTCTTTTGGGCTCCAGCCATGCCCATTATTCCTTACAGGCAACAATGGGTTAGATCCAAACTTGTGCCTACTGGACTACCAGTCTAGTTGGAGAAAGCAGCCAGGGGGTGGCACACTGTATTACATATTCATATAGGTTTTTAATTATATTTTTATTGCTGCTTTTATTTCTTATACTATGTTGCAGTTTGAATTATACAATAAAGTCCATACGTAATGAATAAAAGAAGCAGTAAAATACCAATGCAAACCATACAGCATCTAGCACAACACAATGCAATTGCTACAAGAGGCAGAAAAATGATTAAGTGGCCCACTGAGACCCTCAGCAATTGTTAAGTACTTGTGGGGGTGGGGTGGGGGTGGCAAGCCACTTCTCTAGTGTGCGCATTGGCATGCATTCAGAGGCACTTCTGCAGGGAAGTTTTACTGCAGACTCAGTGGTGCTTATGCATGCATCTATGTGCTTTGCAGCATCCATGCAATGTTGTCTTTGTCAAAAAGACTCCCATATTTTCCCTTTTCCTCCAGATTTAACATTTCCACAGAAAATCTGATCAGCAAACACACACAAACACCCCAAAAAACCCACCCCACTCCATGGAAAACAGTAAATCCAGATTAGGTTTTTTTGGGGGGGGGGGTCTGAATTGGCATTTTTCTGAGGTTAATATTATGTGGGCACTGAGATAAACTTGCAGGCATGAGCAGCACCAAGTCCAAAATAAATTGTTGTGCTGAAGCACCACAACTCTATGCCACAGGGCTAGGAAATAATACTTCTGCAGTAGAAATCCCCCCCCTTTTTTTTTTACAGTCCGTCATAGCCATTGCAGGTTATCAGGTTTCCCTATCAATCTTCACCTAGGCTGTCATGGTTCCTCAAGCTTTCAGTTGATAAAATTTATCACATCAACAGGCTCTGAAACGTCTGAACGTGCCCTGCAGTAGCCTATAAATTGAAGTACTCTGGTGTAATTACACCATGGTGTCTCATTAAAATGCAAATGGATAATATTTCTCGGAAGAATATTAGTGGTGCATGCTGTGAGTCTGTTAACATTAATGGGATACTCAGCAATTTATAGTCAGATTCTTTTTAAAAGAAAATTGCTCTAGACTAGTGTGGGTGGGAGACATCTTTTCCCTTAGACATACACATACCCCTATGCTAAGGGTGGGGGACCTCTGGCTTGCAGCCCAAACTTGGCCAATGAGGCCATTATCCCCAAACCAGGACCACATCAGCTGATAGGCAGAACAGGGGTTAATTCAACATTAAGCCAAAGCAGCAGAATTTCATCCCCATTCATCGGCTGAGCTTGAAGCCCTGTGCAAAAGCAACCTTTGAAGCAGCTTGTGCACAAGAGGTTTCTGCAAAAAGCTTTAAGAGAGCCCTTGTGCCCATGTTTGAGACTCTGGGGGCTCAAACAGGACCATGGGGGCTGTCTTAAAGCCTTTGGCAGGTCCCCCAGACTTAAAAAGAAAATGCAGGAAGACTGAGGAAAGGCTTTGTGAGTCTCCTCCCACTTTTAAGCATCAGATATCGGATTGCAAAAGATTTTGACAGGGGGGCGAACATGCTTCTCAAGTGCAGACAATGAGTTTATAGTCAGTGCCTGGAAAGTGCTGTGTAACTGGTGGTGCCTGCAAACCTCTTTCATTTGCCCCCAAGCCCTGCCTTTACCAGCCCCACACCTGATGTCATATATGTCAGGTGTAGGACTGGTGGGTGTGGCTTGAGTGAAACAGCCTAGCGGGCCAAATGAGGTCGCCCCCCCCTTGCTTTAGGACATTAATGTGGCTGTGGATGGAGAGTGCCCCAAACCATAAGTCTGCATTATATCAAGATAGTCAGGAGCAAAAAAAAAAATGGCCCATCTTCTTAAAAATGTAAGAACAGCAATGTAAGGTTGAAACAGCCCTTCTACAGACATGAAAGCAGTTTGGTAGACTTCTAAAAACAGAGGGCATAATTTCTTTGTAAAGAATTCTTTAGAAATTCTTCTGATTGACTCACAGTTCAGCTATGAATAGAACCACCTCAGTGGCAGAAGTCATTACAAATGTCTGAATTCAAAACAAGCACACAATTAATGAGGGGGCGCTCTCAGAGGAATGAAATAGCTTTCTTGTGTTTTAGTAAGTCAAAACAGTGAAGAGATTTTAACTTTCTTTTCTCTATCTATAGCATTTTGGCTTGGACAACAACAGGGATGCGAGTCCGTTACCCTCCACATATTGTTAGACTATGCCTTCCATAACCCCTGGCCACCAGACAGTGATGGCCAGGGCTGACAGGAGTTGGGAATCCATCCTACCACACATGGCGGACGTGCAAAATAAGGAAAGCATTCTGGGAAATGATATAAAAAAATTCCTTCAGTAGCACCCTAAAGGCCAACTAAGTTTATATTTTGGTATGAGCTTTCGTGTGCAAGCACACTTCTTCAGATACACTAGAAACAGAAGTGTCAGACCCTACACTTCTGTTTCTAGTGTATCTGAAGAAGTGTGCTTGCACACGAAAGCTCATACCAAAATATAAACTTAGTTGGCCTTTAAGGTGCTACTGAAGGAATTTTTTTATTTTGCTTCGACTCAGACCAACACGGCTACCTACCTGTAACTGGGAAATGATATATAATGAGTTGGAAAAACATGTTTAAAATAACCTTTGTGGGAAAAACAGCAGCTTTTCTCTTAGAAATTATAGGTGATGAAATACCGGAGGAGCAGAAGAGACTGTTTATGTATGTGCCGACAGCTGCAAGCATGCTTTTCACCGAGAGATGGAAGGAAGATAAAATTCCAACCAGAGAAGAATGGATAATCAAGATGATGGACTATGCCGAAATGGCAAAACTGACAGGGAGGATCAGAAACCAAGAAGATAAGAAATTTAATAAAGAATGGAAAACATTTATAGATTGTGTTAAAGAACACTGTTAAAGAACTTTAGCAGGATTAATACAACATTTGTAATATTCTATGGTTACAAATGGAAATTTGAACACAATTTGGATAATATTGTAAGATGCAGTATAAAAGGAAGTACTATGGAAACCACGGGGGGAAGGAAGTCCAAGGATTCAGGGAATCCTGTATATGTATAAAATTGACCATATTGGAATGTAAATGATATTTGTAAAAACTTTTTTTTTAAAAAAAAGTTATTTTAAAAAAGGAGTTGAGAATCCAACATCTGGAAAGCCACCGGGTCCCCATCCCTGGGGTGCAAAATAAGAGTGACACCGTTCTAGTCGCAGACTAGAAAAGGATCTCCTTAGCTCAAAGTGCAGAAAATAAGAATAGACTCATTCATAAATCTACCTCATTGTAAGTTTATTTCTATTCTCATTTTAAGTTTTTAGATTATGAATCATCACTATTTATAAATTTGTTTAAAATAACAGAAATAAAGTGACAAAGAGCATCCCCTTTATATAACAGAGTCTAAAGACAATTTGAAGATTCATATATAAATAGCAGCATTTATAAATCTAACAGAACAATGATTACCTCTTCTTTTGAAAACGAAGCGCCCGTTATCCTAATGGAGGACTTATTCTCGAGATGCTCCCACAGGAACTCTGGCTAGCTGGATCTCCAGAAAGGCTTCCCTTTGACTGGATATCATCAGGGTATTCACTTCCTGATAAATAAAATAAAAATAAAAAATTATTATGGAAGTTTATCTTTTTCCGGTATCTTACAGTTAATAAATGTTTACTTTCAGTTTTGTGCATTTCTAGTAATTATATGACAACGTAGTTGCTTTCCATGCCTACATCACTGAAATTGGTGTGACTTGCATTCTTAAGTGTTCAGAACTCCCACTGGTTACAATTTACTGTATATAATCTTTGCTAATTTACTTTGGTCTCCGTCCTACATGAAAAAGGCTTCAAATTATCTCAAAAATGAATACGCCACACAATTTGTTCTGCTGTTCATTTAATGTACTTGGAATGACACAGCTGGAACTGGAACTTCTCAAGGCTCAGATTAATTCTATGGAGTCATTTATCCAGATCCTTTGAGAAAGAGGAATGCGTGTGGTCATGCACTTTGCATTAATCTGGGATTGGGGGGGGGGGGTGGCCACAGAGAAGTGACCAGAAGGGGTGGCACACAACATTCACTCAAAACTCCAAATATGACCAGGCCTAAAAATGACCGCTGATAAAACAATAAAAGGTCTGAACCAAACATATCTGCTCCTTCCACTGTGCTCCACAAGTATCTAAGATTGCCAGAAACTATATACAATACAATAGATATAAGCCCTACTTGGTCATTTTGAACATGCAGCAGAAGACCAAGGCGTTCACCCTGTGCCCATTTTTGCCTGTGTAAGACACATGCACACACACACCAATGTTGCCTGCAACAGACAGGCTGTCTGCAGCAGAACAGTCTAGGTTCAAGTTATAGTGTAGCCTAAATGTTTTGGCAAGCTGCCTCACTGCAAAAAAAAAGCCAACAAATGTGCAGATAGTCTTGGGGAAGGGCAGGAGTAGGACACAACCATGTGGTGGCGGCAAGAGACTGAGGAAGTGCCGCACCACTCGCCTGCCTCTCGTGATACTAGCTGCAGGAAGCACAATGTGTAGAAATCTTTGAATGTGCTCAGGTTGCCTGGAAATGCTAACTCAGGTTGAAAAACAAGCCCACTTTGCAAACATGGGAGTTATTTGCAACTGACATGCAAATTGTGTTCATGTGGCGCTGGTTCTCCTGAACATTTTCAAAAGTGAATGATAATTGGTACATTGTGTCCTCCAGTACAACTTTAAATTATTTATTTACTCTTAAAGTGAAGTTGTATAATAATACAATGTTTTCTTTTGAAATGTTTAAGGGTTGTTGTTTTTTGCTAACTATGTGTTAAATATGTATTCTGTAGTTGACCTTCCTTGTAATGTTTTATTTTGAAATCTGAGATAATATTTTAGTTTCCTGTTAATTATGTTGCTTTGACTGTATACTTTATATCTGACTTTCTTCAGTAATGTTTTATTCTGGATTGTTTTATCGATGTTTTAATGTGCTGTAAACCACTTCAAGATTTTTCTTAAAAATATAAAGCTGTATAGAAATGAATAATAATAAGTTTAACTGAAGCATTTCAATTTGTTACATAGCCATGGCTTTATTTTATATTAACGTTTGTATTTGTATTAGAAGGAATTCCCAGGGAGTTCAACCAAACTTACTTCTTCGGTCTCATTAGTGTGCTGACTCTGCTTGAAGCTAAGTGAAAGTTTATTGATCTCTGTCAGGTGATGGGAACATAAACTTTTGTAGACCTCAGTCAAATGACCAGGGCCATGACATACCCTATTTTTACATAGCAGCAGCACAGTGGGTCACCTTGTTGTCACCCAAGTGATTATAAAGTACTTTGGATTCATGGCATTTGTTTTCTGATGATACAGGGCATGACTACAAATGTTAACTATCCCAGAAAATGGCCAATGTTCTCTTTCAGCTAATAATTTCCCGCTAGGCGATAGAAATGGTTTCATGCTAAGAGCACTCAAAATTTAATCCTTATTATATGAGGCAGGTGCTGCTACTCTCACAAAATTGTACACAGATAGTCAGCTATTAACTATAGGACTTGTTTTTTCACCAGCTAATTATCCAGTGCTCAGTGAGTCACAAAATAATGTGTGTGAACTGTTGAGGTTAAAAAACAGTGTCATGTTTGGTGTTTGACAGCTCATGCAGGAAACCACAATATACTGCAGTCATCAAGTTAAGAACATGGATGTTTGAACTAACCCACATAACAAGAAGAGATCCCATTGGATTATCTGGTTTGTGGTATGATATCCATATAATACACCATGCAGCTGTGATCAATGCAGCCTCTTCTTTATGACAAACCATTTACTGCCTATTTATTTATTACATTTGTATCCCACCTTTACTCCAAGGAGCTCAAGGGAATATATAATAGATAACAACAACAACAATAATAATACATTTTATTTATACCCCGCCCTCTCCGACCCGAGACCGGGCTCAGGGCAGCTAACACCAAATATAAAAAATACAGTGGTACCTCTACTTACGGACACGATCCATTCCAGGGTGCCGTTTGCACAAGTCCATAAGTAGAGTGCCGCTTCTGCACGTGACATGATAGAGCGCTCCTGCACATGTGCAAAGTGGCAAATCCGGAAGTAAACACTTCTGGGTTTGCTGTGTTCGTAACCAGAAAAAATGCAACGTGAACCTAACGCAACTAGAGGTATGACTGTACAGTGGACGCTCAGGTTGCGAACGTGATCCGTGCGGGAGGCACGTTCGCAACCCACAGCGTTCGCAACCCACTGCGCACGCACGGGTCACAATTCGGTGCTTCTGTGCATGCACAAAGCATGGTTTAGCATTTCTGTGCATATGTGAGCGCCGAAACCCGGAAGTAACCCATTAGGGTACTTCCGGGTTCGGCACAGGACGCAACCTGAAAAGACGCAACCTGAAGCGTCTGTAACCCGAGGTATGACTGTACATTAAAAACACAAACTCAAACTATTAGTTTAAAATACAATTCAAATCACATTTAAAATCAAAATAAAATTAAGTGGGAACCCACAAATCATAACCGTAGGGGTAAGGAATTAAAATTTCACCAGGCCCGGCCACTAGTGCTAGTCCCATATGGGCCGATAGAAATAGCCAAAGAGGCAATTTACACAGTGTCCCAAAGAGAGAAGGGGGTCAGACTGGGCCCGGACAAAAGGCCTGGTGGAACAGTTCCCGTCTTGCAGGCCCTGCGGAAAGATGTCAAATCGCGCAGAATGGTCTCATGTAACAGAAGGCACTGGCACTAACTGAGCCCCCGCAAGAGATGGGAGTTGGCCCCCCAACCCTAAGTCATCCCAACCCAGCCAGAGGACCTGTCTTCGATTTAACTACAATCGGCTCCCGCACAGCCACAGTTTCCAAGCATCTGGTCAGTGTGTCTGGGGCCGACTCAGGATGGCCATCCATCAGCAGATAAAGTTGGGTGTCGTCAGCGTACTGATGACAACCCAGCCCAAAGCTCCCAACAAGTTGCACAAGCAGGCGCATAAAGATGTTAAAAAGCATCGGGGAGAGGATTGCACCCTGGGGCACTCTACACACCAAGGGGTGCCGTGACGGCAACTCCTCCCCTAGCGCCACCCTCTGTCCCCAACCCGAGATAAAAGAGCGCAGCCACTGTAAGGCTGTGCCCTGAATCCCCACATCAGCAAGGCAGTGGTCCAAAAGTTTGTGGTCGACCATGTCAAGCATGGTTCTCTCGCTCCTCATTTTTTCCTTACAACAACCCAGTGAGGTAGGTTAGGCTGAGAGACAGTGAGTTGCTGAAAGTCCTTCCAATGAACTTCATGACCAAGCGGGTATTTCAACCCTGCACCCATGTCCGAGTTCAACACTCTAACCACCACACTGGCTCAATATGACAATATTAACAACACAAATAAAACAGTGCTGCACTTCCTTTTTCTTACACCATCCTTTCCGCTTCCTTTTTCTACTCAAAGAAATGAGCTTGTAGTCAACCTGACAGAACCACTTACCCTCCAAATGGCAAACCGAGATCAACCTTTGTCACAACAAAGTAGCTGCTCTGCTAACAAGCAGTGGTGTCGCAATGGGCGGGCGGTGGGGCGGTGCGCCATGTGTGCCATGTCTGGGGGGGGGTGACAAGAAGGCACCTGCAAGGGCTCGCCCCGCCGCTGCGGCACGAGCAGCCATCGTGCTGCTGCAGCCGCATGTGGAGGGTCCTCCATTCACGAGCAGAGGATCCCGGCACCGGCAGCAAACCGCTATATACAGCGCATGTGCAGCGTCGCACATATGTGCTGTATGTAATGACAGTTTGCCGGCGGCACTGCTCCAGTGCCGTACGGACGGCGGTGGGATCCCTCCTTTGCTGCTACAGCTGCATGTAGGGGATTCTCCATTCACGGCTGCAGCCACAAGCAGAGGATCCTGGCACCGCCGCCGGCAAACCGCTATGTACAGTGCATGTACCACATGTAGTGACGCTGCACATGTGTTGTACATAGCAGTTTGCCACACAGCGCATGTGCGGCGTCGCACCCTACGTAGCGACGCCCCGCCCCGGGTGTCACGACGCCTTCATTCGCCCCTGCTAACAGGTGACACCTGTGTGTTCTACGAACAATGGATAAATCAATGGTTAGAGTCTCACCTCCTCATGTATGTATTGTGGGGGGAGGGGGGCTCATTTAATCTCACTGTAAACAAGTGGTACAGTGACAATAAAGTATTTCTATTTCTATTTATGACAGGCTGAAAGGCTGTGCATGAGAGGAAGTCGAGGAAAACTAGAAGTTAGAATGGGTTTAATTTCCAAATGTTAGTGCAGGACAGAGCTTCATCATTTGGTGGCTGGACTCAGGCCTGGCTCTAGGGGTAGTCTCGGTGGCACGGGGCGCCAGGGCACCGGGCTGGCAGGAGGGCGCTGTGCGGCAAAGCTGCGCGGAAGCCACGCTGCGCCCGCCCACCACTGGAGCGATCTCCACGCCACGGCGCCCGACCGACTTGAGACAGCCCTGGCTGGACTGCAAAGACAGGGCCCTTCATATCTGAAATGGAACCTAAAGCCTTGGACACACCTAGTCGGGACAGCTTCGCACAACCATTGTACTCATGTGATTAGGACTGCAGTTTCCTCAAAATAGCTGTAAGTTGCAATACTATGTAAAGGTAAAGGGACCCCTGACCATTAGGTCCAGTCATGACCGACTCTGGGGTTGCGGCGCTCATCTTGCGTTATTGGCCAAGGGAGCCGGCGTACAGCTTCCAGGTCATGTGACCAGCATGACTAAGCCGCTTCTGGCGAACCAGAGCAGCACACGGAAACGCCGTTTACCTTCCCACCGGAGCGGTACCTATTTATCTACTTGCACTTTGACGTGCTTTCAAACTGCTAAGTTGGCAGGAGCTGGGACCAAGCAACAGGAGCTCACCCCATCACAGGGATTCGAACCGCCAACCTTCTGATCGGCAAGCTCTAGGCTCTGTGCTTTAACCCACATATACTTCTGTTCAAATATATGAAAGCCTCCACTTTAATTCTATGTAAAAACATAAGGAGATAACATTGTCTTTAATCCTTTAAAAAATGGCTTCCATTGCTCCCCTCCACCATCTTGCCATGTTTTTCATATGAAAAACACAATAGCACAGAGCCAAAATGGGTGGGGTGTGGGATGGGGCATTTCACAAAATGTTTTGCCTGTATGGAATGCATGTTGCCCTTTAGGTGATTTGTTGTTGTTGTTGTTGTTGTTGTTGTTGTTGCCCCTTTGCAAAAAGGCAGAAAACAGTTTGCAAGGAATAGAGTGTCAGAAGGAATGCATTCCTGTTGCCGTAATAATCAGTGTAGCAATAGGCAGGTTATCATAGCATGTATCCCTCAATGATGTGGTGATATAACCTCCTCTGATTGGTTATGTAGCACTGTGATGTCATTGTGTTCACTATATGATCCCTAATTGGCTGTGATCCTGCAGTTAATGTGCCTTTTCAAAAATGGCACCCAAGCAGCAGCAGATAGGGGGAAATGGGTTACAAAGAGGCATTAAAAAATCCAATAACCACCTTGTAAAGCCACTTTGGTGAGAACTCCTGTTTGGCCAAGCTTTTGAAAGGTGGTGTGTGTGTTTTTTATGGTGAACCCAGTTTCTGGCTCTATCTGCTGCAGCCCATTTCCATTTTATTATTTTTCTGTTTTACAATGTTATGGAAAGGGGGATTGAGCTGGGTATGCTTCCAGTGTCCCTTCCAACTCAATGCACAGTCCAAGCACATTAGCAGCTACCAAAGAACAAAGCACACATCTAGAATGTAGGCTGAAAGACTAAGAGTTCCACTGCTCTCTCACTACATAACAAAGGGCCAGAACACACCAAGCCCAAAGAATAGTACAGTATTTGCACAATGAACTCCCAACCAAGGAACAGACTCAGAGAAAAAGAAGAAAGGCAGTTGTACAATCTTTATATTTTCACATTATATATTTGTTCCTGCAGGTGACCTGTGGTGTCCCAGCACACCAGGACACTCCGAAAAACAATAGGCATTGAGGCAGGAAGCCCACAAACCCCAGACCATTTTCTTGTCTCCAGACCCACACAGAAATTGAGATGATACCACTCTGCCTTTTCTTCTCAAGAGTGTATTCTTGCTTACTAATCCAGTAAAGGACTCAAAATGGATTCACTGGCAATACAGATGTTCTGGAATTCTAACTAGGATCAAGGTATGGCTGCTTCTTCTCATCCACTAGACCAGGCTTCTCCAAGCTGGGCCCTCCAGATGTTTTGAGACTACAATTCACAACAACAGTACATCTAAGGGGTTACCCTAGAGCAGGCATCCCCAAATTGCGGCCCTCCATATGTTTTGACCTACAACTCCCATGATCCCTAGCTAACAGGACCAATGGTTGGGGAAGATGGGAATTGTAGCCCAAAATATCTGGAGGGCCGAAGTTTGGGGGTGCCTGATTCACATCATCTCTGACCATTGGTCCTGCTAGCTAGGGATCATGGAAGTTGTAGGCCAAAAACATCTGGAGGGCTGAGGTTAAGGAAGCCTGCACTAGACAGCCACTCAGGAATTTCACCTTCATCAAGGGGTGCCTGGCAGCCTATGCAACCGGGCTGAACATCCTGCCTTGCAGAACAATGAAAAGAGAACATTGGAAACAGTGAAAGGGAAGGAAAAACACACAGAGCTATTTTTGTCCTCTGCTAGTCCTATATCCCATGAGCAGCAGAAAAGAACTGCTCCAGAACACTTGGTTCCATTTTCCACATTAAAGCTATTTCTATTAGGGCAGAGTACGATATGAAAACAGGCCTCAAATACTGAAACGACCATCTAGAGAAGCATATTAAAACTGAAGGTAAGAATATTTGATGAAACTCCATGCTCAGATATAATCGCAGATTGAGTACCAGGTCTAGCAATAAAACCATAATGTAATTTAGTTCAGTGGTGTTCATCTGTTTCAGAAGACTTGTTTCACATTTGTATTTATTTATTTATTAGATAAGAGGTACATAAGTCATCCTAAATGGTATTATGATAAATGACAAGTACATACAGTAATATCATATTTAATCCCAAATAGCCAGAGGATTAAATGCCAACCTAGCAGTTCGAAAGCATGTCAAATTGCAAGTAGATAAATAGGAACCGCTACAGCGGGAAGGTAAACGGCGTTTCCACGTGCTGCTCTGGTTTGCCAGAAGCGGCTTTGTCATGCTGGCCACATGACCTGGAAGCTATACGCCGGCTCCCTCGGCCAATAATGCGAGATGAGCGTGCAACCCCAGAGTCGGTCACGACTGGACCTAATGGTCAGGGGTCCCTTTACCTTTACCTTTAGCCAGAGGATAGTTGAAAGAGGGTTTCATTGTGCCCGAGTGACAGTTGAGGTCAAAAAGGGATTTGTGTCATATTTTGGATGTTTTATCAGAAAAGGTGCTTTCACAAACCAATGTCGCTGAAATCTTGGTGACAATTATGCAGGCAGAGGCCAATGTTTCATTTTCAAGCACTGAGAATCATTCATAAAAAGATGTTTACTAAGTCCAGAACAGGTTTTAAAAACTGATACGAGAAAGGAGTTATTTCCCATGCTATAAAAACATTCATCTTGCCTCACTTTTGCTTCTGGTCAAATGGGACTGTTTTTGTTTTGCTTCTGTATTTAATTTCTAAGGTTTTGCAGGCATTTGAAGCCCAGTTTACAAGGGAAGTGGTAGGTGAGCGTTCACCAGCTTTTGTCAACTTGGTACCCTCCAGATGTTTTAGACTACAACTCAACCTGGGTCCATCCAGCCCCAGGCTGGCAAAGTCATCTTAAACTATAAATGAATGAATCCAGCAGACCACAAGGAGGCACCAGAACGGCAAAATCAGACATTAATTGTTGCTCGAATTGTTATTCATTTTCAGTTAGAAAATCAACATAAACACCGATTTCCTGAATTGCAACCAAGTTTTAATTATAATCCTGTGCCATTAGGTCCATTTCGTCTCCATTTGCCCATGCCTGCTCTGGCTAATATGCTAATAAAGCTTCGTTCCTCCTGAATGTTTTATTTATTTCTTAGCTATTTCAGCTCTCCTCCCAGCATAAGGCTCCCAGAGCAGCATACAAGAACAAGAACAAATTAAATACTGTACAATAAAATGCAAAACCAATGAAGCAGCCATCACCTTTATCAGATGAAAAAAACCAAGCAAAAGCCATAAAATGGCAAAATCAATGGGAGCCATAAAAGTCACCGAAGAAGCAGCCTTTAACCAGATGAGCAAAATTCCAACAGAAGCCAAGAAAGCACAAACACATCTATATAACATGCTGGGATGCCTGGTCAAATTTTTAAGAATCCTTCACTGGGCAGCACAAGGACATCAAAGTTGGTACCAGGCAAGCATCTCTGGGGAGAGCATTTCAAATGGAAGGGACCAGGACTGAGAAGATGCTCTCTCACTGGTCACTGCTTACCTGACTTTGGAAGGCAGGGGGACTCAGAGAAGCCTCTCACTATGACTGTGTGGTTTAGGCCAAAGGTAGGGAGTCTTCTCCCTTCCCATGGAGGAAAAAGTGACCAGGGCCACAGACTAGCTGGGCCAAAGTATACACCCACACCTGCAGACTCTCTTCAGACATTCATATGTGCACACACCCCATTCAAGCAGATTCAGGTGACAGGAGCTTCTTCAATATACTGACATTATTTTTGGTCTTTTTCAGTAAGATTGAATCAATGACCTTGGGCAGTTAGCTGCTTGCAGTTAATTGTGTTGTTGTTGTTGCCACCATGAAGAACCAAAAGGGAAGGACTGACTCCTTGCAAGCAGGGCTAAAGAGAGTCTGCTGCTTCCCCCCTTCCAGCCAATGCCATGGTCCACAAGCCTTACCTAAGACAGACCTGAAGCTTCGTTTCTTCACAGGGCTTGGACTTCAGAATACTTGCTCCAGCAGCCACCACAGAACATTCCCCAGCAAGTGTCTCCCACTGTTGCCACTGCTGCTTCAGGGTTATCTTGGCTGTGAGTCCTGCTCCCTGCCCTGCAGGCCTTTTTATGCCTGGTCTGGGAGTGCAGGGCCCTGATTGACTCCAGCTGCAGAAGCTGAGTCTGCTAAGGAGGTCAGAGACCATCTTGGCCAGGCATCCCCAAACTGCGGCCCTCCAGATGTTTTGGCCTACAACTCCCATGATCCCTAGCTAACAGGACCAGTAGTCAGGGATGATGGGAATTGTAGTCCAAAACATCTGGAGGGCCGAAGTTTTGGGGTGCCTGATCTTGGCTGTGAGTTCTGGAAGATCTGCTCCCTGCCTTGCCAGCCTTTCCCCCACCTGGCCTGCATGGGTGGGGCCCTGATTGACTCCAGCTGCAGAAGCTGAGGCTGCTGAACAGACCCTTGGGTTGGGGTGTTGTTGCTGTGTTTTGGGGTTGTTAGATGCAGGAATCAGTGAATTTAAATGAAAGGGGAGGGCAAAGTAGGATTGTCCATTTGTCACCCTCATTATTTACTCTAGCTATTGAGCTGCAATTAAAACAATTTGGGCAAAATAAAGACTAAAAGAAGATACAATAATATTGTAGCACTGCATGTAGATAATATGGAAAGCAAGCACCAATACTAATGTACGCTTCTCCCTTAAACCCTATAATGAATTAACTGATGGGTGTAAAGTACTCAAGAGGGTGAACCCATATTTAAATATAAAAAGGATCCTTTAGCTTCAGGGTGAGCCGAGCTTTCTCCCAGATTGGCAACCAAAATGATAGGTGTATAATTTCAACAAATTGAATGCTAGGTTAGCTGTCAGTCTTTTTTTTATCCCTCAGTAATCCAAAATGTCTGCTTTCTTTGGGTGTGTATGTATGTATGTATGTATGTATGTATGTATGTATGTATGTGTATACACTTCTTTCTGTATATCTGTTTATTCATCACCTTCTTAATTATTTAAAATGAAAAGTGTCCACATTTGCTCGCTCTCTATATTTGGTGAGGGGTGTTGCAGAAGTATCACAGCAGGCCAGCCAATCAACACAGCTGGTTTCAGCTTCAGATGTTCAACTAGTAGTTCATAAATGTGCACGCACACAAACATCACAAGATATACTTTTCAGATATAATTTGAAAAATATACATCAGATTCTCAAAGGGAATTTCTTTGAGATAATTTAACAGTGGTGTCATTAGATTAACCAGAATATATAAATGATAGAGGAGTGAATCCTTCAGAGATTACTTGCAATTTTTCTGGAAGTGTAATAAAAAATAAATAAATTCTGGAATAGTGTATTTTAGATAATACAAGAAAGTACTGGCTGTAATTTGCTCTGTATCCAGAAAACAGCTCAGAGGCAATGCAATTGTAATAGATGTAACTGCAATTGCTATCTATGGCCACTGCAATCAATCAATCAATCAATAGGACTGGTTTCAAGAAGTCATATATATCATTACCCAAAATACTTGCTATACTTTACAAGTGATCCCAGAAATATTTCTGTTAGGCGATATCAAAATGTCTTCCAAAATTTAAGCTGGTCAATTAACGTTCGGAAAGATTAGAAACAAAAGTTTATTTACCCAAAGTTGGCAGCGCTCAGAATGGACTCAAGGACTCCGAAATACAAGGAACTGGAAGAAAAATGCAAAGTTTATATGGAGATAACACTCTTACTACGAAATTCAAGCATGTGCAAATAATAAATAAATGAATAAACGAATAATTTTTTTAAAAGCAGAATGCTGCATGGCTGTGTGCACATTGCTTTAGGCTAATCTACTTTGAATCTTGAGCCTCCCCATGCAAATTCATATCTGCTCCTCATTCGGCTTTGCCTTGTAATAATGCAAATCCCACCCTTTGATGGGGTTCCTCTTTGCATCTTTCTCATTCCCAACTATAGCAAACCCAAGTATGCAAACCGATTTCCAGCCATTATATTATTCTCCCCACAGAAGCCAAGTGTTGTGTAAATCAGCCCATGAGCCCTTGCAGCTTTATTTTAAAATAAGTTACTTTGGCTTTTACAAACAAAAACAAAAACAACTAAGAGTAATAGAAAATATTTCAGGCGCAATTGTGTTGTCTTATCTGGCAACACTGCAGCCCACTGATAAGCATAAGCCCTGGAAGTAGGAGACATGTCTGAAACCTGGGCTGTCCCTACTGCTAAGAAAAGATAAGGAATAAAACAATATGGTGCCCAAGAGCTTTGCCATACACTAGGATAAGTTTGTCTTTAGAATCAAAATATCTGCCTCTGTTGTCATTGTGATGGAATATGTATGTGCAGTAAAAGAAGAAGAAAAAGCATCATAGATCTGAAAGGAAGAATATAGCAGGTCGTCCGATTGGCCCAAGGCAGGATATCCTATGGCTGTGTACACAGTATACCTTTACAGCACATGAGAAACCCTTAAAGAATTCTGGGCACTGTAGTTTGTTAAGGGTTGCTGGCAATTGTAATTCTTTGAAGGGTAAACTACAGCGCCCAGAATTCTTTGTGGGAAGGAATGGGATTTGAATGGGCTTTAAAGGTATAGCGTGTACACAGATATTTCAAACATCCACAGAAGATACCAGGTCACTTTTGCTCCTTGAACATCTCCTAGAAAATAGATCACCCAACTTCCCATTGCTCAATTAAGGATCTGAATGTGGTTATGAGGTTATGCCAACACCCATTTTGATCCCCAATAGTCCATCCACTGGAGAGTGAGCACAGGTTCCCCAAAGAATCCTGCTAATTACCTCTCCCAAAGCTACAATTCCCAGCACCCATAACAAACTGTAGTTCCCGGGATTGTTTTGGGTGGGAGGAAATTTCTTTAAATGTATGGTGTGGATGCGGCCTAAATTTTGCAAGGTGGACCTGCTAAATAATCTGTTGGGAGGGGAGGGAGACAAATAAGCACCCTTAAAGATTTTCTTTTAATGTACAAGTAGCAAATTTTATCTGCAAGTTGAGCACAAACACCTGCTTTCTGTTACTATGCAGTTTTTTAGTGATACAAATGAGTCCTGTATTCTTACAGCATGTGAAGGAACAATGCCGTTTTAGAAGCAGTCTTCACATCTAGATTGGAAGTAATCTCACCAGACAAACTCATTTAAGCATGTGTCATAGTCATCGTTCCCCCCCCCTCCAAAAAAACACCTCGATGTCAGCCACCCTGTATTCAGCTGTAAACTTGAAACTGAACCTAGTCCAAGATAGATACAAAAATACTTGAGAAGGGGGACAGAAGCCACCAAGGGTTGAAGGATAGGCTGCAAAAACCCAGAGAAGCTGCAATTCTGAAAGAATATTGAGATATTAACAGCTGTAACCTTCAGAAAGAGTCGGACACGACTAAACGACTAAACAACCACAAGAACCTTCAGAAATATGGCTGATTTGTCTGCCTTAGGCTCTTTAAACAGGCATCTGATCAAAGAACTGAGCAGCGGGTCATTAGGGGATGCTATTTGGCTAAGCATACCGAGAATACTGTACATTCTTGCACTTGATAGCCTCGTACTTTGGTACTGTACATCTTAGTCAGATTATATTGGCTCATAGTCATCTCTTGAATAGCAGTGAAAGGAGCTTGTGCTGACAGTAAATCCAAAAATACACACTTGTGTTGCAAAAATTATCAACTTTCCTCCCCCGCCTCCCAGAATCTTCTCCGGCTCCATCTGCCACAGTGGGAAAGATGGTGTATTAGGACTCCGAGAGACAAGCTCCTTGAAGGCAGCTCTCATCTCTCTTACAGCCCACCTGCTTTTGCCATATCTCTCTAGCCCAGAGATGGGGAAGCTTTCCATCCAAAGAGCCACGTTCCCTTCTGTGTAGCCTTCCAAGGGTCACTTGGTGGGTGGAGAAAGAGGCAAAAGTGGGCAGAGTAATGCAGGCACATTTTTTCTTTCCGCCTTTGTTGGCATCCGTCTGTCTCTGGAGGCAATGGAGGGGTGGAGTCAAAATGTTGTAGAGTTGAAGCACCTGCTGTGGCTATTATGGGAGAGTTATGTTTCCAGTAGGGACCCAGGTGGCACTGTGGGTTAAACCACTGAGCCTAGGGCTTGCTGATCAGAAGGTCAGCGGTTCAAATCCCTGTGATGGGGTGAGCTCCCGTTGCTCGGTCCCAGCTCCTGCCAACCTAGCAGTTCGAAAGCACGTCAAAAAGCAAGTAGATAAATAGGAACCGCTACAGTGGGAAGGTAAACGGCGTTTCCGTGTGCTGCTATGGTTCGCCAGAAGTGGCTTTGTCATGCTGGCCACATGACCTGGAAGCTGTACACCGGCTCCCTTGGCCAATAATGCGAGATGAGCGTGCAACCCCAGAGTCGGCCACAACTGGACCTAATGGTCAGGGGTCCCTTTACCTTTATGTTTCCAGTAGGCTAGATTCTTCTGTGCCATCAAGCCAGAGGCATTAACCACTAATTGAGTGGATGAGACCAATAGTGTGTCCAACAGTCAAGAAGGTGGTTTCTGCATGTGCTGTAGAAGGAAGTGAGGGGCAGATTGAGCTTGTCAACCTGGGAAGTTAGCCCATCTAGGAGAAGGAAAACTCTGGTCTAAACCTTCACTGCCTTGCGGGATATCTTCGAGTGAAGAAAAGGCTAAGGCAGGCATCCCCAAACTGCGGCCCTCCAGATGTTTTGGCCTACAACTCCCATGATCCCTAGCTAACAGGACCAGTGGTCGGGGAAGATGGGAATTGTAGTCCAAAACATCTGGAGGGCCAAAGTTTGGGGATGCCTGGGCTAAGGAGTAAACCCTACACAAATCCAGAGTGGAGGGCCTAAGACAGTTGGATGGCACCTTTTATGTCTCCTTCTGGCAACTCCTGCAGCCAAGCTGGTGCCAAACATATTGCTCTGCTTTCCTTTAGACCACGATCAGCGAGGCCAAGAGGGGGATCTTGTCATTTGGGCAACCCAGGACTTCTTCCATACACGCTGTCCCAGCTTGCATCCTGGGGAGGTCACGCTGGTGCTGCTCACATGGCGGTTTGACTTCACTCCTGGAGGCACACTCCATTGTCTCTTGAGACAGACAGATGCCAACAACAACCCTTAGAGTATCAAAAGCTGTAAATAACTAGGTAGTCGGCCCGGTAGCATCACACCTCTTCCATTGTTTCATGCTATGCATTCTCAGAGCGGAATGGGTGCTGTGTTGTAGGGTCAGTTTCCTTTTGAGGAAAGAGCATTTGGAGATTTAGCAAGAATGAGTAGGAAATCAGAAGCTGGTGTAGTCTTTGAGGGCACTTCCATGTGGTCACTATTTTTGAGTGGGCTTCAGTCTGTCTCAGGGGCATCTTAAGGTTATCTGGTGCCATGGTGCAGGGATCCCTCAGGCCCCCCCACACTTCCCTCCGGGTGGGCAGCACCTCTCCCTCGGGCCCCTCTGCAGCCCACCTCACTCCCCCCCCCACGCCACCATGGCGCGCCTTCTGCTTCTTGCCCACCACGGGCAGCACCGACGATGGCGATGCTGGACTCGCGCTGGGCAGGGCCAGGCATAGCGGGCAGTGGGCAGCTGGAGGGGGCGGCCCGATGGGCAGGGATGCTGCCAGCTGTGCTCCGCCTCTGCCTGCTCGGCAGAAGCGGCTGCGCGGCGCTGCTGCCCAGGGAGCCCTGGCTGCCGCACCAACGGGAAGCTCACAGCCAGCTTCCCCGCAACAGCGCCCGCAGCCCGAGAAGAGGCGGGCAAGGGCAGCACTGCCGGCAGGGCTTGAGGTGGCTCCTCCGGCAGGGAGGAGGCTCCAGGCATGGCGGGGCATGGCGGTGGTGCCCTTCAGCACCCTCCAGAACTTGCCGTCGTGGCGCCTTGCGCCAGTAGCCTCTATGGCTAAGACGCCCCTGGTTTGTCTAGGCCAGAAGTAAGCATGCATGTTCTGCCCCCTTGCATGCAATTCAAGGTTATCAGCAGCCCCCCACAGGAAGATTTTCCAACCACAGCAGTTCAGCTCATCAGGAAGAAAGATACGGCGGTGAGAAGCAATGCATCAAAAAGGCCAGCTGCTGCTAAGCCAAAGCCTAAAAGTAAAGCAGACCACGGTGCAAACAGGGAAGAGTTATGTTGCAGCTGTGAGTGCGGTACCTATCAATTAGAGGCCTTCTGTGTGCCTTTCTCAAATACATCTGTTGACGCTAGTAGCTGCCACTTATGGAAAGGGTGAAACAGTGTAGGCATTTTCCCTATTGTAAAGTGCGTAATTCTGAAGGTGGCAATTTCCTTCATGCGGTAGGAAAATTGCTTGCTTTCTCGAACCGTTCTCAGTAATGAGACCAAGCACAGCGGTGAAGCAACAACCCTGCCCATTGGTTCCTGCCCAGATTGTGTAAATAATATCTGTCTTTTTTAAATGACTCTGCCCAAACATCAGGATTGCTAACTACAAAAGCCAAATGGAAATGATTCCATGCATTAAAAGGCAATCACACAACCTCAAAACTTTGCTCTCGTTTTCAGCACTTTCCCCATGTAAGGACCCAGATCTAGGAAGTGCCAACCTCCATATTCCAGTGCTTCCCTAACTCCCCCCTCCCCCAGACCAATTGAAAAATGCTGAGGGTCATGGCAGAATTGTTCTTCCTGTTGTGGCAATTGTAATTCCATAGAATTCAAATTGTATTCCTATACTGTATACCAGGTGTAAGAGAGAGGGCTTGCAGAGAGCAGCCCACTCTGCTTACTTCCATCAGATGGGAGAGCAGCAGCAAGTCTGGGAGTTCAAATCAGGAACAGGAAGGGTTAAGACGGGTCCAGGGCTCTGCAGAGTCCTGGTGGCTCAGCTCCAGGTTGGTAGCAGGGAAGCAGGGGAGGAGCTAGCTTCAGCAGGGGCTGGAAAGGAGGGAGGAGAGAAAAACGGCACCTCAGGAGCCTGGTTTGGGACCACGGAGGACCCATAGAGCAAGGAGGAGGGGCGTTTGGAGTCTTAAAAGGGGGGTCAGAGCCCACGAGACGCCATTGTGGGCTTCTGCCCCATGCAGAGCAGACATGATTTGAGACATCTCACCACTGTATATAGCATGCACAATAAAACTATGAAAATCCAGAGGATGTGTGGAGTGCTTACTCGGGAGTAGCCAACACCCCATCTGTGACAGCAAGCCCACAATCTTTTGATGGCTACCCCGAGGGAAGAGGGCTGCAAATGTAGCAGCCGGCATGAAGTTGGCAGCATCTAAAGCAGAAGAGAGAGATGCCGAGGGAGGATTGGCATGAGTTGCCAGCACCCTGCAACTATGGAACGGCTCAAGCACCAGGTAGGCACCCGGGCACAGGGGAAGCCAAGCTTAGTGAACCGAGCAGCTCTGAACACAGCCAAGTCGGAGGAGCGGAGGCTGGACAAGCAGAGAGGACACTCGGGACGGGCCAGCACTTTGTAGGGCGACCCTCAGCACAAGCTGGCTCTAAGACTGAGAGGCATGGTGGCGTGGAAGGGCAGGAGGCTGAGAGGCGAGTCCGGGCAGAGGGGACAGACGGAGGGGAAAGGAAGCGGCCACAAATTCCCATACAGTCCCGGGGAGGCAGCTGCAGCCAAGCACAGCCCCCTCCAGCCAGATGTGATGCAGAGGGACAAAGCCCGCGCGCGGGTACTTTCAAACGCTGACGCGGGAAAACAGAGGGAAGAGAAAGGCGGGAGATGCATTTACAATGCACCCAGCCACTGGGTGGAACACTGCCCCCAGAGGAAGGAATGGCGAGAGCAGGCAGGCACAGACACAAGCCTGGATGCCAGATCAGGAGGGGAGGGGCCAGGCAGAGCACCAACAACTGAGCCCTCCTGTAACACCCCACAGCACGACAAAGAGATGGAAGTAAGTCTGCAGCTGCCAAGAGGCCAGACCCAGGAGACAGTCGGGCTTCTCTGCAGGGGCAGCAGCAATGATTTCCTATCGGTGGACTTTGCTAGGCAGAATCAGATTCCCCTTTTCCCAAGGAAGCTTCCCATGAGCGTCTCGGCCATAGACGGCAGGGAATTGCAGGAGGGTGAGGTCACGCAACAGACCCCCTCTCGGAAGATAACAGTGAACAAGCACGCAGAAGTGCTAGCTTTGGACTTAATGGACAATGACCCTGTGGGCAGCCAGCGCCGGGGAGATCTCACCTTTGGAGATGCAGACGGCAAGGAGCACTGCAGGAAAGAAGGAGAATCCTCAGGATCGCACCACATCAGTTCCCCAGGCGGATGGAACGACGCAGAGGCGGGGATGCAGGAAGAGAAACTGAGCCAACTCACCAAAGAGGACACTTTTACCCAGAACATACGGAGGGACTTGAGGGAGGGAGAGGAAGGGCTTGCAGAGAAAGAGGGGTTACTCTTTAGCAATGATGCCCGGTATATGCCCCAGGACTCCCTCAGAGGGAAGATTCTCAAGCAATATCATGACAACCCCACGGAGGGGCATGCAGTACATGTCTTCACGAGGCTCACACCCAGTAAGGCCAGTCTTGGGCAAAACCCCAGAGCCTTCCCAGAGCAGGGGGAGGGGGAGATTGGGGGACCACCTATTGAGGCATGGGGTGAGAGGAGGGAGACAGTACACCAACAACTGGATGGAGACGTGGCAAGGGGCAATGAGGCTTACAAGGAGGGGGCAGACCATCACAGGGGACTCGAGAAGGTCTTCCACGGAGGGGACAGGGTCTGGCTGTGGTCAGAAGGCCTTCCCATGGGGGGAAGGGGGAAGAAGCTGGCACCCAGAAGGCTGGGGCCCTTCAAGGTTCTGACACAGATCAACCCTGTCACCTTCAGGGGGGAAGTACCTACAGCGAGAAAGGTCCATCCCGTGGGTCACAGGTCTTTGCTCTCACACTTTAGGGAAAGCCCAAGGTTCAGAGGACGTGACACACATCCAACACAAGACGCTGACAGGAGGGAGGGGGAGGAAATCACACAAAAGACACTAGACAGAAGGGTGGAGGGAGAAGGCAGCCAAGAGGTTCCAGAAAGAAAGGAAGAGGAGGAGGTCTACAGTGCCACAGCGAGCCCGGGCTCCCGGTGGGGGGAGGGGGGGTTAAAATGTCTGATGGCCAGGCAGGGCACTCCTGCTTCCCAAAATGCGGAGGCAACCACGCACACCATGCAAGGGGAGGACCGCACACTGGAACTGCACGCTCCTTTCTCCCACAGACCCAAACCACCACACGTCAGTAGCACAGGGAACACAGAGGGGGAGGGCGATCCCAGGTGGGGAGCAGGGGAGACGCAGACCCAAGGAGCCCTCCGGGAATCGGAAGCAATTTTCCAGAGGGAGGAGGAGGATGACAACGGAAGGAACTACACGGACCAGCCACCCAGCACCGACTGGGAACAGGATTTTACACACACTACAGAGGAGGAAGACCTGTCAGGCTTCCAGCCCTCTTTACAGACATCAGACCAGGCAAACCAGGCCTCAGAAAGGGGGGGGGAGCCTGGAGGGGGGGTGGATGTAAGAGAGAGGGCTTGCAGAGAGCAGCCCACTCTGCTTACTTCCATCAGATGGGAGAGCAGCAGCAAGTCTGGGAGTTCAAATCAGGAACAGGAAGGGTTAAGACGGGTCCAGGGCTCTGCAGAGTCCTGGTGGCTCAGCTCCAGGTTGGTAGCAGGGAAGCAGGGGAGGAGCTAGCTTCAGCAGGGGCTGGAAAGGAGGGAGGAGAGAAAACGGCACCTCAGGAGCCTGGTTTGGGACCACGGAGGACCCATAGAGCAAGGAGGAGGGGCGTTTGGAGTCTTAAAAGGGGGGTCAGAGCCCACGAGACGCCATTGTGGGCTTCTGCCCCATGCAGAGCAGACATGATTTGAGACATCTCACCACTGTATATAGCATGCACAATAAAACTATGAAAATCCAGAGGATGTGTGGAGTGCTTACTCGGGAGTAGCCAACACCCCATCTGTGACACCAGGCATCCCCAAACTTCGGCCCTCCAGATGTTTTGGACTACAATTCCCATCTTTCCCAACCACTGGTCCTGTTAGCTAGGGATCATGGGAGTTGTAGGCCAAAACATCTGGAGGGCCGCAGTTTGGGGATGCCTGGTGTATACAGTGGTGCCTCACAAGACGAAAGTAATTCGTTCTGTGAGTTGCTTTGTCTAGCAAGATTTTCGTCTTGCGAAGCGCGGTTTGCCGTGGCAAAAAAAAAAACCTGCCGAAAAGCTTAATCTTGCGAAGCGCGGCCATAGAAAACTTCGTCTTGCCAAGCGCTGAAAACATCGCAAGACGCTTTCGTCTTGCGAGTTTTTCGTTGCGCAAGGCATTCGTCTTGCGAGGTACCACTGTACAGAAAAATGTAAGGCTGTTGTCATGCTGCAGTTCACATGGTCGTCAACTACAGCATGAAGAATGGCAGTTAGGCGAACAAGCAAGTAGCATGGAGGAGGACTGTGAGTTGTAATGGAGGTACTTCATGGTGTTTATTAATTGAAACTTGAAGGCTGCAATCCTATATACACTCAATGGGTCTTACTCAAGAGATTAAGTGTATAGGATTGCACTGTCCGTAAATAAAAGAAATGGGCTCTCAGAGAATTTTGCATTATTCTTTTTTTTTTTTGCAACTGCCTGTTTTTTGGACCCTCTATTGTGTGTTATTGAGTTCGAGAATAACAGCTCTCTCAAATTTTTAATATGTTGCTGACAGCTATTTTTTTATATCACTGTCATTTGCCACTCCTTTTGTTAAATTTTTAAAAAACACATTGCTACTGAAAGTAAGTATTCATACCATTGTTAACTGAATCTTCTGCCCCATTGAGTTAGCCATTCTGCAAACTTTTAAAAGAAATAAGATTATCTAGTTTCACATTGATAATAATCTTATCGCTATCTGGATTCCTTCCACTAGCACACAGCATTTTCAGACACAGCGTGAAATCAGAAAAGCTTCTTTAAAACATGAAAGCCTGCCAACTGGATTTCCTGATACACCATCCTCATACCATGTCCCCCAGGACTGAAATTTCACCATACCTAATTAGTAGAAAGGGATGGGGAGGGGGGAGAAATGTTTAACAAGGCATAACTGCATTTTAATTGAAAATCAGAGATCCAGATTGAAACCCAGAGGTCCTCCATTATGGCTCCATTAAAACATTGACATAAATACTGTTATTTTTGCATAAGATGGTATGGATGCTCTGTGTGTGTGTGTGTGTTCATGCATGCAAGACTACTGTTCATACTGCCTCATGAAAGACTCAGTTAAGTCACCATCCAGAAGCAGAAAATACCGTCCCTTTGGTCTCAAGAATGCCGTAGCTGCTTCTATGCTGAAAAAGATGAGCAGTCCCTATGCACTCCAGTTAGATGCAGCTGTGATTTAACTATCTTCTACATAAAACATCTGGCAGCGCTCTCTGGAGTGCATCTGAGACTCTCTATGATTTTCTTGTCATCTCATTCCACCTCCAGGGCCTTCTATTCCCTGGCAGCAAGAATAATGCACAGAAGGAATGAATAATACATTTCAATTTGACCCAGAAACAATTTCCCCCCCACTCAGACTTCTGGCTCTGCCAAGGTTACACTCATCAAACTGAGACGCCTCGGCTCTAACGGCTTGGCCTCCAAAAAGCCTGCGCTAATTCAGCCATGGAAGTTGCTTGCAAATCTGCGAGACAGAAGTTACAGTCTTGCTTTCCCTTGAGATGCCACCCAGAAGTTGATAACAAAACTGTGTTGTTGTCAATTCTAACTAGAGATGAGGCCTACAACAAAATGTTGCAGTGTGGAATATTCCTGTTTGGTGTTTCCATCAGCCAGCCATGCTCTGTTCTATCCCCTTTCCCATATAATCTTCCATTCCATGGAAACGGAACACTCCAAGTCCTCACCGGGTAGTTTTTGGGATTCCCCTTCTCAATGGTGTTGTTGTTTTTTTATTAAGGATTGGGAAAATGGAGGGTGATGGGCTGTTTCTTCCCGCTGAAGGTCTGAAGACACCTCTGTTGGAGCATTACTCTACTGTCTAGTCCTCCTTCTTTTTTTTCTTTTTTTAAATAATTATTTTTATTAAAGATTTTCTTGGGTTACAAAGGTATGCAATGTCTCATTCCCCCCCCCCCCCATGCATCTTCAAGACAGATTCTTGTATTGCAAAGCAGAGTGTTTTGAAACTATGGCAAAAGGGAGGAAAGTAAGGGCTGACATTTTATGCTAAATATTCTAAAATTATACCTAGAGATGCTAACGGTGGGGGGGGGGAGGAGAGGACATTGGTGGCAGCGGAAAAAACTGGTTCCTAGGATGTATTGTAATCTATCATTTACTTTCATACTGAATATCTTCCTTCAAGCTTGATGTTTTATATTAGAAAATTGTGTGTGTGTGTGTGTGTGTGTTTGTGTGTGTGTGTGTTGCACGAGCAGTAAAATGTAGAATTCTGAGACAGGGTAGGCGAAAGCATTGGCAATGAGTATTTCTCTTTGTTTTACATTTGATATAGAGCTTTGCTGCATTTTGCCATCTGGATTTTCTAAAAGAAAAGGCTCGTCTCCATGTCAGGAAGGGGCAATCCATCTTTGAACAGTAATTATCTCCAGTGGTGCTGAAAAAATGTCTGTGCCAAAGAAATCATAATCTTAAAATGTATTTCTTTCTCAAAAGTGCAAAGAAAATATGTCGTAATCTGCAGGCCAGAAACACCCATGCCACACTATTTAACGTATTTCTCTGCTAAACATGTTTTTTTTAACAAACAAAAACAAAAAAACGCTGTGCATTTAGAATTTATAAATATACACTTACAGTGGCTTTTTTTGGCTCATAAAAGTAACAATTTGCCATATCTGGCAACCTCCCTTTAAAAACAACAACAACAACAACAACAACAACCCAGCAGCAACAATAACAGACATCTGAAAATATTCTACTATTTTAGAAAGAAAGAAATGGTAATATTAATATGTGGTCTCTCAGCAAAAGAGCCAAAATTTTGCAGAAATGAGCACAGTGTTGTTCAGAGCCCTCATTCTTTCTGGAGGGGGTAGTAAGGGTATTAGTGCCTCACCTACAAAAAGGACACAGGAGATGTCGGTATGGAGGAGAAGAACACCTCATAAACACCACTAGCTGCTGGATGTGGTCCCCCCCCAAAAAAATCTTATTTGAATACAGAGAATACTGGGCAAAGAGAATCCATCCTGACAAATTTGTGTCTGCCCAAGATTGTTAAGACAAAACTCTCTTTGAAGTGTCCTGTAGTAGCTCAAATATGGAAGTTCTGGGTGAGTGGCATGGAGATATTTGAGAGGATAAGGCTCAAATTCTGAACTGCAGGCCATGGGAGCCAAGTAATTGTTCCAATGAGAATGAGCTTAACTGAGCACTCAATAGCGTTCAAGAATAGGTTGGTGACAGCTCAAACCCATGTCAAAGCCCACCCCAACTGTAATTTGAAGCCAGATAAGGGTCATAATTGAGGGTGGGAGGGTGGGGCCAACTAGAGCCTTGCATTCCAAAACTTCAGAGTAACTTCCAAGTCCATCAAAGATGGGGGTCTTAAAGCTAGATTGCCATGTGTCCTACTTCACAGGGGGCACCCCTCTATTTGAGGGCAATCAGATGACAATCCTATACTTATAGGAGTCTTCTATTTGAAATGCTGCCTAGTCTAAATCTGGACTGACAATAAAGAGCCATAAGGAAAGAGTAGGAAGGGTCTTGAAGTTGCTTGGGAGTAGTTGGCACCTGGCCAGTCAGCAGACTCAGCAAGCACAGAGAAGATCACCTGGCCACAGACCACCCCATTCACCTAACCCTGGCTGGAGCATTTGCAGGGGGTGGTCAGACTGTTGTGGGGAGGAGGGTGCTGGGAATTCAGTTTCAACCAGCTCCATTACCTGCACTTAACTCTGCATCTGACTCCTTGTGCCAAAAAAGAAATTTAACATGTGCAGTGGTACCTTGGGTTACAGATGCTTCAGGTTACAGGCACTTCAGGTTACAGACTCCACTAACCCGGAAGTAGTACCTCAGGTTAAGAACTTTACCTCAGGATGAGAACAGAAATCGCGCGGTGGCAGCACGGTGGCAGCGGGAGGCCCCATTAGCTAAAGTGGTACCTCAGGTTAAGAACAGTTTCAGGTTAAGAACGGACCTCCGGAACGAATTAAGTTCGTAATCTGAGGTACCACTGTACATAAATGAGAAATAAAACTACACGAACAGCAGACACAGAAAACAATCTAAATGGTAGCCCAGAGCCCCACTTTTAACAGCATCATATAACACATCCAAAGCCTACATGCCATCTGCTCTTTTGATTTCTTGCACTACTTCAGGTGGAGCCAGATTGATCTGACATTGCATTGATGTTAGTTTACGGCCCTGTTATGCTGAGTTTAAGTAACACGCAAAGTTACTCGACTTACATCTTAAAGGCCCATGAAGGGTGGTGCATCCCATTTTACCACCCAAGGCAAAATGGGAAGGTTCTACCCCGCCCCCCCCCACTCCAAGCCTCCCTTACCTAGGTTGCACAGCAGTGCCCACAAAGCAGCAGCAACAGTAGCGGATTCCGGCGAGATCTTGTGAGATCTCACTGAGATCAACATCCCATGAGATCTTGTGACGCCATCTCACTGGAGGTGGCACTTCTTGGCCAGCCCTGAGGCCCATATATAGAACTGGAAATGTTTCTACTTCCAGTAATATAGTAATATGGCGCCTTAAGTGAGGACAAAAATTGACACCCCTCAAATAATTCAGTTTGGTACAGTTGCTTCTTTAATGGATCTTCTCAGTAGGTACCCATATAAATATAGGTGGTATTATTATTATTATTATTATTATTATTATTATTATTATTATTATTATTATTATTATTGTGCCCTCTCAGCTCAGCACCCATACCACCCTAAATCTGGCCCACTGCTTCGAAAAGATGCTGCTATATCAAATGGGATGAAGAAGCAACAGATAAAGACCTCATAGTGAAGTTCCACTTTGATGTATGCTTTTCTCAGTATTTTGTAGCATTATGCCTGACATCAAAACTATTGCAGATACACAAGCTATAAATTTTTCATCATTTTGAGGGATCGAGACACAGGAAGATGATGTATCCCTGAACGTTAAAATAAGCATAAATAGCAAATGGTATTCACTTTCCCATTTCTTCTGTCTACAGGGCTCGTTTACTCAGCTCCTTCAGCATTTCAGTAACCCCTGGTATTAAAGGACACTCATGAAGAGAAATGGAATAGCACTGAAGGATTGTTAATACCTTACTGTGCCTGAGAGAATTCAAGGAGAATAGGCACGCATAACCTTCTGCCCGTATCTTCTTCCCATCTCTGTCAAAGCCCACACTCTCTCCTGCACAATGTAAAGCTCCAAAAATTTGTTTTCCTCTTTAAAATACAATAAGGATAAAATAAGACTTTGTTAAATGAATAGAAGTGACAAGTGACACAATTCCAACATCATCAATACAAAATATCTTTCAAACCGTCACAACAGCAGCAAACTGTTCTAAACCCACACTTTTACCAAAGACATCAATTTATCATCCTGCAAATTCCTTTGCGAAATGCTTACAAGAGGACTTGACAACAAATGTCATTTAAAAAATGTAACGATGTGTGAAAGAATCTTCACTGTGGCAGCTCTCTGGAATTTATTTGTTAAAATATTTCCATGAAACTTTTAGATGGTTCTCTTCATCATAATAAGCTTTCATTTCTCAGTTCTCTCTGGTTTATTCATCTGAAGCACTTTTGCTATCCCCAAAAAGGGTCCCAGAGTGCCTTCCAAAGATCAAGAATAAGATAGCTTCTGCCCTCAGGTTTACAACCCAAATGCACAACACAAAAGGAAAGGTAAGTGGGAGGGAGGAGGTATAAAGCTTCAGTGCAGCACTTCCCCTGCCACAGCCAAACATGCAGGTGGGTTAAAGTTGCAAAACCGGGTATTCCAGGAGCAGGAGGGACTAAGCCGGCCTGAGATTCATTGGATTCTGAGCTGGTTTAACTGCCATTGTGTGACAACAGCAAGTCTCGTCCAGGCCTATTTGTTGCAACAGTTTTAGGGTGGCAGTGATCGTCCTCCTGCCACCCACCCTCAGTGCTGCCCTAGCCACTGTGCATCACTGGGCTATGTATCACCTCACCAGTCATCAGCCATAATTTGGATTGGCCTCTCAGTAGCAAAGTCCTGATAATGAGAAACTGGAAGAGGCAAAAGTTCCTGGTCTCTCAGCGGAGCAGCTCTGCTTCCCTCTACTTTAGCCTGATGGAATGGTTTCTGCCAGGCGCCATTATTTACTAAGCTTTTCCCACTGCTTTTCTCAGAAATCTTAGAACAGCTTTTCCCATGTGCATCATAATTACCAACCCTTCAAAGCAGGCTGCCCTTATTCCCATCGTACTTGAGGTACAGTGACTTGCTCGAGGACAATGTTGGATGCTACGGGGTGAGTTGGGAGTTTTACCTGCTGGATCACACACCTGCTGTTTCTGAATGCTGTACTGTTTGCACCACTTTTTTCTGATGCTCACTGTGTTTCACAATTGGTGCGTGTCTTCAATCAACCACCAACATCTAAAATGCAGAAGAGAGAAATGGAACCTCGGTCCTTTGTTTTTAAAGCTTCTGCTCCACCTCCTGCATATTTCAGCTCTGTAGGACTCCAGATGCCAAAGCCTCGATGTAGAGATCAGAGAGAGCAGCAGAATATAGTGTGTGCAGTTGCAACACAGATGGAGACCCTCCTCATCCCCCTTCAAAGATGTGATTCATGTTGTCAGCCTTGACATCTCTAACCAAGCAAGCAGAAAGAGCAGGGAAGAAAAGCACCTACCCTGGGTCTGGTGACTGGCCTTTGCCTGGGCTTACAGTGCTGCTCAGAGAGCTGAAGCAGCAAGTAAATGATGCAAAGCATCAGGTCTGCACCTTTGCTCATGATGTAACCTCACATCTCACAGTAACTCTTTGTATTTTCATCAACTAAATGTGCACCAAAACAGTTTTGTTCACATTACAAACACCTTTTTATTGACTTCATTAGGGCCGGATACAAGTTGGACATTAAATGACAGGAGAGTGTTTTTTTCTTGTTATAAATTTATGAAGTTGTTAAAAGCCTTTCTTCTCCTTTATCTAATTGAGGGGTAGCGGTGGGGGAGAAAAATCAGACAAATGAAGAAATTATTCTTTCTCACTCATTGGCAAACATTAGTACTTAAGAAGCAATTAAATAGCCTGACATTAGGACCAGGAAATCACAAGGAAGTACTTCTCACCGTGCATAATTAGCTTATAAAGTTAGTGTCACAATAAATTAGCATAACCATTTTATTATGTGGCCTTTTAAAAGGATGAAACAGATTCATGGCAACTATGTCTTGTACTCAAATTATTCGGTGTGGGGGAGGGGCTTGGCTCAGCAAAGACACTAATGAGATCTAACATCCTCCCCAACCCTACCGTATCTGCATTTCCAACTTTCTGAAAATAGTAGCTAAGGAGCAGAGGCACCAACAGAGGGAAATGGGGGGGGGCAATGACGCATGTGTGATGGCAATGTCAGGACATCAGGAGGAACCAGTGGCAGAGCTGAACGTGTTGCTAGCACAGCCTCAAGGGCCGGTGGCTCCTCCTCTCTGGTACTCAGCCTCCTCCTCCTCCTCCTCCCCCTCCTCCTCCTCCTCCTCCTGCTGCTGCTGCTGCCAACATCTGGGGGCTGCTCCCCTGTCTTTTCCTTACCAAGCAGCAGGAGGAGGAGGAGAAGCCGCCAGCCACTGACTGCACTTGGCTCCACGATCGACCTCCTTTTTTATTATTATACATTTTATTTATAATTCTCATAAACAGAGCAAAACATTAAATTAAACATTGACTTCCCCATTCCATTGTTCCTTCTGATTAACCCTTACTTCTGTATATTTACTCCATGTTTCACCTTCCTCGTTTTATCTCAATGTAATATTTACTGCTGAATTTACTCTAGTCCTGCTAACGTTCTAACCTGTTTACAACAATTCTTCAAATATTCTACAAACATTTTCCAGCCTTCCTTAAGTAGCCTCCTCTTCCTCCATCAGCTAGGGGCTGCTTTCCCCCATCCTTCGCCTCCGCAGCAACAGCAGGAGGAGAAGTAGCTGGCCACTGAAGCCTTGACTTGCCCGACTCCACGCTTTGCCTCCTCTGCTCCCACATTTTTTAAAAAAACATCTGGGACACACCCACACCCCAAAAAATGGGGCCAAAAGAGCTGAGCCCCAGGAGTTGGCGCCTGTGCTTTTGTTGTTTAGTCGTTTAGTCGTGTCCAACTCTTCGTGACCCCATGGACCATAGCACGCCAGGCACTCCTGTCTTGCACTGCCTCCCGTAGTTTGGTCAAACTCATGTTCGTAGCTTCGAGAACACTGTCCAACCATCTTGTCCTCTGTCGTCCCCTTCTCCTAGTGCCCTCAATCTTTCCCAACATCAGGGTCTTTTCCAAGGATTCTTCTCTTCTCATGAGGTGGCCAAAGTATTGGAGCCTGTGCTAAGGATGGCAAAATTAAAAGTAATGAGCTCAGCCAGGCCTTCAAGCATCTCTTGCCATTCAAGCACTGAATGGTGGATCAATGCTCCCATGTTCACAGAACGCAGGCAACAAAGAATGCATGACAGCATCATGTCCTGGGGCTTTTGTCTAGAATATTGGGGTTACCTAGCATAGCAGTTCTTATAGTTCCATGTTAATCCAAACAAATAATACATCTTTTATTCCCTTCAGTCTTCAGTCTTTTGAGTTACAGACAGATGATTCGTACACATTGTAAGTGAGATATCAGTGCACAAGGAAACAGAAATGTGCCCTTTAGTAATCTTTTACTAGTCCATATCTGAAACCAGTGACCTAGAACTGAAAGGCTATGAGGTCCATTAGAATCCCCCTGAGCTGTGCCACTCTCCGGCACAGTTCTCTGTGAGAAAGGCAGCAAAAGGTTTTTCAATTAGAACTCGAAAATCATATCATAAAACATTTAGGATACATATGAATTATTTAACTCTGTATGTTTTCCTTATGAAAATCTAGCTTTTTTCAAAATAAATAAATAAAGGGTGTGAGGAATGAGAGTTGTGTTGTTGCCTTTGAAACTTAATTGCATGAACACAGGGAAAACTTAAACCCAGTTAAGCTGAAGTGCTAGACTTTAATTTACAGAGTGGTAGCCATGTTAGTCTGCTGCTGCAAAGAAAAAAAATTGTGTCACATCTTGCAGGCTAACACATTTATCACGGCGTAATATTTCCGTGTGCACATAAAGATTACACCATAATAGTCCTTTAAGATGCTTCGAGATTTTGTTGTTTAGACTTTTAAATTTTAGTTTAGTTCTCTTGGCTTCCAGGAGGATAGCATAAAAAAAACCTATCATGAACATTTATTTTAAATCACTGGAACAGACACAGAAAGTAGAAGAGATGAAAAAGCAATTGGAAAAATAATAGAAATAGAAATAATAGAAATATCCAAAGATGGAAATAATGATGCCTTCAACTATTCTCAGATTGGGTTGGACTGATAAAGCGACAAAAAACATGTTGCTAAAAAAGTGGATTTATTTCTGCCTAACACTATTGCCACATGAAATGGCACATATTCATGGAACTGAATAGACTGGAGTCATACTATTAGCCACTGGGATGACTGGTTAAACAGGAGTTATGTTTATATATTATGTATTAGCATACATCTATAAGGAAGACACAGTGGTTTGGGAGGCAATGGTGCCCTTGAGATCTTCTCCTGGTACCCACAAAACTTCTGAGTCACCACCAACTGCCCCCATGGTCATGTGGTGGCATGCATGGGTGCTTATCTTTTTCACCCTTGAGAAGTATATGGAGCTGAAGGAATAAGCTGGGAGATTGACACACACTTTCTGTCTCTTGGGAAAAGGTGGGCTGATTTGAGTGGAGGAGAGAAAGGAATAAAAGAAAGTGGTGCCCATGGCACTTGTTAAAAAACCCTCAAGTGGCTGGTGACACATTTTAGAACAACGGAGATTCCTAAAACAAGCATCCCCAAACTTTGGCCCTCCAGATGTTTTGGACTACAATTCCCATATTCCACGACCACTGGTCCTGTTAGCTAGGGATCATGGGAGTTGTAGGCCAAAACATCTGGAGGGCCGCAGTTTGGGGATGCCTGCTCTAGGGTAACCCCTTAGATGTACTGTTGTGGAAATCTTGAGAGATAGCACTCTCCTAACCAGGTTGCTAAAATCTGGAGATGCTGCCCCCATCCTGCAAACAGTGGAAATGGGCACATGTGGTATCATTTGGGCCTCCCGAAACAAAATGGCCAGATTGTACATAAGAGAGGAGAAAATGAAAGTTGGTGTGCAGTGTCAGAGGCCACCCACAGAAATGTCTCTGCACATGAGGCAGAACACAGCCAGCACCAACCCGCATAGCCAAAGCATAGCTGTCAAGTCTCCCGTTTTTCATGGGAAACCCCCGAATTTAAATCCGTTTCCCGCTGGTCGCCCAAATTGAAAAATATCCCATAAATCCCCCGGATTTGCAGCTCCTACCAGCGCCGGTGGCCATGTCGGCTACTCGTTCACTTGGCTTTGGAAATTGCCTCTGCGCATGCCCAAGCATGCGCAGAAGTGATTTCTGGTGCACAGACATGCAGACACAGGCAGTCCGGCACCGGAAGTCGCTACTGTGCATGTCTGGACATGCATAGAAGCAACTTCCGGTACCACTCTGCCCATGTCTGGGCACCGGAAATCGGGCAGAGTCGGCACTGGAAGCTGCTTCTGCGCATGTCTGGACATGCGTAGAAGTGACTTCCGGTGCCGCGCCACCGCTGATCCCTTATTTTCCCTTATTTTCCTATCCAGAAGTTGACGCCTATGAGCCAAAGACATAGTGAGTTTGGCAGTATTGCAGAAGTAGAATGGGCTATCATTATGCACCCAATTTTCCACAGTAAAGCAAAACGGATTAAATCTAAAAGAAGAAGAAAAAGTACACACTGGCATTTTGATGATGATTAAAAACTGCATGATGCATGCATGAGCAGCACTGATCGCACAATGAACTCCCATCTGGAAGCGCCCTTAATTCCTCTTAGCCCAGATGGATTCCAGCAACTCTTGCTGCTAGAGAGGCTGTAATGGATGAACTGTGACATTATCCTAGATGACTTTAACCACCTGGGACAAAGGGAGGGTCGTGCATTATCTTGAAAGTGTTTATATAAATTACCGCGTTTCCTGCTTTAGGCTTTGAAATGTCATCTTTCCTCTCTTTCCTTCCCAAGACAGGCTTTGGGATATGGTCTGGGAAGTTCCCCATGATAGAGACTCTTCTCTTATTTCTGCTCCAAAACTCTGTGCTTGTTCACATATTTTAACACACCTTTGCTCAGTTGCATAGAAGGAGCGTGCAGGGTGAGTTTTCCATGCTGACTCCACAGGCTTAAAGAATTCATAAGAATAAGATACGTTACCACTGTTTTCGGTTTGTAGTAGTAAGGAACGGCTGGCCAGCCCTTAAAAGTAAGGGGAGAGACTGTTGCTTGGTGGTGAAGCACATGCTATTGCATGCAACAGGCCCCAAGTTAAATCCGAAGCACCGATATGTAGGACTGGGGGAACCGCCTACCTGAAAGCCTAGAGAGCCACTGACAGCCACAGTAGGCAATCCTAGACAGGCCAGTACTGACTTCCTGTGTTCAGTTCCCTATGTTCCTAAGGCCAATTGGGAGTGGGGTGGTATTCCCATACAAATGATCCAGAGCCTGAATCAACTTCCCTACAAGAAAAGGTTGCAACGTTTTAGGTTTTTCAGGTTTTTTAAAGGCAAGGTGGGGATGACACAATAGACTAGAAGGTTTATATAATTATATATTATGGGAGGCTGGTGGAGCGACAGGTCTTTCTCTTTCTCCCATAATACTAGAACGCATTCATCCAATGAATCTAAATGGTGTGTGTGGTGGGGAGGGTTTCACTACACACAAAAGCATGCAGGGTGTGTTCTTAAACTATGGGATGCACTACCACAAGAGGTAGTGATGGTGACCAACTTGGACACTCTTAAAAGGGTAATAGACAGTGTCATGGAAGATACGGCTACTAATCGCTCATGACGGATATATGCTCCCTCCAGGATCAAAGCCAGCATGTTTCCGAATACTAGTTGCTAGAGGATAGCAGCAGGATTGGGCTATTTGTCCTCATGTGCTACTTGGAGACTTCCTAACTGCCAACTGTTTGGGTACTGTAAAGAAACAGGACGCTGGACCTTTGGCCAATCCAGTACGGCTCATATTACCGTATATTCACCAACCCCAGTTAAGGTGGTGGTGCCAGGGCCAGCCCACCCAAGAGGCAAACTGAAGCAGCCTCTTCAGGTGGTGGAATCCAATGAAGCGATGCCTCTCTTTCTGCTGCTGATGAGATTGTGAAGCAGTGGCTTCTGGTGAGATCTTGTTGGAAGCTGCTGCCATGTGATCCTGGTAAGTGAGGCTTTGGCAGGGAGGCAGCACCTCACATGGTGAAATGGGAAGAGCTGCCTTGGTTGGTGCCTTCCCCCCACTTTCCTCAATTTTCATCATCATCATCATCTTTTTTAAAAAAAATAAATAATATTCTCAAATCTGAAAAGGGCCATTTCTGGTGAGGATAAAACCAAAATTCACCACACACAAGTTGCCTCATCCTTAGTTTTCAATTTGTCTAAAATTAATTGCCTGAACATATGCCTCTTTAGAAACAGCCACATGCTTGCTGATTTATTTATTTTTTAAAAAAAATTCTTGTTAAATAGATATCTATTTTTGTACTCAGAGCAGAATAATCTACTTCAGCTTAAAGGAAGTAATTCAATTTCTCTAGACAGAACCATGAGACGCTTCAGCAGCTTCTATTATGATCAAGAAAATGCTGCTGAAAAGACATTTTAAAAGGGTGGGAGAGCTGACTAAAGGTTTAAAGAGAAGAGAAATCTGACAGCTTCTGAAAATTCTGTTTCTAGCCATACAACTATTAGCATGCAGAGGAATGTGTGTGGAGAATGCTCCCTTGCAGACATATATAAGCCAAAGTTAAGAAGATCAATTTTTCAACCCCCAATGAAGAGAGGGGGATAAGAAGTGCCAAAATGCACTGGATACCAAAATAGAGAAGGTGCAATGTGCCTGAGATCATGAGATGAAGACTGGCAGATCTTTATTTTATGAGTCCTCACATCTCCCTGCAGTAAAAGGCAGAGCTACATGTTACATGGGATGCATGGTGAGCTCTGGTACTTCTTTTTCTAGAAAAATAGCACAGCATAAATCATGTGACCTCATCACACAATCACTTTGTGTGCTTTCCTGCTCCCCATTACAACACGGGGCAAGTGATATTATAGGGCACACATTGACACAGACAGACTCTTTTTGGTGGTGGCCCCATAGCGAGCGCATTGTGCAGTTCTGCACCAATATTCCCTTTGTCAAGAAATAGCACCATGAAAACCTTTGTGCTGGTTTTTAAGGTGCCACAAGATTCCATGAGAAAATGTTTGCTCCTGACCTCAGCCCTGAGTGGGATGGGAATCAGGGGGAAAAAACAAATTGAAGGAATTCTGGCTTTCATTTTGCTTATTGCATAAAATGGGAAACACACAGTAGTGTGGAACCACAGTAGTGTGGCTGCTGGCAAATAGGAAAGCCAAGTCATGTCAGGCTTCCTGTATCACTTGTGCTCAGCTTGAGATTGCCTCTTCACAGAGAAGAGAGAATGGGGAAGGCACATCAAAATTTGATGGTGCTGCCAGCTAGTTCATAGTTTTAAAAGGGGGAGGAGGCAACGACTTTATGCACTGAGAAACTTACAGCCCTCTAGATGTTGAAACCTTGGTGGCTCCAGATATCACTATGTACAGGAAGTTCTTCATCGAAAAGAAACTTCTGTTTGGGGGAAGTTGGGGCGGTTGTTGTTTGTTGATGTAATGCGAGCAATGGATTGAATGTATTGTGACTCAAAAAAGGAGTCTCTCTTCTTCCCAGATACTTCACTGTACCTCCAGTGTTTCACTGTTGTATAATCTTATCTATGCATCTTTCTTTACATTCAGACACAGAATTTGTAGTTAAGGTACTCTTCAGCTACCAAGTGAAAATTAAAGTGTTGAGGTTTTTTTTTTGCAAAGAAGAGACAAAATAATTGGCACGCACTGAAAGATAATGCGAACCAGGCAGGGAGCTGAAAGTATAAGTGTGAGGGACAAGGGATACAGGGAAGTCCCTCCCATCTTAAGTTCCAGCCCATCCCCAAGCGCTGGAGAGAGTAGGGAGAGCTCTGCCTCTAGCGGAGAGTCAGGAAGTGGGGTCCGAGGCTCAGGCAAGGTTGCGGAGCCCATGCACCAGGTGGGACAGGAAGTGGGGGGTCCGGGGGGAAGGCCAATCCCCCCGACTCCCGAATTGCGACGCAAACGTAGGGGGAAGAGGTTGGGTCTGCCAAAGCTTCTGTGCTGGAAGAAAACGCGCCAATCGCCATTCGGAGGTTCTGACACCTCACCTTAAGGATGCATATTTACCGCTCTGAACACTGTAAATAATCAGCACTTAATAAAAGCCTAAAAAGACCATGCTGGAGTCGTTACTCTAGAGTAGCCATATCAGGCCCCCTGACAGCAACCTCCGAATCTTTTTTTGGCTACTTTGGAGTGCCGCGATGAGCGCGCAAGAGGCTGAGCATTGGAGGCTGGAGGCTGAAGCAGCAAAGCAGGAGCTACGGAACCTTACAGCGCAGGCACAGCAGCAATTGCATGCCGCTCAGGAGGAAGCGCGCGGGGCGCAGGAGGAGCTGAACAAGCTGGTGGACCAGGTGAGGACAAAAGAGGAGACTGAGAAACAGCTAAGGGTGATGGTATTAGACCTGCAGAAGAAGTTGGAAGAGGAGAAAGCCGCTAGAGGTGGGGGGGCGCCTCAGCCGCAGCTAGTCCAAGTGAGAAGGGGACAGAGCCTAGTCACCAAGTTTAGCGGCGACCCTAGGGAGTACCTAGGATTTGAGACAGAAATAAATTATGCGCTGGAATTGCATGCAGCAGAATTCCCAGATGACGCGCACAGAGTCTCCTTTATCATAGAGCATTTGACGGGGGCCGCCCGAGAATGGGTAAGACCGCTCATCGCGCAAAAAAATCCTTGCATGAAGAACGCAAAACTATTTCTAGAAGCTTTAAAAATAATGTACGCTAGTGACAGTGAAATGGAGGCCACTAAAGAGGAGCTTCATAACTTAACACAAGGAAAATCGACAGTTAGGGACTACTGGGCGAGATTCACCATGCTGGTGCACAAACTGGGGTGGGATCTGCAAAGTGAGCCAGTGAAATCAGCCTTCTACCTGGGTTTGCACGCAGACGTTAAGGATGAGCTGGCGAGAGGTCCTAAACCGCGAACTATGGATGAGTTAAGCAAAGCGGCGCTAGCGGTGGGGGTGAGACAGGAATCCAGATGGAATGACAAACAAGCGACGCGCGCAGCAAAGCCTTGGTTCCCACGCTCCCAGGACAGACCACATCACCAAACCCCACCCCAGGGCCCGCCCCCAGACCCGCCCAGACCAAGCCCAGAGCCGGAACCGATGGAGATCGGTGGAGCGCGCGCGGGGGCTTTTCAAACCCCGGCGGCGCCAAGACGCAAGGAGGGAAGAGGCGGGAATTGCTTTCTCTGCAACTCCCCCCGGCATCGCGTCAGAGACTGCCCTCATCGCAGGGAGTGGCAAGGAAAGGCGGGAACGGTTGTACCTTCCCCCACTGAAGCAGCACCACAGCAGGGAAACGAGACAGCCTGGCTGCAGGAGACAAGGGGCAGCAGCCAGGCACAGTTAGCACAAACCGGCCCCAACCCACCCACCCGCACAGCGAGGAGCAGCGACAGCCCACCCCCCCCCCCAGAGCAGGGGTGGTTCTAGAAGTGACGCTAACGCTCCCAAATGGCTATCCCCTGACGGTACTCGCGTTAATTGACAGTGGTGCATCAGCCAACTTCTTCTCGAGAAACTTTGCAGAAGAGCACCAGATCCAACTTCTGCAGCTGGATTTCCCCCTGCACGTCTCCACCATAGACGGCAGGGAGTTGCTGGGGGGGCCATCACCCACCAGACCCCCCCCCATGAGAATGACGGTGGGACAACACTCAGAGACGCTGGCATTCAACGTCACCTCCATCTCCGACCCCCCCATCGTCTTAGGCATGAGCTGGCTGGCGCGCCATGACCCCTCCATCAGTTGGCACCAGAGATGCATCACGTTTGGATCGGACTTCTGTCTGGAGCATTGCATGCAGAGCCAACCTGGGGAGGGGCCTCCCATCGCCACAGTGGCCACCATGCACGTCAAGGGGGGTGAGGCAATACCCAAACCGTACTGGGACCTACAGGAGGTCTTCAGCGAAGCGGAGTCCGACCACCTACCCCCACACAGGTCCTTTGACTGTCAAATCAACCTGGTGCCAGGGGCCACGCTACCCCCAGCCAAGCTGTACTCCATGTCAGATCAGGAACTGGAGGATCTGAGGGAGTTCATCGACAAGAACCTCAAGCGGGGGTTCATCAGAGAAAGCAAGGCAGCAGGGGGCAGCCCGGTCTTCTGGGTGGACAAGAAGGACACGCAACAGCGCCGTCTGGTGGTGGATTTTAGACGGCTCAATTCAATGACGGAACCGGTGGCTTTCCCAATGCCCAGAGTGGATGATCTGCTGACAGCGGCACGCAGGGGCAAGATTTTCACCAAGCTAGACCTGAGGGGGGCGTACAACTTGATCAGGATCCGGGAAGGCGATGAGTGGAAAACCACGATGTTCACGCCACTGGGCTCTTTTGAATATCTGGTCATGCCCTTCGGTTTGCAAGGGGGCTCAGCATACTTCCAAGCCTTCATGCACCACGTCCTGGGGTCCCTCCTCTTCAAGAAATGCCTGGTCTTCCTGGATGACATCCTTATTTACTCCAATGACCCAGAGCAGCATGTGAAGGATGTCAGGGAGGTGTTGCAGCGCCTGAAAGAGAACCACCTGTATGTGAAGCTGGAGAAATGCAAGTTTCACACCAGGGAGGTGGACTTCCTAGGTTACAAGCTGTCAGACGAGGGGCTAGCAATGGATAAGGACAAGGTGCAGGCCATCCTGGACTGGCACAGCCCTAGGACGCGCAAAGATGCCCAACGCCTACTAGGCTTCGCCAACTTTTACAGGAAGTTCATCAAGAACTTCTCTCGCGTTACGGCTCCCATCATGGACTGCCTAAGAGGCAAGCAGAAGTTCAGGTGGACTCCAGAGGCGCAAGCAGCGTTCGAAAGCCTCAAGAGGGTGTTCGCTTCCGACCAGAACCTGTTCCACGTGGTGCAGGATGCGCCCCTACGCGTGGAAACCGACGCTTCAGACAGGGCTTTGGGAGCGATCCTGTTGCAACTGGATGCCAACAGAGAGTGGAGACCCTGTGCCTTCTTCTCCAGAAAGCTGACCCAGCCAGAACGCAATTACACGGTGTTTGATAAGGAGCTTCTCGCGATCCACGCTGCGTTCCAGCATTGGAGACACTTCCTTGTGGGCGCCAAGCATCCCATTCAGGTGTGCACGGACCACAAGAACCTGGAGTTCTGGAGAACGGCCAGGGTGCTCAACCAGCAGCAGATACGATGGGCAGAGTTCTTCTCGCACTTCAACTTCTCCATCCACTACATACCGGGGGAGCAGAACGTCAGGGCGGATGCCCTCTCCCGCAAGCCGGAATACATGGAGGAGGAGTTGCCACCAGCACCCCGGCACATTTTCCCCCAGTCCGCATGGGCCTGCGGAGCAGCAGTGGTAAGCGAGGCAGAGCTCACAGCACTGACGGCAGCAGATGAGTTCGCCACCCGCATCTTCAGAGAGCTGCGAGGGGGGAGGGAGCAGGCAAAAGACTTTGAGGAAAGGAGGGGTTTGCTTTTTTACAGGGGAGCCCTGTACCTGCCCACCAAACAGCTAAGAGGTAAGGTCCTCAAGCAGATGCACGACAACCCGACGGCGGGTCATTTCGGAAGGGACAAAACCACTCACCTAGTCATGAGACACTTCTGGTGGCCAGGAGTGCGGGAGGATGTTCGGGATTATGTAAGGGGCTGTGACACCTGCCAGCGAGCAAAGGTGGTCAGAGCGCCACCGGCAGGTTTGCTGGAGCCATTAGCCACACCGCACAGGCCGTGGGAAGTAGTGTCCATGGACTTCATCACTGACCTGCCGTCGTCCAGGAGCAAGACCGCAGTGTTGGTGGTGGTGGACCTCATGTCCAAAATGTGCCATTTTATACCGTGTGCCAGGGCGGTCTCGGCTGAAGAGACAGCCAAACTGTTTGTTGACCACGTATTCAGACTGCATGGATTGCCTTTAAGAGTTATTTCGGATCGTGGCCGTCAATTTGTTTCCAGGTTCTGGCGGCGGCTAATGAACCTCCTGCAGGTGGAGGTCAGCTTGTCTACGGCTCGGCACCCGCAGACCAATGGACAGGCGGAGCAAGTCAACGCCATTCTGCAGCAGTACCTGAGATGTTACGTCAGCCAGAGGCAAACGGACTGGGTGGATCGCCTGCCACTGGCAGAGTTTACCTACAACAATGCGGTGCACGCCTCCACAGGGGTGTCGCCCTTTAAGGCCAACTACGGGCGCGACCTCAGATCTTTCCCGGAGAGGGAGGGGGAGGAGGAGGAAGAGGGCCCACAGGCAGAGGATTGGGCAGAGGACCTGGAGACGGTGCACCAGCAGCTCAGAGAACACTTGGAGAGGGCCAAGCAAGCGTTCAAGAAGGGGGCAGATCGCCACAGGCGACCGGGGGAGGTCATCAGGGTGGGGGACAAGGTTTGGTTGTCCTCGGAAGGTCTTCCCACCAGGGGGCGATGCAAGAAGTTAGCACCCAGGAGGCTGGGCCCCTTCACGGTCACGCAACAGGTCAACCCGGTAGCCTTCAGGCTAGCACTGCCTGAGGACATGAGAGTGCACCCAGTGTTTCATAGATCCCTGCTGTCGCCGTACAGAGAAAGCACCAGGTTGCGGGACAGTGATCAGCCTCCAGAGGGGGGGGGGAGACGGGAGACGCCCGACGACTCAATGAGGCAACGGAGATTTTAGACTCACGGAGAGGGGTGAGAGGGCTGGAGTACCTTATGGCATGGGAGGATACTCCGCCGTCCCACAATGAGTGGATACCGGCCACGGAAGTACCTGAGGAATTTTTAGTGGAAGAATTCCACGCCCTTTTCCCCCACAGACCCAAGCCCTGGCACATGGAAAGGGGGGGGGAGGGGCGGGAGGAAGGGAGAGCAGGCAGAAGCTCTCCATGGAGATGGGAAGCGGAATTTGAGGATACGGAAGAAGAGGTGTGGGTTTCACCAAGGTCGACTACGTCAGAGGCAGGAGAAGACTGGCAGAACATTTTTACTCCCACCAGCTCTGACGCCACAGACTTTTTGGGATTCCAGTCTTCTCAGGGGGAGAGGGAAAGATCGCCAGATTGGGGGGAAATTTTCACACCCACAGGCTCTGACACCACGGACTTCTTGGGGTTTCACTCGTCCCCAGCAAGCGGAGAGCCCTTAGGGAGGGGGGGAGAGGAGCCTGGGGGGGGGTGGATGTGAGGGACAAGGGATACAGGGAAGTCCCTCCCATCTTAAGTTCCAGCCCATCCCCAAGCGCTGGAGAGAGTAGGGAGAGCTCTGCCTCTAGCGGAGAGTCAGGAAGTGGGGTCCGAGGCTCAGGCAAGGTTGCGGAGCCCATGCACCAGGTGGGACAGGAAGTGGGGGGTCCGGGGGGAAGGCCAATCCCCCCGACTCCCGAATTGTGACGCAAACGTAGGGGGAAGAGGTTGGGTCTGCCAAAGCTTCTGTGCTGGAAGAAAACGCGCCAATCGCCATTCGGAGGTTCTGACACCTCACCTTAAGGATGCATATTTACCGCTCTGAACACTGTAAATAATCAGCACTTAATAAAAGCCTAAAAAGACCATGCTGGAGTCGTTACTCTAGAGTAGCCATATCAGGCCCCCTGACAATAAGCTTAGCCACAAGGACCCTTAACTTTTATTTGAAATCACTGTTTGAATAAAGTGTCCCTTCAATGTGTATGATTAGGATTTATTTTGCATTGAAACATTCTGAATGCATTATATCAATTTTTTGTTTAGAGTAAATGCAAAGGAATCGCTGTACAAGAATGCACAAACTTGCAGAAAATGGTCTGGCCTAGCACTCCCAACTTCACAAGTTCCAGACTCCAGATCCCAAGATACCATCTCTGGATGAACATTGCACTGTTTCCTTGTGTGACTGCATCAAGGTGACTCTATCATATTACTGCTTGAAAGAACTAATTCGTAATGCACTTGCCTGCATCATCCTAGAAGGATTTCTCCCTCCTTCAATGGCCTCTAGAACAGTGCTTCCCAACCAGGGGCCATATGGCCCCCTGGGCCCCACCTCCCAGGATATTCCAAGGAGGCTACAGGTGAAAAATGTGTAAATGGGGGGCCATAGCTAGGGGCCCACAGAGGGAAGTGAGAAGTAAAGGTGAGGAAATCATTTTTTTTAATAAAAAAAATATCCTGATGGCTAACCGCTTGGCCAACCACAAGCAGGTAAGGGGACAGCCCACCAGGGCCTATTGTTCCGTTTTGCCATGTGTGTTTTCTTGGAGCAGCCTGGGTGTGTTTCTAGTGGGAGTGGGCAATCACTGAGGCTCCCATTTTGACCAGGAGAGCCCACGACCCAGAACCCCCAGGTCAGGTAAGTGCGGTGGTAGGGTGGCAATGGGTAGGGTTGAGTGACCCAGAGCTGCTTGTTGCTGCCGCCAGTGCTGGGCCCTGAGTGGCAGCCTGGGCCTGACTCTGCAAGGCGCAGGTTGCAATCCACTCCAGCACCTAGTAGATCAGGGTCTTTAGATGTTGCCAAGGAGTGCAGGGCCCGTTGGCATTACTGGTCCGGCTCTGCAAGGCGCAGGGTGAAATCCACCCCAGCGCCTAGCTGAGCAGGGTTGTCTGGTGCTGCTGACTTGCATTTAGTAAAAAACTAAATGTCTACTAATCCACAATGCATCCAGGTGTGTGGATGCGTGTACATGAAAGTGTCCACAGATAGGGTTGCCTGCTGAAGAGAACTATAAGCTCCTATGAGAGAGAGAAACCCCAAACCTATTAGGATGCATGATTGCCTAAGTGCTCCACCATTTCAAGCTACACCAAAGTGAGTCATTAGCAATTTCATATCAGATGATTTTTTCCACTTGTGTTTGAAAACATATTCTTTTTAAAAGGGGGGAATACTGTATGCCTAACAGGATTCCTGTTTGTCCTCTGTCAAACACACTTCAGTAATTGATGGGAAAGAGATTATCTGGGATTAAAACTCACTCTCTGTGCTTTCTAAATCTACCTTCATTGACCTTACCGAAGGTGAATAAAATGCAAATAATCACAAACTGAAAAGAGAGAAGGAGCAGAGGGAGAGAGGGTTTATCTCCTTCTCCCTCTCCCTCTCTCACAACAACTGAACTCAAGGCGCAACTCAGACAACAGAGTTCTCCCATTAGTGTCTGATGAGCTTTCAGGAGCCTGCAGTCACCCACCTTGGTTGGTTTATCCATTTGTCAACTTCAGGGCTGCACGATGCGATTTCTAGGAAGTTGTTTGTGTAACCCCCGATAACCTTGAAATATCCAGAATACCCAAGGGGAGCTACAGGAGCCCTACAGCATTTCACTTCGCTGCCTTAGTCACATATGTCATATGAGTCAACTCAGAGGAAAAACACTATGATCTCATGTCTTCAGAGACCTCATGTCATATAAACACATCAAAGGTGCTCTCTAAATCTTGCACTGTCGGCAAGTATTATGAATGCATGTGCTATTCTAAACTTATTGTAAATACTGTAGCAGAGAAAAGTCTACAAGTTGGAGTGATGCCATACACTGTTTCCTAGAAATTCGTGGCACATCAGTATTACTATCAGATTTGTCCCTGGTCTGCCAAACTGACAAGCACTACCATGCCTCAGAGGTTTTCCCTGATTTAATAGCCTCATTTCTCCACCCTCCACTTTGGGGATAATTGCTGTGATGGCCAGTAGGTAGCAGAAGTTGCCTGATGTTCCAGCATAAGGAACGAACACTCACTTTTAGACAGGTGCCACAAGAACCACGTTGATCCTCTGGCGGTTAGAATCAGTTCATGCAGACGTTAACAGATTGCAGCATTGATACAATCAGCTTGAATAAATCAGCACAGATGCAATTCTTTTCAAGGGCTTCTCTACCCATTCAGCTGAAAGTGAGAGTTGCCCACACTTGATTTTGGCAGGGATCAGCTCAGCTTGGGGGCTCCCAAATGGAACCAACCCCAGTGAGGCTGGCATTTGTCACTAAATTTAAAAGGTGCTGAATACTAGCCCTGCTCACAAAGGAATAATCAGGAGTGTATTTTATTGTGCAAGAAGAGGTCCCCCTCCCCCCCCCTGACACCCTATAAATATGTTTGAGGAGGTCTCTCAACTCCCCCTGAGCAGATTTAGGGAAGGTACTAATGCAAATAGTAATATTTGCAACTAATGCAAAAATAATGGTTTGTTTTTTTAACTGACTACTCTTGCAGGTCTCCTACTCTGATTCTGTTATGACTGAAGGTTTTTGTCCCATGCACACCCTTAGAAATGGTCACACCCACTTCTACAGTGGCCATGCCCACATTGACACGCAAGCCACCAAGGATTCAGCATGGGTCAACCTGGCCTGAGATAAGTTAATCACCCCTGGCCTGTAAGGAACATTCCCATAGGGATTATTCTGTTCTACTGTTAATTCAGCCAATTCTTTTCATTTTTGCCCATACTGGTTGTTGGTTTTGGGGGGGTGGGCTGGGGTTGCCCTTCCGTGCTTTTTCTGAAAGCAGTCCTGTGTACCTTAGGGAAGCCATCCCACAACTGAGAAACATAAACATCTGGCTGAGATCCACTGTGTACAGAAGTTTTCCACATCACTATCAATAATAGAAACCAAGGAGCATTATTCAGCAAGGAAACCTTTTGGCAAGACCTTGGGTCAGGCTTCCCCAGTCTAAGGGTATAAGAAGAAATAAAAGTTTCATGTGAGTGTATGGTAAGGGCTGACTTAATTGTGTCAACACTGGCCTCAGACTGAGAAGCTTTTTCCTGCTTACATGCTCCACACAGCTGGGATCATAGTTCAAGGGCTCTTCGCCTGTCAGCTGGCTCATGTTTGCACAACTTCTGCATGGAAAAACTGCTTAGCGAGGAGAGAGGCCAACATTATGTTTCAAAAGGGCAATAGCTATTGCAGTAGTCACAGTCATCTCAAGATCCAGTATCTCCCCTTTCTTTCTCTTTTAAAGTAACCATTTGTTGGGAACTCACTTCCCATGAGGTGTCCCAAATTGCGCCAGCACCCAGGCCAAATGCTGAAAGCTGAGTAGGGCAATTCATTTCCTCCTTTTGGAAAAATTGCCTGCTTTTTAGAACAAAAAAGAGTCCTGAAGATAGGCAGGTGCTCTCATGTACTCATGCACTACAAAATCTGGGTGTATGCACACACCGACACACGCACGCACACACACACACACACACACACAGTGGTGCTGTAAAGTGTAGGGTTGCAAAATAAACGAGGGTTGTGTAAGGTCAGAAATAATAAAAATTCCTCCCCTTCCAAAGCAACAAGCAGGACAAACAAATAAAAATAAAAAGTAATATGGTTATGGTATATGCGTAGATATTCATAAATTAGACTTTTAAAATAAGGACGGGTGATCTCTGGGTGATTTACAGTAAATCAGAAATGATTTCTGACTCCTAATTCATAGAATCATAGAATCATAGAGTTGGAAGAGACCACAAGGGCCATCCAGTCCAACCCCCTGCCAAGCAGGAAACACCATCAAAGCATTCCTGACAGATGGCTGTCAAGCCTCTGCTTAAAGACCTCCAAAGAAGGAGATTCCACCACACTCCTTGGCAGCAAATTCCACTGCCGAACAGCTCTTACTGTCAGGAAGTTCTTCCTAATGTTTAGGTGGAATTTTCTTTCTTGTAGTTTGAATCCGTTGCTCCGTGTCCGCTTCTCTGGAGCAGCAGAAAACAACCTTTCTCCCTCCTCTATATGACATCCTTTTATATATTTGAACATGGTTATCATATCACCCCTTAACCTTCTCTTCTCCAGGCTAAACATACCCAGCTCCCTAAGCCGTTCCTCATAAGGCATCGTTTCCAGGCCTTTGACCATTTTGGTTGCCCTCTTCTGGACACGTTCCAGCTTATCAGTATCCTTCTTGAACTGTGGTGCCCAGAACTGGACACAATACTCCAGGTGAGGTCTGACCAGAGCAGAATACAGTGGTACTATTACTTCCCTTGATCTAGATGCTATACTCCTATTGATGCAGCCCAGAATTGCATTGGCTTTTTTAGCTGCTGCATCACACTGCTGACTCATGTCAAGTTTGTGGTCAACCAAAACTCCTAGATCCTTTTCACATGTACTGCTCTCAAGCCAGGTGTCTCCCATCCTGTATTTGTGCCTTTCATTTTTTTTGCCCAAGTGTAGTACTTTACATTTCTCCTTGTTAAAATTCATCTTGTTTGCTTTGGCCCAGTTGTCTAATCTGTTAAGGTCATTCTGAAGTGTGATCCTGTCCTCTGGGGTGTTAGCCACCCCTCCCAATTTGGTGTCATCTGCAAACTTGCTCAGGATTCCCTCAAGCCCATCATCCAAGTCATTGATAAAGATGTTGAACAAGACTGGGCCCAAGACAGAACCCTGTGGCACCCCACTAGTCACTACTCTCCAGGATGAGGAGGAGCCATTGATGAGCACCCTTTGGGTTCGGTCAGTAAGCCAGCTACAAATCCACTGAATGGTAGCATTGTCTAGCCCACATTTTACCAGCTTCTTTACAAGAATATCATGGGGCACCTTGTCAAAGGCCTTGCTGAAATCAAGATAGGCTACATCCACAGCGTTCCCTTCATCTACCAGGCTTGTAATTCTGTCAAAAAATGAGATCAGATTAGTCTGACATGACTTATTTTTCAGGAACCCATGCTGACTTTTAGTGATCACAGAGTTTCTTTCTAGGTGCTCACAGACTGTTTGCTTAATGATCTGCTCTAGAATCTTTCCTGGTATTGATGTCAGGCTGACTGGGCGGTAATTGTTTGGGTCCTCTCTTTTCCCCTTTTTGAAAATAGGGACAACATTTGCCCTCCTCCAGTCTGCTGGAACTTCGCCTGTTCTCCAGGAATTTTCAAAGATTATTGCCAGTGGTTCTGAAATCACCTCTGCCAGTTCTTTTAATACTCTTGGATGTAGTTCATCTGGCCCTGGAGACTTGAATACATCTAAACTAGCCAAGTATTCTTGTACTACTAATTGCTTCACATTAACAACAGCAAAATGACTCTCTGCACTCAGCCCAGCCCAAATTTTATTGATGAAATGAAGAGAGCATGTGGTAACCAGGGCTGGGTTTTGTTTTTGTTTTTAAATGGAAAGCTATGCATTCTAATCAGTTCTGGTACTCAAAACAAATTCCTAGGATGAAAATTGTTTAATTTCATGTGCATGGCTTTTATACCAGGCTCTTATTGGTAGATCTTGGGGTTGTAGAAAGCAACAACAATGTACAACCAGCAAATCTGAAGTCTGCCCAGCTCCGGTGTAGTGGTTAGGGTGTCAGATTAGGATCTGGGAGTCCAAGGTTCAATGCCTGCTCAGGCATGAACCCTACAGGGTGGCCTTGGGCCAATCACTATATCTCAGCCTAACCTACATCACAGGGGGAAATGGAGGTATGTAAGCCACCTTGAACTCTTTGGAGGAAATATGGGATATAAATGTAATAAACAACAAATAATGCAGGTTCAACGCCTAAGACAGAACCTGCCAGGGCATGACAAAGCACCAGTTTCCCTTTGTATGTTCCGTGCAGTTCCTTCACCAGGTAGTTGAGTTAGATGGTGATATGGGGCACATGCCCAGACCTCCCATTCTCCACACTGGCACAGTATATTGCCTGTCAACAGTCTTATTCAGAGAGAGAAGAAGAGTTTGGATTTGATATCCCGCTTTATCACTACCCGAAGGAGTCTCAAAGCAGCTAACATTCTCCTTTCCCTTCCTCTCCCACAACAAACACCCTGTGAGGTGAGTGGGGCTGAGAGACTTCAGAGAAGTGTGACTAGCCCAAGGTCACCTAGTAGCTGCATGTGGAGGAGCGGAGACGCGAACCCAGTTCCCCAGATTACAAGTCCATCGCTCTTAACCACTACACCACACTCCCTTGGGCCTTAGGAAGATTCCTCTGCATTTGGGTACTGCAAGCATAAACAAGTGACATTGTGAGAGGAGAGGATTAGTGTCTGTTTCATAACCTGCTAGCATTCATATATGAGGAAATCAGGAAGCTGAGGGCTAATCAGGAACAGGGCAATAAGTTGGATGCAGAACAAACCAGTTCCTTAAAGCCAATTTCAGTGTCAGGTGGTGGGGAAATGGGAACTGCTACAGACAAATCCTCCAGAGACAAACCGAACATTTTACAAGTACACAAGGTGTCTTTTTTTTCCTTGAAAGGAAAACACTTAAAAGAGTTCATGCTGGTTCAGAGATTGATTGCCTGAATTCAACAGCTAAGTAAACTACATTACACCTCAGGCTGCGTCAACCGCTGCAATCTCTGTCGCAGAGCTGCTCTGCCTAAGGTTGAATGACATACTATACCTTTAAAGCACATTACAAGTACATTCTTTCCCTCAAAGGATTCTGGGCACTGTAGTTTACCCTTCACAGATTTGCAATTCCAGCAACCCTTAACAAACTGCACTGTTCAAAATTATTTGAGGGAGGAAATGTGTTTTGAATGTGCTTTAAAGGTATAAGGTGTACACAGCTGGACTAAAGCATGTTAAGGCAATAACCAAGAAAACTGCCCACTAAACATTCTGATAATGGATTCTGGAAAGACAGTTAAATATCTTGTATTTAAATTTGATAAACCAATATCCTGCACTCGTCCTCATCACATCCCAAACAAGCAATGATCCAACTTTGGTGTCACCCACTTCAGGTGGGTTCCCAACAGTGGCAACAAGCATGCCTCTTTTATAACCTGCTTGAATTATACGTAAGTTTGGTTAAGAATGTAGGAAGACCAATACGTGTGAAGTAATTTAGACTTCAATGTTGTGTACTCCCCTCTGCACACAAGAGCTAGCTCCAGAACAGGTATCATAGTGTTCAGCCTGTGTCTCAGGAAAATCCCCTGACTTGGCAAGCCTGCTCTGAGAAAAAGAGTATGAAGGAAATGAGTTCATGTGACTTTTTAGTTATACAATAACAGCACTCCAGGGCATTGCTAACCTCTGCCAACGTCATCCCAGTGCACTTCAGTAAAGGAAACAAAGCTGGATAATAGTGCTAGGTTTGTCTTCTCTGGCAACCTGATTGAAACTGGCAAAATATATTCTTAAAAGAATTAATCTTTTGCATTTATTTTGTGCCTGTTGTCTTTGTCCATGGAGTTTTCTTGGCAGGGATACTGGAGTGGCTTGCCAGTTCTTGCTGCAGGTGGATTGGATTCCATGATCACTGCAGATGGTGACAGCAGTCACAAAATTAAAAGACGCCTGCTTCTTGGAAGAAAAGCAATGACAAACTTAGACAGCATCTTAAAAAGCAGAGACATCACCTTGCAGACAAAGGTCCATATAGTTAAAGCTATGGTTTTCCCAGTAGCGATGTGTGGAAGTGAGAGCTGGACCATAAAGAAGGCTGATCGCTGAAGAATTAATGCTTTTGAATTATGGTTCTGGAGGAGACTCTTGAGAGTCCCATGGACTGCAAGAAGATCAAACCTATCCATTCTGAAGGAAATCAGCACTGAGTGCCCACTGGAAGGAAGCTGAGGCTCCAATACTTTGGCCACCTCATGAGAAGAGAAGACTCCCTGGAAAAGACCCTGATGATGGGAAAGATTGAGGGCACAAGGAGAAGGGGACAACAGAGGACGAGATGGTTGGACAGTGTTCTCGAAGCTACGAACATGAGTCTGACCAAACTGTGGGTGGCAGTGGAAGACAGGAGTGCCTGGTGTGCTCTGGTCCATGGGGTCACGAAGAGTCGAAAACAACTAAACAACAACATTTATTTTGTGACAAGTTACCTTCATTGTATTTATGGATCAACTTGAGGCAGAGCTTTTTCAGCACGAGGGCCACAATCCTGAGATTTTGTCCTTTTGGCAAATCTCCACCCAAATCTTTGCTTAAGTCTTCTTGAAGTGGCTTCTGGCATAGCCAGCTACCATTTGCTTGTGTGTTCTCCTTGTTAGAAACCAAGGGAAACCAACCCTATTAACGCAAGCCCTTGCCTTCTCACTCTGAGTTGGCACAAATTTGTACATTCATGACAACCGAGACCACGGCAATCAAAAGAATCCATCAGCTTTAATAAAGGTCTGCCAAGCCTCACGGAAGGCAGAGGTGAACATGTCCTTGCACTCTGAATGTCTCTCTCCCATCTCTGTTGCTCAAATCTAGAGTTCCCAGCAATTAAACAAGAATTTGGCATGGCTGAACATTCATTAACATTTCATGTTGATATTTTAGAGTCACAGGGAGCCAGAGCACCATTTATTTCAGTGAGGATGGCATTTGTCCTACCTGTTGGCAGAACATTGGCAGGGCTGGCAGGCTGGCACAGATGCATGATTAGGCTAAGGGTGTCAAGCTCTTGCCAAGGGATTGGTGGTGGTGGGGTCACTCCTGTTACAGTGAAACCCTTGTTCTGGTTCCTTTAACTTTCTTTGCAACTTAGGAAATTGTTTCCTTAGATTCATGTTTATCGGAGGAAGCCCAGCAAATCACCTATTTCAATCTCCAGCCCTGAACCACATTTTAGACCTGTGCAGCTTTAGGGCTTCAATAGATGCATAATGAAAACAGAAATCAACTGGTGAAGTTTTCGCCAGCACCGCATCTCCATGCTGGTAGGAAAAGTTTAGTCTGTTAATTTCTGTATACTAATTCAAGGTACAGAATGTCTGTCCATAAAAAAAGAGTTTGTCCAATCATTTTAATTAATTCATTCATTTTTCCCCTTCCACTGATGAACTGCTGTTGTAGTTAATATTTTGTCTCTCACCCTATCCTGAATAAGATTGCCACTTTTCCTTTACAGAAACTTTAGGCTGTGTACACACTTCATGTTTACTCTGTACCCAGTGTGCTCTCACAGCTGGTTTGGGAAGCGATGAAAACACAATGTTAGCCACAATCCATATGTATTCTGCATTTAGCTTGTCATGAAATCTCAGGGGTACCTTGCATCTTACTTTTCCAACCCAAAGAGTCATACAATATTGAGAAAAGCCAGTGTGGCAAAATGGTTAGGCAAAATCCCCACTCAGCCATGAAGCTCACTGGGTGAACTTGGGCCAGTCACCATCTCTCTGCCTGCCCTACCTCACAGGGTTGTTGTGATGATGAAATGGGGAGGAGGAGAACCATATACACCACTTTGAGATCCTTGGAAGATAAAGGTGGCATATAAATGAAATAAATAAAGTGGATCTTGCTTTGTTTTACATACACATAATGCAAGAAACCTATTCGGGTGTTCACCCCTCACATCATTATTAAAATCTAAGTCATGTTCTAAATCACGTGGGGAGCCTAAAAGTAAAAAGCAGACTCCCCTTTTCAGATTTTTCTCCAACTCACTGGAATCAGAAGCAGTATACCTCTGAGCACCAGTTGCTTGGAAACAATAGCAAGGCGGGGCTACTGATCTCATGTCCTGCTTGTTCACTTCTCAAAAGCATCTCTTTGCACACTGTGTGAAACAGGATGCTAGACTTTGAGGCTTTTGGTCTGATCCAGCAGGGCTTTTCTTATGTTCTTAAGTGGGAGTGGGATTGGCAAGGCTATGATGGTTGAGGTGGGGCCAGCAAGTGTTGGAAATGAAGCAACTCATGGATAGTAATAATGCTGGAAGAAAAAAATGAATTGCCCAGAGCATTAGCCATTTGTATGTCTTTGATCAACCCACTCAATAAAGTGTTGGGGTTGTCAGTTGGTGGTCTTTGATTCTGAGATGCTGCCATGGTTCATCATTGGTATGCATTTCACTGTAACCCAGTTCATCAAAAGCACAGGTAGTGATTAGCATCCCTTTTTAAAGAGCTTAAGAAGGGAATGGTGCATCCATGCTAAAAAGCCATTTGGTCTTTATTAGGGATTAACTCTCAGTATAAAATGAAGATTGCTTTAAGGATCTTACAGAAATTACTTTGATGCCAACACTAAAGACTAACATTCAATCCAATCCATGGCAAAACATCAGGGAACTGCATTTCTTGTTACAGCTCTTAAAAAACAACCATTATTGCAGGCTTTATAATCAATGTACATGGAGAGACAACTCACCAATAAAAATATCCTTAGAGAACATTTGCTAGGATACTGTTCTGTGATCTGCCTGCTGTCTTTTCAGGCTATGGCCCATGAACTTTACCATTAAACTACTTGATTGTTCTGTCAGCCCTTGTTTCCCAAAAGGCACACCCCTAGCATCATTCAAAGCAAGCTTATTAACATGCCACATTTCATGGAAGCTGTCAGAGTGGAACACATCATAAAGAATGCAAGGACCAGTAGAAGGAGTCTCCGATGATTTGTCTTGGCAGATCTATTGATTTGATCAAACTGTAAGCTGCACATTATGCTGGGTTCACTTTGCTGCTAACGCAGTTTCTACAGTCCCACATTGGGACTGCCTTTGTAGCTAGAATTACATCTGTAATACAGCCTCCAGCAGCTTCTTCTTTATATTTACATGCTGGGGCAACATTGTGGAACACAGGGACTCTTAGCTATTTGATGGCCACATGTGTGGACCTAGTTAATTGGGAAATACATTAGCTATCCAGCAAACCAACGCAGCATCTGGTGGGAGTCTCCAGAAACTAATTACTCTGCCAGGACTGTTGCTGCGAGAGCTGGACCATAAAGAAGGCTGATCGCCGAAGAATTGATGCTTTTGCATTATGGTGCTGGAGGAGACTCTTGAGAGTCCCATGGACTGGAAGAAGATCAAACCTATCCATTCTGAAGGAAATCAGCCCTGGGTGCTCACTGGAAGGACAGATCCTGAAACTGAGGCTCCAATACTCCCTGGAAAAGACCCTGATGCTGGGAAAGATTGAGGGCACAAGGAGAAGAGGACAACAGAGGACGAGCTGGTTGGACAGTGTTCTCGAAGCTACCAACATGAGTTTGACCAAACTGCGGGAGGCAGTGGAAGACAGGTGTGCCTGGCGTGCTCTGGTCCATGGGGTCACGAAGAGTCAGACATGACTAAACGACTAAACAACAACAACAGTAAGTGAAAAGTTAAGAACCACAAGTTTGAAGAGGAAGCAGAAGCAGCCAGTAGCTACAATGGGGATGGAAGCCAGAGGGAGATGGCAGTGACTCTGGTTCCTCCTCATCACTACTGTCCTGTCCACTCATCACCTGCCAACAGTGATCTCTGCAGTTCACCTGCTGATGTCCTTGGTGTTCAGCTCACTGCACTTTGCTTCTGATGAATGCTGCACCCCATCTCCTGCTATTCCAGGAAAAGGAACTTGCCAACATCCAAGGTTCCTCTGGAGTGGGTTGCTTCATAGAGCACAGGTAAACTGAATATAACCAAGAGGATGGAGGTAAAGGCCAAAGACCTAAAGATGTTTGGGTATGAGGTAAAAGAGGATCATTCCCCAGTGAACAGCAGCTGCTTGTGAGTTTCTCCTAGGCACCTCTGGCCACTGTGAAAAATGCCAGGGGATGCTGAAGCAGGTAGGTTTTAGCTCTGATCCTCCAGGGTTCTTATCTTCACAAAAACACCACAGTTCTCATTATAATCAGCTAGAATGAGAAGGAAATGTGTAGAGAATTGCTCCATGTTTAGCCAAGAACTTGTTGCCAGGAGATAGAAGAATAACCTGAAAATATCCAGCTTTCTCTTGAAGATGAGAAAAGTTTGTGATCAGAGACTCAGGACTGTTGATTCAGAAGGAAGATGTGTAACCAGAACAAAATTCACAAAGTAGTTTGTGTGGAGCTGTCCCACCACACAGTGACATTTAGGCTGCAGCCTCAACCCATTTAACTGCAAACGGGTGAACAAATGAGACTTCCTTTGAAGTGAGCAGTATAGACCCATAGTATAAAGGTATTCCAACCTACTCTCTCTAATCTTTATAATGGAGATGTGGGCTTGATTGCACAATTTAGGCATGCCATTACTCTAGAAAGAGTGTTGCTCAACTCAATGATCTAAGACAGGGGTGTCAAACTCAAATTCATCGGGGGCCGCATCAGCAGTTTGGTCACCCTCAAAGGGCCGGTTGTATCTGTAGGACTATGTGTCCACTCTTTATTGTCATAAATTATTGTCACTGCATTCAATTATTACTGTTTTTTGTAATAATGTAAGTAATAACTAGCTCTGAAAGCAGAAACATAGTCAGAATAATGGCAAGTAGATATTCAAATGTACAATTATTGTACAATTTATTGAAAAATGATTTTTGGTAACTGCACTGGGTGGTGGAGGCTCGCTAGGGTTTCATGCAGGACCTTTGCAGAGCTACTAGTACCTGGAGATACTGGGGTCCTTCTGCATGCAGGACAGATGTTCTACCAGTGAGCCACCACCCTTCACCAAAGGGACTGGCTGAGGTTGACTCACTGAAGCTGCTCTCCCGGTTCCAGGGTTTAAGGGCCAGAAGTATAAAGCAGCATCCTATGTTTCTGAGGAGAGGGAGAGGGAGAGGGAGAGGGAGAGGGAGGAAGGAAGGAAGGAATAAAGAAAGAAAGAAAAGAGGGAGTGGGAGGGAGAGAGGAAGGAAGGAAAGAGGGGAGAGAAAGAATAGTAGGAAATAAGGGAGAGAATAAAGAAGGAAAGAAAAAGAAAGAGGGAGAGAAGACGGAAAGGGAGAAAGAAGGAAGGAAGTAGAGGGAAAGAAAGAATAAGAATGAGGGAGAGTAAGAAAGTTGGGAAGGACGGAAGGAAGAAAGGAAGGAAGGAAGGAAGGAAGGAAGGAAGGAAGGAAGGAAGGAAGGAAAGAGGGAGCAGGAGGGAGAGAGGAAGGAAAGAGGTGAGAGAAAGAAGAGTAGGAAAGAAGGAATAAAGAAGGAAAGAAAAAGAAAGAGGGAGAGAAGACAGAGATAAAGAAGGAAGGAAGGAGAGGGAAAGAAAGAATAAGAACGAGAGAGAGGAAGAAAGAAAGGGAAGGGGGGGTCGCCGCCTTGATTCAGCGCCAGAAAAGAGCGCGAAGGGACCCAGGGGCAAAAAGCATTTCCCCGGCCCCAGCTGTTTGTCGGCGTTTTGTTGGCGCGGCGCTTCAGCAGCAAGGTCCCACTGCTGGGTCCCGCTGGCTGGGGCGCTCGGCGGGCCACATGACGAGGTCTGGCGGGCCGGATTTGGCCCCCGGGCCTTGTGTTTGACACCCGTGATCTAAGAGAAACCGTGAGCTGCCATGTGTTGTCTCCAAGGCAATGCAACACATCATGAGGCAGAAGAAGACCCAGTTCCCAGGAAGGAATGCCCAGCTTCAGACTAGGAGCTATCCACAGGATAGGTATTCTCATGAGTAGCTGGACTTTCCCCACCCATAGCTGCCAAGTTATCCCTTTTTTTAAGGGATTTTCCCTTATGCTGAATAGGCTTCCTCGCGAGAAAATTGAAAACTTGGCAGCTATGTCCCCACCTCTGTTTAAATTTGTAATGGGTAGGCAGGACTGATTGTGGGGAAGCCTTCATAGTCCCGTGCAGTCTTAGATGGCAGCTGGTTGGAATCCTGACCCTTGGCTACCTCCCTTAATTGTGTTAGGGAAGCTTGAAACTCCTCTCCTAAGTTGGTTTGATCATTGCTGCACCACTGGTGCCTAAGAGCATCCAGGCTGATTCCTGGCCTTCTACTGCTGGTGAGATGGTACTGTCAATCTGCTCAAATAAAGCTTGGCTCCTTTACTTACAAGGAAGTGCACCTGCTGTTGGTCTTGGGCAGGAGCCAGGCCAATGTATTGCCTTTTGTTCTTTTCTTCACCTGTGTCTTGACTCTATCCTGACACACAGAAGGAAATTTAAGTCACACAGGTGGTATTTCTCAAGATGAAGATAGGGCTCGTGTTTGGCCCAACTAACCTCAAGGCCTTGGGGCTACCAAAATAGAAATGAATAGGTGTGTTATAAGTAAGATCATTATTTGGGACCCAAAATCAATCCAGTTGTGTTGATGGTAGCAACTTTTACAGTTTACTAAACAGAAGACGGAGGAGGAGGAGGCCTCTGCCAAGCGTGGCTCTCCCACATTACAAAGAATATTTATTTATTTTTATTTAATGCAACAATTTATATATCACTTAATTGCGATCATTTCTAAACGGTGTACAAGTGACTCAATAAAATGAGAATGAAAATCAGTTAAAATGATAAAATCAGAATTCAGTGAAAAAGCCTGCTGGCAAGAAAGAAAGAAAGAAAGAAAGAAAGAAAGAAAGAAAGAAAGAAAGAAAGAAAGAAAGAAAGAAAGAAAGAAAGAAAGAAAGAAAGAAAGAAAGAAAGAAAGGATTATAGATAAATAGAGGTATTCATTAGATGCCAGAAGTTCAAGAAGGAGAGGGCCTGTCTGATCTCAACTGGGAGTTCCATTGAATTATGAATGTGTGCAAGACAGAGTCACTTGCACATATCCACTAGCCTCTGAAACTTTTGATAGATACTACTTTTTATTGTTTCTTCTATTTTTTTCTGTTTTTCTTACTCTAGACTATATTATTGCAATCTGCCCTAAGAATTTATGGTGAAAGGCAGGTAATAAATCTTATGAATGCATAACTAAATATGGATCCATGAGCACTCCCACAGCCATATACTTTGATCAGTACTTCCTGAAGTTGCCAACTTTTGAACCTTCTCTTGTCCCTTTGGCAGCCATTTGATTGGCAGCAATTTGCAGGTGATCGTGTTTAGTTCACTGCCAAGAAAGCCTCACCTGCTGATTTCTGAAGATCAAATCTATGTCAGAGAGACAAAAGCAAAGCTAGGCTAGTTCCCCCAGCCCTGGCCCTCAGCTTAGTTGGCAACCTCAGCTGCTATAGTATCAGGTGTTTCCAAGTCCTCCATGTACATACAAAATGACCACAAATGTGCTTATTTCAGTATGTGCAATGTAAGATATTGGCCAAGTCTTGTTAAGCATGCATTGGAATGAGCATTTCACCTGGAAACGATTCCAGCCCTAAAGCCATCTACTAGTGATGCTTGGTTGATTTAATACTACTTAGACGCAGGAAATTGTGACAGAAGGGGTTCTGCTGTGAGCCAGCACACCATGCAGAAGCATTAAAATACACCAGCATCAGGAGAAACAAAGTGTGCATCCAGGCTGAAAAGCCCATGACCTGAAATGACATCGGGAGGAATTTATGCATGCAAAGCTAGACATATGTTTCGTTCGTAAGGCATGGCTGGGCCCTCTCATTGCTTTGACACAGTACACTGTGTGATGGAAATCACAGAGAAAAGATTAACTCTCAGGACATTGAATGTTGAATCATGAGTATGCAAGGTCAACAAGCTATTGGCTTAATACGGAATAAATGTTCCAAAAACCATGTGGACACGGATGCCGTAGTTCTGTAGTGTCTATGTTATTTAAATGTATAGAATAGGTATAGTCAGAGGAGGAAAGGATTTCTGCAAAATGAATGAACCCATCTTGCCCATCCAAAAAGTCTACACTGGATTTTTTAATTCATTTCACTTATAGCCCACCTTTCTTCTATCATTGAACTCGAGGCAGTGCACAGATGGCAGTTCCTCATCTAGTCAGTCACCGAGCAAACCTACATCTATTTAGCTCAACCTATGTTGTTTTCAGAGCATGCCTTGGTGTCATTTTATTAAGTGCTGTTAGAACTAGGCACATTAACTGGATTTGCACCCGTGGTTTGGGATAGATACCTGTACCTTTAAGCAGGATCTAAACCAGAAGTAAGCTTGGAATTGACCAGGCCCCATCTGCAAGGAATATCTTGCTCATGCTAGGCAGGGAAACAACACTTTAATACAAAATGTAAGAATTACCAGGTATGTGGTTCATGCTAGATCCAAAGATTATACCTGTGTAGAAAGAGAAGGGGAAGTGTCTAAAAGTATGTGGGTAAAGTAACATCCAAGGGACAGAACTGGGCAATTAAGGCAGTGAAACAAAGCATGCACATTTCTCTTCAAACATGAATGCAGACTAGAGTACCATCACCTCCTTTTTGTTTCCCATGGCAGCTATTTTGAGTTGGCACTCACAGCAATTTGATACATGTACAGTACCAGCACTTCATTTTTTACTATTAAAAAAAAAGCACTGCCTCTGCATTTAGTCTCTGCACAAAGGAACATAGGAAGCTGCCTTATACCAAGTCAGACTATTAGCATATCTAGCTCAGTATTGTCAAGACCAGCTGGCAGTGGCATTCCATGGTTTCAGGCAGGAATATTTCCCAGCCCTACCTGGATTGAACTGGTTGTCCAGAATGTAGCAGCATGTTTTTCTGATTGGGGCCAATTGCACATAGCATATAACACTGACCTTATGAGAACACACTGAATGCTAGTTTCCATGCTAAATTAATCATTTCTAGATCTAAATCGGGCCTATTCTAGGACATACCTTTTCCCATATGTGCCCTGACCTGTGTTTGTGTGTGCTCTCGCTTCCGTCACAGTGTTCTGATGCACCAGAAGCAGTTTAGTCATGCTGGTCGCAGAAAGTCATCTGTGGATAAACACTGCACCCCATAGTCACCTTTGACTGGATTAAACCGTCCTTTACCTTTTTACCTACCTTCCCTGCATTATTTAAGATCACTGAGTGACATGAGGCGAGTCCAGCTAGCAGCAGGACCAGGATGTGTGTTTGATGGTGGGCACCCATATTGTGGAATTTTGGCTCCAACTAATAGATGCTCTCATACTACAAAAATGAACAAGAGCTGTGTTGGGTCATTTGCAGCACCTCTATCCATGCAAGATCACCAGCAAGGGAAGATCATCCTGGCCCCAGCTGGATACAATAGCCAGTTTACAACTCACTACATGGTTCTATCAGTGTTAAACTGATCTCCTTTCTCTTGACTTCACTTCTTTTCCTTGGATATCTTGTTTTTTAGTTTATAAACCCGAGGACAGGGTCTGTTCACCATTAAAAAATATATATCAATGTGAACCACTCGGGAGATATTCAATATTCATGTGAAAAGCAGGGTAGAACTATAATTAATTAATCCATTAATTTTGCCCACTTGCAATCTTGCTTGCTTGCTTACTGGCAACACTACAGATTGGCACCCTACACAAAAGTGGAATATACCACAAAAAGGCATACCTGACACTTGAACAAAGTGTGTTTTAATGGTTATGTGAAGCTTATTTAATTTATGACAACAACAAAAGACCAAGGCAGAGAAGAAGTTGATTGTTGAATGTAATCACCATTGAATTATAGCAATATGCACCATTTAGTTCCGAAAAGCTGGTGTAGTGCAATGACTATAGCTGGTCTGGGGAACCCGTGGCCCTCCAAATGTGTTTGGATTCCAGCTTCCATCAGCCACAGCCAGTATAGGCAAATGGTCAGGGATGATAGTTGGCATCCAACAACATCAGAGGGCAACAGGTTCCTTGTCCCTGGACTAGAGCGTTGGGCTTATTTGTGGACTGGCTGGATGCAGAGAAGTGGTGAGAGGCACCAGCTGGGGAACCCCCACAGAAAAACCCTGGCGAAGAAGGTTCGGAGCCAGGGGGTTGGTGATGGGGTGACAGTGAGTGGTCAGAGGGAGAAGAGAGAGCAGATTGGGAGGAGGAGGTGTCAGAAGCTGAAGAGGTAACAGGGTTTAGTGAGCAGGAAGAGTGTGTGGCAGGGAGCAGTCCAGAATCAGAGGCAGAATCAGAGCCTGGAAAGGAGGGGGGCCAAGAGGCAGAGATGGGTCAGGCTGGTAAAGAAACCATGGTGTCTTCCCTTCCTGCTGTGACCAGCTCCCCTCCCCTTTGGTCTGCCAGAACCAGAAGAGGTTTGAAGGAGCAGAGACAGACAAGGTAACAGAGTCTCAGGCTGCTTGGGAAGGATGCAGGGGAGGAGGAGACAACTGTGGGAAGGCGGGAAGCTTCAGTCCTCACAAGTGTCTCATAGGGGCAAGATCTACTGGGACAACTTGCGGTGCTCACTAGGCCTGGCCTCCTGAGCCAACTTTAGTCTTCTTGAATAAAGAGCTAACTGCACTGACACTCTGGGGTGGTTTTTTTTTGTTTGCTGATCTACTCCTAATCCACCACTCCTGACAGAAACTCAGATGCAATCCCCACTTGGCCATGAAGCCCACCAAATGGCACATCCCTCTCTCTCAGTCTCACTTCTCTCACATGACTCTTGTGAAGGTTAAAATCTTGCTTCAAACTTCACGGGGGAAATGAGTAATTTAATAATTATCTTCAAAGGAAGTTTTATTTGTATTTCTGCATTCAAAAATCAAAGCTTCCCCTCCCCCCCAAAAGTCATTCTTAGTATTATTTAATGGAGAACGTTTGATAAGAATAACAAGGCAGAGACCGTAACTCAATGAGCAGAGGAAATGCTTAGCACTTTAAAAATCCCCAGTTCAATCCATGACATCTCCAGTTTAAAAAAAACAAAAAACGAGCTGAGGTAGGAAGGGATGTGGAAGACCTGGAAGGCCACAGCCAGTTATAGAGCAACAATCCCAGGCCACATAGACCACAAGACTGATTCATTTAAGAAAGCTTCATATTTCCCAATCAGGAGTTTCACAACAACCTAACAGCTTAATGCCTCTGGAATCAGAGAACTGACTATATAATGCACATTTATTATCTGTATAATTTATCAAAGGATAAAAACATTTCTGAACAGTAATGATTGGGTTTTGAAATAGTGGTACCCATGACAACTGGAGCACTTTCCCATTTGTTATTATGCATCGCTACATACATTGGTAAGAGTCATGCCTTAGTACAGTACAGTAATTCTCAAATTGTTCCATACCATGAGAGAGTTGCTGGGAAACACCTGCACTATGTGCCCATGTGGAAAGAAATTATATTTAAAATCCTATACCGATGGCACTACAACTCAATCTGGGTTTTTAGGGTGAGGAAGGAAGTGGGAGTGGGTGATTGACTGATGCCCTCCACAAGGAGGGAGTAATGCCCCTCCCCACCCTCTCACTATATATAAGCATGTGGTGACTTCTGTTTCAGTGTATCTGAAGAAGTGTGGATGCACACGAAAGCTCATACCAATGACAAACTTAGTTGGTCTCTAAGGTGCTGCTGGAAGGAATTTTTTTATTTTGTTTTGACTACGTCAGACCAACACGGCTACCTACCTGTAATGAGAATGCCAGTTCACCTTCATAAATATGAAAGAATACACATATTTTGTCCCAAGAATAAGAAAGGAGCTGTCATGTGAAAAAGCAGGTCCCACTGCAATTATTTATTTTTGTATATCCTTTGATACTGAGGCCTACTTCCTACTAGTGAGGTAAATCTGTGTCTTGGCTGTAGTGCTTCAGACTTCAAGGAAAAGTAGCAGAATGCTGCATATAAATAAATACCAAACTTTTTAAACAAACTTTCACAAATAAAACTAGTTATTGGGGATAAGAGTTCTAGATTAGTTTTCTCCTTCGGATGTTATGTTTTCTATGTATTGGGATATTTATTTATTTCCATGGAGGAGCATTTAGTCACATGACATTCCTCCACACCTACACTATGTAGTGATACATCTCAGACACAAAGTACCCGATGACTGCCAAAAGTACCTATATTTTAAGATGTACAGTATGTCATATGTTGAACAATGCAAATACTGTTCATTTGACCTTTGTCATTTGGTGGATGTTTGGGCCATGATTCTGTCCAGCCATGTTTACAATTCAACCTGTTTTGCACATAATCACTCAGCCCTCTTCCAACTTGGCAGCTGAGAGCTTTGTGTAATGAGGGGTTTTACTTCTGCACTGTTCACAAAACACACACTTAATTCTCCATGGCAACCATCCAGTCATCCATACAGGCACCATCCCACACAAGTGTTTACTAGAAATATGAAATGCTTTGATGAAAATTACCTTGGGTAACAGAGAACCAGCAGGAAGCCACCATTGAGAGGAGGACTCTTCATAGCTTTTCATTGTGATCCTCGGTTCACACAACGCTGGTCTGTCCTTGGACTGGTTTTGAAGCAGTACACTGTGAATTGGATAAATGAGGACACAACTTTCCAGGCTGAACCAGAAATCTCATTGCCTGAGGCTGGCAGGCCCAGGAAGAGATGGGAAAGCTCAGTGGTAGAAAGCACATGCTTTGCATGCAGAAAGTGCAAGTCCAATCACTAGCATCTCTAGTTTAAAAACACAAAAAAATAGGTAGCCGGTGATGGGAAGTGCTCAATGCTGACCATTGACCCTGCTGACTGGGGCTGACAGGAGTTGTCATTTTTAAATGTCTTTTAGATGCTCTGTTTTTAAAGTTTTTATTTTTCACTAGTATCATGAGGCCCGTTAAAATAACGGGTGCTAGAGCAGTCCCACCTCAGAGTAATTGAGTACGGAACAACATCTGTGATGGAAAACTCACGGACTTTAAATGCTGGAGAAAGAATTGCACACTGCAATGCACAGCCTCTTGCAACAGTTTCATCTGCATTAAGTGTGGTACTTATCTCTTTGCAGAAAAATTTTGCTGTGGCGGCGGGCGGGTGGTTTGTGTGTATGTATGTATGTGTGTGAGAGAGAGGGGGGGAGAGAGAGGGAGAGAGAGAGAAGCGAGCGGGGCTTCTCCGGGACGCGCTGCCTCCGCGAGCGAAGGGAAAAAGAAGCAGCCGTGAGAGGGTAAAGTTGCGGCTGCGCTTCCCTCCAGTCGAGCGGGGAGTGGCGGCCAGACGGCAACACGGACGACTCCGGGGAGCTTGAAGGGTGGGAGGGCGAGGGAGGGAAGGAGGCAGGCAGGAGGTCCGACATGGGGCAACTTCCCCTTCCCCTCCCCAAACCGTCGGACTCTCCCCCCCTCCCCAAACCGTCGCCAATTTCCCTCACAATTTTGTCTCCTTTCCTCTTCGTACACTACCCCCCTTCTCATAACTCCACCTTTCTTTACTTTTTCTTGAGGGGGGTATCCCCAATTAGGTCCTCTCAACACCGTTCAGGGTTATTTTTTTTTAGAGGCTCGTGGGGGAGGGAGGGAGGAGGAGCTCGTGGTGCATGCTGGGAGATGTAGTCCTGCAGTGGCAGGAGAGGCGGCAGGGTCCGGACTGAGGCAAGTTCCTGAATGGGCAGCCCGGGGTGGTGGTGGCGCGGACAGAGTGAGAGCTGCTCCGAACCCAGAGAGGCTGAGCTCCCTTATGCACCGGCCAACACGCTCCGTCTCTGCGTTCCAAGTCCCAACAGCTGTCCGTGGGGCACATGCGCAGTAGCGCAAACCCAGGGACACAGGGACTGGACGCAGAGACACTTGGACTTTATTATATAGGATAGCACTGCTTTGCTACTTTGTTGCTTGCTGGCCTGGGTTCCTTTGGGAGGAAGGGTGGAACAGGAACTTGATAAAGAAATATAGTAATGGGCCACAAAAACTGAAAGGCACCATGTTGGATACCGCTGGAGTAGGGAATACTGGACTTAATGGACAAAGAGTCTCATGCAGTATAAGGCGGCTTTCTCTGTGTGCTCTCAGGTGCAATTGCTAATTACGTATCCAAAAATGACAGTGAAGTGTTCTGAGGCTGGAAATGCAGGGACAAGAGGTAGCAACACAGAATGCATAAAGCCAATATTCAGGGACAAGCTACCAAATGGACACAAAGGCACATAGCACAACCCTGATTACCAATTTTTCTGAAGCATCTTTGGAAGAGATCTTGCTGAGCAGAGAAGCAACAGTTGTGGAGGTGTGATTAGCTCTTTTTCCACTGGCCTCTTTTCCTCCACTACCATCACCCCCAAAGCTGCTTTTCCCTGCAAGGTTTGGAACTTGGGCAAAAGTGCTTAAAATTCCACTGAATTTTAATATGCAGTTTTCAAGTCAGGAAGCTGCTAATAGCAACAGAGGTCCTGTGGCATCTATAATTATGAGTTATTTCAGAATGCCGAAAGAGCCTGTAGTACAATCCTTGATTGTCCCCTTGAGACTGCAGGTAAGGGGTTACAGGTTTGAACACTCCCGTGTGTCTGTGCACACAAAAGCATTCAAGTATGCAATTTCTATCTGCAGTTTGAAGAGACCCTGTCTGGGAAAGACTGACCTATGGATTATCTATGCACATTTGAATCTGACTTCACACAGACTGAATTCTCTACACCAATGGCAAACTCCTTCTATGAGGTTGGACCCATGTGTGGCCAAAATGGCACCAGCCATTGGCAAGGAGGTTATTAACAGGCTCAGGAATATCCCAAGTTTTGCAGAATTGCAGCAATTATTAGAAAATAAACTGTAAGAGAGGAGAAACCTCAGAAACAGCCAAATGAGAACTGAACCATGTTTAGGGAACACAGAATGCTGATGGTTGAGGGTGGAACAGTAAACAGGGGTGGGCAGGTGGAATGGAAACTAGCTAGAACAGCAGATACAGGCAGTCAACCCTGCAACATTTTGTTATTGCAGGTCTCGCTTGTTCAACCAGAATTGATTATAGAATGCCCCGAAATTAGGAGCTTGAAGCTGGGCTCATTTCCTCACAGTGCTTCATTTTTAAATTTTCATGTTCATCTTCCACAGGCGCAAGAAATTGGTAATGATTTTTTTTTTGAAGTTAAATGTCTATCAGAACTTTTGAATTGCTGAAGACATGTAATGCTTGTTACCAAAAATAAAATGTATTACCCAGAATATGACTCTGGGAAGAGGAGAGGGACTGTTACAAGAGGATAATTCCAGTTTATTATTCTTGTAGTATTTTCTCATCTGTAGATACCTTTTAGGGCTCCCCCCACCTCACTCAGCAGGGTTCTAATTGTTGTTTGGATGTGAATGTACGTTTTAGCTTCTCCTAAATTAGTTTCCATTCAGTACAAATGTTCTCATTAAGAAGACATTTAACATGAGAAGAATATAAATGAGATTTGTGCTCACTAAGAAAGGTTTTTATACTGATCAAAGGAACTGTGAAGCAATACACACTATAACACTTAATCTTTAGCATTTCGAGAGCTCAGAGCTTTAGTTCTTTAGTCTTTCTGCAATAATTAGATGACCTAATGTCTTTTTATAACAACCCCCATAAGAAACAGTGATCACTGTGGTATTTCATGAAATGTTAGTTTCTGTATGAGGCACTCTGGCTTTTAGAAACCAAAGGACAACCTTGTTGTGAAGTGAAAGACTTAATATAATATAATATAATATAATATAATAATCTCATTCAAATAATGGGAGTATGCTTCTTCTTCTTCTTCTTCTTCTTCTTCTTCTTCTTCTTCTTCTTCTTCTTCTTCTTCTTCTTCTTCTTTTAAAAAAAGCGTTCACCTTTGCACATGTCTCATGAAGCGTCTTTCTTCTTCCAATAGCTGAGGGTGTACGTACATAGTTCTACTCCAGCGTGTCAGGACCTGAAACTGACTAAAACAGGATGTTGTGGTTAAGGTTTTCTGATCAGTTCTGCCTACTACAAGGTGGTCAGGTTGAAATGTTAGTAAATACAGAACATTCCTAAGCTGTGGTATTTGTTCTATAGAGAATTATGGAGCAGGATGTTACAGCATCAGAGGTGTCAATCAGGTTGTATGGACAGGCAACACTTTCTCAAACAGCTCAGCCTTGTCAATTCATGTTATCATTATCCAAGAAAAGCAGGGCATGCAACAAATTGTTTTTATTTTTACTGTTTAAAAATATTTGGGTCTGGGCTGCAACAGTATAAAATAATGGCTATGCTACAACTGCTCTGATTTGCTACTGGGCCTAGGATGCTGCCTCACACTGGATCAGACCATTGGACATCTAGCTCAGTATTGCCTACACAGGCTATCAGTAGCTCTCAGGGATTTCAGATGGAGTCTCTCCCAGTTGTACCTGGAGCTGTGGGGGATTGAACCAAGGACCTTCTGCATGTGAAGGAGATGCTCCACTACTGAGCTATGGCCTTTCCAACTTCCCTATTAAGTGGCACAGTAGTAGAGGCAAGCCCCCAATTTGTCTGCTCGCTACAGTAGACACATGGAGGTCTATGCAAATGCAGATATTGTGGAACTGAAGCTACCAACCCATGTTACAAGCATCCAACTTGCACCTACTACCATGCAAATGCTTGTAATGGGAGGGGCACTGGTGCCGACTCTGCTGACATTTTTGCGCTAGATTAAGACTGCTTGGGGACACGGGTGGCACTGTGGTCTAAACCACTGAGCCTCTTGGGCTTGCTGATCGGAAAGTCAGTGGTTTGAATCCCCGTGACGGGTTGAGCTAACGTTGCTCAGTCCCAGCTCCTGCTAACCTAGCAGTTCGAAAGCACGCCAAAGTGCAAGTAGATAAATAGGTACCACTCCGGCGGGAACGTAAACGGTGTTTCCGTGCGCTGCTCTGGTTTCGCTAGAAGTGGCTTAGTCATGCTGGCCACATGACCCAGAAAAACTGTCTGCGGACAAACGTCGGCTCCCTCAGCCAGTAAAGCGAGAAGAGCGCTGCAACCCCAGAGTCGTTTGCGACTGGATTTAACTGCCAGGGCTCCTTTACCTTTTTTAAGACCTGCTTGCTGAGGCTTTTTTTGAACTGATAACACAACTTTTTTTTTGTAAGCAGCTGGATTGACTCAAAATGTTTTTTTATGTTTGATTTTCAGTGTTTATGTATAAACATTTCATCTACTCTGTTTCTTAGGTTACTTGTTAATTTATTTTAAACCCACGCTGAGATATTAAGACGAAGGCATACTTGTTTAATTGCCAAATAAAGATCCCAATGGAAATCCTATTTATATACATGGGTTCGACCATAGTCAGTGCATACCCTTGGCTACGGTATTCCCCACCGATGGAAAGATGTTAGTATTTTTCCTCTGATATGTGAAACTGACCCAGCTAACCATTTGCATTATCTACACAGGGTGCCACCTCATAACACTAAGAGTCACAGTCTTTCTTTGCTGTGTTGTGATCTAGTGTGGAAAGATGGAGCAATTCACAGAGTCAGGGCGGGGGGTGGTGTGGTTAGGCAAAATGTAGTTAGCATGGGAAAGCTGCTGTTTATTCTGGTGTGCACTGTGGTTTTCAAGGCTGCATAGCATGAAATAGGGTTCCTTAATTGTGTGTGAGTTTACACTTGGTTATGCTTGTCACCAACTCACAGAATTAGTACAATAGAAGCATGCTTTACTTTGGCAACCAATCTCTTTGTCTTGACACCTGACCTTGGTACTGTGCCAAAACTGGTATAGTTAAGAGTTGCCAGATTGATTGATTGATTGATTGATTGATTTACTCACCCATTCACACTCAAACAGCATTTTTCTTTTAAAAATCTTGGCTATTGAAATCAGGGTGATGTTGCATGTTAAGAAATAAATGTAGGGTTTTTCCCCCCATTCCCCAGAGAATTCTACACAATTACATTTTTCCAGTATTTATCTGAAACACGCTCACCATCTGTCCCCACTAAACTAGTTTTGCTGTAGTAACATACTGTCATATTCTCTCACTAACCTCTAGATCACTGTCTTTAGTTGCTGTTGGAGACAGGCTTGCCGCAGGTACCCAGGGATAAACTTAGCATTTCCCATTTTAGTACAGCAACTCAGATAGAATATACTGGATATTCAAGTCTTAAAGGTATCAAGATATGATACACCCTGGTTTCACAGGCTTGTGGATTTTCATTCTGGATAACGTTAAGCAGCATTCTTCTATCATTCGGACAAATTTATTAGGAAAGTCTATGACTAATGAAACTTTTATCATTTGTTTGGGGTTTTTTGTATGTATGCAGCTGGACAGAAATCACAGGAAATGTCATGTAAGCAGGCATCTCTCTGCATCAAGGATGGCATGAAGATTCTGAGATGGCTGCAGCTTGCTTAGAAGCCATCAGAATGCAAATCAAAGCCAACAGACTGCCACACACCCAGTGCAAATCCCAGTCACCTGGTCAGTCTGGAACCTAAATCTGTTGCCCCAAACACCCCTAATTTCATTGTGCCTTGAATAACAATATTTAGAAGATGCAAGGATGAGCAACTAGCAACCAGAATGCACATTCAAAATATGAGTGACAAGAACAAAAGAAACATTAAATTATCTAAAGCTCTGCTTCCTTCTTTGACTGCTTGGTTATGAAAGTGAGAGGAAGTGAGTTAGAGGGTCACTGGTTGTGGGCAGATAGTACTATTTAGCATGATATGGATCTTTTCCAGAAGTATAATAATCAGAACAGATTTTCTTTGTCAACTATGGTAATTAGCATTAAAGATCGGTGTAGGTTGCTTAATCTTGTTAAGAGCAGAAACCTGCCAGTGTTCAGAGTTGATAAGTAAAATATTCAGACGTATCTAATTAATAAAACTGTGAAGCTTAACATAGGACTTTTTAACACTGTCTGAAACTTCAGAGAACTGATTTGTACAGAAAAGCAGTCATTTTTCCCTTTGGAAAAAAATTAAGCATACTTCATGAAGTGATTATATAAAAGATCATCCTGTTTTGTGGCTTCACAATAAATATTGAGACTGTTTAAACAATCTTGTTTTGCATGTAAACAACAGCAGAAATTATATTTCAATATCTATACATATGATTTCAAATTCTGGCTTGTTAAAAAAGTAGACATTGCCAAAACAAATTGCCAAAACACATACATAAAAGGCAGTATAATATAAAATGATTTCCTTAGATAATTTAAAATCATCTTTTAAAATCTGTTGGTTGATTTGGTTTAAAATGTGACTTCATGGCTATTGAAATGGTCTATTAAAGAACAAGGAATAATGGGCTTAAACCCAAAGACATATATGGAGAGATGGCATAATAAGATGCTAAGTACTTTCGAATCTTACTCATTTCTACACAAGAACATATTTAACTGGTTATGGCAATCTCTGGAACATTAAAGTACTTAATTTTGGCTGGGTTGAATCCTTTCCCCCGCCTTTTAAACCTCTGACTTGCTGATTCTGGGTATCTGATGGATGCAAATTGCATAGTATTGTCTATGCAGAATCAACACACAAGACCAGCCTAAGCCAATAAATAATAAAGTAATAATAATGTTTTAGCTGTTTCTATTTTAGTTGCAAGCTACCTTAAGTTCAATCAGAGGAAAAGAAGGGATATAATAATCCATGTGGGACCTTCTTTTTTGCTTCTCTCTTGTTTCGTTCCTGCAAAAGTAATAATCCAGGCACTACTTCCTGCACTTCCAAATTTGTACTAAAATGCTGAAGCCTGGCTAGTGCAAGAAGCTGCCACATATGCATATGTACTGTGCCACCAGTAGGAGCATAGGATGGGCCTAAACATGTCACAAACCATGACATTGCCCAAGCAATGCTGGGACATTGTGCTGGATTTCCATTCACTTGTAAATATGCCAGAACAAATTGTAAAAATTAGGATGTCAATTATGTACACTGTTACTGAAGAAAAACAATGCTTAGAATAGATTCCCCCTCCTCTTGGGATCACATAAAATGTAGGATCACTTAGAACAGGCTTCCTCAACCTCGGCCCTCCAGATGTTTTGAGACTACAATTCACATCATCCCTGACCACTGGTCCTGCTAGCTAGGGATCATGGGAGTTGTAAGCCAAAAACATCTGGAGGGCTGAGGTTGAGGAAGCCTAACTTAGAATTTCTCTCTCTCACTGAAATTCTATGTATATCTTTTTGATATCGTTTCATACAGACTGCTGCCCCACCTCTCAAACAAAACAACACAAATTTGGTAAACAAATACTATTCATTTAAAAATGAAGTTGTAGGGTTTCACGAAACAGTAATTTATAGTTAAGAGACTGAAGGTGCAGGATTGGTGAAACAGTCACGGACAAGTCCTTTTCCAAGCAGTTCCTTGTGCATTTTCATACGAATCTCTGGACTTGACAAAAGCGCCTTTATCTGATTCAGTTTGGACAACAGGGGCAACTGTTCTCTGTGCAAGGCTTCCTTTATTACATCTGCTTCATGGCTCTTCCCTAGAGAGGAGGAAAATGATACGTTTTTGCATATGAGTAATTGTTGCCTGAAATGTTATGGAACGAATAAAAAGAGATGCCATCGATTGAAAAAAACACAAGTTTGCCCTTATGTATCTTTTAAATATATATAAAAGGTTATGTTTAGTCGAAAATATAATTTAAGGGTGCAAATGCTACTTAAAAATGAAGGATAGTGATACAATATTCATGAACAATTCCCATTCTATTGGGTAACAGTAGCTATGATTAATATTAGTAGTGACAATTCCATTCAACACAATGTTTTCTTTTGTACTTCAAGTAAACAGTTGTCCAGTTCTGCAAAACAAAAATTAATGGCATTGTTTCCAGTTTGGCTACACCATCTTCCATTGGCCATTTGTTTTGTATCCACAGGGCACACAAAGAAAGCAGTGGAGATTCATTTTTTTTCCTGCAGCTGAGAACACAACGAAGCTGGCACTTTAGTAGTCAGATCTCTCCATCCTTCTGGCCCTCTCTGTCTTTCCTTCTTTCCCAGCATTCAGTAGTTTGTTTTTTATTCTTATCAGCCTTGATATTTGTTATCATGAAGCTCTGTAAATTAGCATCCCTCTGTTCAGATGAGGTGCCTGATAACAGACAATCACAAATCACAACTCAAGTCAGCCAGGATAGCTCAGCAGAGCTGATCCAGGGAGCAGAGTCGTGGGTATTTGTAGCTGAATCATGCCTTCTTGGCCTCCTTCAAAGCACTCATTTTCTATTGTCATTCTCACTTTCCTTGCTATTGCCAATGGCTGCCTCCTCAGCTTTCATTGGGCTTTCAAAATCAGTCAGTCTGTTTTTGTTTTGGGTTTCTTCTAGGTACTGCTGCACCGCCTTGAGGACTGCATTCTCCACCAGCCTTTTGCTGAGGCTCAGCAATTCCGCATCATCTGGCTCTGGCCCTTTCTTTTCACCTACATACCACAACAGACAAAAATCAGTAAACCTGTGCAGGTGGGGAAATGGCATGCAGTACACACCTATTGGGACTAGCTGCTCAGCCTCACCTAGTCGTGATGTGCAAGCTCACCCAAAGCCATCTGAATGTCTCTGTTTACTTTCAACTCCATGAAGTCCCTCTAAATGGAAGCATGAAGAGGCTGCTTTCTCTCCTTTGTTTTTCTGTGCCCTGACCTTTCATGAATCCTAGTTGTTTTGTTTGCCTGTTTTGCTCTTAGATTCCTCCCAGGTCCAAATTCTATCCAAATCCCAGTTTACTCCTTGAAACAGCAGCACATAAAACTATAAATCTTGGTCTGGTGAATAATCTGGGAACAGTTGATGCTGCGGTATTGCTGAAGGTAAGAGGGTGTGGCCCTGATCAGTACGCCATAAAGAAACTATAATAAATACTTTTAAAAACCCACAACCAGCAAAATCTATTACGTTCTAGTGTGAATACATTTCTACAAATAATATATAAACTGAACTGGCAACTAAAAATCCCAGAGTTCTTATCAGATATTCATATTTCTTTCATATTAAATCCATAAATCAATGACATCATACATAAAACACCCTATTAGCTTTCCAGTATTTATTTTCTCACCAAACTGTATCTTACACATTAAAAAATTGAGAAGTCTGTTGAGCACAGTGAATTCAAACTTGGCTATGAAACTAAGAATACCGTCTGTGTATTTATGTTTTTCATTTTAAAAGGGGACATTGGCTTTGCTTTTTGGTTGCTGTATTGCTAATGTGTTCAAAATCTCAGTTAAATGTATCTATTGTGGAGGACCAAAGACTGCCTCTCTAAACCCTGGAGTGAGAGACAGAAGAAACAGAGTGTAATATGGCAACGACAAGGTATATAAAAGGATGCTACAAAAGACTAAAGAACAGAACAAACTTTGCTTCCATTGTGCATTTCTTATTACAACAATCTGAACTCAAAATGGCTGCTTCCCTAGGTTTCAATTCTCTAGTGTTCCCTAAAACAGCTTCCTTGTGTCACCCACACTTTGGTTTCTACTGTCCTTACAAGGGGTTATTATATCCAATGCTGTCCTTCCATTTATGAAAGGCTCTTGGATCCTGCAGAGGCTTCCATGATCAGAACAGGAGTAGAGCCAATTTTCACCTATTCCCCCTTTTCTTCTTTGTGCAGCCTCACATGCTCCACGCTAAGCTGTTCTACAGGATCCCTCTACCCTCTGGAGCAGAGCTGGGATACAAGAACTGTTGGAGAAAGGGGAATCAATGAAATAGCTCTCCTCTTACAGCCGGAGCTGGATCAAAGACCCTTCTGTGAATACAAGGACATTGTTAAAATACACCCCAAGAAGTTCATGTACAGCCACTGGAGTGTGTGCTATATTCCTCTGATTAGACAGAGCAACTATCAATAGTAAAGTGATGCTGCAGCAAGAGAAATTGGTACCGGTAGAGCAAGATGAGGACAGCACAGCAGGAGTTTGTGAATAACAGTTAATTTTGCCAGAGCTGGCACTTGCCCCACACAAATTGTTGAATGCCAGATTCCATGGTTAATAGAAAGGTTATCAACTGTAAACACACGTTTTAATGCATGAACAAGGCTTTAAGGGTACTGGCTTTCTGGTATATCATTAGCTCTGGAGTGTTTGCCACACTTCTTTAAAACTACGGCAATATAAGCCAAGTTAGTAGCAAGCAGGTCCCAACTTAAAATGCATTCACCCAATTCCAACATTATGCTTCTGTTTGGTAAACAAAATATGCATGTTTTTACCACAAAAATCAAGATGCTTATTAGTAGGCAAAATAAGCATGGCAAGCCAGGGCGACCTTTGCAACAGCATCTTCTCAGAGTCATTGTGTGTTCTTTGTGTCTTTGTGTGCAAAAGCCACATAAAGCTATCTCATTATGATACAACAATATACACCCCAGGGCACATGATACCACAGAACTGTAAAGTTCAAAACAAGAAAGGACAAGACATGTAGCCTGTAGTCTGTCAACATTTTGAAGAAGAGTCTTGCTGTTAAAACATTCCTATGACTCATCCTAGAGCAGTAAGCTCAGTTATGCTGTTTTGTGAAACATCAAAAAGTCAGCTTAATTTACTATCATTCTCCCCTCCCATTTTTTTCTTCATTAGGAGCATGTCTGCACCAGCAAAATTTCATCTTATTTTACTAGAATATATATTAAAGTGCCATATGCACTCTAGTCCTGCATCCTGTCATGGCCAGGTTTTGTTGTAGTGAAGTTAGAAATTAAGGAAAGGTACATTTACAAGCAATTCTGAAATTCTATGATAGTTTTTTGTTTGTTCATTTCAACTCTGATCAGACAGGAACAGAAGTAGTCTATGTCCATGGGTGTGCAGTATCATATGAATTGCTCTACGCAATGAAACAGGTAAGAAAACAATGGGAAATTTAACAATTGTCACAGAAGACAAAGCATTAGTGAGCCCACAGACCACTAGATGCACATTCTGCCAATGCAATGTGTCCCTTTTTTAAAGGAGGCTGACCATGTTGACAGGAACATCATACAAAGCCTTCCGTGTGCAGTAAGCAAAGCATGCAGCCTCCAGTACCCAACTTTATGTAGTTGAAATACAGTTTTAAAAAATAATCCAGTCGCACCTTAAAGACCAAATAAGTTTGTTCTGGGTATAAGCTTTCGTGCGCATGCACACTTCTTCACGAAAGCTTATACCCAGAACAAACTTAGTTGGTCTCTAAGGTGCTACTGGACAATTTATTATTTTTAATTTATTTTGACTGTGTCAGAGCAACACGGCTACCTACCTGAACCAACTTTATGTAGTAGAGCATGTAATTTGTGTGTAAATTGACCCCAAGGTAAGAAAAACAACATGAGTTTTCTTGATATTTTACTGTATATCAGCATATTGTTCTATTCGCCATGTGTTAGCCAAAGGTTCAAAATGGGTTTCCTACAATCCAAACAAACATACACAGTACATATGACCATCTGAATAGAAAAAAAGAGTACTATGATCTGATGAAGACTATCTCCCCATGAAAAGATTATGGCAGCTGGAAATCATACCACAAAAACTCAATCATGATTTGATTCATAAAACTCCAAATTTCCTGTTTGTTTGAGCCCTCTAATGCCTTTTCACCAAGTTGGCTTGAATCTACATCCTTTGCAAAGGAGTTCAGCACAATATGAGGAAGCAAATATAATAAAACTCCAAGCGAGGAATGAACTGGAGAAATGAGCTTGGTGATCGTTCTTTCTTTGACTTGCAACTCTGCTGATATTTAAGCAGAGCAAATAGCCACATTGACAGAAGCGTCTCCCTACTTAAATTTGCAAATGCAACAAGAATAATTGGTAATGTAGTACCAAGAACATAGGTTTAGAGCCCCGCCAATCCAGAATTCTCTGCCTTATCAGATGAAAATAGCAGCCTGAACCTAAAATGAGTATGTCAAGCATCTTTTGTTAGTGATTGGTCAGAATGAGATTTCCCCCCCTAAGTTGCTAACTAACAATACAAACAGCATATTGGAGAGACTATGGCATTAAAATGCAGAGGATCCACACGATCAGTCACTGTGCAGGAGGTGGGATGACAATGTCCCATGCTCTTGGCTGTCTTGCTGGTGCTGTTTGCTGGAATTGGGGTGGACTGGGGCAGTGTGACAGTGTAGGTAGGGGAAGCCCTGGGTTGAGGTAGCGATGAGTTCAGATGCACTGGGTAGGACAGCACAATAGCAGTGCCCCACCTCATGTGCCACAACTGTGTGTGTGTGTGTATCCTTTTTAATTTGTGAAGGAACTAAAAAAAATTTCTCCCAATAAACATCAACCATTTGCCAGCTCCAGGCATGGAGGAAAGAGTCATATGAATAACAGTGCAGTTGATAAAGCAAAAGTGAAACTTCTTGGTGCATTACTGCACTGCATTAGAAGGGAAGCAAGATCCATTAAAAATGGCCAGCATTTTACTTGATTTCAACATCAGTGTTTAGTCTTGATAACCAGGAACAAAAGAGAGAGGGTTCCTTCCTGTATAGCAATGTGGTAAAGGGAATTGCAATGGACACAGCTTTTCCTAGGGCAGAGGTTTCTGAACTACAACTGCCATCATCCCTGGCCATTGGCCATGCTGGCTAGGGCTGATGGGAATTGGAGTATTGAAACATCTGAAGGGCTACAGGTCAACCACTCCTGCCCTAGAGGGATGAGGAAACCTGCACCTGTTGACACTCCAGCTTCTAAACATCCATTAACAGTACAGGAACTCCATATTCCTTTGTGTTCAGTCATATGCAGTGCAGTCCTATAAATCCCACTGAGAACAATACAGTATGAGTTATCACAAAGAAAGTGTGCTTCAGACTGTTGCCACCTCAGCTTCTCTCTCTAGGCCTAGTTGCCCTGAGACTGCAGAACTGAAAGGAAGCACAGTCTGGCTCCATCCATCAGCCAGCGGATCAAGGGCTGATGTGTTGTGTGCATTTTTAAAGGAAGAAAGGCCCACATGTCCAGACCAGGTGATACTGTTGAGGTTATATAACTGTGAGAACTGGTGTTTGAATTTGCTTGCTTTTATCTTCCCTCCCCATTTCTTTTCCCTTTTGTATCATATCTATTTGATGGTAAATCTGGAGGCAGGTGCAATATTTATCTTGCCATCTCTGCACAGCATCTAGGAAGTTTTAAATGCATTATAAGTGAATAGTAATAAGAAGATTACTCTAGCCATGTCCTCGTTCTTACACTAGTCTTGATCACCTAGTGAAGAAACAGTCCTAGGGTGGGATATTAAACAGACAAAATTTGCAAACCTATTATGTCTCAAACGGCCTTGGAAATAGATGTTCCACAAAGAGGATTCTTGCCCAGAAAATACGTATGCAAAGAGCCTGTTTTCCTTTTCTATCTGAATTGCATTGGAATGGCCTTTTGTATACAATGATAAGGGGAAATAATGAATGAAAACCTTGAGAGATACAATAACTGGGGGCGGGGGGGACACTTTCAAAGCAGTTTAAAAAACCCAGCAACACATCACTCTCATACAATGGCCTTGAAATGCTTATAAATCATAAATAGGCTAAATGTTTTAAACAGACAGTAGAAAAGCAACATAGTACGGTAGGATTAAAAGAATTCTATGTACTATAACAGTTGGAATAATCCCTTTTTCTCTCTGCACTTTTCTTTCTCTTCTATTTTCTCAAGCTATATCAGCATACAAAATGGCACTGCCACACTCCATCTACTGCCCACCTTCACAGTTTGTCACCTTTGGCCATAAAGAACTCCAGTTTCTAGCACTAAAGGAAACACTACTGCAAAGCACATGCCAAGAGTCAGTATAAGAAAAGCTACATGATTGGATTGGACCAAAGGTCCATCTAACTGGACACTTGTAGCGAGCATGATGGAGATAGCCATGTACTGTTGTTTGTCTCCCCCATGGCTATATGCCCCCAAACTGTGGCAGAATGTAGAGCAGCCCTTTGCCTGCATGATGCCCTCCAGATGTTTTAGACTACAATTACCATTAGCTCCAGCTAGCTACATGGAGACACCAGGTTGGTGAAGACTCATACAGAAGACCCATTGTTGACTATCATGTCTCACAACCATGACAGGCCTATTGTCCCTGAATTTGCTAATCCTTTTTTTAAAGGCATCTATTGTATTGGCCATCACAATACTGAACATACTAATAATCAATTCTAATGCTTTCTAAGGAGTGGGAATAGTGTTGCTTGATTATTCTTCCTACACAATTCATAGTTGTGTTCAGTTATAATGCTTCCACAGTTACAAAGCCCCAACAACTTCTTGTCTACTTGTATGTTTATCTTACATTTTCATACCACCCTTCATTGATGAGGTTCAAGGTTGGTGTGTATCAATAAAATCATATAAAAACAATACAGTGAAATACAACTCATATATAATAATAATAATAAACTGCACACAACTTTAAGACACAGCAGGAAAGGCTGCATTACCATTTCTCTATTCCATACAAATCCAACTGTGCGATATCAGCTAACAATCCTTCATCATAACCTTTCTTCAAAAGCCTGCTAGAAGAGATGTATCTTAACCTGTTTCCTAAAATAATATAATTAAAAGTGCATGTGGACCTCAGTGGGGATGGAATTCTACAGGCATGGGGCCACCACTGAAAAGGTCCATCTTATTAGATATACGTAAGGGTATTACGTATATAATTATGCAGGTGGCCATGTGGGTTAAACCACAGAGCCTAGGGCTTGTCGATCAGAAGGTCGGCGGTTCAAATCCCCGCGACGGGTGAGCTCCTGTTGCTCGGTCCCAGCTCCTGCCAACCTAGCAGTTCGAAAGCATGTCAAAGTACAAGTAGATAAATAGGTACCGCTTTAGCGGGAAGGTAAATGGCGTTTCCGTGCACTGCTCTGGTTCGCCAGAAGCGGCTTTGTCATGCTGGCCACATGACCTGGAAGCTGTACGCTGGCTCCCTCGGCCAATAATGCGAGATGAGCGCCGCAACCCCAGAGTCGGTCACGACTGGACCTAATGGTCAGGGGTCCCTTTACCTTTACCTTTAAGGGTATTATATTTGCCATTATCTGTTTCTTGCTTCCTCCCCTGCCTTGTTGTGGTATATTAAGCAGATGTTTTCAGTGGAGATCTCATCTGTATATATTGTGAAGGTAAGTTATATATTTTCTACCCCAACATGCATACAGTACTTTCTGAATATTGAATATATTTGATAGAATATATTGAATATAGTCTTCATTTCTATAGCCTTGTCAATCAGTTCAAAGAAATTCTTTTCACATTCTGTATGTCTACTTGGATTCTTACCATGCTGTATAACTGATTGACATATTCTAACTTTGCTAACTTTGGAAACTGAATGCAGATTTCCAAAAAACAGCAAGGAGAGACAAGAGGGTCTTCTTAAATGAGCAATGCAAAGAAATAGAGGAAAACAACAGAATGGGGAAAACCAGAGATCTGTTCAAGAAAATTGGAGATATGAAAGGAACATTTCGTACAAAGATTACCATAATCAAGGACAAAAGTGGTAAGGACCTAACAGAAGCAGAAGACATCAAGAAGAGGTGGCAAGAATACACAGAGGAATTATACCAGAAAGATATGGAGGTCTCGTACACCCCAGGTAGTGTGGTTGCTGACCTTGAGCCAGACATCTTGGAGAGTGAAGTCAAATGGGCCTTAGAAAGCACTGCTAATAACAAGGCCAGTGGAAGTGATGATATTCCAGCTGAACTATTTAAAATTTTAAAAGATGATGCTGTTAAGGTGCTACACCCAATATGCCAGCAAGTTTGGAAAACTCAGCAATGGCCAGAGGATTGGAGAAGATCAGTCTACATCCCAATTCCAAAGAAGGGCAGTGCCAAAGAATGCTCCAACTACCGCACAATTGCGCTCATTTCACACGCTAGCAAGGTTATGCTTAAAATTCTACAAGGCAGGCTTAGGCAGTATGTGGACCGAGAACTCCCAGAAGTGCAAGCTGGATTTCGAAAGGGCAGAGGAACCAGAGACCAAATAGCAAACATGCGCTGGATTATGGAGAAAGCTAGAGAGTTCCAGAAAAACGTCTACTTCTGCTTCATCGACTATGCAAAAGCCTTTGACTGTGTCGACCACAGCAAACTATGGCAAGTTCTTAAAGAAATGGGAGTGCCTGATCACCTCATCTGTCTCCTGAGAAATCTCTATGTGGGACAAGAAGCTACAGTTAGAACTGGATATGGAACAACTGATTGGTTCAAAATTGGGAAAGGAGTACGACAAGGTTGTATATTGTCTCCCTGCTTATTTAACTTATATGCAGAATTCATCATGCGAAAGGCTGGACTAGATGAAACCCAAGCCGGAATTAAGATTGCCGGAAGAAATATCAACAACCTCAGATATGCAGATGACACAACCTTGATGGCAGAAAGCGAGGAGGAATTAAAGAACCTTTTAATGAGGGTGAAAGAGGAGAGCGCAAAATATGGTCTGAAGCTCAACATCAAAAAAACCAAGATCATGGCCACTGGTCCCATCACCTCCTGGCAAATAGAAGGGGAAGAAATGGAGGCAGTGAGAGATTTTACTTTCTTGGGCTCCTTGATCACTGCAGATGGTGACAGCAGTCACGAAATTAAAAGACGCCTGTTTCTTGGGAGAAAAGCGATGACAAACCTAGACAGCATCTTAAAAAGCAGAGACATCACCTTGCCGACAAAGGTCCGTATAGTTAAAGCTATGGTTTTCCCAGTAGTGATGTATGGAAGTGAGAGCTGGACCATAAAGAAGGCTGATCGCCAAAGAATTGATGCTTTTGAATTATGGTGCTGGAGGAGACTCTTGAGAGTCCCATGGACTGCAAGAAGATCAAACCTATCCATTCTTCAGGAAATCAGCCCTGAGTGCTCCCTGGAAGGACAGATCGTGAAGCTGAGGCTCCAATACTTTGGCCACCTCATGAGAAGAGAGGAATCTTTGGAAAAGACCCTGATGTTGGGAAAGATTGAGGGCACTAGGAGAAGGGGACGACAGAGGAAAAGATGGTTGGACAGTGTTCTCGAAGCTACGAACATGAGTTTGACCAAACTGCAGGAGGCAGTGCAAGACAGGAGTGCCTGGCGTGCTATGGTCCATGGGGTCACGAAGAGTCGGACACGACTAAACGACTAAACAACAACAACTTTGCTAACTGAGGGTTCACCTGTGACTCCAGGTTGGTTATGAACAAGTTCAAAAGCACCAGTTCTACTACAGATTATTTTCAAGATCACACTGTATTCCATTGCCTTCTTTCACTTGTAGATAATTTAATAGCAATTAAAAGCTTTTGTTTCTGAATAGAAGATAAAAAGAATTGTTTTTGTGTGTGCATACTGCTGACAAGCACTCTTATTCAGGCCTACGGCCTGCTCAGGCCTCTTTAAAACAGGGGTCGGCAAAGTTTCTCTTACCTGGTCCAGATCTGTCCCACGGAGATCCCTCCGTGGGCTACATTGCACGTGCGCCTGCAATTTCCGGCACCGCAGAAGCGAGTCCCTACGCTGCGCTGCGCCAGTTTAGCACAGTGCACAAGTGGGCAGCTTGGTTCGGGGGCAGCTCGTAGGCTGGTCAAACGACCTCATGCATGCACTGTGTCCAAAATGTCCACAGCGCCAGAAGTCGCTTCGACGCATGTACGGAAGTGCATAGAAGCGACTTCGGATGCCGCTGTGCCCATTTCCAAAATGTCTGCAGCGCCAGAAGTCGCTTCTATGCATGTCCGGAAGTGCGTAGAAGCGACTTCTGGCGCTGCAGACATTTTGGAAATGGGCACAGCGGCATTGGAATTCACTTCTATGCATGTCCGGAAGTGTGTAGAAGTGACTTCTGGCACTGCGGATATTTTGGAAATGGGCACAGCGGCATCGGAATTTGCTTCTACGCATGTCCAGAAGTGCGTAGAAGCGACTTCTGGCACTGCAGACATCTTGGAAATGGGCACAGCGGCACCGGAAGTCGCCTCTACGCATGTCCGGAAGTGCGTAGAAGCGACTTCTGGCGCTGCGGACATTTTGGAAATGGGCACAGCGGCACCGGAAGTCGCTTCTACGCATGTCTGGAAATTGTAGGCTAAATCAAATAAATGAAAATTTGAGAGAAATGTTAAATAAGCCAATATTATTAGAAGTGTATGAGACAATAGGGAAACTCAAACCAGGAAAATCCCCAGGCACAGATGGCCTCACTAACCAACATTATAAAATATTCAAAGAAGAGCTTGAAGAGATTTATGTAAAACTGGCAAATAAAATATTACAGGAAGAAACCCTCCCCAAATCGTGGCAAGATGCTTTTATAACCTTTATCCCGAAAGGAGACAAAAACAATGACCAAGTCGATAATTTCAGACCGATCTCTCTATTGAATGCAGATTATAAGATTTTTGCGGGAATATTGGCAAATAGGCTGAAAAATGTGTTAAACAGAATAATTGGAGCTGACCAATAAGGATTTCTCCCAAAAAGAAAAATGAGTAATAATGTCAGAATTTTATTGGTTTTAATTGAGTACCTTGATTGGAATCCTGGCCAAAAAGCTGCCTTTATTTTCTTAGATGCGGAGAAAGCCTTTGATAATGTGGTTTGGGATTATATGGTCAAACTATTGGGGAAAGTCGGAATTGAAGGAAATTTTCTGAGACGCATAAATGCAATTTATAAAAAACAAAAGGGCAGATTAATAATCAATGGTGAATTGTCGGAGGAAATTGAAATAACAAGAGGCACACGACAAGGATGTCCGCTCTCGCCACTCTTATCTATATTATCAATTGAATGCCTGATGAATAAAAATATCAAAGGAATATAGGTGGGGGAAATAGCCTATAAAATTAAGGGGTTTGCCGACGATATTATCATAATGTTAGAAGGATGGCATGCTTATTTGTTAGAAAAAGGAAAAGGAAAAGAATTTTCAGACCATGTTATTAAGAAATCTTTATTAAAAATATGGAAGAACCACAAAAGCATTGTAGAACCAAAAATACCTTGGTGGGCATCACCTATAGAGATGACATCATTATTTAATAAATTCAAAGAAGGGAAGTGGCCGATTTACAAAGATCTATTAATAAAGGAGAAAGAGCAATGGAGGCTAAAACCATACCAAGAGGTGAAACATCAATGCTCGAGTTGGTTACAATATTGCAAAATCCAAAGTTTATTTCAAAAACATAAAGAAATCGGATTTCCAGAAAATAAATCTAAAATACAAGAAGTTTTGATCGAAAATCCGAATAAATCATTAGCAAAATTTTATAATTTTCTCTTAGAATGGGAATTAAAAGATGAAGCTGTGAAAGCTACCATGATAAAATGGGCCCAAGACATTGGGAGACCCCTATATAGTAATCAATGGGATAAATTATGGAGGGATGGAATAAAATTTACAGCGTGTGCAGGGATAAAAGAGAATATGCTAAAATTGGTCTATAGGTGGCACCTGACACCAGATAAAATTGCTAAAATATATAAGAATAATTCTAATAAATGTTGGAAATGTCGGGGGGAAATTGGTAGCTATTACCATTGTTGGTGGTAATGTGAGAAAATTCAAAAAATTTGGAATATAATTTATGAGAAGTTAAAAAAGATGTTAAAATTAACGCTTGAAAAGAAACCAGAAATATTTTTGTTAAGCATGGTACCCGAAAACATCCCAGGTGACAGAAAAAAAACCATACTTCTGTACGCATGTGCCGCAGCCAGACTCCTCATTGCTCAAAACTGGAAGGGAGAAAAAATCCAGACAGTCTTAGAATGGCAGGAAAAATGGGTGGAATTTATGAACTTAGCCAAAATGACAGCAGCAACCAGGAATATCCCGAAGGAGAAATGTAGAATCGAATGGAAATATGTTGAGGATTATCTGATTAAATAAATTTTTAGTACTGAATCGGTGATTTGTTTAAATTGAAAGATATGCAGGGAAACATAGAAAAGGTATGCATAGAGTAGTATAGAGAAATAATGAATAGTGAATTGATGTAAATTAAACATAGACAATGCAAGATAAGAAGAATCTATCCTAAAGGGAAGCGGTATTATCAATAGTAGGAAGTCAATTTTTAATTTTTACTATTTTTCCTTTGTTTCACTTTTGTATGCTTTATTCTGCAAATTATGATTTGATGATTTTATGCTGATAAGGTTTGTTAATGTTTATTTTTTGTTTGCTTTGTTTGTTTTTTCTTTCTTTTTTCTTTGATTATGTAATTTTTTTAAGGAATGAAATAAAGTTTCTTAAGAATAGATGATAGATAGATCGATAGATAGATGATAGATGATAGATAGATAGATAGATAGATAGATAGATAGATAGATAGATAGATAGATGATATAGCTAACCACGAAAAATTATTTCCACATTGAGACAATTTACTTGTTATGGTAAAGTACTTGCAATAAAGCCTTTTATATACATTCCCATCCACCACTTTTCACAAGGGCACTTAAATGGAATACAGAAACTAAGCAAACTAAAGAAAAGCCATTTCCCTGATGACACTTTGTTGGTTAGGAATACAGTCATACCTCAGTTTGCAACCGCCTCCGTTTGCAACTGCTTCGGTTTCCGACCACCGCGGACCCGGAAGTGTTTACATCCTGGTTCCACAGCACTCAGATGCATAAGTGCATCGGGGAGCGACCGATTCGGGGAGCGACGGATTGCGGTCGCAAACCGAGGTATGACTGTACAACAAAACACTGCAGTCTTGCAAATACATTCAGCAAATTGCTGCCTACCTCTTCCTCCATTGGTTTACTCAATACTTCTCCCATGGCTTTCTCAACTCCCCAGCATATGCCCTCTCAATCAGGAAAAGGCAGCACTGAGTTATGGTACCACCAGACTCTTCTCTCTTTCCCGCTATTAAGAGAGAAATGGGGCAGGCAACAGCCGTAGCACTTCACTTCTGCAGGTAAAAGAAGGCAAGGAGAAAACTGGGCATGCATGCAATGGCTATGGTGCTTCATTGTGACACTCCTGGGTTATAATGCCTGCTCTTTCTGCACACTTCCTGTGACCGGTGTCCAGAGAAGGAGCTCTGATTAGCAGGTGACATCACACATAATCCATTGAGAATACAACAGTGGATAGACCTTTGTATTTCCCCACAATGCAATGGGAGCTAAATCATTATTCAACAGTCTTCACAAACAGCAGTATATATGCTGACGAGGCTGAACCAGAACAGAATCTGATGTCCGGTTCAGAATAATGGGTGCACGTGCACTAAGGAAATGGCCTCATGAACGCAAGTATTTCTGCTTACTTGATGGAACATTCTCCCCTCTTTCCCAGTTTTGGAAATTTCCCCCACCCCCCAGAGCCAATGTGGAAGAGAGCCCCATTGTACTAACAGGACTCATTGCTCTGGCTCCTGCTAGCTTAAGTTTATTAAGTCATGTTCGGTCTTTAAATATTTAACATTGCAGAATCTACCTGTCATTTCCCTTGTGCTCCTCCTGTTTCTTTCCCTCACCCCCTTTCCATCCCAATGTCCTCTACTAATTCTAGATTTTTCTTAGTATATGTAACCAAGCTTAGGATGACATATCACAACGGTACTAGTCTCCTTATCAGATATGCAAATCAGCAACATAATTTGGCCATTTAAATTCCCCCCTTCCCATGTGAACCAGCTGATTGGTTGAAGTGTGCCAAGCTGTGCTGTGCTATTTCTTCCAGTACACTTTGCCCCTTGATTACTCCAGAACAGTGGCAAATTGCATGGCTGGAACACTGTGATGGAGTACATATTCAGATCCTCCAGGGCTATAAATTTGCAGAAGTCTCTGTCCCTACCTCCTTACAGCCATTCACATACATGTTAACTTTTATTCTCGTGTATTTATAGCGCCAGCCCCAGTTAATGGGGCACTGAACCTGTTGAAGTTCTATTGTGATAAGTTTGCTAGGCACCGTGAGAACAAAATTGCTCATCTTTATGCTGATCTTGATGCCAGTGTCTGGGGATGTGTTCTTATTAAATTATGCAGGATCAGTTCTAGTTATGAAGGTCTGAGGATGTGGACAAGATGCTTGTGGCTCTCCATCCCGCAGCTTGACACCTGCTCGTCTTTGCTTCTTGTGTAAATTGGGAGTGGGGTGGGGCAGACTGGGCGGATCCAGGGAGAGTGTGAGCATGTTGCCCCTGTTGGATCCATCAATGCCATTTGTTACTGCTGATCATGGTGTCTTCGTGGACGATAATGTGAGCTGGAGGTTGGAGGCAGAGTTCTGTAAGTAGTTCTGCTCCTACTGGTCTCAGAAAATAGCACTGGGAGAAATAGGTTTCCGTACCCTGGCAGTTGCAAGGTGCTGTAAGACACAGTTTTATTCCCAATGCTAATGAACATCCATATGAAGCTGTTAGAGCATCATCAGGAGATCTGAGGCAGTGTCAACAGTATGCTGATGACACCCACCTCTATTTCTCCATTAAACATGACTCAGGAGAGGCCGTGCACAAGCTGAACCAGTGCCTGGACATTGTGGTGATGGCCAATAAATTGAAGCTAAGTGGACCTGCAAAAAGTACACATACTCCCACTGTAATTGCCTTACCATTCAAGAGTATTTTCATTATTCCCAACACAGGTCAAGTGAAACTCACACTTGTTGCACATGGCAAGCGTGTAACTGGATCTGCATGAGTGGTCTTGCTAGCCAACATGGTGCCCTCCAAAAGTTGTTAAACTACAACTCCCATCATTTCTGGCTATTGGTTGTGCTTGCTGGGGCTGGTGGCATGTTAGTTCCATAACGTCTGGAAGGCACTGTGTCTGCTAGCCTTGTAACAGACCATTATCTGATGTGAGTGTGCAGAGTTGGCTTGGGGGTGGGGTCATACCTTATTGTAAATTGCCTCATGGTGGGCAACTGCTTTATCATATAAAATTGTCCATAGAATTTTATCCAATTGTCCAGACATATTTATTATATTATATGAATGCACCATTTCCCAAATGCTTTATAACTAGGCTAATTAATATTTGCTGCCACATGCCAAAATGCCCCCTCTCCAAGAAGATCTCTCTGTCTTCTTTCACAAAATTTGCCTTCAGGGACATTTTCTCCTCAGCCTTTCATCAACCTGCCTAACTGTTAATTCCAAGGCTCAGTTGTCAATTTTGGCATTTTGGCCTGGAAAAAGGCACAGCTTTTTATAGTTTGTTTGGTTCTGTGACCTCTTGCTCTCTGCTTTCAAGAGGCTGCTGCAAAAAGCAAGCAGAAATAGCTTGTGGTTTGTCCACCCTGACGACCCCACTGGTTGTTCCACCTATACCAGAACCTTTCCTAGCTTTCATTTCTGATTAATTTATGCCTACTCTGGTGATTGTATATTGACCACCCTTGTTGAGGTGTTAAACCTGTGTCTGGCATGTACTACTTAGGCTTCAGGTGATGGCTTTAATGGTTTAATGTTCTTCCATTGAAAAAGTCCCTGTATACAGAAAACAATGTGCCAATGAGGAAACCTAGAGTTGCTTTCTACCCGACATGCTAGATTTTTATAGGCAAGGTTTTATATGGCAGAAAGCATCCAATCATGTTGAACCTCCACCTGTAGTCTGAGGTGGTACTTTTACAAGTAGAGAGTTAAGACAACTCTCTTCTTTGTTCTGTGTCTGAGCTTACTTTGCTTTCTTCCTGTATACATATTATGGCCCAGAACTGATCATCCAGAGTAGGGAACCTTTATCCCTCCATACGTTGCTGGACTACAACTCCCTTTATCCCTGACATGATGGGTGGAGCTGATGGGAGATGGGAGTCCAACAACATCTTCTCTAAATCTAATAAATACAGCTAACAATCTAAGCTGTGTGATAAAGTTTAATTTTGCAAATACTACAATCAACAGTATTCATATACTACGTAGTTTTAATGACTGATGGGGTGGGGGAGAACTGCTAGAAGGGGAGTTTGAATGTGTCTCGTGCTCCTTTTGAAATATACTGGATAGAAAAGCTGGAAGTTATATTTCTCATCACTAAACAGAGTATAATGTTACTCCCTGGCTCTGCCTATTATGTAAAATATAGAAATGACGTCACCAAATATCCATTTTAATCCACATCTTTCTGAAGTGAAAGTATTGTATTTAAGTAATCATGTACCATACAGCCTTCGGAACAGTTACCCTTTTCCTAGGGAGCTAATAAGGTAAGCATCAACAACAAAGCTTCTGCCCACTGCATCATGATATCCTAACAGCTTGTTAGGTCAGCTTGGTATCACCGAGGAGAATATTTTCTTCATTGGCCAAATTATTCCCACTGATGGGTAATTTTCTTGCACAATATGCTATTTGCTTAGATTAGAACATGGTATGTCACTCAATCTTGTCTTCATATTGCTCTTCTGTGATGTCAAGGTTTGGGTTCAGACTTAGTCATGCTTTGGGAAGACCCACTGAAATCAACAGAACTTATGTCAGTCATGACTAACTTGAGTCCCATTTATTTCTGTGGGTGTAACTCTAAACATGACTATGTCTACATCTAACCCAATGTTTTGTATGCTCAACCCATTCTCAACTTTCTCCATCCAACCTAACTTCAATCCAGCTGTTATCCTACACCCAAAGATTGAACTTCTGGACAACCTGTTTGCATTCTCCAACTCTTTCCCCCTCCCTGACTCCGGCCAAAATGCTCACAATCTGGTTTCTTATCGGTGTGCTATTATACAGAAGCTTGTGAAATAATTTGAAATATATTATACAATTTTTTATTCCACATCAACATTGTCTTTTTACATTAAAAAATGTTAATCTATAATTAGGAGAAATATATTTAAGTGGCTACCTTATGGGACCACAACATCTAATATTATGAGTCAGCTAACAGAGGTTTACTTCCATGTAAGTGTTATAGCACTGGAGCCTTAGGCTGCAATCCTAACCCCACTTACCTAATAATAAGTCCCACTGAACTCACTAGGACTTACTTCTGAGTAGACAAACAGGTTTGCAGCCAAACTAATTTTATTAATTAACAGACACTTTCCAAGTTTGCTAGGAGCAAATACTGCTAGGACCAAATACTGTATATGAAGCTGATTAGAACAATTTGGAAACAATGTGACAGACTGGCTTGATTTTCTGAGAGGAAAACTGGAAATATTTTGGTTAGTAAAATGTCAGCTGTAAATTTGTCACTATGTAGCCAAGGTTGGTACAAATATTGCACTGAAGCACATAATAAATAAATAAATCTGAGAACTGAAGTCAAATCACTTTTGTTAGCACAATTTTATAAAATTCTCTGGTGCACCTAACTCACTGCAATGTGAAGTAAAACAGAAGTGGATCTGGTAATTATTCAAAAAAGATTATTGTATTTGTATGGATGCCATGCATTTATAATAAACAAAAGTGCTACTGAATCATTTTCTCATCCTCAAAGTGTAACAGCAACAAAAATATTCTGGCTTTTCAAACCTCCATGCCTGTTACATTTGGCTAATAATCAATACCCTTAAAAGAGATTAGTCTTTAGTGGGCAAATACTGTCCTGTCCCATGGTATACACCTGGCAAGTTAAACAAATATACACCCTGATGTACTGTTAAGATATCATCTTTACTATTCACTAACAAAACAACCTTCAAAGAAGAATCAGAATACAATTCCTCTCGGTTACAAATAAATCTAATAAACTGAGCATATATAGCTATATATTCAGACATTCATCTTTTACCTACCTGCACTCAAACTCTTGAAGCAAAGTATTTAATTGAAAGGGGGAACCTCACCCCAAATAAATAAAGCTGTCTTTCCCCAGCTTTAAACAGCACTCTGGAATACTGCAGCCAGTATTTAGGAAGACTCTGGCACTAGACAAAGCAGTCAGACTTACTGATTTTCTCCACATCTCTCCCAAAAGGATAGCAGCAGAGTTGACCCATGGCATCTACAGCTTTATTTTTGTCCTTGCCCTTGCAGTTTGTACACCTCAAACTGCAAAGTGGAGAGCGATCTGGAGTCTGAAGGAAAACTGTTCATTCTACTCCAAGGAAGAGAGAAAAGCACACACAGAGGCGAGGAAAAGGGAAAGCAAGCGAGCTGTGTGCTGTGATGAACGAACAAGGCTCCACCTCCTTGTCCTTGTGTAAAATGCTTTAGCACAGATAGTTGAAGAGAGGGAAAAACTCACTTTTTAATCTGGACTGATTAACAGAGACATGATTCTCCAAACACACACCTCATACATTTTATATGGCTTCCTTGCACAGGGATTTTAAAGAAATAAGACACTGTGCTTTGCCACTATCAAGAAAATATATATTACAATAGCTAGGTTTAAATATATATATCAGTTTTTATTAATCTTAGAGTTCATAAAGTGCTAGAGCTAGTGTTGCTTTAACATCTTTTTTATTTTTCTGGGTGTCCTCTGCTTTTAAAAGCTGCATGACTGGCAGAAATGTAACAGGTGCAGCTTCTTCTATCACTAAATCAGCAAAAAGTCACATCTGTTAAATTCCTGTTTGTTAAATGACATTTGAAGAAATAGGAACTCTACCAGAAAAAGGTGGTAACTCTACTTGGCTTTTCTATCTATTCTAGTTACCTATTCTACTTGGGAATTATAACTCTCTTTCACTTCCCCTTGCCCTACCATGTTTAAGCTCTCAGATAATGTAAAGTACCATTAGTCTCCAACTAACACTAAATTTAAATGATGCCTTATTGTAATTCTGTCATTAATGACAAAAAATAATTTAAAGTAAGAAATGCATGTCCTCCAACATGTCCTACAAATGCTCCATAAGCAGAAAGGTAAAGGACCCCTGGATGGTTAAGTCCAGTCAAAGGCAATTATGGGGTTGTGGCGCTCATCTTGTTTTCTGGCAGAGAGAGTAGGCATTTGTCCACAGACAGCTCTCCGGATTATGTGGCCAGCATGACGAAATCACGTCTGGCACAATGGGACACTGTGATGAGTGTCAGAGTGCATGGAAGAGTTGTTTACCTTCCCACCACAGTCAGTAGTGTAGCAAGGTGGGAACGGTGGGGGTGGTGTGCCCCGGTCCACTGTGTGGCCGCCATGCGCCAGCAGCAGTGCGTACTGACTGCGCATGTGCAGCATCCCGGCGCATATGGAGTGCGCACACTGTGTGTGAGCAGTGGCCCATGGGGCCGCCGTGCGCCAGGAGCAGCGCGTACTGACTGCGCATATGCAGCATCCTGGCACGTATGGAGTACACATGCGCCGGGATGCTACACATGCGCATACGTGATCCGTCCAGGCTGGCACTGCTGCTCCTGCGTAAGGTTGCCACGGGAGCAGCAGTTCCAGCCCGGCTGCTGCTTGCACACAGCGGCCCGTGGGGCCGCTGCGCGCCAGGTACAGCGCGTACTGACTGTGCATGTGTAGCATCCCGGCGGGTGTGCACTCCATACGCACCGGGATGCTGCACATGTGCAGTCAGTATGTGCTGCTGCTGCCGCATGGCAGCCCCACAGGCCACTGCTCACACACAGTGGCCTGTAACGGGCTGCTGCTTGCACACAGTGGCCCCACTCCCAGGAGGCGCCTCCGCCTTTGCCGCCCTGGGCAGCCAAGTAGCAAGGTTCGCCACTGACCACAGTGGTACCTATTTATCTACTTGCACTGGTATGCTTTTGAACTGCTAGGTTGGAAGAAGCTGGGCAACGGGAGCTCACCCTGTTGTGTGGATTCGAATTGTCGACCTTCCAATCAGCAAGCCTAAGAGGCTCAATGGTTAGACCACACCACCACCTGCTCCCCCAGCAGAAACAGGGACAGGAACTGAATTGATAGAGCAAAGAGTTGAGAGGATGTCCATGAGATAGGGTGTTATCACTTTACTGCCTTAGCGAACCGTGAAGTTGTTTTTTCTCCAGTGTGTTTCACAGTGCTTCCACCACACCACACCACCACTCATCTTAACAAGGTTTAATTTGTTTTTGTTTGTGTACACACCAAGGGGCATTGACAGGCAGGTATGCCCATGCAAAGGCGTTCACACTTTGGCTGGAGACAAAGAAAACTGCAAACTAGGAGATTCCACAACCTCACCATCTTGTTCCTTTGTTTCACCACTCTTATATCTTTAGCTAACACTTCAGTGCCCCTATGTGATAGCCTATAAAAACATGTTAAGACCTGGCAGAGATCACATGACTTGGCAAAGATCACACGGTGACACAGATTTATGAATCTGGGTGGCCTAAACACATGGCTCTCTTTGATCTTCAATTTTAGATAAAACCTCATTGATCTTAGGATGACAACAATCTTCGTTGTTGTTTTTACAATATCATTAACAATTAGCAAGTTGCTTCAGTATCACCAGCATACAAAAGCAGAGTGGTTTTATTTTTAAAAAAATATTTAATTGCACCCATGTGTTATAACTATCTGAAAAGAACACAGTGTCCTAACAATGTTGAGGGCTGTCCCATTATCATTTTTTTTGCCAAAGCAGGGACAGGAGAAGTCAGATGGTGCCTCCATGGAAATACTGGCATTTTCTTTTTAAAAATAAAATACTAGGAAGACAGCAACCTCCTAAACCATTCTGATATGACAGAATGGACTGTAAAACTGTATCAGGCATGGTAACAGATTCATCTACATTTTGTAATAAAGCATGTCTTATCTAAGCAGAAATTGTCAGCCTGTCTAATCACGAGTTTGGGGAAAACACATGACCCATATTCTAAAGTACAAATGAATTAAACATGACTGCTTAACACACATCTACAGGGCATAAGTAAAAACCAGCCATTAAAGCAAGGGAGAATATTTCTGACAGTAACTAGTTTCAGTCATCCTTTTCGGGGCATCCAAGAACTGCACGTGCACCAATTAATATACAAAGCAAGCCGGAAAAAGGGGGGGGGGAATTGCTAGAAATTCCATTTATCTTTACTGTTGCAATTGTGTAGTAAAAGCCAGTGCCAATGTCAATGAAGATTTCTGATCTCTGTGAATCTGTGTCAAAAGCATTCCAGCTGATTTCAAAGGGAGAGTTAAGAATGTGCTTAAAGTTTTCACACAGAATTTAATTAAACTTCAAGATGCATAACTTCAACTGGATTGTCCCCATCATAGCTGCCAAGTTTTCCCTTTTCTCACGAGGAAGCCTATTCAGCATAATGGAATTTCCCTTAAAAAAAGGGATAACTTGGCAGCTATGGTCCCCATGAGAGTTGATGAAGTGGAGCAGGCAAACATATGAGCTGAGCTTGAATGTGCCCAGTGATGAATCACATCTCTGTCATGAACTTACTAATTGGCTGTCTGGCAAGCTACTATTTCTTAGACTCAGTGTCCCTCCTACTCCCAATATGCAACACAGAGGTAATTATGCTGACCTACCTTACAGGGTTGTTGAAAGGATTACTAAGAACATATACCGTATATGAAACAGTACAAGCAAATTAAAGTGCTGTTCCAAAGTTAAATAATGGTTCATGCTAGCCATGTTACTTCTGAGAATGCAATTAATGCCAGTTGTTAGTGGTGTCATTTTGATCTTCTGGTCTAAGTAGTAGTTCTTTTAGGATGTGAATAAATGACCCACCCTAGGGAGAAATGAGTAACTGTAATATAGACTTCAACTCTTGATATTGTGAGTCGGCTCATTAAAACATTTTCCAGAACCTACAAACTGATGGCATCTTTTTAAAATTAAGTAACAAATTGACATGTAGTAAAACTACCCAATGAATCCATTCAATCAAAATTCAAAGGGTTAAGCATATTTTTCTTTTGTTAGTAAAAGAAGATCAGGTGGCATATTGGCCATTTAATTTTTTAGGCACTGGAATGGAATTTTTCATGCTAGTCAGAATTTATTTCTAAAAGCCTTTCTAGGCTGCATTCCTATAATCAAGGGGCCTTATTCCATAACTCCATAAATCTTTACATGCCTTCTATTTAGAGTTCGGTATTGAATCTACCATCTCATATCTCATTTCAGTTACTAAATAGAAAAAAATAGTGCATTTCCCAAAACAGTCATTGGTTTTGGCTGTTCACTATGATACATTTCATAATATAGTGATGCAAGAGGATACTTGCAAAATCCAATCCTTACACACATACAGTGGTACCTCAGATTACGAACTTAATTCGTTCCGGAGGTCCGTTTTTAACCCAAAACCGTTCTTAACCTGAGGTACCACTTTAGCTAATGGGGCCTCCTGCTGCCGCCATGCCGCTGCTGCACGATTTCTGTTCTCATCCTGAGGTAAAGTTCTTCTTAACCTGAGGTACTACTTCCGGGTTAGCGGAGTTTGTAACCCGAAGCGTTTGTAACCTGAGGTACCACTGTTTTATGCAGCAGGCATCTTTCACACGTGGCACATTCATTCTTGTGAATGAATTTGTTGGAGGATAAGCCCTTCACTCTTATGCCAGTATATATATAAGGCTACGTGCCTTCCTTGTGAGTAAATCAAATTTGTAGGGGCAGTAACTCTAATTCTGAGGAAGTCAGTTGGTATCTTTCTCTCTGGCATGGAGAAGTCCCCTGGTGGGAGGCAGTGCTTGGAGGGGAATGTATGGCAACCCAAATTCTAATAGGAACAACCAAGATCCAGATCAACAAAGCAGAGCTATATAATATTCTATAGGAAGCAAATATATTGGCTGGATTAATAGAGCTGATTTTTAAAGAACCAAAAAGCATTAGAATTGCAGAACCATGTCTCTCCCAAGAATGTATTCCTATAATGAACAAAACCCTATTTCACAATATACACTACAATTCTCAAACTGTTTCAGCTATATGTAACATAATAATATGTTTTGGAGTTCAGCCACATTTTGATGTGTAAATACAGACCCCCACTTCATAGCTCTCAGTTTTTATTTTCAAACAAAAAAAGTGCAGGCTGAAATTCCCTGACTAAAATGCCTGTCTTTATCAGATGCATGCCTGCTTATTACATATAAAAACACAAAACCTGAAAAACACATTCAAAATTGGGCCTGAACGCTTGCAGAAACCAACATTGAAATTCTGAGAGCAATTTCTCATAGCCAGAATGGTGTGCCCAAGCTGTTAAAAGAAAATCTTTTATAAGTACATTAGTTAAATCAAACCAGCTTCAAAGACAGCTTTATCTTAGTGCTTAGAAACCAGGCAGTTCCAGAGTCACACACTATTTTGAATCTATTTCAGGTTTTAACCTATATATCTCAGCATATTTTAACAGCTTGGCACAGTTACAATTTCTTTGTTCTGAGAAGTAAGCTTTTAATACCTCCATCATTCAGTGCTTCTCATTCTCAATTTAAAATAAAACCACAGGGAAAAGGGAACATCTCAGGAGGAAATTGCACTGGAAATTATTCCCGTGTCTTCATAGTGATTTATTACACTGTATAGCTTGTACTTGTCTCCATTATGTATTAGTCAGTATGTCAATAACAAATTGATACAAGATTTCAAATGGTTTAATTATTATTAAGTATCACATCTGAAACATTGTCAACACATAGTAACAATTGATCTGAAAGGTTATAAATTGTAGGCATTTCTAAAGAAAAAGTTGTTAGAAGGTCATAGCAAGCAGTCAATTACATTTGTTTATTTCAATTTCGAGCCTGTTCTTCATGAAATTAATGATATCAAGGTAAGTTCCAGTACAAAATATAACCAAAAATCATATACAGTATTCCAAATGAAGTCACACCATAGAGTTCTATAACAGCATTCTGAAAAAATGCAAGACATACAAAATGTACAATTAACTCAACCTGCAATGTTTTGATTAATAATAATAATTATAGAAAAACAGGAAGCTGCCTTATACTGAGCCAGACCATTGGTTCATCTAGCTCAGTCCTGTCCACGCTGACTGGCAATTGCTGTCCAGGGTTTCATACTGAGGTTCCCCCCCAGCCCTAGGAACCTTCTGCATGCAAAGGAGATGCCCTAACCACTGAGCTACAGCCTTTCCCGAAAGAGATGCTATTATGCAGCAGTTAGTATTGTGTCTTTTCAAATCCATACTGTGATACCACATTTCACATAATAAATAGAATATAAGGAATCTTTGCCCTCAAGCTCAACAGCAGCTGGTAAAGCTGCACAACTGCTAGAATGCAGAGGGAAAACATTCAGTTTCTCGGAAGGAAGGCCAAATCCTGCTTGCTTGAACCTTAACAGCAGCCATGGCTTAGCCACACAATAACCCATTTTGAAAAAGAGGAAAGCACTGTTTTGCTAACATGGCAACACTCCTGCCATTTCAGCAGAATTTTGTGCTTCCAGTCCTGTTAAACAGGTTGACTAGGTTTTTTCCCCTTTTACTTATTAATCTTACATAGCGTGACTGAAGAAAATATTCACACTTTACGGATAAGTTTCATGTTAGGTGCAAGTGTATGTGGTTTAATTACACAGTGCCCCCCCCCCCCGCTTTAAAGCCACTTACTGGGTAGTACTAGAGAAGTAACAGGAAGGGTGATTAACCCTTTACCTTAATGCTTCTTTACATTCTCCCTCAGAGAGTTTCAAATATGTAAAAACATATGAGTGAGGAAGTCGTAGGTATGCAAAAACTTAAGCATGCATGAAAGTACACACCTCACATGGTGGATGCTGAGGGGGAGCAGCAGCCCCCTTCAGCTATTCCACCCATTCTTCTCTGTTGCCACGTGTTCTCTCCTGACCTCCTAATCTGGCCTGAAGCTTCAGTTGTGATAAGGATCCTATCCTGGCATCAGTGTTGAAGGAAGTTTTAACTACAGTCCAGTCAGCTTTTGTATGTGGGAGGTGCCACCTTCTCTGCCTCAGGCAGCAAAATGTCTTGGGCTGGCCCCGCATGTATGTGCATACAGTCATGCTAAGAGGAAGGCACGCTTGGCAAATCCACACCATGATCAACTCCCGTCTGGTCCAGAATTAGCCTCCACAGTCACTTGCAGACTCATTGTTAAAACCCTGTTTATGGAAGACAATCCATAAACGAGTGAGAAGAAGAAGAAGAAGAAGAAGAAGAAGAAGAAGAAGAAGAAGAAGAAGAAGAAGAAGAAGAAGAAGAAGAAGAAGAAGAAGAAGAAGAAGAAGACAAAGTCGCAAACACCTGCTGCTTCCCAATCACTTCCGCTTGAAATGGCTTTTCAAGAAACTTACAGTTGCACATATATGCATATACTATGCAGATACGATGACTGGAATGATGAAGCCTGGTGAGAAGCGTGGGTTTGATAAGAGCATAACAAGTAGGGTTATTTTTCACAAAGCTCCAGTCAGAATCATGTCACCTCTGAGACCCACAGGCTCAAATCTCGTCATCTCTAGCCAGAGGGTATAAGAGAGAAAGGTTAAATAAAGATGAGAGGCCTCTAAGAGCCACTTTCAGACAAGCCTGGGTGGAGAAGTGATCTCATTATAAGCAGCTTCATGCTTTCACTTAAATGTTGCCATTATTTTTAAATTTTATTTTGAATATATTAAAATGATATTCACTGCAGAAAAAAATCTTACACTTTATTCTGCTCTTGAATGCTTATACCTTTACAAGGAATGCAGGGATGTAAGGTGGAGGAAATTCAAAGTCCAGAATATGATAGGCTTGCCAAGTTTGGCCCAGGCCTAGAGAAACATGATAATATGCTGCGACTGCTGTTTCAGTATCTGACCAGCCATTTCCCCCCACCCTGTACTTCTGCATGCTGTGGCAAGCACATCTCTTGTTGCAGAGAAAATACATTTATTCTGCATACCTTCTAACTGCCCAGAGTTCTTACATACAGCTATATGCATAGTCAATGGGTCTGAATTTGGCAACCATTAACCATGCAGCATGGATCCTAAGCATTACATTATTTTATGATGAATTTGGTAATTTGCTATGGGTTTATATTACATATAACACACATATCAGATAGGTAAGGTTTTTTAATCCATGGCTGAACTTGCTCTGATTCTGTTATATTGTTTTTGTTTCCAAATTTTATTGTATTTTATGGCTAGTTTTAGTTGTTGTAAGCTGCCCTGATTTGTGTGTAGACATCAAAAGTGTGAGATGTAAGTTTTCATAGAAATGGTGTGTGTGTGTGTGTGTGTGTGTGTGTGTGTGTGTGTGTGTGTGTGTTCCCTTCTACATGGTAATATTAATTACCTGCAAAATCCAGAAACAATAACGCTAATGCTACTCTATCATAATTATTAACAGAAAAGCTCCATATACTCTCATAGTGAGTAGGAGAAATGAAGGTTGTTGCTTAACCTTCAATCTTTATGGTTTTTTATCACATTAAAACAGTGGTACATAGCAATAGACAATAATTTTCTTTTTTTTAAAGTCTCAATTGTCTTAATGTCAAAATTCTAATATTCTAATATTTAAGGTTTTGGTAACATTTGCAAAGAAATTCCAGTACAGTATTTGACATTAATTGACATTTGGTAGCTGATGGCATTTAATAGCTGGTGTGCAAGTTATTAAATATTTGACAGTCTATACTTAGGGCTCCCTAGTAGACACCTGCATTTGCATTTAGTATTTTTTGTTAAAACAATATGTTGGATCCAGATATCTCCTTCATGAATGGAAAGGTCTCCTCTGTTAATGGGCTGGACTCTGATCCAGCTGAGGCTCCTGTCCTGCTACCTGTAAGTTACTGTGGACAGAAAGGCGAGGGGCTGCTACTGGTAGTTTATGGCAATTCCCCCTGCAGTGTCCCAGGAGCCCTCACAACGTCCCAAGCAAGTTTTCAGGAGCATATGGGGCTGCAGAGGAACTACAGCATCCTATTAGCAGGGGTCTACCCGGTACAAGTCTGGAGCCAACCTATTTTTAAGAAATATATTATTAAAAAGATGGTAAAACCAAGGAAGCAAACTGGAATTTTGTTCCCATTTTCCACCACACACAGTATCTTAACAAGAGAAGCTAGACATTCCCCATATTGAATAATGAGGATGGTGAATTATTTTATTTTTAGAAATATCTTCTGGAATCTTGCATGTTGCTTCTCAACTGAAATAAAGTTTACAGGGCCAATGGAAAAATCTCTAATCTGTGGGTATAGGGCAGAATATGAATTCAATAAATAAAAATAGTAATAATAATAATGGGGATAGTGTGTAGTGGAATTTCAGATCTTGTGCTCAGTTGGAGATGCTCAATTATAATGATTTTTACAACCTCACCCCCCCCCCAAAAATCTCACCCTCAATACTTTATATATACTGAGCTTTAAAGACAAAGGCTGCTTGGATACAGAAGCAGCAAAAGGAACTTTTCCTGCTGTTCTATATTGTTGCCTAAACATTAAACCCAAAACGTTTTAATAGCAATGTTCACATTATTTCTGAAGTACTGACCTGTTCAACAGTGTGTCTTATTTTAGAATACCTCAGAGGGATGCAATGGCCATCAGAGCAGAATCTCTGCGCAATCATGCGGCATTCTCTGTAATCTCTGGAGACTTTGGATAGCCATCAGATGTTGAAGAAAGAAACGGGCCATTCTGGCATTTCAACAGAAAAGAAAATGGCTTTTTCCTATACATATTACTATTTATCTTAGAGTATATTGCCATTATCCAGGCAAGACAGTGGTGGTCTGGGGGATATTAAGAAAGCTGATTTGAGAGAAAAGTGTGTAATTTGTTTGGATGGTGTTGCATTCCCCTTGAAGAAGCACATGCTGGTTATTACCTGGGCCTGCTCATATGATCCTTTCTGGCACTCAGGTACCATATTTTTCCATGTATACTAGGTTTATTTCCTAAAAAAATAATGTCTAAAATTTGGGGGTGTCATACACAGGGGCCATCTCCCCCCATTTTCTTAAATCGGAGCCCCCCTAAATGGAGGTCGTCTTATGCATGGGGGCGTCTTATAGACGGAAAAATGTGGTAATTAATGTAGGCCCTGATTTGAGTCCAAACACCAGCAGAAGCATAGCTGTAAAGTGTCCGGGATAAGGTCTTTGTTATGATGCCCAGCAGCTGAACTTGGCCTTAGGATACTTATTCAGCCTCCTCACAGTTGGCGTTCAGATGTCAGGTAAAAACTATATTGTTCTGGTGTATGTTTGGAATCACTGATGTCTGAAATAATTCTTGCTCTACTATGGAAGTGTATCTACTGCACATTCCATCTTGCATTTTGATTTTCTAAAATCTCTGTAAGCTGCCTTGGAAGCCATTTGGCTACAAAAAACAAGGCTGAAATAATTTAATTAATAAATATGGAAGGCACTGGAAATGTTTGTATATGGAGGACTATAAAACATTTTGATGATTTTTTTTACAATCAAGCATTATATACATTCTATGAAATAAATGAAATAAAAATAAGTGAATGCTAAACACCAGAATAGGTGGCTCAAGTCATATAAACAGTCTCCCCATGTTCTGAGGGGTTCTGACCCTCCAGAGCAGATGTGGGGGAAGCACAGGGGGAAGTGGGAAGAGCTCCATTGTGGTAGCAAGAGTCTGTGCTGGCTTCCAGCAACACACTGGGGACTTGAATTTGGCCTTTTGTATCCTTAAGCCTGCCTATTTTCATTATGCTAACACTTTCTTCATTGATTCCAGTTCAAAGCATGGCATTGCTGAAAAGGTGCATGCAGTCTATGGCTCATAAAACATTTCCATGGCAGCTGCAATAAGAAATCATGTGCGCACACCAGCAGGTTCCTAGGACAGGGGGGTCTTCTTCAGCCCAAGGAGAACATTCCCTTGTAGACAACCTGTGATGGTGGTGGGGAATATGGCAGTGATGGGCAGAGTCAGAGGCACAAGTGTGCAGGGCAAGTGATATGACCATTATTTTTGCATAGGCTTCCTTCCAACCACATAAAAAGTCAGATGTTTTTACCCAAATATCTCTCCACCTAGGCAAGCAGTGGGCATTAGCACCGTTCAAGGGCCAATTTGAGCAAGGCAAAAGCACTCATAGAACAGGTGCAGCAGGGCAATCGAGAGGTGTGTGGCCTAGGGCAAATTCTAAGGGTCAGTGAACCCTAGAGGGATGCATCGAACCTCAGGGCCTGCAGTTCCCCATTGAGATTCCCCACCCCTACCCTAACACCTATGACAGGGTCCCCAAACTAAGGCCCGTGGGCCAGATGCGGCCCAATCGCCTTCTAAATCCGGCCCGTGGATGGTCCAGGAATCACCATGTTTTTACATGAGTAGAATGTGTCCTTTTATTTAAAATGCATCTCTGGGTTATTTGTGGGGCCTCATTTTTACATGAGTAGAATGTGTCCTTTTATTTAAAATGCATCTCTGGGTTATTTGTGGGACATAGGAATTCGTTCATTTCCCCCCAAAAAATATAGTCCGGCCCCCCACAAGGTCTGAGGGACAGTGGACTGACCCCCTGCTGAAAATGTTTGCTGACCCCTAACCTATGATAATTCAAAAAGGAATAAATGATGTGTGCAAATTGTGAAAGATGAGAGTTCAATGTTTTGCTTTTGATGGCCAAATATCTGTCTTATCAGTAAGGATGCCTGCATCGTCCACTGAAAACTATGTAGCATTACATAGGCTGTTTATAAATTAGCAGCTTTAAAGTAGTTCTTTTTCTCAATTTGGATTGAAGCTGGTTTGGGAGAAAACTCATCAAAACACAGTAATTTATAAGAAATGATGGGATAGATAAGGATTGTGGTTAATGCTGTGTGCTCATCATTTCCCAAACCAGCACACTGGATGTAAATACGAGTGTGTATACATAGAGCCTGATAGTTTGAGAGAAGAGAAAATGAAGGTGCTGATCATGTTTGTCTCCTCACATTCTTTAACAGCTGATTTACACGTGAATGTGCCTCACATCAACATGCATGCTGACTTGCATCTTAGCATGTAAGTTGCCTGTTCAGAAAGCATTGTGTTTGAAATGATACAAGGTGCCTTAGAAGCTCTGTGATATTTTGGGCAACACAACTTGGGAAAGTATTTGCTGGAATATTTAATTCATGACATTTGACGTGTTATTTGCTTTCACTTGTTACTGCCAAAAAATGAATAAATGGATATACAGTAGTTGTATGCAAGTCTTTTTTTTCAGCTGCAACTCACCAGAACTCAGTTCCGGCACTTCTCAGCTGAGCACCACTGCCATTCTATGAGAATGAGGGAGGTGTTCATGGTGAGGTACACCACCTCTTTTTCTAGAAAAACAGCACGGTTGTACCGTATGAATTTATCCACAGTACAGATTACAATGGGAAAGATAGAAGAATCAGCACGGGGTAATAGCCGACCCTCTGCAAACACTGACAGACAGCTGTGAAACAGGAGTAAGAGGATGAAAAGGGGAGAGAGTTCCCTATAGGAGCATTCATATGCGAAAACATAAGTAACTTATCTCATACGAGGAAGACAGGAGAAAGCTGATAGTTGAGTCAAGCACGTGTTCCAAAACACTCTCACTATTTCTCTTTCTATGTATGTAATAATAGCCATCATTAAGAAGGGGAGTTAAAACAACTCATTTAGAGCTGAAAATAGTAACTGAGCCCTTTTACAGATGTTTTATTTTTGCACCTTATCTTCCTGAGGCATCAAAATAATGAAGCTTCTAATTAGAGACTGCGAAACAAATATTGCTGTCACGTCTTTTCAGAACTTTTTCTTTCATATTCAATTCACTATAAATATACTAGAGCGGCACTTTTTGGTTTAAAAATAAAAGCGCTCATGAGCAATACCTATGATTTTTTAACAAAGAAACGGAGGACCAATTTGGAAAGCCACTGTGTGCACTGTGCAGTCCTGTGAAAAATACAGGACAGCTTAATGAGAATTTAGTGAGAAGTTACAATGGTAAGAATGACCTGGCTCACTTTGAAACCTTAGGCCTTTTCTTTGCCGCTCTGGATCCTTCAGTTTCTCACACATTTATTTATCAGCTGGTGAATGTGAAAACATGGTCTGACCTTAAAATGTTTTCCTTGAAACATGTGGAAGTCATAACACTTCCCCTATCTGCCCACTCTGATCTCAAGCCACTCGGCTAACTTCATTTCCAGCATAGCCTTTTCCCCATCAGTCTCATCAGGACTGATATCGCTGGCAGTGAAGAACAGAAGGTATAAATGAAATCATGAAATCTTTAAAGCACCATCTCTTTCTACTGAAGGAACAACTTTCAGCTGTATTTCACATAAACCATTGAAAGACAGTGACATGCAGAATGAGGTGGTAGAATTTGAGGTGCTAAGAGTGGACAGTACCTACCCGAGATTCCAGAGAGTCACATCAGGTTTTTTAATACTCCTCCACACAACAAACTTATGGGGGGGGGGCACCCTGCTAATGCTAGGGCAAAAGATTATGGGTCAGCTCTTTTCCTGCTCTGCTAGTTTCTACTTGCATTGAGTTTTCCTCGCTTTCTTTTTAACAGAGAGAGCACTTAAAATTCGAATCGCCTCCTGCAATCTGAAGTAGCACAGTGAATTTTTCTACATCAGGTTTTGACAACTTAATTCCTGTCTCATTCTGCTGCAAGGTAAAATAGGCCATCACTGTCTATGGAGCAACAAGGCCAAGGCTCTGCCCTCTTGATTTCACAAGCCCTGCTGCCCCAGAACTGTATTCTTAGAAATAATAAGGCAGCTTTCTTTCCTACAGTGGAGGAACTTGAATAGAATAAGAATAGAATAAAACACGAGCAATTGTTCTGACAGTAAACGCACAATGAGCAAATACAGCATAGATGACACAGGAATAGACACACATACATGCTGCAGAAAACAGGAACTTACTAAATAATGATTGATTCAGTACTGCTGAGGCTGGGAATGAACAGGAATAAACTAATTAAAGGCCCATAGAAGCCCCATTACCTTGTTCAAACAAACATGAAAACTGAGGCTGCAAATGCATTTCAAAATTAGAATCATAGAATCATAGAATCATAGAATCATAGAGTTGGAAGAGACCACAAGGGCCATCCAGTCCAACCCCCTGCCAAGCAGGAAACACCATCAAAGCATTCCTGACAGATGGCTGTCAAGCCTCTGCTTAAAGACCTCCAAAGAAGGAGACTCCACCACACTCCTTGGCAGCAAATTCCACTGCCGAACAGCTCTTACTGTCAGGAAGTTCTTCCTAATGTTTAGGTGGAATTTTCTTTCTTGTAGTTTGAATCCGTTGCTCCGTGTCCGCTTCTCTGGAGCAGCAGAAAACAACCTTTCTCCCTCCTCTATATGACATCCTTTTATATATTTGAACATGGTTATCATATCACCCCTTAACCTTCTCTTCTCCAGGCTAAACATACCCAGCTCCCTAAGCCGTTCCTCATAAGGCATCGTTTCCAGGCCTTTGACCATTTTGGTTGCCCTCTTCTGGACACGTTCCAGCTTATCAGTATCCTTCTTGAACTGTGGTGCCCAGAACTGGACACAGTACTCCAGGTGAGGTCTGACCAGAGCAGAATACAGTGGTACTATTACTTCCCTTGATCTAGATGCTATACTCCTATTGATGCAGCCCAGAATTGCATTGGCTTTTTTAGCTGCTGCATCACACTGCTGACTCATGTCAAGTTTGTGGTCTACCAAGACTCCTAGATCCTTTTCACATGTACTGCTCTCAAGCCAGGTGTCTCCCATCCTGTATTTGTGCCTTTCATTTTTTTTGCCCAAGTGTAGTACTTTACATTTCTCCTTGTTAAAATTCATCTTGTTTGCTTTGGCCCAGTTGTCTAATCTGTTAAGGTCATTCTGAAGTGTGATCCTGTCCTCTGGGGTGTTAGCCACCCCTCCCAATTTGGTGTCATCTGCAAACTTGCTCAGGATGCCCTCAAGCCCATCATCCAAGTCATTGATAAAATTGGCATTAAGCATGATTAAAAAAAAATAGAAGGCCACGTGGAAAAACTGATTGCAATGGTTTAGCCATAATGTTATATTTGACAGTTATTTTTACTCAAAGCCTAAAATATAAATTGCAAGAATAAACATTAGTAATAATCTCTGCTGCATGCTCCAAAGCAGAAGAAAAGCCAAAATCAAATGTCACAGTGGTGAGGAGTGAACCTGAACAACATACTGAACTTGCTTTGAACTGTGTCATTAGCATATATATCTTTCTAGTATATATAAACTCACTTCCAAGAGCACCTTTCCCTTGCTAATAAAACACCTCTTTATGCCTTAATACCTTAAGAAAATGTTATAGACTATCAACATAAAATTCAATAAAGGATATTGATTTTACTCAGGCTAAAAATGTAATGTATTGGATTGCATCCAATTATGCCCTTTTGCAAACAGAACAAATGTTTCCACGTACAGAAGATCTCACTGAGGCCCTGCTAACAGAAGATGGGGATAAGAGAGCTAGCTGCCACTTCATCCTTTCCCCTGTAGTTCCTTATGCCACCTTCCAACTGCTGTGGATGATCTAGGTTTATGGGGTTACAGAGGGCTGCAGGTAGAAGAAGAAATCAGCAGGCATCTGTTCTCCTTGCCTTCCATTAGTGTGGAGGCTTCTAACTGGATTCAACATGCTACTTCTAGCACACCTATACTGTATGTATTTATTTTAATTAAAAAATATCTACACTACTTTTTGTTTGGAGTAACAGTAAAGCACTTCACAATGCAAAGTTAATAAAACCAACATTATCAGTAAAAATGTCATAAGGACCAAATCATCTAGGGAGTGTCAGGGGCACCCAGGGTAAACAGAGAGTATAGGTCTTTTCACTGTTGAGGAAAGCGCCCCATTGAAATAAGCTGGTGGAGAAAGGTCTTGTAGGCTAACCAAAAGGTATTTTTGCCATCACAATTCAAGTCTTTGGTTACTGAGTAATCTAGAAATGTGGTATGTATTTACTTAATAATAAAAGCCACTGCTTTTATACATTTCTATAGCAAATGAAAACTTTACTCTGTTTTAGTCCTCTGTATGCTGCGGTAATTATTAGGGTTGTGAGTTGATTAATGATGCTTTAATCGCCTGGCTTTTTACAAATCAAGAAATCTATTGTTTAAAGCCTTTTAGGATATTGCAGGAAGAGCATAGTTTCACCTGAGTGTGAGAAATTAATAATAAACAAATGGCATTCCACTGTTGAAAAGAAATTTATTTAATTTGCATCCCACTCCAGTATCACCCCAAATCAGTTCCTCCTCTGTCTCCCTCTCTGGTGGTCCTCTCTGTCCTCCACTGTTGCTCCCTAGCAGCTGTTTGGTATTCCTAATACTACTACTTCTGTCAAAGCTGTTGTATTTGCTCTTGAGACTAATGCACTGGGTGCAGAGCTGCTCCTGTTCCCTCTTAAGGTGGCACAGTTAGACGCAGTATTATCCACTGGCTGCTTTTTCTTTTTGCATTTTCTTTGGCAGTTGTCCTAAAGGAAATGTCCTCACGTCTTTCACACACAGCCACAAGCTTGACCTGCTGCCAATACGTTAAAAATAAATAAATAAATAAATAAATGTCATTACCTTAAAAAAAACACAGTGCTGCTTTGTAAGCGGTAGGAGGCACTTGGAATCAGATCTGGCATTTAAAAAGAAAGGAAGGTCAGACCACGACCCCCTGTCCACCTCCGAAAACCCTTCCCTAAGTGCCAGTTTCATGAACTTTACTGGATGAACAGGGAAAAGGGACGCAATCCCAAGCAGCTGGCTGTCTGGTATGGAAGAGGACACTAGGCCACCCTAAATAAAGGCCATCTCTGCTAAAATCCAAATGGCTTTTAAAAATGAAACTTATCAGTATTGTGGAAGATCCAGACTTAAATGAATTATTGACACTGAACATTGTTTGCTTCAGCTGGCTCTGGTTCTCATTGTTAGAAAGCCAGAGTAGTTTCACATGGAAAGGAAAAATATAAGCTGGCTTCCCATTCGTATGACATTTTGAAGTGCGCTGTTTTTTCCATGTACACACAATGGGGAGGGATATAGGAATCTCCTGCATGCAACTTTCCCTCAGTCACAGCCTCTCCTATTAATCCAGGAGGGGAAAAGCAATTTTAATGTTAATGTAAAGCTTTAATTTTTTAATCCATCAATCAAGTTGCTTGAAGTTTACAGCCCGGGCAATTATAAATTCAAACAGTGCCTATTGTTTCCCATTTATTCTGACTTTTCTAAGAAGTTAAATTGAGGAAGAGGCAATACTATGTGAACAAGTTTCAAAGTCTTGACCAGAATCTTGGCACTGTGTTTGTGTTAAGAAATCCTGAAGAACTAAGCAAAAGGTCCACGCATATACAACGCTCCTTTGGTCATGGAAGAAGTAGGAGGATGAGTGAACATAACAAAAAGCCATTTCACTTACAGCTAACTCAGAAAAGTGTAAGAAATATATTGCACTTACCCACAATGATAGAGGACTCACAGTGATAGTAGCCATTTGGCTGCTTCTTTTTCAACATTGAGCAAAGATCTAGACGCTTCATGGATTCATCTCCAAAATGATGGTTCTTGAAATTCTCAAATAAGGCTGGGTCAATTCTTTTTACTCCCTTGAAACAGTAAAGAAAAAATACATGATCTAATGAGAAGGCAGAAGAGTAATACAGCACCATCAATGTGCACAGCACTTTATAGACTAACTAGATTTTCATAATATTTTCCTATTGGTTCTGCTGACCAAAGTTTCAATGTGCTGAAAATTTGAAATAAAACTTGATAGTCTTGCTGGCTAATAATACAGCTGATGAGTCCATTGCAGCTGCAGAAACTTAAGTACTATATTTAAATGCTATACCTAAAGCAGTTGCCCACCCTCCTAGTGTCATTTTGTCTGTCCATAGCAGAGATCTCTGAATGAGAACCTGTTACCAGCTATAGATCACTTCTGTTGGGTCGGGATGCACATCAATACGGAGAAATCCTATACTCAGTTGATTGGTACAATACATTTTGTCTGGTATAACCAGTAAATGCAATCAGCACAGCATTAATTAAATCAGAGATTAGCACTGTTGGGCACCTGTCGAGGTAAACAGCTGGCTCCTGATTATTTAATGAGCATTTTCCCATTAAAATACTGGTATACCATATGCACATAAATTTGGCTTGGTCATTTAAAATAAACCATTTAAAGGCAAGTAATAGAAAGATGCTATGGTCAGCTGTTTCAAATTTAATTCTACTTCTTGTATTTATCATATCTCTTAGAATTATTCAGTGCATTATAGAATTGCCTTCTTGGAAAAGTACAGTTGTCCTCCTCGTTGGTAGTCTTTAGGTATCAGCTAAATACATACTTGTTCATCTGTGTTTTGGGGAGATAAATGTTCCAGCAGTTGAAATATGTTGCTGCAGTTTTAATTTGGGTTCTGTTGAATGCAGTTAGTTTTTTTAATTGCCTTTAACGTGATATTTTTTAAAATTTACTGTTTTTATTAATGCTGTACACTGCCCTGGGCTGCTCTAGACTGGAAGGAAAAGAAATACGGAAATAATAGTAGTGGTTCTTGTTGTAACAGTACAGTACTGTAATAGCAATAATAATGCTGCATTTCTTTTTATTCAAGTGCTTTTGAATAAGCTTTCTGAGGTAAAAACAAAGCAAGTGTGTCAGAATATATTTGGACAGAATATTTGCTCACTGTCCAAAATATTACTTTGCTTTTCCTAATTCTTGAAATGTCACTGACATCTAGTGGTAAATGATGCTAACTCCACATGAGTCACCTCTTAGTAACCCCTAATGCAGGCATGGCCAAACTTGGCCCTCCAGCTGTTTTGGGACTACAATTCCCATAATCCCTGGCCACTGGTCCTGTTAGCTAGGGATGAGGGGAGTTGTAGTCCCAAAACAGCTGGAGGGCCAAGTTTGGCCATGCCTGCCCTAATGTGACACTGACTCTTGTAACTCAAGTATAATTTGCAGAGGTTAGTTAAGTAACTGCATGATCAATACAATACAATGATTTAAAAAACCTTGCTGATTTAAAGCTATGCCATACTGGTTCAAGCTCTTCAAAGCCAGAAAACTGAAAATAATGCCAATGTCTTATCAGGCATGCCCTGTGATCAGTATTGATGTTGTGTAATGTCACAAATTATGCTTGCTCACTATGTGTGTTCATGTGTGGTTGTGAGATGTGTGCATGCAGTTGAGGGTGTGCAGTTGTGAGGTGGGCGATGCCTACAACAGTTACTTAGTTTTACAAATGTGCCCACAGGCCCCCAAAACCTAGCAACTTCTGCACCGCATTGTCATAAACTGTAATTAAATTAAATTAAATTAAATTACTAGCAGTCTCCCTCCGCAAAAACTGTGATAATCTCAACGTTTATTTCATTTCATTTATATTCCACTTTCTCTCCAAGGAGCTCAAGGTGGCCTACACAGTTCTGCTGCTCCCCATTTATCTTCACAACAACCCTGTGAAGTAGGCGAGGCTGAGTTTGAATGACTGGCCCAAGGTCACCCAGCGAGCTTCATGGCTGAGTAGGGATTTCGAGCATCAGTATTTAAATTACAAACACGCCACGTAGTTACTACCATGGGTTTTAATGGGGCAGAAAGATCTTTTGATATTTGAACTTTTGACATTCATAGCTTCACCAAAGCCATGAAGACATGTCCTCCTAAACAAAAGTGAATGCATGAGTAGTTTTCCACACAATTGTAAAGAAAAATATTGTATGCCTATATAAATACTGTCACTCTGAGGTATTAATCTTCAGCATTTTTGAGACAATTTTTGTTGGGTTTGCAAGGTGACACATTCATAAACCTCACATATGTCACTTTTCAAACTAAAAGCTCAACAGGTATAATAATAATAATAATAATAATAATAATAATAATAATAATAATAATAATTTATTATTTATACCCCGCCCATCTGGCCGGGTTCCCCCAGCCACTCTGGGCGGCTTCCAACAAAACATTAAAATACAGAAATCAAACATTAAAAGCTTCCCTAAGGTATCATTTTTAGAAGCTATAGAATTTTTTGTATATGCCACTTAATGTATATGCCACTTAAATACAATCACCTTTAAGCAGTTAATTTTGAGGCTTTTGGTGGAACCTGAACTAAAGGGACACTCCCTTCATACAATATCCCTTAATACAATATCCTGACAGGACAAGTATCCTGTTACACAGTCTATGGGATATTGAGAAAAACATACCAGAATTACTCCATAACTGGCAAGGGACATTTCGTTTTATATGCAGTAATATTTTATGAGGAGAAGCGTTAAATTATCTAACCCCCCCCCCCAGCAGGCTGGAATGGTATAGTCCAGCAGTGGTTATATTATGAGGGAGCTCCGGTTTCCCTCCACTTCTGTTTTCAAGCTCTTATTCAGGCATCTTTGTCTGCTTGAGGGGGCATAAGGTTTGTCTGCAGTAAAGGGATATGAACCAGCTTCTGTAGCCTTGTCTAATTATAATCTCTAGCCAATGTTAAAATAATTTAGCAACAGAAACATAATTCACAAATACCATTTTTAATTAGTTTTTAAACCAGGGTTGATGTTTTCAAAATAATAATAATAATAATAATAATAATAATAATAATAATATTTATACCCCGCCCATCTGGCTGGGTTTCCCCAGCCACTCTGGGCAGCTCCCAACAGAATATTAAAAACACGATAAAGCAGCAAACATTAAAAACTTCCCTAAACAGGGCTGCCTCCAGGTGTCTTCTAAAAGTCAGATAGTTACTTATTTCCTTGACATCTGATGGAAGGGCGTTCCACGGGGCGGGCGCCACTACTGAGAAGGCCCTCTGCCTGGTTTCCATGATCGTTATAAGGCCTGCCAAACTTTTAATGGGTTTTGTGGTTTTTCAAGCATTACGTACAACCGTAATCTGGTCTTGTGGTAATGTGGTAAAGCAGGCAGACAACTATTTCCAAACACACACAAATTCATAATGAGTTTTATAGAAACTAGTACACCCAATTTGAGAATAAGACCCCAAATGGATCGTGTTGGTTCACTCAAGGGTTGGATACTGACCTCTTATCTAACCACTATATCATTATATGCTGAAACACTGAACTCAATAGGCCTCACATGCATGTGATTAACTACTATGTTTTTATATTTAAATATTATTCAAGCTCTCTGCTTGTTCTGTGTAGTAGGCAAACTACCTTGTTCACATTTTTCATGTTATTTTGCTTGCAAAAGCCATGTTGTAAAATATTACTTTTATGCTAAAGAATGATGAACCTCCTCTTAATTATACTTTCTAGTGGTTTGTCTCATATCAAAGTCCAGCTCACTCTCCTGTACATTCAAAACCACTCGAACAGTTTATTAGCTGCCTTTCATATTTCTATAAAAGTCCAAAAGCATCTGATTCTACCTATTTATTGTGTATAATCTATCTGTTTTCTCTAGATTCTTCAAATAGTGACCGTTCACAATTAAGAATAATTCAGGTAAGACTATTACGGTATAGCTGACTCTCAACTTACATGAGGCTTACGTTCTGGGGATAGTGCCTAAAGCCAAAATTGTGTATGGTCAAAACACACTGGGTGCAGTGGTGACTGGGATTACAAAAGTCCTCCCCCCCCCCCCCGGTGCATAAGTTAAATGAGTGTAAGTTGTGAGTTACCTGTATCGTCTTCACAAAATAATCAATCAATCAATCAACCATAGAATTCTTCTGGTACCTTTTGTGTCTAATAATCTTGTGGAATTTTAGAAAGTTTTTCTTTTTTCCCGAATGTAGTTGTAAAGGTTATTTTTGTTGTTAGAGCAGCTGCTTTCTATAGCATATGCAGCAAAGAAAGAAAGGCAGGAAAGGGTGATGTTCCATTTCCCTCTTGCCTCGTTGCAAACTCACTCATTCACTTCCATCATTACCTACCTATAATACATTATATATGTAAGCAGATACTTTACCTTACCACACATAGACAATAATGTTGAAAAAACATTATAGTGTGATTGGGGTATCTATTTCTGTAATTTTAATTTAAGGTGCCACTTTGTGAAATTTGCTATTAACAAAACTTGTTATTAGGGAAGGGGTTCTGCTGTGGAAGAAAGAATGTGAATTTGGTTAAGGAAAGTGACACTCTTTGCTTGTCTTCAACCAGATCATGAGTGTGGTATTGCAGTAAATTTGCATCTCAAAACTAGACACCTTCCTTAGCACTGCAAACTAGATACTCCTTGCCTATCAGAAGTGAGGTCTTGGGTGATCTGCCCACTTTTTTTCTGCAACTGATTAGGAGACATATATAGTAAACAAGGAGCAAAGTGAGAGGGGAATGCACAGAGTAAGATAAAATATAAGAAGGCCATGTAAGAAATAAGAACAGTGATATGATAGGTTTGGAGAAATAGCCAAATGGGAGGGGTAGCTTTATGAGGAAAAGTGGGGGAGTTAAAGAATGAAACACTAAAAAGAATATTTTGTTTACCCAGCCATATATCTTCTAGAATTCTGTTAAAAATGAATGCTACTGCTTCTTTTACCACCAACTGCCAGCCCCAACCATTGCCTACCATTGATCAAGAAGATGAACAAGAACAGCATGAGATCTGCATGTGTGTGTTGTGGTATGGAGGAGAGCTGGGTATTGCTTACTATGACACTGGAGACTGCTCTATCTACTTTATGGCTGACACACCGGACAATGAAGACCTTAAGCTGCTCCAGAAAGTGGTTGATGAAGTACTTCCCAAATACATATTAAGTAGTGCTAAGCAAGATTATAGCATAGCCAAATTCCTGTCCAATATAGGTAATACTATGGGAGAACATCAGGAAGGAGGAAAGCCAGAGGTTGTCCTGTATCCAAATATGGATTTTGGTTTAGAAGTAAGCAAGCAAAGGATCCTATCTAGGCAATTCCCTTTTGTCCCCTCTCACATGACAGCAACTGAGAAAATCGTCTATTTGTCGTCTATTATTCCTTTTGAGAGCCCACTCGTGGTAAGAGTGCTAGGAGGATTGCTGAAGTTTCTTGACAGGAGGAGGGTTGGAGTTGAACTGGAAGATAGTAGTGTCAATGTTCCTATCCTTGCCTTTAAAAAGTTTGTACTGACAGATATTGTACATGTAGATCAAGATGCTTACTCTGTGCTGCAGATATTTAAAAGTGAAGTGCATCCTTCTGTGTATAAGCAAGCCAGTGGGAAAAAAGAAGGACTCAGCTTATATGGGATTCTGAACCACTGTAGATGCAAGTGGGGAGAGAAGCTGATGAGACTGTGGCTCATGAGACCCACGCGCAATTTGACAGAACTGAATAAACGTCTTGATGTTATCCAATTTTTCCTGTTAGCTCGGAATCATGAAACAGTTCTGACCCTACAGGAGTGCCTCAAAAATATTAAAAATGTACCCCTGATTCTTAGGCGCATGGCTGTTTCTAACACTAAGGTAAGTGACTGGCAAGCACTGTACAAAACCGTTTACAGTGCTGTGTGCCTCAGAGATACATGTCGCTCCCTGCCCAATACCATTGAGCTCTTCCAGACTATTTCACAAGCCTTCACTGAAGATCTACACTATATTGCCAGCCTAATCAGCAAAGTGGTAGATTTTGAAGGCAGTATCTCAGAAAACCACTTCACTGTCAGACCAAATGTAGATCCCATCATCGATGAAAAGAAACGAAAGCTGATGGGGCTTTCAGACTTCCTTACAGAGGTGGCCCGAAAAGAATTGGAGGACCTGGATAATAGAATTCCATCCTGTAGCGTTATTTATATTCCCTTAATAGGATTCTTACTCTCCATTCCACGGCTGCCCACAATGGTGGAAATGAGTGACTTTGAAATTGAGGGACTAGATTTCATGTTCTTGTCAGAAGAAAAGCTTCACTACCGCAGTGCCAGGACAAAGGAACTGGATGGTTTGCTTGGTGATCTTCATTGTGAAATAAGGGATCAAGAAATATTGATCATGGACCAGCTACAGACTAAGATTTTGGAAAAGTCTGCAGTACTTAGTGATGTGATTGAATACACAGCACACTTAGATGTGCTGCTCTCTTTAGCAGTGATGGCTCGTGAGAATGGATATATCCGTCCAAGCTTCTCTCATTCCCACATGATCCGTATTAAAGATGGAAGGCATCCACTGATGGAGTTATGTGCAAAGACCTTTTTTCCCAACTCAGCAGAGAGCACTGAAACGCATGGCCGGATTAAGATCCTCACTGGACCCAATTCATCTGGAAAGAGTGTATATTTAAAGCAGATAGGCATTATTACATTTATGGCCCTAATTGGCAGCTATGTTCCTGCTGCTGAAGCCGAGATAGGGGCAGTGGATGGAATCTACACCAGGATCCATAGCAGAGAGTCAGTATCTCTAGGACTGTCCACTTTCATGATTGATCTTAACCAAGTAGCCAAGGCAGTAAACAATGCCACTGAAAGGTCTTTGGTGCTCATTGATGAATTTGGCAAAGGCACAAACACAGTAGATGGCCTCTCTCTTCTGGCTGCTGTGCTAAGGTACTGGATTAGACAAGCGACCCAATGCCCACACATTTTTGTTGCCACTAATTTCCACAGCCTGATGCAGCTGAATCTCCTGCCTGACAGTCCTCTTCTGCAATATCTGACTATGGACACCCACCAAGATGGAGATGAACTTGTGTTTTTCTACAAGATCAAAGAAGGCATGTCCACTGTCAGCCATGCAGCTAATATTGCAGATTTGGCTGGCATGCCACCTAAATTGATTGCCCGAGGAGTAGAAGTGTCAGAGTTGCTCCGCAATGGGAAACCCATCCAACACACTGACCATTCTTCAAAGGAGAAACAGTTGCAAAGTTGCAAATCTCTGGTAGATAAATTCCTCTCCCTGGATCTCAATAATCCTCAACTGGATTTAATGGATTTTATGAGTGAAGAGGTGCTGCCCTCTTCAGCAACCATATTGCACCCTAGTAAAAAGGCATAACTTGTCCTGAATTGCTTGTGCTTAGTTGGTTATGACAAACAAATGAAACAGCAAGTCCTTGCTCAAGTTAATTCATCTATAGATGTCAAAGAAGCCTGCACAACTTGTGATCCACCAAAATTAATGCAGCCATGCATACTAGGTGCTTAACACACACTACCACAATGTCGTGGCAGAAACACCTTGGGAAAGGCAGAAGGAAAAGGGTGCTTGAAAGTGCTAATGTCCTAGGAGAGAAAACTGCTAGGGATCTTTAGACAACTCTCTACCTTTCACTGCTTACCAGAGAAATATAGGTAATGAAGAAATTCTATGGTAACAATAAGCAATATTTGGAAAGATTATTTGAAAGAGAAGCATGCATCTTCAGGTGCATAATACTAATAAATATAAGAAAAATAAATTACTATAAAAAATTGAATTGTTTATTAAGTAAAATTAAATAAGACTATTAAAATATTATATTCGTGTTCTAAGTTCTATTCATGGTTTTTGTTTAGTTTTACATAAACTTTCTCTTTACTGTTTAAACAAATTATTGTTGAATAATATGAAAAAAAAAGAATAAATATGAACTTAAGTATGCCTTAAGTATGTTTATTATACTCTAAAAAAACCAAAACAAGCTACACAACCAAACAATGTTGAATTATTATAAAGGAAAGGAATTTGGCAAATTAATATATATAGTCTCAGAACACATTCGGGAGAAATTGGTTAATATAAATCATGATAATACTTGAAATGTTATACACTACTAGACTGAGGAGATAGAATTTAATTGTCACAATTCAGTGTGGACATTTGCATTAGAGTTTTACTAGCATAGTGAAAGAAATAACCATTCCAGGAGGGATCAGTTTAATTAGAAACATTTAAAATAAAACCTCTCTAAGGTGGCTTTGACCCAAACTAAGGGCTGTGCCTTATCTGAGTAACTATTAAGCTGTAACTCTCATTGAGTATGTTTAAAAATTCCAGTTTGGTTTCCAACATGCCTCATCCTTACTTTGATCCTCTGGTTGATGAAACAGTGGTCACAGATTTTCATTTCACATTAAGAGTTCTTGTTGCTGGATATTAGTAAATGCTACCACATGCAGAAAATCTCTCCAGCGTTACTGACAAGGAGTGTCTAACTTTTAAATCACCCCAAACACCGTCACATTATCTCACCCCCATCAATATTCAGGGAGTTTGCCACACAGCCAACCCTCTGGAACAGATTTGGGGAGGGCATAGGGGGAGAATTCTTGCGCTAATGGAACAAATGCCTTGCATACCGCCCAAAATAATATAGGTTACAGGTAGGTAGCCGTGTTGGTCTGGATCGAAGTAAAATAAAAAAATTCCTTCAGTAGCACCTTAAAGACCAACTAAGTTTTTATTTTGGTATGAGCTTTCGTGTGCATGCACACTTCTTCAGATACAGTGAAATGGAAGTTTCCAGGCACTTATGTAGAGAAGGGGTGGGGAGGGGTGGGGATGGGGAGGGGGGATCACTCAGAAGGGTGGTGGAAATGGGTGATTGACTGACTGATAGCTGTTGATGACCGCAAACGACTGCAAATGGTTTTGCATGAAAAAGCAAGGGTTGAGATGGCTGAAGATCGCTTATCATGTATAATGAGATAAGAACCCGATATCTCTGTTCAAACCAGGTCCCTCCATGGTTTTGAGCTTGGTGATAAGTTGCAATTCAGCAACTTCTCTTTCCAGTCTATTTCTGAAATTCTTTTGTAGTAAGACAGCTACTTTGAGATCTTGTATAGAATGTCCTGGGAGATTGAAGTGTTCTCCTACTGGTTTTTCTGTCTTCTGGTTCCTGATGTCAGATTTATGTCCATTTATCCTTTGGCGTAGGGTTTGGCCTGTTTGTCCAATATAGAGAGCTGAAGGGCACTGTTGGCATTTGATGGCATACACAATGTTAGAGGATGAGCAATTAAATAGTCCTGAGATGGTATGTTGGATGTTGTTGGGGCCAGTAATGGTGTTGTCTGGGTGTATGTGGCAGCAAAGTTGGCATCTGGGTTTATTGCAGGCTCTGGTACCAGTGTCCATGTTAAGTCTGGTGGTTGTATTATTGTGGGTGAGGAGTTGTTTAAGATTGGGTGGCTGTCTGTAGGCAATGAAAGGTCTTCCTCCCAGAGCTTGAGAAAGGGAGCGGTCATTGTCCAGGAGAGGCTGTAGATCTCTGATGATGCGTTGTACTGTTTTAGCTTGGGAGCTGTATGTGATGACTAGTGGTGTTCTGTTATTTTCTTTTTTGGGTCTGTCTTGCAGCAGGTTCTCTCTAGGTATCTGTCTGGCTCTGTTGATCTGTTGTTTAACTTCATCAGGTGGATATTTTAGTTCTAAAAAGGTTTGCTGTAGATCTCTTAGGTGAGATTCTCTGTCTGTAGAGTTGGAACAGATGCGGTTGTAACGTAAGGCCTGGCTGTATACGATGGATTGTTTGGTATGTTTGGGATGGTAGCTAGAAGCATGTAGATATGTTTGTCGGTCAGTTGGTTTTCTGTATAAGGTGGTGTCTATACGTCCATCCTGTATTTTTATAGTAGTGTCCAAAAAATGTATTTCTTGCATAGATTGGTTCATTGTTAGGTTGATGGTGGGGTGAAAGTCGTTGAATGTCTGGTGGAAGGTTTCCAGGGTCTGTTGTCCATGTGTCCAGATAATAAAAATATCGTCAATGTATCGCAGGTACAGGAGAGGTTTGAGTGGGTAGGAGTTAAGGAAACGTTGTTCTAAATCTGCCATGAAGATGTTGGCATACTGTGGGGCCATGCGGGTGCCCATGGCTGTGCCGCTGATCTGGAGGAACAGGTCATCACCAAATTTGAAGTGGTTGTGGGTAAGGACAAAGTGGCAGAGTTTGGTAGCAAAGTCCGCTGTGGTTTTATCTGAAATGGTGTTCCTTATGGCTTGTAAACCATCATTGTGTGGGATGTTGGTATATAGAGATTCCACATCCATAGTGGCTAGTATAGTATTATTAGGAAGATTGTTCAAATATTGTATTTTCCTCAGAAAATCTGTGGTGTCACGTACGTAGCTGGGAGCACTGATAGCATATGGTTTCAGAACAGAGTCCATATAGCCGGAAACACCCACTGTAATGGTGCCAATACCTGAGATGATGGGGCGTCCTGGGTTTCCTGGTTTGTGTATTTTGGGTAGAAGATAGAAAGTTCCTGGCCGAGGTTCCGCTGGTGTGTTTGTGAGGATCTGTTCTTGGATGTGTAGGGGTAGCTCCTTAATAATCTTGTTCAGTTCTTTTTTGTATGCTTGTGTGGGGTCTGAGTCCAATTTCATGTAAAAGGCAGTATTGGAAAGTTGTCTGTGGGCCTCTTGGATGTAATCAGTTTTGTTCATGATGACGACAGCTCCACCCTTGTCTGCCTCTTTAATTATAATGTCTGGGTTGTTCCTGAGATTTTCTATGGCTCTCCTTTCAGCATGGTTTAGATTTTGTTGTAAGCGATGGTGTTTTCTGGTCACATCCGTTTGGATTCTGTGGCGGAAGCATTCGATGTACAGATCTAGTGTGGTATTGCGTCCATCAGGAGGGGTCCATGTGGAGTCCCTTTTTGTGTAACTTCTTTTCGGTGGTGGTTGGTGGTCAATGTTCTGTTCATTGATGCGTTTGGAGGGTGATGGTTGTTCCCCAGTAAGTTGAGAGGTGTTGTGTTGTGGGGATGTAGTTTGTTCTACTTTGTCTTGTTCTTGTGTGTGATGAAAATACTCCTTCAGGCGTAAACGGCGGAAAAATGCTTCCAGGTCCCCGCAGAACTGAATCATGTGTTGGGATTTGGCAGGGCAGAATGATAGTCCCCGTGAAAGGACGGATTCCTCAGCTGGGCTGAGTGTTTGCTGTGAAAGATTGACAATGTTGTTGATCTTGTTTTGATTGGTGGCCTGTAGGTTGGAAAGGTTGCAGAGTTTTTTATTTTTCTGGTTCTTCAGTAACTCCAGTTGAGAGTGGTAAATGGTTTGTTTTTCCTTGTGGAACTTCTGCCAGGCCGGGTGATTCCTGATGGAGTTCTCCAGTGCAGAGAGTTCCTCCTTTATTAACTTCTGTTTGGAATACAGAACGCCGATAAGATGTTTCAGCAGTTTCTTAGATAAAGTGTGGCATAGTTTTCTGGCATATTCTGTGGGATAAGTTGATTGAAGAGGGTTCTTAATTCTAAGACCCTTAGGTACAATGTCCAGGTTTTTGCATTTAGATAGAAAGAGGATGTCAGTTTGTACAGTGGTACCTAGGTTTCCAGAACTTATTCCGTTCTGGAAGTCCATTCTTAAACCAAAACCATTCTTAAACTGAGTGGGCTTTCCTTAATGAGGCCTCCCGCGGCCGGTGCCCTTCCACCATTCAGATTCCGTTTTTAGACCGAAGTGAAGTTCTCAAACCGGGACACTATTTCCGGTTTTGTGGAGTTTGTAAACAGAATCGTTCCTAAACCAGACTGTTTTTCTCTACTTTACTTCTGGGTTATTGTGTTTGGAAATTTAAACCTTCTTTATTGTACAATTTCTTAAAGGTCATAGCATCCCCCCACCATTTGTATGCATATTGTGATGTACAAAGTGACTGCACCTGTTTTCGTAGTCTTGGCGATTTTGACAGCTTCATGAAGGTCAAGTGAGGCTGAAAAGCTTTATCATCTCCTGTGATGATGCCCTTTTCTTTAAATATCTTCCTCACAATATCTAGGTAGGCACAAATGGAGAAACTTTTAAAATTCCAAACATTGTGCAGACTATAATGTTTGATAAAAATTATGAATGATAAAACAAGACAGAGAGAGAGAACAAATGTTCAGATAGTCTAATTTAAACTTACAAGCAAACCACAGAAACCACTTGAAACTAGATACACATTTTAAAAATTGCATATTTTTAAAAAAAATTGAAAGAGCCAATATGCTATGCAACAATCCCACCTTTCTAACATAGCTTTGTAGCAGGTGAAAAGCCCTCAAGGTGATGCTTACATGTGTTGTTTTACATCTGTCACAATTCATTTCTGCCCAAATTTGTACCACCTAAGACTAAAGTTTGCCAGGTCAACACTGTTCTAGGCATAGCAATGTTGACTCACACTGATGTACCAGTGGAGCATAACAGAACTATATAACTGGTAGCCAGTAAAACAGCATACACAGTGGCATTTAGACTAGCAGGATCAGTTGCCATGGGGTGCTTGTTTTATTGTGTTGAGTATTTTTTTTACCATATTTACTCAAGTCTAATGCACCATCAAATCTAATGCGTACTTCAATTTTCAGAACCTTGAAACCAAAGAAGTATTAGCTGGTGAATGTAAATGTGGCATTGAAACTAATATGCACCTTAATTTTCGCAACATAATTTGGCCAAAAACAGTGAGCATTAACTTTGAGTACATACAGGGTTGTTGTTTCTTGTATTTTGTACTGATCTAGTGTCTTAGGCTGGTTGTATTATTACTTTGGCATGGGGTTGGTTGCTTGTTAAAACTATAATATAGTTTAAAAAGAAAAACTCAACCAAGGGCTTCTATCAGCCTGCCATTATAACCACTGGGTGTTGTTGGGGTTTAAAGGGGGGGAAGCTCCAAGGGTAACAGATCAATACTGGACACTTATTTTAATACCTATGAATTATTGGTATTTCCCATCAACACCTGTTGACTGACATGCACTTCTCTGTTCGAATTAATTGCTTGAAAGTATTGTAAATCCCTACAAACTGTCCATGGAAAGAAAGCAGTGACATTCAAAGATGTTAAGAAAGCTGGATTCAGTTCTAAGCACTGCCAGTAACATGCATTTTGGCTTTCAACAAATTCATTAAAAAATTGTCCAGTAGCACCTTAATTTATTTCGACTGCGTCAGACCAACACGGCTACCTACCTGAATCTAGAATCATGGAAGGCACCACATTGAGCCACATGAAATGGAAGTCCATCACCCTCACAAATAAACTTGCACAGGACAGGTACAGACTGATATCTCCTTTCTGACTAAATGCAAGAACCTGGACATTATACCTAAGGGTCTTAGAATTAAGAACCCTCTACAATCCACCTAGCCTACTGACTATGTAAAGAAACTATGCCACACTTTCTCCAAGAAGCTGCTCAAACATTTGATCAGTGTTCTGTACTCTAAACAGAAGCAAATAAAGGAGGAACGCTCTGTACTGGACAAGGTATCTGAAGAATTGTGCATGCACACAAAAGCTTATACCCAGAACAAACTTACCGTAGTTGGTCTCTAAGGGTGCTACTGGACAATTTATTATTATTATTTATTTATTTCAACAAATTCATGTACAGTATGTGTATTCTTATGGCTACTTTTTACTTTTTACAGGGGGTTGAAATATGACCCTAGGGGTCCCTTCCAACTCTACAATTTGTATACGCATATAAAATCAGCACATGTAGAGCAACATTTGCTAACTCATACTGATTTCTTATTAATCTCTGCACGAGAGCTCCTATACAAATGTTAAGTGAAACATGCGGTGATTGGTATTATCAGTATAATACTGATTCTGCACCATGTATATAGTTCGGAGTCTGCCCAGGAATTGTTGATAAGTGCACCTACTGAAGACTGGGGCCAACATCTGGGTAAAGCTTCTGGAGTCTATCACCATATATGGGAGCTTTCCACCTTATTAACATCTAGTCTGATGTTAATATGCCACTTTCTACCATGTGAAGCTAATTATTACCAAATGAAAAAGGGTTGTGAGATATCTTATGATTCCAAAATATTAGTGCTACTGTGCTTTGTCTTGCACTTCCAGATTTTAATTTGTTTTAAAGCAAAGAAGTCAGAAAAATAAATCTGGCTGTTAGGGCCTTCTGGTACCATGTACTGTAGATCCCTAAAAGAATTAAGATATGTGTGTTGGCAAACAAAAAGTCCTTAGAGGAACAGCTGCTGATTATTGTCCCACAAACATAGTAAAGGGTGGAGCTGGGGCACTAAACAAAAGCTTGCTCAAAGAGGAGGAGAAAGCTAAAAATGGCTTGTTATCAGAAGGTGGGTTGCTGCACAAGTCTGTAAAAGTCTTTAAAATGACTGATTAGCAACCCTTAAAAAAACCTATAAAAGCAGTTTGGTTGTAATTGGAAATAAACCTACTTTGAATTAGCAGAAATATGTAAGAGTTAAAAGAACTAAAGCTCTGTTTTCCCAAATCAGCAGGGTCAATGCTTATTTTACTTTAGTGAAGAACTGTGAAAAAATTGAAAAAATCATTGCCCAGTCTAATTCTGCCAATCATATTTTTTAAAAAAGACAATATGGAAACATAGCTGCCAAGTTTTCCCTTTTCTCGCGAGGAAGCCTATTCAGCATAAGGGAAAATCCCTGTAAAAAAGGGATAACTTGGCAGCTATGTATGGAAAGAGTGGAGTTGTTTACTTAGGGTAACGGTTTTCAAATTGCATTCTTATGTTGATTGACAAAAAGAACAGAAAACTTAAAAGGTTTGCAGAAATATATTTCCAACCGTTTGAGTTTATCCTGAGGAAGGGGTGGAGAGTTGAGTCTTTTCTAGGCCCAAAAGGCCTGACTGGCACCTTGTGCAAAGTGACAATATTTCCTTACACGCCCTCCCCACCTCCACTCCTAAATAATCTACAACATACAGGATTCAGTGGCAGATACACAGAGGTTCTTCAAAAGATTAAACCCATGCATAAAGGGTAAAGGAACCCCTGACCATTAGGTCCAGTCGTGACCGACTCTGGGGTTGCGCGCTCATCTCGCATTATTGGCCGAGGGAGCCGGCGTATAGCTTCCAGGTCATGTGGCCAGCATGACAAAGCCGCTTCTGGCAAACCAGAGCAGCACATGGAAACGCCGTTTACCTTCCCGCTGTAGCGGTTCCTATTTATCTACTTGCATTTTGACGTGCTTTTGAACTGCTAGGTTGGCAGGAGCTGGGACCAAGCATAAGAACCTGAAAATAACTCGGGCAATGATCAATTTCAGAAGGACGTTTATTTTGGAAGCCTCTTCATATGAAGGAAATAAAGGAAATAATACTTATTTCAAAGATATACATAAAGATGCATTTGATTCCCTTCATTTAAGTCTTTTCATCCTAGGGGAATAATAATAATGACAAAGCTCACATAATTGTTTTCTATTAAAGAGTTTTCATATTAAAGATAATGGGCTACATGCATGCTTCATTAACCTCTGCAGAGGCACTACTCAGATAAATTTAGTTTGTGATATTAAAAACTCATTTCAGAATAATGTTTGTAGTATCTCAAGATTGCAGCATATCAAACTTACGTTAAAAAGAAATCAGTATATTAACGTTGCTACTTGAAAAATGTCAATGGAACGTGCCGTTTAGTTGTGTTTATTACCAGCTGTATTTACAGCAAAAATAAGTCATTTGGGACTATCCAGGATGATTAAAAAGAATATTGTTTTGTGGCAATGGTACAATATTACATCTCTATTACTATGTTTGGCCTTGCTTCAGGGTGTAGATTGCTTATAGCATTAAAAGAAGAAAAAGACCATGGGAGATGTGAGCTTCCACGCTGAAGACGAGAAATATACAGAAGGCAGATTCACCAAGTGACTAAACTGCTCTAGAGGAAAGGTGGGGAAGAGCAGAGCAGAGGTGGGGAAGCCCGACTGGCATTATCCACTTAAGAAATCTATACAACCAGTGCTGCTTTCCTAGTCCCCACTTACCTGTTAGTAAGCGCCATTGAATTTAACAGGACTTACTTTCCAAGTGGACACTGTGAGTATTGCATCCTGAGCAAAACTAGGTCTGCAGATGGACTAAAACTCCCATCATTCCTGATTACTGGGCATGCTGGCAGGGGGTGATGGAAACTGGAGGCCAACAATAACTGCAGGACCACAGGTTATCTGCCACCCCCGGTACACTCAAGAAAAAATATATTAAAATGTGTATTTGTTTCCAGCTGCTACAGCAAATGTTGAAATTACATGTCCATAACTTCAATATTCAAATCTTTTCTACAGAGTTTTGCAGGGGCTACTACATGTGGAGAAGGTTTTTATCCCTTTCCTCCCCTGCCACAAGTCCTTACTTTGAGTATGACTTTGTTGGATTCAACTCAAAGAGATAGAGAGGGTATATGTGACTGGTATGGGTATGAGAGCACTGAACATCAAATAAGATGTTGACCAGGATGGTAGCTCTCTCGACATCCCATGTAGCCTAGGGGCAGTAAGACAGAGCCATGAATCTGGTTCAGATCCTGCCACTACTATGAGCTCACTAGGTGACCTTAGGCAAGCCACTTTCAATCCCAGTCCTCCCACTCATAACATAGGAACCTCAAACCTTAGAGGCAGCTTCCTATGTTCCATTTCTCCCTTATCAGAATAATAATTTTTTTAAAAAATCCAAAGAGCCTCTAAAATTAACAAGTAACTTTTCCAGTTGCAATGAATTACTGACAGCAGGAACTGTTTTCAAGGAAAGAAACAGATTTAAAGTTTTAGAAAGCTGTATAGAAACCCCTTATATCATTTTAGGGTTGCCTTTTGTCCGTATTTTCCTGGACACGCCCGGTTTTAAGGGGTAAAAATATCTGACAGGGTTTTGTTTTTCAGAATATTCAAAAATGTCTGGGGGGTCGCTTTCTTTTCCTGCCAGCAGTGGGGGTCAGCTCACACCAGCCGTGTCCCTCCTTAGTGCCCTTCGATGTTTATCTCTTTCTTTCTCTCTCTCCCTTCCTTCCATTTCCTATCTCTTTCTCTGTGCAGGGCTGCCTCATGCCAACCACGTCCCTCCCCGGGGCCCTCCGATGTTGCTCTCTTCCTTCCATCTCCTCTCTCCTTCTCAGTCCATCAGCTCCCGTAACCCCTCCCCAGGTGGCAGCAACCCTAAAGTAGGGGGCGAGCTGCGGAGATGAGCAGTGGGGGGAGGGGTTTGCCCCAATGGTGGTGGTATCGGGGGTTTGGTCTTTGGAATACTGCAATCCTAGCAAAATCAGGGATGGCCAAATTCTGTATGTTAGGGAGCCTCTATGTTTTCTAAACTCTCACCCAAGAGGTTGAAATAATCCAGTCCCCTCAGATGGTCTGTTGTGAAGCTGGTGTTACCTATCAGCACTATGGAATATAGGTGCTCAAGCAGGAAGGGGTCAACAGTAAAGGGAAGCAGGCTGGGGAATGTATGTGCTTTATGAAAGATATACTCAGTAGGCAAGCTGGAAACTGCAACTCCAGAATAAGCACTTAGCAATAAAATGTTGTTTATATGGAACATCCATGAAGAGTCATTGCTTATTTTCATACATGTGAAACTAAATAAACAGGGACAGTGGTGGTGAGAGATAAAGATATTTCAGGAACCCACAGCCAATCCACCTACTGCCATCCTTGTTTTAAATTACAGTAACTTGAATCTCTTACTTACTAAATTTCTTGTTCACTTCCCTTTCCAAGTAAAAACTCAAAGTGATTAAAAAAACACTTAAAGAAATCAACAAATAATTTGCACAAAATATGCAAAAGATCTATCAAACACCTGTCTGCTTCAATAACCCATCAACAGAAACAATAACTCAGAAGTTTAAATTATAAACATCTTCGTAAATGTTTTAAGCAGTCTCTAAAAAGAAATTTAAGTGCAATCTTTGGTGGGCCTTCCCCTGAAAGGAAATATTGAACTGGGACACTACTGCTGAGAAGACCCTATTCCTTGCTTTGACAGATCCTTTATTTATTTATTTATTTATTTATTTCATTGGTAACCAAAGTATAACCTCCCCAGTAGCTCTTAAGAACCAGAGATTTGTATGTACATTAGAAAATACCTTTGTTTGCATTTCAAGCAAAAATGCAGTTCCAAGAGCTGAATAATGGAATAGACAGATCAATAACGAATGAGTCAGAGCTTCATTTGGTATTGATTTTGTACTGAGGCCACATGCTGAGAGGCAAACAGCCATTTCAAATGGCTTGAAAAACATATAATCAATGTTAGAAATTACTGGGGATGTCCATTTCCTTGTGGAAAGTTTACTCAGGAAATGTGTCAATAATTATTCTCCAATAATTTCAAAACGAAGAAATTAGGCATGTTTCTCAAAACAGAACACAAGCAGAATTTCAGAAATTAGAATTGTGATGCATTGTTGAGGGTCAGAGCATTAACAAGTGTACATATGAGAACCTGAATATGTGCCCACTGGCGGAGGAACAGGGGTGCAGGGGGAGCGCACCGCCCCCAGTGGTATGATCATGGCGGAGTGATAATGATCGCGGCTGCCCCCCCCCGCCCTGGGGCGCCATGCCCCCGCAGGTGGTGCACCACACCCCCAGGATGCTTGTCACGCCCCTGCCAGTAGGGCGCCACACCTCCCGGGACACGTGCTACGCCCCTGCGGGACTCGCGCCAGCCACACCCCTGCCTGCTCTCCGCCCCCCCCCCCGCCAGAGCTTGAAGCTCCGCCACTGTACATGCCCTATTGCATTAGTAATGGGTGAAACAGAATGAAACAAATTCAAGTCCGTAATGGAGTCTAAGATAAGGAATAAGGTATAAGAAAGAATTGTCATACCACAACATAGTCCGAAAATAGCGTCCCTAGTCCTGTACTTACAGATAATTCATGAGATACTTTCTCATCCTCACCACTCCAGATGTGCCTTGACCTGTGGATTTGCCAGTTAAATAGTTTTCCTAGGCAACCCTCTGTTTTTTTCTTCCGGTGCCTCTCTGCTTATCAACTTTCAAAGTCAATGTGCTCTATCTTGGGCCTATTTCACAACCATTTCACCCCAGGGTGGCTCTAGTTTTGAGTTGGCCCATTCTGATTCCCAGATGCACTGCCACAGGCTGAGCTGGTCATGTGCATACCGTACAACCAGCTCAGACTCCAGCAACTAGATTGAAAACCAATGTCCATGAGCTGAACAGCAAAGCAAATCAACTCTCAGCTACTCCAATTCAGCATGTTCTTGTTCTCCTAAGAACAATAAATCACCCCCTATGGTTGATTCAGTGGCAAAACTGAGCTTCTCTACTCTCCTAAAACTCTGCTCTTTCCTCTTGTCGCCGTTCTTCTAAAAGTCAGCCCTCAACACAGATATATTTGCTAACATTTTATTCTGTGTTTTCATTTTCCTGGTATGAAATAGGGTACAGAGTGGTTTACTATATGGGTATAGGATACTATATTTGTTTACCAGGCACTCAAAACCCGGCAAGTCCCAGACCTCTCTGGGGTCTGAGACAGCATACAACTGAAGTGTCCATATACTATCCACAAAGCCACTGCATCTAATGGAGAATCAGGAATTATGAGCTTCCAAAGCTGAGTGGAAATGGTTGTAACCGCTCTGAACAGCTGCAAACAGCAACAACAGATGTTGCACAGTCACCCCACTGTGCTATGACAGGAATGTTTGGGACCTGCCAGGACCCAGCCTGAGCAAGCTTTGGAAAGGGGTAAGTGTAGGGGCCCTACAGCTGTTGGTGGATTACACCGTAAATAAATTGTTCAATAACAATTTACAGTAGAGAAGACACAATGAATTCAATAGGATGCATTTACACAGTTTTATGTAAAGATACTTAAAAATAACCAAATTATTAAAATTTTACTATCCAGCATCCAAAGTTATAATATAAACCAAAACGGTGAAGTCATGTAACAGAATCAAATTATATATACAATACTGTATCTTCTGATTGGGGTAATTGATTCTTATTCACTTAAATCTCCCTATAACCTTATTTTCTTGCCAAAAATATATTAGCAGTATAATTTTACCACCAAGCTTCTTTTAATTTAGGTTTAATTATTAATGTACTAGATATACACTTCTTTTGCTTTCTGTTCTACCAAACCTGCATAAGTATTTTACTTTTTTATATGTCCCACTACAGTCATGAATATATTTAAATATTCCATCTGTTGTGTCAAGGCTCGCTGAAGTATAAATGACCAAAATGGCATACAATAATGCATATTTAATGTAGAAGACTCTCAGGTCGCTCTGTTTCTGTCCTGTTTTATTAATATGGGATACCAACCTGAAGAAATTAAGTTCCACTTGCTTTTAAAAAAATAAAATACCGGCAGCTTCAATTTGAGGAATTGCAACTTATTAAGAAAAATATATTTCTGAGCGCTGATATTATAACCATTTCTTATATGTTTATGGTAAATACAGAAACATGCACATCAAAATAGGGAAACCAATATTCATAGTGCTGGAAAGAAGATGCCAAATTCTTGCTTCAATTGCACTTTTGACCCATGCAGAGGAGGGGAAATAATTCAGATCAAGAAATTTGTGTGGGTTCCTGACCTGACATAAGTCTCCCCGCTTCTCCCTTTGTAAATTGAAACAAACCAGGAACAAACCATAGTGTGATATCCTGGTGTGCTAGCTATAGTTTATTCTTAAGAGGAAGTGGAAGCTTTCAGTCATCCCTCACATATGAAGCAGAAAGAAGAGGGAACAAGCCATGGTTTGTTGTTACATCTCAGGTGGACCAAAGTGCTCAACTAGATGGGTCCTTCATCTGGTCCAGTGTAGGCAGCTCTTTCCATAATGGATTGTTCCAAGATCAAACTTATGTGACAAAGTAAAGCAATATAAATTAATCTACTCTCCATATGAAACATTCATAAAGGTAACTCCCATGTTCAGCAGCTTGTTACATATTGTCCTCATGAAAAGGAAATTATTTTTCCTATGACAAAGGAGAGAAAACAGTAAAATTGATCTGTTTTCTATTACCGTATCTTTCTTCACCCTCTGGAGCTGCTTTTAAAGTGTGAAATAGAGGCTCCCTCCTGTGGCCAGAACACCAGTTCTCTGTATTTGAACAGTTGGACTCTCAAGCAAAGTCTGAATTTTACAGGATAACCATTCTGTGTTCTGCTATTGTTTCTCAGTATTGAAGTTGCTTGCCACTGACTTCTTCTTTTTTTAGTACAATTCACTGTTCCGTTCCAGTTAATGACCTATGGAGCTCTCTGCTTTCAGGAAATCAGCACTTCTCCTAGCGCTGAGAAATAAAGTGGTCATAATGGTACAAAGAATGTTGTATCTTTCAGATGAGCTCATTTAGGAAGCAATACAAACAAAATAAAAAGAATTCCAGATGATCTAATCTGACACTCTCGGTCTTGCCAGCATACAATTTATCTGTGAAAAACCATCAGGACAGATGACTAACAACAGGGTGGAAAAAAGGCTTACCTCATCTGACCACTTCCAAATTACAATTTTGATACCGTTACTTGTTGCTTCTAGAAGATAACATGTTACTAAAACTGCTCAACTGATCTACACTGTGCAATAATTAATCAGTTTGCATAAATACTGAGGCCCTGCCTGGTCTGCAACTGAGCTTTTAACTCTGTGTGAAATGGTTTTGAGACTTGCTGCCAAGAATTATGTACAGGCTCTCTGGAAAACCCAGATGTTGTTGATGCCATGTACAATCCCTGCATTAGATTCATATCTAATTAGATTCAGAAGGTCTGGTTGCTGGCTGGTCTTAAAATCTCTAATTTCCTGTTCTTGCTTCTGTCATAAGCTATATTGTTATTCTACCAGAGAACGGTGTGGCACGAGTGAAAAATGCAAACCCAATTCTCATATTACATGGTAGAAAGAATTATCTTAAACTTAAAACAGTTTCATTCCCATATCCCTACAATGGAACTAGACAATATGGATCCTGTGCGGCTGCCTCTAAAAGAAGCAGCTGTACATCTATTCCTCCCTTTCCCCGATAAAATCTAGTAACAGAAAACATGTGATATGATGTCATTGTGTTGAGAACTTCCGCACCCATTACAAGTAACAGCTAGGGATGTACAAGCATACCTCAATCCACTCCAATACTACATTCGGATTCAACTTGTATATCTCGGCCATCACAGATATTTACAAATATCGGTGTATCTGAAGAAGTGTGCATGCACACGAAAGCTCATACCAAAATAAAAACTTAGTTGGTCTTTAAGGTGCTACTGAAGGAATTTTTTTAATTTACAAATCTGTTACCTTCCTTCTGTGTGGGGGCAGATTTAGGGACAGAAGAGGAAATAAAAGGAGGAGAAAATTGGCTTAACTGCCCAAGAAAGTGAAGACATTGATTTCATTGTGCCACTGAATAAATAAAAAAATTATATAATCCTGCAAATTAGCAAAACAATCTAATACCTGCACTGACTAAGATAGCCTATTCCAAGTTAGCACCCTTCATATGTTTTCAACTATATCTCTGGTCAGCCCAAGTCACCATGCAATTCCAAACACCTGGTGGGTGCCAGGTTGAGGAATGGTGGTCTAATGGAAGCATCTATCCATATTAAGTGCACTGCTGAAGTTGTGATCTCCTAAGAATCTTGGAGAATGCAGGTCCTTTTCATAGTTTCATGCTCACCCACAAACCTTTATTTGAAAAGCAGAGTTATGTGGTAAACAAGAGATGACCTTACACATTATACAATGGCTAAAACACACAAAAAGCTGCCAAACAGTAGTTTTTATGGCATGTGTAATGCTAGTTTTCATCTAAAAAAATGAAAAATAAGTTAATCAAAAAATGTCTTTCTTTAACAGGGCTTAATAAATCAAAACAAATGCAGAAAGAAATGTGAGGGATTATATTGACCGTCCTTCTAAAATTAGTTAGTCTTTGTTGTAAAGCTAAGTCATGTTGTCCAATTTTAAGGTCAAACATTTGCTTTACTTAACGGTAGTCACAAATTCCAATGCAGTCTGCAGGCCTCTGTCTGCATAATGAACCAACTTGTCCCATGTCAGAGTTTGGGTATGTTATGCATTTACCATTATCACAAGATGTGGATGTGGTCACAAGATGCTATACCAAAGCTTTAAAAGGGAATTAGACAAATTCATGGACATAAATCCAACAATATCTACTAGCTATGCAACATCTAGGTTCACTATGTCTCCAAGTATTTGTTGCTGGGAAGCAACAATGGGAGAAGACTGGTTGACCACTGTAGAAGGCAGGATATTGAACTACGCTGGCCATTAGTCTAATCCAGCAAGTGTCTTTTTATACTGATTTAGTACAGTGTATATGAAAGGAGGTGGGATGACAGAGGTTCAATGAATTTTTACAATAAACAAATATCTGTCAAAAACAAAGACCCATGGTGCACATTATTAAATTGCTAAGGAAGATCAATGGATGCAGCAGAAGTTTTGTACATAAATGCTCTTCCTTAAGTAAATAATATTTCTGTTCAGCATACAGTGTGAAATATGAACCTATCCTAAACCTAGAGAGGTATTTTGTTTTTACCTTTGTTTCTATTCTGCTGCATTGGTCAACTCTTTTTATGGTTATTTTTTTAAAAAAAATGATTAAATGGGCCTTGTAAAATGAATTGCCTGCAGGAGAAAAAATTAGCACTGAAATCACATTGTTTCCATTTCAGAAAAGTACCCCACCCCGCAAAAAAATAAGTAGTAGCATGCCAAAGTAATGCTGACTCCCCACAATCCGCTGACTGCAAATGAGAATACATTCTGGAAAATAGGAAGTCCTTACTCCACCCACCTACTCTCTTGTTCCTGAAGTTAATTCCCCCTTGGTTCCCTTGTCACCATGGATTGCAAATCTGCTTCAAATAATGGGAAAAAATCTGCTTCAAGAAGCAATCATAGTTAGTGTTAACCATGGTAACTGTCAGTACACATGTAACCATTAACCACTGTTAATATTAACCAAGAGAACTAGGCCAGAAATTGACTCCACATGAAAGAAACACAAATTGAAGCTAGATCTTGATTCACAAATCATGTGTTGCATTACACGTGTACCAGTCTTGTGTTTTCTAGAATACCCCATCGTGAGTGGATATGCATGCTGATTGGGGATACAGTGGCAAAGGCAAAATGCATAAGCCTTGATAGAGTGGTCACTTACTCATGGCCAAAATAGTTGACATGCATCACCAAAAAAGTGGCATATGCATACCGGTAGTTGCAAATTTACAAATAATTACTGTAATTTTAATAGAAATACAGGGTCAAAGTAATAGGTTCCCGAAACAAAAAGAATGGAGCTGAGACAACACAGAAATAGTTTCTGTGAGTTCCAACCATGCTGTGAAAAAATACAGGTTTTAGACCATCTGTAAAGGGCAGAGTTAAAAAGAAAGCTTGTGCATGCTATATAAGGCTATGTAGAAGATAACCAAGATGGCAGTGGCCTTTGCAACTTTGATGAATGCCTTAATATGAGTCACGCAATGTTCAGGCATGGTATGACTTCACATTCCTCAGAACACAAAAGATCATTCATTGCCTCTAATAATGTCTTAAAAGAAACCTTTTCCAAGAAATGGTTGGAATTTGGGATACAGTCTAAAAGGACAATGACAAACTCCAGGCATTTCTTCAGCACTGAGATCTTTTTGTTAAATTTCTTTCAATAAAAATGCATTAACAGATTGTCTGGTCTCTGTTTTCTTAAGCAACATTCACTTTTGTTCCCTTTTCCCCTCCCTTTAGAGTAGCTCTGGAATCTGAAATCTTAGCTACATTTATGAATAAATAAATAAAGTGACTCCATTGCTTCCACTGCAGTGGAAGAAAATAGGATCAGACTCAGCACTCTGGTTCCTGCAGTTAAGTACAAGGCTCAGGACAAGCATGGGAGAACCCCCAAAAGCTGCATTTTCACATACGACTAAGCAATGAGTTGCAGAAAACTTCAGGCTCAACATTACCCAGCTCCTCCAGTGTGACAAGAAGTTCAAAAACATTTCCTTCCATTTTAAACTAATCACAGCTTGTTGTGATGGCCAAACCCACAGCAGTCGGGTGGTATCTTAAATATTATGATAGACCTATAGTAGTGCTTTGATTACAGAAAATGAATTTTCAACCAATATTATATATGAATGAAAGAAAAGGTTCAAATGTCTATAGCTTTATTTGCATCAGAGTTTCTAATCTTAATTAAGTTGTGGCAGTATATCTTACCAATCCTATGCTGCTATGTAGATAGAATTAGTCTATCCAACGGTCATGCTCAATATAAATATTCAAGAGGGGGAAATAGATCTTAAGAACCTTTTTTTATTAGCCTATTATATATGTGTGATATGCCCCTTCAAAACCACTTGGGTGATATCTATCAGCAGGTTATAAGGAACATTTGTTTTTTTCTGGATTCTAAGGCAATCCATAGCAATTACTAGCACATCCATTAATTAGTCTAGCACTTTCATTCTAAGTGGAATTACAATGTAAAGTTTGATGTTAAAGCTCGCTAGAATTTGCACTTCGTAGCTAGTAGAACAGCGAGCAATTATATATCATTGTAATGAATAATTGTCCAATTAAACTCATGCTACTAGATGTTAACGTTAAATGGAAATCTGGCATTTATGTGTTCTGTAATAGAAGACTGCTAAGTAAAATCTGTCAAAATGTTTCCAAGTATGAATTATCTGAAGTTTTGAACTTAATCAGATTTCCAGATATAAACTCCTGCCTATCATCTCAACTCCACTGCTGAAACGGGGGGCTGTAGGGACAAGACACCTCATGTTGGCAATGGGAGGATCTAACTGGTGGGGAAAACTACACCTCAAAGTGTGACTCCCAAGCACCCTCAATCCCTAGGGAAAGGATCATTCATAGCCTGCATTCATAAAATCCCTGGCTCCATTTAGGATTGGGAAAGATTCCTGTCATGAAACCCTGGAGAACTGCTGGCAGCCAGTATAGACAATACTGAAATATATAGGCCAATGGTAGCTTCCTACATTCTTAATCCTTTCCTGCCTAAGCACTCCAGTGACCACAGAATGCCCTCCATTGCCCTGAGTGTGAAAAATGTAGCAGGTAAACAACTCTCAACTATCAAGTAGTAGCAAAATCAAAGGAGTGAGTATGAAGACCAATCTACATTAGCAGAGTGTCAAGAGATGCCTTTTGAGCACTATGTAACACTGCTAAAAAGAGTTACCTGCTATCTTGGAAAGAGTGGTTACATGATCACTGTCAGTCAACTTCACAAATCCAACTTGATGTCTAAAGTGATCGGTTCCTTGAAAAGACAGATCCAATGGCTTTCCTTGAAGTAGTTCTTCAATTAAATCTTTACTCGCCATGAAAGCACCAACTGCACTATCAAGAGGGAAAATATATACCAGAACTGATGTTATTCATCTCCTTCAGCAATACCAACTCTTCTGCTTAGTATTCTTAATGGTTGCATTTTACACCCTCAATTTTTAAAGCACGACAGGAGTAAATTAACATATTTTGCATATACGGCTATATAAAATACCAGCTCTCAATCCAATGTGGACTTAGAAAATGTGTCTAAATGGTATCAAAAAGCATCTAAAGGGAAGAGCTTGAATTTAAACATGTATTTATTTCTTACACGAATATTGAGACACATGGTTGCTTAGTGTCACGAGCATATGCAAATGTATGGCTCATCTAAGACTTCATTGAACATTTATTCCCAATAAAGATAGAACTCACAGGTGGAGAATACTTTCATTTTAATGTATCTTTGTTATCTGTAAAGGGAATATTTGTATTTTTTTTATTCCTTTGGAGCTGCACTGTACTTTTGTCCTTCCAGGCCATGACGTTTCGTGGTTTAGATTTTTGATTCTTTGTTTTCTTCTTTTTGCTACGTTTGTATTTCTTAACAAAATCAATAAAATATTTAAAAGGCTATGGTCAGCAGGGCTCTCCTTATTCATTTGACTGGACAGTTATTTCTCTGTTGTTATTATTGGGACAATGACTTAATAGTCACTAGGTGGCAGTAACTCCCTGGTGAGCAGACATCCTCGAAGATCAGAAAAAGCCTACTCAATAAATATTGTGAGTTGGAAGATGTATTATACCACCTTCATTTTGACTTCCATCAGCCCACAACGTACCTGCTCTATTCTACAGTCCTGAAAGGAAATACTTACCTGTTTCGACCCTTTTGCTTGAAATGAAAGATGTGGCAGGCTGAGCCATTCTTTCTTTTATGGCTACTAGCACCAAAGCTGCAATCACAGCTCCAGCAAAATTAAAGCAGGCAGGCATCCTAACAGCTACCTCCTTGAAATTTTCCAGCTTTCAATGGGTATTTTTTCACATTATCTTGTATGCCAAAGAGCTCTTAGCCATGAAACCACAGTGCATTGAAGAGACTTCTGGGGCACATTCTCGGCACATACTTGGACCACAAGGGGCACTGAGCAGGCCCTTCTGGGCCTCAACATCATCCCATATGAAATAAGCGTGCAGCTGCACCTCATAAACATATTTAGTCATTTCCTGTGGGAGCAAGCTACAAAGGAAGATTCCTGTTGCAATGGAAATCGTAAGCGAGCTGCCTTTCAAGGAAGTTTATTTGTCACTGCTATTCTTTCTGAGGAGCCCCAGATATGCTTCTGAGGAACTCCAGGGTTCCTTGATAACCGCTGCTTTAAAGGATGGCTTCAGTTCATTACAGGTCCACATAATCCTTTCTCAGATGTGGCATCATGTGGAGAAACATCAAGGGCAACTGGTCTGCATGCTTATGACAACAAGCAGTGTTTGGCAACAGCTTCTGCTGTTATGGCAGCACATTTTTCCAGCCGCCACACAAACAGGAGCTGGCTACATCTCTGCATGGCGGAATCTGCACTGATGTCTCTCACACAATCATGTAAGGCAGTGTTTCCCAACCTTGTGCCTCCAGATGTTTTGAGACTACAATTCCCATCATCCCTAGCTAGCAAGACCAGTGGTCAGGAATGATGGGAATTGTAGTCCGAAAACAGCTGGAGGCACAAGGTTGGGAAACACTGATGTAAGGAACAGTTGTGAGGAGCAGCTGGCCACTTTGCACAAGTGAACTCAACGATACACGGAGAGAAAACGAGCAAGAGGAAACTCGTACACAGCTCCGTGCAGGACAAAGCATAGGAAATTCCAGAACTCATTCCTGAATTGCACACCAGATTTACAATCCTCCCCTCCCACCAAAAAAGAAAGAAAATGAAAGCCACATAATGCATTTGTGACACTGACTTATACTGGTTTGGATGTGTCAAAAGCACACTCTGATCAAGTTACTTGCAGGTGACTGACTAGAATATGCTGTCAATTAAGACATCCCTTTCTTTTCACCTTACAAGATGGACAGCCCCTTCCCTCCCCCCCCTCCTTTTCACTCCTGCTGTCGCTCAGCTTGCCCTTTGCATCAGAAATAGCCTTTGATAGCTGTTCTGAAAATGAAGGTTTACTAAGCAACTATCCTCAGTAGACTCTCTGTGAGATGGGCTCCGTATCTGGTCAATAGCTAGTTCATAAATTACTGTGTAGCAAAGAAAGCAGAAGCATGAGAGACTCTCACTTCTGCTAAAACATACAACCTCACCCTTGATGAGAGCTCTGCGCCTCAGAGATCAGCTGGATCTCACATTACAGCAGAATCCTCTCAAACTGGTGACACAGACTGTGCTAGATTCAAATTTGTTTTGTAATACAGTACCTATCACTTCTCCATTTGGGGTCATGGCCTAGAGTGTTTCCACGAAGTAATGTGCTGTGCAAAATAACAGAAATCACTGGAAGGGAAGGTATGAGGGCCAATTCACTTCAAAAGCCCACAGGAAGAAGAAAGGCACAAAACTGCTGGAAGATGAGGACGGGTAATGATGTGTTGCCGTTGCATTCACTTTCATTCTGGCATTGTGCCACTTAAAAAACCTGCTTATTTGTCAGCTTCCTATTCTGCGTGAAGCTAGCTGGGAGCGTAATAATTTTAAATGTACCGTAATATGCACTCTCAACATTTTCAGTCTCCTTTCATTCTGGCCTTTCTTTCCTGCGAATTGTTTTGTTAAAGGCAGAGTCAAAACCAGGTCAATGTACTCAAGCAAGTATTACCAGTGAGTTCAATGCTAAGCTTTGCAAATAAAAAAGGCAGTGACCTAAAATTCCTATTATGATTAAAGCAGCAATGCATAAATGCAATTATTAGAGCAGTCACTGCTGAGGATTACTCAACAACCCCTGGTCACAAGGACACCCTGCTTGCTACAATGAGTATCCTCTCAGATAAGAACATCCCTGCAGAAGATGGAACATCAATAGGCTGGGTATGTAAAGTGTTTGTTCTGGGTGAATCAATTATGAAGAATATAACTAGTGAGGTGAGGGACTGGAGGAAGACAAAGTAATTTGTCTGCTGGGTTCAAAGATAGTAGATTGCTCAAGATATTTAAATAACCTATCAGAGAGTGCTGGGAAGATATGAGAGTCATGAGAGTAACAGCTATGTATAGAAATGTAGGGGAGAGATTGTGAACGTTAAGGTAAGCTGCTAAGGCAGGGGTCACCAAACTAAGGCCCGGGGGCCGGATGCGGCCCAATCACCTTCTAAATCCGGCCCGCGGATGGTCCGGGAATCAGCATGTTTTTACATGAGTAGAATGTGTTCTTTTATTTAAAATGCATCTCTGGGTTATTTGTGGGGCATAGGAATTCGTTCATTATTTTTTTCAAAATATTAGTCCGGCCCCCCCACAAGGTCTGAGGGGCAGTGGACCGGCCCCCTGCTGAAAAAGTTTGCTGACCCCTATGCTAAGGAATCCAAGACCTTCCTGCCAGCCTTCTCTGAAATTCTGGCTTTGTGACTATGGGAACTGCAGAGAAGAGGCTTTGACAGATGAAGAATGGAGGGCTCTTTTTGCTTGAGCGTAGAAAGCAACCCCAGAAGAATGTAGCCTACGTAAACCAAAGCACAACCGCAGAGAAAGCCCTTAAAATCAAATAAAAATAAACTGAACAGTGAAGAGAAACACACAATTCAGACCAGAACATGCTTCAGGAATAATAAGAGTAGATGCAAAGGAATTTGTGTGCTGACTGTGGCAACAAAGACACCCAAAGGAGGCATTCCAGTGACAGCCACACAACCCTGGGTTTTATTTACACTGGAAGCAGTCGCAGATGCTAAGCTAACACATGGACTGGAGATGGGGTACATTTCCACAAGCTGCACACAGCAGCAGCAACATATGCAAGTATCAATCACACAGATTGCCCGCTTTGTGTGGGTACCTCCCAGTCTAATAAGGCCACTGCTGGGGTCATAGTAAGTATCCAGGCAATGAGAGAGCAATGTGATTGGTGCTTGCACACTTTAACACTGCAATGCAAAGTATTGACTGTGTGGCCTTTGATTGCTTTCCTGGTGGCTAATGAGAAGCAGAAGTAACAAGAATCAGGACTCATCCTTGTAAATTGAGGGGGAACTGACATGCGTGTGTAATTGGCCCAGCGGATTAACAAAAAAGCAGAATAAAAGCCTAAATAACTGAACAAATCAAGAAACAAATAAGCTGTTTTCTAGCTTCTAAGCTGCTCAAGCCTGCTGTGTTTTAAAGGGTTTCTCCACAAGCCTAAATGTTTACTATTTTTGATTAATGAAAGCTGAAACTTTTTTTCCCTGTCAACTGAAGGTTTCTCAAGTGGTATTTGCATATATCACTTGTGTTGTCAAATATACAGGCCTTCAAGTTGACACAACTTCTGCCAATCAGAAATAATGAGTGCAGAAATGTAAATTGCATTATAGGTTTTGGAACTGGACAAAGATGTTGCACTACAGAGAGAGAGAGGCCTGAGAATGTGGCAAAGCAGTTCTTTAGAAGCAGTGCACATTTCGAGAGACGTTATGAAACAAAACATGACATTTAATGACTAGAGACTACACTTGTCAGAAAGAAGGAAACTCATTGCCTTCTTCAATTTTTAATCTAAAGCTGGGCAGAGAGCTAATTCTTCTGCAGTCCTCAAAGCCCTCACTTGAGCACACACTGACAGAGCTCTACAGCCACTCACTCGAGACTTTGAGGATCACACCCAAATTTGTTGGAAGCAAAACAAATGGAAGACTTTTAGCTTTTAGCATAGTGCTGTTGAAAGGATTGGTTGTGGACTCATTATATCTCTTTGTCCATTTCTCTTTTGTGATTTGTTAAATTACCCAGCTATTAGCTACAGCACTGAGAAGTCTGACCAACTTAAGCCCATGCCATGCTTTGCTGAAAGCAAATTTGTCAAAAAACAAAGAGCCAAGGGCAGAGGTGTACAAAAGGTTCACAAAGCAAATTTGTTAGTTCACTCATGACATGTGCATGTTCCACTGAGTGCAATGGGGATTACTCCCAAGTAAGTGTGCATAAGATTGCAATCCTACTCCATTTACTGAAGACCATATTAGCTGACTCAACTACACTAGTTGCTATACACCTCATTATTACAAGGATCACTATTAAAGAGACTATTATACACTAGAACAGGCATTCCCAAACTGCGGCCCTCCAGATGTTTTGGCCTACAACTCCCATGATCCCTAGCTAAGAGGACCAGTGGTCAGGGATGATGGGAATTGTAGCCCAAAACATCTGGAGGGCCGAAGTTTGGGGATGCCTGGACTAGAATACGACCTCACAGCACATAATGCAACCACCTCCTGACATTAAGCAGGTTTGAGTCTGGTGAGTAATTGGATGGGAGACCTGCTAGATACTAAACTGAGGCCCATGGTAGAAGAATGTCAGGATATTAATATACTAATATAAGGGGTGTGGTGTGTGTGTGTGTGTGGAGAGAGAGAGAGAGAGAGAGAGAGAGAGAGAGAGAGAGAGAGAGAGAGAGAGAGAGAGAGAGAGAGAGAGAGAGAGAGAGAGAGAGAGAGAGAGATTAGCCAGTGACAGGTGCTGGAATTTATCATTTCATGGTGTTTTGACCCCCAATAGCTTTATATTTTTCTCTTCCTTCATATACGTGTATTCCTGACAGCAGAGGATAATCCTGTATGCATCTGATATGTGGGCTCTGGTCTACAAAACCTTTTGCTATGATATATTTATTGGAGAGCTGGTGTAGTGTGTAGCAGCTAAGCTACATCCATGTTTTTAACTATTTATTAAGAGGCGTGGTCAGAGGGGTCCAAGCATCACTGAGACTGCAGCATGTTGAGAAGAAGATGTAAACTGGACAAAAATACCATCCTTCTTCACTTCAGCAGGGCTATGACCTTTAGGTTATGTGATTAAAGTAATCTATAGTTTGGCCTTCAATCAAACATAAAATTCTCTAAATGCTTTAGCCTTTCCTTTTAAAGAAGGTGCTCCAATCTCCAATCATTTTACATTTTCCAGCTATATAATAACTTTTTTCAGATGAGGCTACAAGAACTGCACACAGGGCTCCAAATTACTAACAAAGCTATTGGGCTAGCGGGACTCTTTGGGGGGAGATTAGCAGTCTCCAGTTTGCAAGCCAATTATCCGTGGTTTGCATATAATTTTGTCCCCTTATTACCTATGTGATGTGAGCACTTTTATATGAATAAAGTTTCCTCTATACCACAGAAGGCATAACACTACTAATAGAAATTATTAACACCAACCATTAATGTCATAATTATTGTTAAAATGAAACCAGAATGTTTCTGTTACCTTTTTTTGGGTTACCACTCATTTAAGTAGATTTTAAGACAGCATGTTATTTCAGAGTAAAATGCTTACTTGTCAACTGCTTCTTCACTGGCCAAATGTAGCACAGAGAGGGTGATATGCAAAGAACCACAATGAACCATTGCTTTAGAAAGCCTGTTATCCTTTTGTATTATTTTATCCTGGAGCAGCTGAATAGTGTCTGTGATCTGAGGGAGAACAGAAACACATACAAAAACAATATTACTTTTTTTTTAATTAGTGCAATCAGCAGCAAACACAAAGAAAACGCTTTGCTCTGCGTAAGAGATAGTGCGAGAACATAAACAAAGCTTGAGCACAATGTCTGTTTTACTTGAACTGGACTCCTGCAAGAGACGTTCCCAGTTTGTGGGGCTTCTTGCCTTACGGCAACCCACCATGATAGGAAAGAAATCGGACAGGAAACACAAAACAATATACATTTATTAGGACATGATTTATAAAGCCAAATCCACCCTCTGTTCTCTGTATTCTGAGGAAAGCACAAATACATAGGAAAAACATCAAGGTTATAGAAAACCTTGGTCTGATCTGGATGCAGGACGAAAGAGCAAGTTATAGCCCATACTCCCTTTCAGAGTGAAGAGATGGGCTCCGCTTCGCTCAAAGCAGACACGATACATGTTACAATACAGCCTTTAGGGGTGCCTCTTAACACATTAGCACTTTTCATACAGAATGACTCAACTGATCTAATGCAGATGTTGGTTGGGGCTTGATCATGCACAATGCTGCAAGCCAGCAAAGTTTTTTTTTATTGTTTTCTACAGAGAGTTGTTAGCTTTCACACTTCAGGGCATCAGTTCTGTCAAACCAAATTACCAGCATCTTCAGCATTTCACTTCTTTAATCAGTTGATCGCTTAAAATGTCAAACAGACAGAGTTCCCTGGGAAAGCTGCCTTGAAATATTGATGGCTGACTTCTGGTTGATAGGCTATGCATACAGGGGATTTTTACTGTGTTCATTACCATAGGGTTATGATTGCCCTCAAAGCATTTATCTACACATTGGTGTGTGTGTGTCCCCGTATCAGATGGGTTCTCTGGCTACAGAACTAAGTAGAGATCTTATTTCTCTCAATAACAGCTTTATGACTGATTCCCCCAGGTTTTCTTACTATGCAGAGTGAGAATTAAAGTACATGTGAAAAGCACAGAATAATGCCACAACAGTGCACTGAGCAAGGGGGAACCTGGCGAACGTCTCTGACAAGTCCCAGGCTGCTTCTCTTGCCTTCCTTCCCCTTACTAGGCAAGAGTAAGCCTTACTGAGGCTTACAACCTCAGAAGTGACCGATGCCCCTGGCTGTCACCCATCATTAGAAACAGGGGGCAAAAGCTTCTCTGCTCAATTAATCCTCAAGCATCCCCCTTCGTGCTAGGTTTTTCCTGGAATTTTAGCTCTCATCCATGGAGCACCCAAAAGAGAGTGGAGCAACTTGGAAGGCTCAGGGGACATGAAGCCACAGACCGCATGTATCGGAGAGACCATAAATGGCTTTTCAGAATGACACAGAATCACATATTTTACAAGCGACAAATTTCAAATGCTAAATAGCCATTTGGGAATTCTGTAAATACATGTTGCAGATTAACAGAGCAGCCCAATACATGTCTACTCACTGAGTTTAATAGCATGTAGGTGGGGTTAAAATGAGTCCCAAAGAACTACCAATTGTTCTGTTAGTGTTAGCTTAAGACAACAGATGGATTTCAATTAGGGAACCAGTCTGATGTGATTTATTAGGTTGTTGTTGTTGTTGTTGTTGTTGTTGTTGTTGTTGTTAATTTCTTGTACCCTGCCCATCTGACTGGGTTGCCCCAGGCACTCTGGGTGGCTTCCAACAAAGTATAAAGGAACACACCAAAACATAAAACATCAAAAGCTTTCTGAAACAGGGCTGCCTGCGAAAAGTCCTATGATTGTTTAGCTCTTTGACATCTGGGCAGAACTACCAAGAAGGCTGTCTGCCTGGTTCCCTGTAACTTCACTTCTTGCAGTGAGGGAACTGCCAGAAGGCCTTCAGAGCTGGATCTCAGTGTCCAAGCTGGACTATGTGGGTGGAGATGCTCCTTCAGGTACACAGGACCGAGTCGTTTAAGGCTTTAAAGGTCAGCACCAACATATATTGTTGTTGTTTAGTCGTTTAGTCGTGTCAGACTCTTTGTGACCCCATGGACCATAGCACGCCAGGCACTCCTGTCTTGCACTGCCTCCCGCAGTTTGGTCAAACTCATGTTCGTAGCTTCGAGAACACTGCCCAACCATCTCGTCCTCTGTCGTCCCCTTCTCCTTGTGCCCTCAATCTTTCCCAACATCAGGGTCTTTTCCAAGGATTCTTCTCTTCTCATGAGGTGGCCAAAGTATTGGAGCCTCAGCTTCACGATCTGTCCTTCCAGGGAGCACTCAGGGCTCATATATACCGGTACATTAATTCATATATAATCCATCACTTTACTATAAAAACATAATTCAGGGGGATTCATATCAGATAAAAACAACTAAAAATCACCCACATTAAAAATTTGTACACCAAAACAACTAAAAATCACCCACATTAAATTTTTGTACACCAATCAAGAATCATAGAATCGTAGAGTTGGAAAGGACCCTGCCTATGCAAAACTATATTCTAAAACACCTCAGGAAATAAGAAAGATTTTTTGACATTACAAATTACAATTCCTAATACATTGGCAACTGACAAGGACTATAACCTTGCACATTTTAATGTTTTGTTTTATTTAGTTACATATTCTTGTTTGCAGCAACGTACTTGGCTGACACAATCTTGCTGAAGAAAATGAATCTAGTTGCTTTGTAAGATGAAGTTGGATAATGAGGCTTGCCTTGTAAAGGCTATTAAGTTATTTAGCTTTATTTTTCCATCCAGTAACAGCCATATGAGAAAATGCTTGCCTTCAAATTACACCCAGTCATTTTTGCTATGCACAGAAGCAAAGCAAAAAATAATAATTGCTACAGCATTCATTCAACCACAGTATTACTGGAAATTAAATAAAGTAGATATTTAATGTTATTTAGATGAGAAATTTCCTGAACTAAACTAAGCAAATCAAAGATTTGTTTTCATCCAGCAGACATTACAGTCCAATTAAAAGAAGTAATCAAATGGACCTATAAATAAATTTATATCTGAAACCAGTGCATGGCAGTTATTAAAAACAACAGATAGCTATTCTTAGAATAAACTAATCAAAATGAAACCAAAAGCAGCATCCTCATTGTGGAAGGTGAAGAGAGGAGCATATGAGCCCAAAACTTACATAAGATAAAACGCTGCTGGATCAGGCCAAAGACCCATGTAGTCCAACATCTTGTTCTCCAGCAGACAGCTGTGTGTATGTGGGAGCCAGGAAAAAGGAGCTCAGTGTAGCAGTACACCACTCACTTGCGGTTCCCAGCAACTGGTATTCAAAGGCATACTGCCTCCAACCGTGGGGGCAGAGCACAGTCAAAGGGCTAGGTAGCCATTGCTGCAGTTTATCATGTCTGAACTGAACTTGAGGAAGCACATTCCTGACACTGTCAGCAGGCTGGCAGAAACAGCTTCCAACATGGCACGGGAGAGCTCTTCTTTTGAAAAAAAAAAAGGGAACATCATTCTGTCTCCAAATTCATATTCTCGTGTATACATGAGCTTCTAGCACGCAAAGGAATGTCCATACCAGCAGCTCCTCCATACCCAGAGCTCTTCTTACGGAATGGTTCACATACTGAACCATCTCTATCCAATCCCAATGGTGGGTTGGGCCAAAACCAAATTATGTATAGGGGAAGAGCTGGCAGTGGGGCAGAGCACACACCACACACCAGAGACTGCAGAGAAGGCAACCATACATGGAATGTACATGCATGCATTTATTAGCACCCATGCAACATCCATATAACCTTCCTCCCCATGTTATCCACCCTTGCTTCTGAGCTGATTAGCTGAACAGCAAAGAAGAGGTGGCTTCAGAGACCTGCTGTTTTTCCTGCTGCTCAGCAACTTCTCATTCAACTGGGCAGTAGCAGCTGCTGGGCAGAGTAGGGCAACATTGCTTACTTGGCTTCCCAATGTGGAAACCACTGATGGTAACTAAGAGAGAAAGGGGCAAGGAGCTTAGTGCAGTACAAGCACAGTGGCAGAACCCATCCAATGCGCCTGGTGCTACATCTGCAGGTTCAAACTTCCATTCCCCACGATTTCTCCCTCTAAACAACTGTTTGGTGGTGAAAAGGAGGCAGCTCCATTGGGAATCAAGCACCTTGAGGAGCAACTCCCAAGAGAGCCAGTTTCCTTCGTCCCTCACCTTTCTTGTTGGGAAAACAAAGGAAGATTTCTGGAACCACCAGTTCAAAGCACAAAACCCTTCTGCTTCAAGGCACAGAATCAATACCTGGGTTTAAGTCTATGCTCTGGTTTCATTATTCACAAGTGATTTTGTCCCCTATGAGATAAGAATACAGTAACAATAAAAAAGTAAGGCTACCTTTGGGTTTGTGATTGGAACTGAGATGAAGTAATTTGGTTTATCTTGATTTTTCTTTTTCTTCTTTATTAGATTGTCTTCCTCACTCTCCCTCCCAGTAGTTCTCTTTCTCGTCTTTTTGACATATGGTTTAGCTGCACTTTTATCTGGGTAGGAAAGGAGGGTGGAGAGCTGTTATGATACTGTGCACACGTGAGTAGAACAATACATATATCCTCAAAATTAGTACGCAAAGAGTCAATACCTCAATAACCACCTCTCCCCGTACAAACCGACCCAGACTCTGTGTTCATGATATGAGGCATTCTTTGTGTACCACCCCCACATGAGGTCCGGAGGGTGGCAACACAAGAACGGGCTTTTTTCTGCAGTGGCTCCCTGTTTGTGGAGTCTTTCCCCAGGGAGGTTCGCCTGGTGCCTTCATTATACACCTTTAGGCGCCAGGTAAAACGTTCCTCTTTAACCAGGCCTTTGGTCAATTAATATTCTAGCCTTTAAAATATGTTGGGGGGGCTGTTATTGTTTGGTTGTTTTTAACTGTTTGTTGGTGGCTTTTACCTTGTATATTTTATCATGTGAACCACCCTGAGATCTTATAAAGGGCAGTATATATAAGTCTAGTAAATAAAATAAATAGTAATAAATAAATTCAGGTATCATACTTTTTGAAATATTACATGTACAACAGAGACCACCCACAAAATGTTGTTGTATAAAGGTTCCCTGCCTAGGATTCCAGCTGTTCCGTTCCATCCCACACATCCCACACCAGTTTTCCATTTACTCTTCAACAGTCAATCTAAGCCTACTGCACCTGCTCAGTCCTCACTGGGCTGCAGAGTTCTTTCTTTTTAGAAATATTTCCAATAATATTTCTTTCTTTTTAAATATTTCTTGAACTTCAGCTATCCTCAGGTTTCCTCTCATTCTACTGACATCTCCCTCTTATACATAGTTGTTGCCCTTTGGGTGGCTTAAAAAAAATACTGCACTTATATCCCATTTTTCCTTAAAGAAGCTTGAGGGTTCTTCCACTCCCCCCTTGATCTTACAATACCCCATGAGTTAAGTTAGGCTGATAGATAACCATTGGCCCAAGGTCACAGCTTCACGGCTGAGTTGAGGATTGGAACCTCAGTATAACACCTCAACGACTTAACTGGAATTCCAACATAGGATGACAGAAATAAGGGCCTGACATTTTTTAGGTCATACACCCCCCCTAAAATTAATTAATTTATCGATTACCCCGTTTTACTTTGTATCAGGCTGGGCATCTGCTTTTCTGTCAACAGCTACATATACCCTTGTAGGTAATCCGTCAGAGGCCACATGGCATCATAGACAAATGTGTCCTGGATGACCTAACTTGTACAAAAAGTGCCCTGCTTCCATTTCCACGATGGCTACCTCAGGAAAGAAGTCTCAATCCTATGCACATCTACTTAGCTATAAATGTTGCAAATAAACAGATACGCTCTCAAAGGCTTCTATGCTACCCGTGTTTCTCCGAAAATAAGACACCATCTTATATTTATTTTTCCTCAAAAAAACCCACTATGTCTTATTTTTTCCTCCTCCTGCTGCGGCCGGCATTGCTGCTGCGCCTATCACTATGTCTTACTTTCAGGGTATGGCTTATATTCCTTGAATGCTTAAAAATCCTGCTACGGCTTATTTTATGGCTACGTCTTATTTTTGGAGAAACAGGGGTATTAGCTGTTTTCTCCAGAACTGACATAATTTCATGTTGCTTCTGAACCAGTACATTCCAGTATTTTCTATGCCGCACGCATTGTCTTTTTACAACTCTGATTTATTTATGAAATTTCTAAACTGCCTTTCATCCAAGGATCACAGGGTGATTTACAATATAAAAATACACAACACAGGAATAAACAAAAACATTACTCCCCACGCATATATTTGTGGTGATGGTTATTGTTTCGTAACTGACGTTGAAATAACGGCGCCACCCTGTCCAGGCCAGATTTGCAAAACACAACTGAGGTTATCTTCCTGCTACTGGAAGATTTAATTAGCACTATTCTGGTACCTCCTTGCCACAATCAGCCCTTTAATTAGCTGTTTCAAATCTGCAATTCAAGCAATCTCAGCATTTGCTCATTACCTTTTTATTGTATTTTTCATTATCACAATTGCACATTTTTCTGCATTTTCTTAAAGGACAAGCACTAGGAAGCGGACAATTTGTAGTTCATAGAATATTTTGTGATTCATTTGGGATCTGAGTGCATTTTTGTGGTTAGAGGATGCAAACATTTGGGGCTTTGGGGAGAGGTGGCGCCAACATTCAAGGACTACAATAGTTGTATTTGTGATTGCTAAGGTCAGAGTACAAAATACGAAGAAATTTGGCCCAAGTGGAACATGCTTGTTTACTTCCAAGATAGAAATTTGAGCTAAAGCAACTTCACAGCTCTGGATTAGTATTTATACTTACTGCTAAATTCATCTTCAATATCTGCTTTGGCAAATGGCATTTCCATCATCAAGCAACGTACAGAATCATCAAGACAGCGGGATTCCTCTTTTCGTTTTTTTCTTTGCTTTTTCTTCCGCTCCACAATTTGCCTTCCATCTGGAATACATTTGAAACAATGAGTTGGGTTTTAGATTTCAAGGCTGATGAAATCATCGCCAATAAAACTCAGTTCCAGGCTCACAGCTCACTGCAAGGCAGCTTTTCAAGTAGAATACCAGAGGCTCTCACAAAGCAATTGCTTGTTCCTCCAAACTGCAAGTTTAGGTTTCATTCTTAGCTTTCGATGTTTTATGAACAATCCCAAAATACATCTGTGTGTCTTGAGTCCCTTTTTGAAAGCCACAAGTTATGCTGACCTAGTTGCTTTACAAGGATCTATGCAGTTGAGAATGATTAAACTTCCAATCCTCTACACCAGAGTAAGTTTTCCGTACTACTGCATCTGTGTATGCCAATCTTCTAAACAGCTTGTGGGTTCTTATAAACAGGGTGTGGATTCTTCAGCTATATAAGTAAACAAATTCCTTACTTATTTTTATTCATTTTAAAAAAATATTCATATAGCTCATTAAAAATATCAAAGCTGTTTAAAATAATATACCTATATATTATAAAAATATATAAAAGAATAAAATCAAGACACCATCAACTATCTAGCATGAAAATATGTATTCTTAATTGCCTGCACAAGTGTGGCAGAACAGAAAAGATTTTAGCAGAAGGCACATTTTTACATATTCTACACTCAGGGCTGGTTCTATTTTGTGTTGATGTCAAATAAGCCCTGCCAACTTAGATGACAACTATTATCACATAAAAAGAATTATACACCTTTTGTTAATGAAAAGGTACAACTTACTGTGTCTTTTTAAAATAAAAACAAGTAACTGTGACTCTAAACCAGGCATCCCCAAACTTTGGCCCTCCAGATGTTTTGGACTACAATTCCCATCATCCCTGATTTTAGGTCATATACATTTCCCTGACCACTGGTCCTCTTAGCTGGAGTTGTAGGCCAAAACATCTGGAGGGCCGCAGTTTGGGGATGCCTGCTCTAAACTGATAGTAGCAATCTAAGGGGGGACCATCATAACTGTTGAGCTGAATTAGTGATGTGATGCTTCTTCCATGACACAGGTATAATTGTAGTATGACATAACACAGTTATAGCTGTGTACTAGAAGTGTTACGTCAGAAATTCAACATATCAGGAAATAACTCATTACTACAGAGCCCTCCTTTTTCAGATCTTCACTGCCAGGTAGTCCAAATCTAACCCAATGGGGGAATCTGGCAACAGACACACCTATTCTGTGGCAAAGAAATCACTGGCTTGATAGGTGAAGTGAAGTGTAAAAAAACACAAGCACATGATCCAGATTATTAGTGCCCTGTATAGCGTCTCTTAGATACCTCATCCGTAGTGCTAGGGGAGATAAGTCACCTGATTAGATACTAATTGGCTTCAGCTTAAAGCAGCTAGGGAAGGCTAACAAGGTACGCAGTTGTTAGCCGATCCTGAAGGTTGTACACTCAGGAAGTAGCTGCTGGCTGATTTAAAAAAATGTGGCATATAGGTGAATTGCATCTACAGCTTCCTGTTGTGCGCACACATAGTGACAAACACAGGTTTGCCATCATGTAAATGTGGGAGGTTAAAACCTTCCTTCCAATTTCAGAGATCCTCTTCTCTGTGCCTTAGGGGAAGTGAACCCTCCCTGCCATTCTCTATATAAAAGCCTCATGGGGTTTAAGGGAGGGGGGAGAACTGATCTACTGTTCTGTCTCCTGCATGCGAAATCTGCACAGGATCCTACACATATAGGAAAAAGGGAATATCATGAAAATCTCTGCACACACAGTGGTTTAGTCATCTCAGAATTCCTATCTACCTCCAGTGTTAGGCATGAAGGGTATCTGACCTGTATCTGAATTTCCAACTATAGAAAAGTCTCAGGCACACCCTGAGACGTTCAGGAAAAATAAACGTATTGTCATTGTTTGCATATAAGCTTCACACATTACATCTTTTATGTACACGCCTTGGAGGTTTTAAATGTACACCAAAAATTTAAATTGTAAGAGTGACAAGCAGGTTTGCAAATGCATCATAAGGGCATATTAATGGAGAAGCTATGCCTGGCCATAGCTTCCTGTTGTGTGCACTTTCCATGACAAACCCAAGTTTGCCATCCTATAATCAGGAGCAAAAGGCGATTCTGGCAATTGATTGTTGTATGGCTGATTTCATCATCAACTGTATCCAAGAATAAAATACTGTACACCCTTTACCCTGATGGGAAGGAAGAGAAAAGCTAAAGTGCCATTTTTGCCCCCCCCCCAAATTATATATTTCGACTTTAAACTATCAGCATCCAAAGAACCAGGCAAGTGTCGAACGCCACTGTTTGTAGTAGTAACAAGTGGAGCAGGGATTACCTCAAGGGAAATTATCCAGAGGATGAGATAAACAAGTGAGTCATAGTGTTGGGCTTGCTGCAGGTTGACAAATTGGATGTGTAATTCTCTGCAGTTCAGAAACAGTAACTTCAGTACAGTATGTAATTTATGGTTGTCTGTTATTATCGTTTGCTGATGTGTAATTTGAACTGAACTTGTAAAGCAGATACTAAAAGATCCATTATGGCTCTGGGACATTAAGATCAATGCTGCAATACAAAGTATGCTTAATTAGAAGTTACACTGAACACAGTGGACTTCTTTCTGGGTAAATATGTCTTGAATTGGGCTGCATCCCTAACTGCTTCCCAAACATATACATTTTGTTCATCTTTCTTCAATTAAATATATGTTTTGAACTGGGGCTCTGTGGAGACCATAGGCTGTATTGATATTACCACTGAATTATAACAAGCAGGATAGGATTAAAGTGCTGAATTATGAGCACATGTGGGATGGACAGTAGGTATGTGGTTTTATAGGATCCCAGTCATAAAATATTCTCCTTACAGATTCCACACTGAAGCAAGATTCATCCTTAATTATATTTATTGCCTATATAGAACAGAGTGGTGTGTTGCTCTTTCCCAAGAGGCTTGGCTATCTGGCGTAATTTAGGCTATCAAACGTGCTCTGCAAAACTAGAAAGCCTGTATCTGGGGGTTCCCTTTTAAGCAATAGTAGTTTGCTTCAGCCGTTTCTTCAGCAATACAGTCATACCTCGGTTTAAGTACGCTTCGGTTTGAGTACTTTCAGTTTAAGTAACATAGCTGCCAAGTTATCCCTTTTTTAAAGGGATTTTCCCTTATGCTGAATAGGCTTCCTCGCGAGAAAAGGAAAACTTGGCAGCTATGTTAAGTACTCCGCGGACCCGTCTGGAACGGATTAATCCACTTTCCATTACTTTCAAGGGGAAAGTTCGCTTCAGGTTAAGTACGCTTCAGGTTAAGTACAGACATCCAGAACCAATTGTGTACTTAAACCGAGGTACCACTGTATTTCTTTTTGGTGCTGTTTGCACTGCCAGTGCAGTGGGATGTAAACTACTCCTGCTCATTTAAAGCTACTCCAGTAAAGCACTTCCTCTACTACACCTACCAACAGGAAGTGCTTTCCTGCTTAAATAAACAACTGCTGTTTGAGATCATAGATGTAAATGCACTCCATTTTGGGAGCCTGCTTTTCTCAATCAAATTATATTAAAAGGGACCAAGGCATCCTGCAAGTTGTGAATTGCTGGCAGCTAGAAAAGCAGGCCAAATGCTAATCACATTGCCTTCATGGCTCTAACTACTGCAACACAAAGGACAGAAAAATCCCTCCATCACCCCAATAATTCATGGCCTAGAGTTTCTCTGAGAAAGTAGATTCAAAAAGCGGGGGGGGGGGGACTAGGAAGAAACGGCAGTGATTTCATAAGTTTGTGGTATAGCAGATACAGTGTTGCAGTTTAAACTATGACACTCCCTGGTTGGCGTTGGGCAAGTCATTTCTAGCCAAATTTCTCACAGAGTTGTTGTAAGGATACGAGGAGAGAGCAAAAATAATTTCATGCCAACCATAAGCTTATAGAAAGGAGAATGAGATACACAAGTGTAGCAAAAGTATGTGTAAACATAAATCATCGTTAATTAGGTGAACATTTAAAAGAGCATTTGGAATGGTAAATAAAACCCAGTAGCCTGCAGTGTCATTTGTTCTTTCTTCTATGCTAATTGTGCATAACAAATTGGTTTTTATACTCCTCTTTCTCCCAGCTGTTATGTCAAAGGACACTGAACCATACAACAAGGGCAGGGTGTTAATGCTCCTTATGGCATTTCCACTTACCCTATCTGTCCCTTCACTGCCATTTGATGCTCCTATCTCAATTCCCATTCCTGGTAGTACGGTAAGTTATAGTTTTCAGAGCATAGTCAGCCACATTGCTGAAGCTAAACAAATCTGGGTCTGGGAGTCCTATACAAGCCACCCTGAGTTCTGGATGGTGAGGTGGGGCAGAATAGTAAGTAATAATCCCAACTAGCCCATCTAATGCAGCTGTATCACATCCAAATTCTGTACTGCACCTAGCAGAGCAGGGATACCAAACAAGCATTTGCTACTTGTAGCACTCATTTTTATTACCAGAATACACAGTTTAATCACTACAAGGTTAAACATCATCAGTAAAACTATCTAGTTACAGTATCTAGCTATAACAAGATTGCACAATGGGAAATGAGAATGCCTTGTTTATCCCCAGCAATAATTCTAATCTACAGTTCTGACGTGACTCTAAAGATCTGAGGCTGTCGTGGCTGAGAAAACAAGATGTATGCGCCAAATGGTTTGTGCTTAAAGGGAAAACTTCAGGCGTGCCTTTGTACACGTGTCTGTGCAGAGGGCTAGAATGCGTGTCGAAAGCTACCCCGAGCGCGGGAAATGTTTCAGAGCAGCTTTGTGTCGGAAGGGGGGCAGCAACACCAACAAAATGGTTGATTTGCTTGACATCCTATGCCTTTTTAAAATATGGGGTTTTTTTGATGCGGGGGGGGGGAGATGTTATTGGGTTGTTGTTTTTCTTTTGATTATATACCGTATATATTGCGGTTTTAGGTTTTGATTTTGTTCTGTGAACCGCCCTGTTCCAAATTCAACCCCTGGCATCCCCAGGTGGGGTTGGCAGAGCCTCCTGCCTGCAACCCTGGAGTGCTGCTGCCAGCCAGGCAGGGTAGGCAATCCTGAGCAATGGTCTGGTTCGGTATAAGGCAGGTCCCCGTGCCTCTTTCTCCTCCTCCTCCTCCTCCTGCTGCTGCTCACCGGTCTGCTGCAAGAGCTGGCTGCTTGTCGGGAGAGGCTGCCCCTCCTCTCCGGCTTCGCCCGGGGCCTCCGCCTCCAGCCCATGGGATCCCGCCCTGCGGGGAGGCGAACGCTCTCGAGCTGCCATGGCGACCGAGGCACCACGCGGCCCCCGCCTCTCCGCAGCAGGAGCCCGCGGGCCGAGGGGGCTCCGAGGACTAAGCGGCGCGGCTGCGCCTGCGACAAGGCGGGCGGAGCGGAGAGTCCGGAGCCAGAGGGTCCGCGGTACCATAGCCCGGCTGGCGCTTCTGCATTAGCGGGGAGCAGGCAACTACGGGAAGGCGGAGGGGTCAAGAGCAAAGTTCCGCGGAACGCTCGGAACGCGGCAGGGAGGGAGGGAGAGACGCCCCTCTGCCTTAGCCGGAAACTACGAATCCCAGCATGCAATGCGGCCGCAGAGAGTATGATTAGGCCGGGCGCGGGGTTGTACAGTATCCGAACGCTTTCGTCGCGTTCAGTCAGATATACCTCCGTTGTTGCCAAGGGCCACCTGTTTTGTGCCCCCCTTTTCTTCACCATCCCAATCTTTGCCAGAGTATTCTGATGTCTGGGAACAAAACATTTCAGGCAATACATACATATGAGTAATGTTACAAGTTTTGGGGGAAGGCAGGACAAAGCTATACTGTACTCTGGCATTTATCAGAGAAATGCACTTGAGTTTTGCTCTCACTGAAAGGGGGTTGTAAGCCATGCCATCTGAGCAGGACGTCACTATATCGGATCTAGAAGGGATTTCCCAGTGGAAGAATTTGGCACCGCAAAGGCACACTCAGCTTTGTAATTTCTATCATCATCATCCAGAATTGTAGACCATTTCATGGCATACAGCTATTGAAACAGTGTGCAGGGTAAACATCGGGGGGGGGGGGACCCTCTTAAGTATAATAAATCAATTCAACAAACTAAAATAAAACATCCCTACAAACTTATAAAAAGCCACAAAATGTTTCATCAAATATATAATGAAACAAATGAAATAAATGACGGGGTCAGGAAAAGCCTTCTTAAGAAAAAGTGCCTTCAGTAGGTTTGTAAACTTCATCCATGCCCTCCAGCATTTCTCTGATAAAAATAGGGACGTCCCATTCCTTAATGATAATTTTACTATTTATACCTACACATCTTACTGGGTTGCCCCAGCCACTCTGGGAGGCTTCCAATATATATATAACATTAAACATTTTAAAAAGTTCCCTATACTGGATTGCCTTCAGACGGCTAATGGATCGGATGACTCCATACCCTCCAACATTTCTCCAATGAAAATAGGAACATCCTACCATACCCTCCAACATTTCTCCAATGAAAATAGGGATATCCTAAGGAAAGGGGGGACATTCCAGGATCAAATCAGAAACTGGGACGGCTTCTCTAAATCAAGGACGTCCCTGGAAAATAGGGAGACTTGGAGGGTCTGCTTCATCATGCTACACAAATGTCTGGTTTAGGCTAGTAACTGACTCCAGAGAACTGGAGCTGCAACTCTAAAAGTCTTCTTTCTAATATAGGCTAAGTTCTCCCCCTGGGCCTATGGTATTCTAAACAGTTCTACATTTTTTTACATGCCAAGAGGAAGGAATTGCCAGTTAGACAGGGTTAGCAAGTTCTTAAAGATAAGTTTTGGACAGAGCTATGTTAAATACCTGTTTCTACCACTGTTCTCAATTTTTGAACTAAGGGGGAAATGAACTGGTTAGATGTGGGGTTGGGAATCTTTTTGGCTTCCTCTCCCACATACAACACAGGCCAACTTTGACAGGTGGGTGAGAACCCTCCTGTCAATCACCCAATGTCAGGTGATAGGTAAGTGAGCACTCATCCACCTGCTAAAGTTGACTTGTGGGAAGAAGGGAGGGATTAAAATATTTTATAATACCGTATATTCCGGTGTATAAGACGACTGGGCGTATAAGACGACTCCCAACTTTTCCAGTAAAAATATAGAGTTTGGGATATACTCGCCGTATTAATAAAACGACCTGGCGTATAAGACGACTCCCGACTTTTGAAAAGATTTTCCTGGGTTAAAAAGTAGTCTTATATGCAGGAATATACTGTATTGCTTTTATCTGTCCTTCTAGTGAGCACTCAGGGCTGATTTCCTTCAGAACAGATAGGTTTGATCTTCTTGCAGTCCATGGGACTCTCAAGAGTCTCCGCCAGCACCATAATTCAAAAGCATCAATTCTTCGGCGATCAGCCTTCTTTATGGTCCAGCTCTCACTTCCATACATCATAACTGGGGGAAATACCTGAACAAATAAGTCTTAACTTGGTGCTGAAATTATAACTACATTGGTGCTATTTGTACCCATAAGGCGGGGATGGGGTTTTAGTATGGATAAAACTTCCGTCATTCAAAATATAGGAATGGGTTTGTGATGGACATCATAGTGATCTGCCTGCTTGGTGCAGAGGTAACAGAAAGCACTTCTAGATTTTACTAAAGAGGAGTCAGTAGTCATGGTGCACTTTAGCACTAATGATGTTGGGAAACATAGTTGTGAGGGGAGTTGCACTGCTTGGATTTAAATGGAAACTTAAGTATAGTGGTCATAACAGATACCTGGTAGAGTGGAGAAACCCATGGGATATTGCTATCTCTGGACACAAACTGTAGGAAGGGCAGAGAGGGATAATGTTGGCATAGAGTCTGGAAGAGCTGCAGTCCATGATAGGAAAAGAGGTGGTAAGGAAACACCTAGCTACTTTAAATGAATTCAAATCTCCTGGGCCTGATGAGCTGTGGATGTAATCACAGAGTCTCTGTCTATAATCTTTGAGGATTCTTGGAGAACAGGTCTGCGGATTGGAAGTGGGCAAATGTTGTCCCCATCTTCAAAAAGGGGGAAAGAGAAAACCCAGATAACTACCAACTGGCCACCTTGTCATTGAAACCAGGAAAGGTCCTAGATGAACATATAATTAAACAGTTGGCCTGTGAGCACTTAGAAAAGGATGCTGTGGTTACTAAGACCCAGTATGGGTTTCTCAAAAACAAGTCGTGTCAGAGTAATCATATTTCCTTTTTTCATAAGAGTTACAAGCTTGATGGATCAGGGGAATGCTATGGACTTAAAGTGTATCTTGATCTGTGTAAGGCTTTTGACAATGTCTCCATGATATTCTTGCAGAGAAGCTGTTCGACAGTGGAATAGACTCCCACAAGATGTGGGGGACTCTCCTTCCTTGGAGGTTAAGCAGAGTTTGGATGGCCATCTGTCTTGTATAATTTAGTTGAGATTCCTGCATTGGCAGGGAGTTGGAGTAGATAATATATAATAATAATAATAATTTATTATTTATACCCCGCCCATCTGGCTGGGTTTCCCCAGCCACTCTGGGCGGCTTCCAACCGGATATTAAAAACAATACAGCATCAAACATTAAAAACTTTCCTAAACAGGGCCACCTTCAGTTGTCTTCTAAAAGTAAAATAGTTGCTTATTGCCTTGACATCTGCTAGGAGGGCGTTCCACAGGGCGGGTGCCACTACCGAGAAGGCCCTCTGTCTGGTTCCCTGTAACCTCACTTCTCGCAATGAGGGAACCGCCAGAAGGCCCTTGGTGCTGGACCTCAGTGTCCGGGCTGAATGATAGGGGTGGAGATGCTCCTTCAGGTATACAGGACCAAGGCCATTTAGGGCTTTAAAGGTCAGTACCAACACTTTGAATTGTGCACGGAAACGTACTGGGAGCCAGTGTAGATCTCTAAATGGACTAGATGGCCCTTGGGGTCCCTTCCAGCACTACAATTCTATGATTCTTTTCATCTATGAGTCAAACAGCCAAGGACTTCAGTTTTCATGACCTGCTGCTGCTCATCACAAAGGGATTTGTATTAGAGCAGCAGGCATACTTTACATGACAGCACAGGAAAAGTGCTTGAGAAAAAAAAAACCCCTAAGACCTGCATGAAACTAAACAAGCGGTTTAGAAAAAAATAGCCTGCTTGAATGAAAGGTCTGTCAATGATACAAAAAATATATAACTTCTGTTAAGTATAAGATAAGAATATGTGTGTGTTTATGCCCAATATACAGATCATTTTACAAAATAATTTGCCCTTTTGTAAATTTCTGACAGGAGTAAACCCCACAAAATTTTCAGAGCAAAATGTAAGATACTACATTATTCTTCACTGCAGGACAAAATCCTACCAAGTACACCTTTCTCTGCAGAATTTACACACAGACCTTCAAGCTAATTATTGTGGTAAATTATCACCTGCAGAGTAACAAACGGTGCTACCAAATTTCAATCAATTACTATTTAAATCGTAAGTGGGTGAAATGAACAAGCATCTGGGGCATAAAATATCCAAAAGCAAACTATTGATTTTTGCCACAGAGGTGCTTTTAGGTCCTAGCCAAAGTGTTGTAGTAGAAGAAATGTCCCGTGGGGGTTTTTCAAGTAAAAATTGATCCAGGAAAACAGATGGTGCCCTTCTTGTGGCACCATACACAGATTTGTTCTGGGACAAATTGAAATTTGGCTTTACAGGAAAGTAAAACATCACAGAAATGATGTGCAAGTTTTATATAAGGGTGAAGCTTGTAAGAATGTACTCATCTGGGTCTTATATAAAAATCTATACACCACACATGCCTACTTTCTTTCCCTTTCTACAATCTGTCTGCATGTTTACCCAAGACACCCTACTGTTGCGGGCAAATTTCACATCCTATAAGACATGGAGACAATGGTTCTATTGTCTTATTTTTCAGGGCAAGGAATCTTATCTTTGTTTGGCTATGAGGAGTGGCGATGCATTTAACTCTACCGCTGCAACATGTGACTTTTCAGATATGTAATCACACCGGAGCTGGAGAATTTCTGTTTGTTCAGTGCAATTGATCATTTACACAGGGCTCCATGTGCTTAAGATCCAAGACACAAAGTGGCCTTCCTAACTTTCAAGAAGAATGTCAGCAGAGCATGTTAAATTTTATTAGACCTCCAGGCTCAATGCACATAACTTATTATACTTTCTAAATTCAACGTTCATAACTTATTATACTTTCTAAATTCAACGTTCTGACACTCTTCCAGGGTGCCACATTGCCTTGCTGTATGAAGCCAGCACAGAGCAGGAAACCGCTGAAATGGGATGTCTCATGCTGCATTTTTGTCTCTTCGCCTTGCCAAAGAAAACGGATCTCTAAGTAAAAGGATGCAAGTTTGAGAGGGACGTTATCGGAAGCTGTTCACCAAAGCAGGATGTCATGGAACGCCTTGCTGGGGCTCAAAACTCTTGTGCATTTTGAGAGGCAGTGGCATGGAGGGGGGGGGGAAGCCTTCCTCTTCCAGCAGCATATAAAAATCAGTGGGGGTTTTTAAGCCAGAGAGGTGAAAAGTCATTTTGAGGGAAGTGATCCAAAGTCTTGAGTATGTTGAAACTGATCTTCAGGCTGCAATGATGTGTTGGGAAAACATGTCAAACAAGTAGTTAAAAGCAATATTAGCAATAAACAAACTACGCTGCGTCCATTTCCTTTCCAAAGAAAAGACCAGTTTTTGAATTTTTGTGCAGGCTTGCACACATCCACCCCCTTCATGAAGCAAAGCCAGCAACTCAAGTTTAATTGACTTCACTAGGATTTTTATGCAAGTGAGGAATGCAGAATTGGATCCAAATTTTATGCCGTTCCAGATGGAAGAAATGCATATTTACAGACTAGTAAAACCATTGTTTCGAGACTGAAGTGCTAGATTCAAACCCTAATTTCAAAACCAGCTGCCATAAACACCACTTCTTCTTCTTCTTCTTCTTCTTCTTCTTCTTCTTCTTCTTCTTCTTCTTCTTCTCCTTCTCCTTCTCCTCCTCCTCCTCCTCCTCCTCCTCCTCCTCCTTCTCCTTCTTGTGAAACGCAGCCAGATGGGTGGGATATAAATAATAAATTATCATCATCATCATCATCTTTTTTGCACAAAACTCTGCTTTTGGCCTTTCCTCTGTTCTTTTTGCATTTTTATCATCCTTTGTCTGACTTTGTTTTCTTCCTTCTTATCGCCTCTTCTCCTTCCATCCTTCTATCCAAAAGACTGAACTGTGGAGCAGACATCGTACTTGCACCATTCCTGCTGTGTTGTTTACACAGCCTGCACACTAACTGCAAACTTATTATCCAAGGATGGATTTCTATATAGCCAAGAGGGCACCATTTTTACACAAGAGGGATATATGAGCTGGTTTGAGGGATCCCCAAGGTTTGCATGTGTGCTTATTCATGGAGGATACGGCTATTACTCAGAATGGCTATATACTATCTCAAGTGTCAGAGATAATAGAGTATAGTTGACTACCAGTTGCTGAGGACAGCAAGTGTGGAGAGTGATGTTGCATTCATGCACTGCTTATTAGTTTCGATCAGGCATCTGCTTTGTCACTGCAAGAAGAACAGTGATGGATGAGATGATCCAACTGGACTTGTTTTATGTTCTTAAAAATAACCCCAAGGGAAGAGTGAGCACAGGATGCCAATTGGTTGTTGAGGTTTTGTATTGTATTGTTTGTTTTAAGGAAAATCAGGGAGCAGGTAATGGAATGGAGTATCCTGCAAGATGGCATGGATGACTTGCTGGAACCAGGAACAATAGCATTTTACAACTGTACATTTTGTTTCAGGTCCCAGCTGTTTCCCCTAGTTCTCATATCATTCATCAGTGATTTTTTTTAAAAAAGGTTCTGCAGTACATGCTGTATGAATTTGTTCTTCCAGGTACATAATAAATGCTTGAACGAGAGCCTCTTCATACGTGACATTTGTTAGTTTATGGAAACTTTTTTTTTTGCTCTGTACAGTCTGTACACACTAAATAGTGTAAAAACAATTTTTGCCTCTCAGTCCCCTATATGTAATCTGGACACCTGCTTTGTGCGTAGATCACACAACTGCCTCCATGATTGAGAGCAACTCTCTGTGTAAGTACTATAAGCAGCTTGTCCATTACTATTGCTGCTACAGCTCGATATCCAGGTTGCACGCATTAAATCGAGAGAGACACTAATTGTGTTTGATATTCTGGATTTGGTCTTGCAGGGGTTATTATGTTGGAAATTGTGAGACTTGAAATATCTTGCTTAGTCAAGAACCCATTAGCTGGCTTTAGGAAGGCCATTATCTCCCTGCCAACTGCACCTATAAAATGAGACTACATGAATGCATTGTGACGACAAATAAGGTAAAGCATATAAACCACTGTGCACATAGCAGGCACTATACACCTGGTGGCAATTCAAGAGATGTTCTAAACAGAAAATGGCTTTTGACAGAGCAAGAATGGAAGAGGACTGAGCAACAGTGGAAAGGCACATGCTATCCTTTAGTTGCTTCTGGATAATGTGAGTTTCACACTACAGTAGTTACAGTAACCTAGCGCATATATTGATGGCATGGTAGGTGAACATCTAATCCACCCTAACCACATTGGCAGAAGTTATAATCTCCCCTGAAGCCAAAACAAAATGTATTTATTTATTACCTGGCCCTTCCCAAGGGCTCATGATGGGCAATGATATGTGAAATCATGGATCATCTGTTATGATTTAAGCATCGACTGACCTTCCTCCTGAGGTCCTGTTCGTTTATTATGTGCCTGGCCTTAGCATCTTGATCCTTCAGTGATGGACGCATGGCTGAGTCTTTGTGTGGCCTGCACATTGAGAAGGTTTGCAATGGCACAGAATTCCAGATTGTGCTCTGACAACTAGTTCGCTACTAGTATGGACAGGGCCAGCTCAGCCCTTGAAAGTACTAGTGCCTAGGACTACTCTGGGAAATCCTTGAACCCAGCTGACTCCTGCCCTAGAAGCTTGGAACAGGTTCTGATTTAGATATCTGCACCTGTTGTAACCTTTGGGCTTAATGCCCAAGGGAAACCTAGTCAGAAAGAACAAGGAACATCTTGTTGTTCTCTGCTGCCCAAGAATTCTGAAACTGGCGCTGACTGTGTCTAACTGTGCATGAATTCCCAATGTTTCAGTGCCCACTTGTTTTTCAACATTTTATTATTTCTATAAAGCTGCTTTCCCAGAGGAACGGCCAAAGAAAGGCCTCTTTCTTGACAGAAGGTAAACAAGGTCTGCAAAATCATTTTGCAGTCTTGTTCCAAATAATCTTTGCACACCTGGTACAATGAAGGCTAGCATCCAGACACTACCATATGACAGAAGAATTACCCATTCATGGGCTGAGTTGTGTTTGTGCAGATTGTCATAATGGTCAGATGTTGTGGCTGCCTTAACCACCTGCTACATCAGGAGACTGAAAGGTATATGAATGTTCCTTGACTTTGGCAAGTATCTCAAGAGCAGGAGCCATGAATAAATTGGGCAAAGCAGGACAGAATCAGACACTGACATCCTTTTTATTACTTGGACCAGTAAAGTCCAGTCTGGTTGATGATAATGATCTGAGCAGTGTAGACTGGCCATCAGCACTGTTGCTTCAGTGTTCAGGAAAAAGGCCCTGTATAGTACAGCAATACTGGGTAGGCATTGGGAAGTGAGGGGAAGATGGGGCTCATCAACCTGGGAAGGTAGCCCATCTAGGAGAAGAAAAACTCTGATCCTAAACCTCTGCTGCCTTGCGGGACATCTTCAGAAGAATAAAAGGCTAAGGAGTAAACCCTACACAAATTCGGAGTGGAGTCCCTAAGATGGTTGGATGGCACCTTGTACACCTCCTTCTGGAAACTCCTGCAGCCAAGCTGGTGCCAAACGTACTGCTCTGCTTTCCTTTGGACCATATCAGCGAGGCTGAGGAAGAGGGTCTTGTCATCTGGGCAGCCCTGGACCTCCATGCACGCTGCCCAGGCTTGTGCCTCGAGAAGGTCACTTTGGTACTGCTAATGCAGTGGTTTGGTTTCACACCCGAAGGTGCACTCCATTATCTCTCAAGACGAATGGATGACAACGACAAAAAGTAGGCACAGAAAGCTAAAGCAAATGCCTTTGAGCACATAAACAACAATCAAATTGTAGGTGGAAGCCATTGTGATGTCCTCTGACATCTTACAGTATACATCTTTCATCCTTTGCATTGCTGAGCCGTGTGATATGTGAGGCTAAATTGGCCAGGGAATAATCCTACGTGTTGGGTGAAATTCACCACAACTTCAGTAACCAATGCCTATTCAGCAAATAATATTTGAATCAGTCCTAGCCACAACAAGTGCATTTGAATCACTAGCAAACTATGTATATTTTAAGTGTTTGTTGTGTCGTGGCTTAAGAAGTCCAGATACGCATCTTCAAGAGAACAGTTCTTTATTCAGGACAAAACAGGACTAGGAATTGGGGTAAAGGGAAGCTGTATTTATAGGAACAAGGCACGGGTGAAGAAGGATACATTTAGGCGGGAACCAATAACACACTAACTTTCCGGCAGAACCCAATCATGCTTAGGATTGTGTTGGTCCCCTTTAAATAGACAAATGGACAGTACTCCCGCCAGATTACAGAATATTTGAATTAATACACAACAGTGTTAACCTGCCAAAAGGCCCACAGAATTCCCCACAGACCTGAGTTTTGATTAGGACCAGAGTTCTCAGACTATGAAGCAGATATTGCTGGAAAGCAGAGGTGAAGAACAAGTGGCCCTCAAGATGTTGTTGGACTACAGTTTCCGTCACCCCTACCCATTGGCCACACTGGCTGAGATTGACAAGAGTGGAAGCCAAACAGCATCTGGAGAGCCACAGGGTTCCCATCCTAACGTCAACCCTCCTCCTTCCTACTCCGCCCCTAATAAACTTTTAGTAAAGGGGTTGGGAAACTGGAAAATATTGTGCTGAGGAACAAGGGGCTTAAGTGGGAGGGGAAAATTCAATGGCGGCAGTTGGCATAACTGGGAGCATTGGACAAATGCCTGTTATCTGTGGACGACAATTAACAGCAAAAAGTAGCAACATGCCATCGGGCCCCTTACTAACTGAGGCCCATACAGACACAAACTGAACCGAGCGTTAACATTTAACAGCATGATACAGAACATGACTAATCCAATATGACACCTCCGCCCTGTGGATTTTAATAGTAAGGAGTTTTAGGCATTGTTTTGAGAGTCCTTACTTAGTCATTTAGTCAGGACGGAAATTGTGACAGAGCAGAACTCTGTGCCCTTCCCAGTGATACGATGTGACTTTAAGCTGCAGTGGCACAATTCACCATTTTGCATTGCTGTGAGTCATCTCAGAGGCTTCTGAGGGAAAAAACAATGGTCTAGACACAAAATTGTGTTTTGAAAGTAAAATATGATGATGATGATGATGATAATAATGATAATGATACCCAAGGCTTCATTGTTACAGTTTCCTACTCGCAGTAATGAGGAATCTTGGCAGGAGAAACACATCACATTACAGAGCTCTTCTCCTTTCCTTCAAGTTGGTCAAGCTCACTCTGGGCAAAAGGAGACTGCTGCCTTCAGCACACTTTTGCTTTCCCTCGTGCAGATATTTGAGTGTAACTCCTGATTGCCTTCCCTGGCACGGCATCTGCACGAGGCATATGGAGGAAAGTGGATAGACTTTCACTCTTCTCTGCCAACACAAGCTTGTATTCTGTGGTCTGGAGGCTTTCTGAGGCTCTTTATTCTGGGTCACATTACTGGAGCGGAGAAGCGTATCTTTTGTTCTTGCTTTTAAAGGGATATTTTACTCACAAGGATATATACAGCATACCATTTGCGAGAGAATGGAAGGAGCAGAATGCAAAGCTGTCATATTTTGCATTTGTGACGCTTCTTTCATTTCGCTTTCATCTGAAAATGGGAAAAAAGGCTTCCAAACAAGGATAGCTCCGTGTTCAGAAATCCACTAGAGACATGAACTAGCTGCAGTGAGGTCAGACACGGAGCAGCCCTTGTTAAAAGCAGAGTTAACACTTTCGTCTCCTAGCATGCTGAATATGCAGGCTACCTGCCTTTGAATACTGAGATGTATCAAGAGTGATGTATATGGCAATAATAAGCATTCAGGTCATTAAACTGGAAATGGGGAGAAAGAACATTTGCTTGCAAGCTACATTTCAAAACATTTCACATTGTGAGGTGGCCTGGGCTTTGCTTTCATTTTGCGACTGCACGACAGGGTGCCCTGTCTACCACACAGAGATGCCTATAGCTCATTTGACTTCTTTAATGTTGTTTCTATATCAGTAAGCCAGATGGTGGAGAGTAGTAATGCTCTGCACTAATCACTTAGAAACTCTCTGCAGTAGTGCTTTGAGATTTGAAGACACACACACACACACACACTGCAAATGCCACTGGAATATATTTCCATATGCACACATTAGCTAAAATTCTCTCCCCTTCCTTCCCAAACTAGACACCTTTTGAAATGAAGAGGGGATCCGCCTTCTGTTTTGACCAGGAAGAAAGTCTAAATGTGCAGGAGTTCATTATTATGATGCAATTGTTGTCCTGGACCTGAAGCGTGGCACACTGCTCCCAATTCAGGATTCAGCAGCCATGCTGTTCCAACTTATTCCCACCCACCCTCCAGGTCCCCCATCAGTCTGATTCTGTAACCACTGCACATGCTGAATGTGTTGTTCAGTGGGTTGCCTTCCCATATGAAGGTTATGCTTCTGAAACAACCACCCCTGCAAACCTCAGCATTCCCCTAACCCTCTTGTGTGTGGCTGGTGCTTGGCTACAAAAGCAACAGCACTCCTCACCTGAGCAGCAGAGATAATGGGAATGAGTGAAACTGGCACCAACATGCTATCATGTGGCATGCTCCTGTTCAGCATACTCCATTCCTGAGCCTCCTTACTCTTCCTGATTTGTTTTTTAATAACACTTTGGACCCCCCCCCTTTTTCTGTTACCTTGTCAACTTGGCTTACAGGACAGGTTGATTTAAACCACGAAGAAGGAGGCAGGCCGATAGAGTCATTTTGTGGCGAGGGCCAGGAGTTTCTCCATTTCCAAATGCAAAGCCCCACCCACACCCTCTCACAACAGTCAGCGTTCCATCTCCATTGGATGCACTCAGCCTTCATTAGATCACTTGGGGGTTTCCACCAGGCCCTTGAGAAGGTTTCCCTTCTCTAACTTTATTTTGGCTACAGCAGGACTAGTCTGGCACTCGGAGAGAACTGAGATTGCTATTAGTACAGAGAGAATTGTGGTGATTTTTAGGTGTGACAGCAAAGTTGACAGATTTAGAAAGAAAGTGCCTAGGGAGAGAGATGTGCATAATTAAACAGCAGTACAAAGAAGAGGACCTCTGGAGCATAATTGCCGTCTTGATGTTTTGTTGAGTGGTTGGTTTTTAATTCTGTGTCTTTTCAGCGCTCTCCCCACTTAATCAGATTAGTCAGATATGCTAATAGGTGTTTGTGTCTTAGGAAAGCATCTATACATGCTTGTTGACATGAAGGCTGCTGTACTGTAAATGGAGCCCAGTGGACTGCACACATCCACCCCACTCCTGAATGCCATCTGTTCTCTGGCCTCATGCGTTTGTGTGTTGTCATCTCAATGCATTTCACTAGAAAAGCTGGTCCACGTATGTATCCCTGCTGTATGAGTGATTTGCCTCTCCCCAGTGAAGTTAACTGGAAAGCAGTTCAGGACAAGAATGCACCGCCCTTATTTGTTCACATCCGCCTCTTGTCGCGTTGAATGGTGAATGGAAGGCAAAGTTAGTCCCCCATAGGGAAATTGGTCCTCTTCTTGCTAAACCAACCTAGCCTGGAATATTTTATAGGGGTCAGGCCATACCTTCTCTGACACATTGCTATGAATAAACTTTACTTACTGATTGAGTTCTTTCCTTATGTTTCCTGGTCGGAGCTTGATAGTGGTATACTGCCAGGATGTGAAATCAAGAGCCTGCTGTACGCTTAAGTCCTGACCCCATGTGCAGAAGACATCATTGGGCTGGCATTTAAGTTTGGCATTTTGAATTTCTCAACAACAGTCGCTCACTCTCCTCAACAGATTTCATAAGAAGGCTAATGTCACAACAAAACAGCCAGGCCTGACTAGGGCTTAGTTCATGAACCTGTAAACCATGCCAGGGTTCAATATTTAACCTTCCTTTTCTTTTAAAAAGATAATTTTTCACTTTTCTGAGATACAAAGGTAAATGCAGTAACTCAACGGAAAAACAACAAGGGAACACAATTAAAACCAAACCATGATACCTGAGTTTGTAAATGCTAGTTTTCCGCATACCTCACCATACATATTTAGCAGGCAACATAAAGAGACCCTGCAAATGCAAGAGTGAATAACTGGATCTCTCTCCAAAATGACCCCTGAGCTATTGAGGCCACTCCCCCCCCCCCATGTAGGGGTTAATAAATGTAATTGCACATTATTATTGATTCCTTGCCCCAGCCACTCAGGGCGGCTTCCAACAAAGTGTAAAGGAACACACCAAAACATCAGACATTAAAAGCTTCCCGATGCAGGGTGGCCTTCAGATGTCTTCTAAATGTCATAGAGTTGTTAATTTCCTTGACATCTGTTGAGAGGGCGTTCCACAGGGCGGGCGCCACTACTGAGAAGGCCCTCTGCCTGGTCCCCTGTAACGTCACTTCTCACAGTGAGGGAACTGCCAGAAGGCCCTCGGACCTGGACCTGAGTGTCTGGACTGAACGATGGGGCTGTAGACGCTCCTTCAGGTATACTGGGCCTAAGCCATGGTAACCAATTCTAAAAATGCATGCATCTGTGGAGTGTCATTCCTTCATTGTTTAGTGATCAGAGATACCTGGTGTACATGTGGGAGCAGGAGCAATATTTCCAGGCGGAAGCTTCTAGGCAGATTTGATCCCCACTGTCTCTCATTTTAACTACTTTACCTCATGCTGTCAGTGATGTTTTTATGTCCAACCAAAACAATATTCAATATTCATGGAGAATATATTTAACCATAGATCTACCCCCACCCCACCCCACCCATGCTGGAGGTCTGTAAAGAGTTCTTTTATCGCACACCAGCCCTGCCATGTAATTGAAGTGACAAATACAGCAGTAATGGGTACTTAGATATGTTAAGCAGGCTAAACATGCTAATGAGTCCTATGAGTGTGGCCTTTGATTCAGCAATAATCTGTAATTAAACTATTGTGGACTGCTTTACATTTGAAACAGATGGGCAAACAATGCCTTTGCACATGCTTTCTTAGTGGCAGAGGGCTCGGCTAAATTATTTATACATTAGGTAAAAATATAAAAGGCTCAGCATCCATACATCAAAAACTGACCCGTTTCAAATTATTTCATCCAATTATACAAATTGCAAATGGGGACGCAGTTTATTTTCTGCAATCCTGTCGCCGTAGTAACCAGTGCCGCTAATTGTGAGATTCCAGCCCAGTCAATTAGGGACTTTTACACTTGTAACTGAACGCTCCTCAACTGTGTCTGCTCTCTAGACTGACACTAAAGTCCAGGAAGAATCCTCATGATATACATGAAGTGTTTAACTTCAAGTTGTGGCACAGCTTTGGGGCAGGTTCTCAGAAAGATGGAGAAGGGCTTTCAGCCAGTATGTACTGCTCATGAGCCAGGAATTAAAATAATAATAATAATTTATTATTTATATCTCGCCCATCTGGCTGGGTTTCCTTCTTTACATTCCCAGGGGACTGCACAAAATCAGGAGCACAATTTGAAGTAATCAAAGTAATGAGAAGTGTATCCATTGTGCAAGATATTTAGTCAATCCTTTATACCACAGAAAATAAACAGCATTTAATAAAAATCACAGCAATAGTAAAATAATACTGTAAATAGACCCAAACAATGTATGTAGCGTTGTGGTCAAGCTTTGAGATATATAGGACTTCATCTTATTTTTAAAAACAAAAAAAGCAAGCAGGTGAAATTATATAGGAGAGTCGGAACAGAGTATGGAAAATATCATTTCTCCCATTTTAATTTGTTAAACATACAGCAAGTTTCCCTGACTTAGCGAAACTTATTTTAGCATGGTTACACAATTTTGATCTCACATGAATATAGTAAACCTCACATGATGCATACTTTGGGAACAATTAATATTAATCTACTTTCCAATAAGGAGTGAAATACAACTTACGTGTCATTAGTCCAAGTCCCTAATTTTAAGGAAGTTGTAAGTTTGAAGAATACTCACGAGAAAACAGATTTAAGTGTGTTTCTGGGCTATTTGAATAAATGTGCAATCCTAGTAAGGTCAACTTAGAATGAAGTTTCCATGAGTTCAGTGCGACTTACCCCCAGGTAATTAGGTGTAGGATTGCAGCCGAAGAACAAAACCCCCAGCTCCGTTGTACCCACTTACGGTACTACTCATAGAATTCCCATGATAATTTTCTAAATGGATAGCACGTTCGCTTTCCAGGATACTATTTTCTTTTCATACTGAAGATGAAGAGCAACTGCTTCTTCTGAAATATGGAAATCAAGAGAACGCCCAGCGAAAGAATGGGTGGGACACACAGGTTAAATATGAGCTGACACGGGATCAAAGTGATTTGGTGCAGATCAATGGGAACATCCTTTGTGCTCTTCCGTCCTGCTCACTTCAAAGTATGAGGTTAGTGCCAAAGTTAAATTAACAAGACTGATGATAGTTGCGTATTAAATATTTTACGGGGTTGCATTAGAGACATCAAAGGCAAACGGGCCAAGCTTTGCCAGTGGCATGAGCATACATAATAAAGATACTGGACAAGGACAGCTGTGCTTTCTTGAACAGAGCAATAAAATAATCAATGAATGCAGGCAATTAGGACACAATTCCAACTAGTTCATTAGAGAGAAAGAGAGGAAAAAAACAAGAGAGCCAAACCGACGTGCTCATTTTACTTAATATAGTCTCTCGTATTATTTTATGCAGATAACTAGTTTTCATGTTTGCAGGTTTGATCAGAATACATTCAGGAAAATTAATTATTTATTAAATATGTTAGTCACTTTATCTTGCTCAAGGCAATCCAAAACAGCTTACAACCAAACCAAATTAATGACATCATACAAAGATCAGTCGGATCCTGAGCATGGCTCAAACCAAATTTCCGCCCAAGGAAATGTTTACTGGGGTCCACAACCCCCCCCCCCAGTATGTTTCCGTTTATTGTGTTAAAGGCAGCTATCGTCATAAAGTTTACAGCCAGAAATATTAAACACCCTTTTGTCAACAGTCCCCAATTATCAAGCCTGCCAGATTTGTAACACATGTATAGCAAAACTTTGCAGGCTAATCCATAGTAATGCAGGGAATCCCTTGTGCGGATTAAGTGACGTTTCGGGGATTAGGATGCAAGATCCCGGCTAGTGCAGGTGAGGTCAGGCATGACACTGCCTCATCAGGGCTGCAACATCGCTTGCAATGTGTAAAGGATGTCAGACAAACAGCCTTAAAAATACAACCAACAGAGGAGGCTTTTGGACTGCGTTTTACACCTTAGTCTCATCTATTTGCTCGGAGACTCTACAACGTTATTTATTATGACATCTTACTAACTTGCGTAACAAAGTCCCAAACCAGAAAACTGGAATAAAAATCACACTGGAGTCATGTATTCAGGTAACCATTTTATGATTAATGCTAGAATTTTCCTCTGGCACCAAACTAGATGGAAGAGTGTGCAAAAGTGTTGCGCAAAACAAGACTAAAATCCAAAATAGAGCAAGAATAATGGATTTATCAAATGATGTTTGCCTTTTCGCGTCCCCCTCCCCCCTAAGAGGATGCAGTCAGCAAACCTGTTGGGTTGATACAATATTCTTCTCCACCCTATTCCTGAAAACCTGAGAGTCCAGTAATGCTGTTTCGACTGCCCAGAGCAGTTGCAAAGAAACAGCTCCTAGAAAATCTGCAAATCCAAAGCACCAGATAGGATGATTGTGAATGCCTTGGCCTAAGTAGTCAGCATGTCAGTGGTTACATGGCCTTTGGGGTGGCATGCATCCTCTATGTCTCTCTGGCTTCCCACAGCTGGAACTGCAAGGCAGCCTTTTGTGAACTGCAAGCTAAACTTCCCTCTCTTGCTGAATGTTATGTTAAGATGAAGCCGTCATCGCTTGGCTCACTCACCCGTTCTTAGGGCCAAGCTACATGTTACGTAATTCCTGCTTTCAAAAATGCATGCTTAAACTGGCCTCTTTAATTCTGAAGAAAAAGCAGCTGTGAGCCCCCTGGTTTGACATATGCTCCCAGTTTTGCACTTGCTCTTCTTAAAACGAGGCGAGCTGCCTTACATATAAAATATCAATCATCGTTCTTCACAGCACCTGACCCAGTCATTCCAGGCTGATTTAGTGAAGTTTTTTAAACATGTAGCAGTGTAAACAGACCCCTAAGCCAAGCTAATGTGCGTAACATCGATTGGGAAGCAGATAATGGTGTTAATGCAGGCACCGAAGGACAAGCAGCTTCTAAGCCTGTGCTGTACTTTCTGTCATACAAGCTGCTCAGAATAATATGTGCAGTTACTGAATAGGGGTCTGTGTGTGTACACTCTCTCTCTCTCTTAGGAGGCAATCCTTTCTTTGCTTACCTGAGAGTAAGTCCCATTGAACACAAATGGGTTCCCATTTGAATAGACATACCTGTATATAGAACATAGCTGTCATGTTTTCCCTTTTCTCGCAAGGAAGCATATTCAGCATAAGGGAATTTCCCTTTAAAAAAGGGAGAACTTGACAGCTATGAATAGAATCATGATGTTAGCCTTCCTGATCTGTGTACATGCAGGGGGGAAATGCACATTCAAATCCTACAAAGTATTTCCCCTAAAATAAAAATCTGCATATGATGTGACGTGGTGATGCCTCAACGTTGGATTTTTTCCATGTGTATGTGTAAACCCAAGAGTCCTTCATTTTACCTCCACAGTTAGGGACAGAGACTATTTTCAACAATAGCCTATACTTTGCTTTCCATCCAATAATAATAATGGGGCAGTGGGTATTGGCTCAAAATGGAAGGGAGAAGTTTTTTACAAAAGAAAATGAGAGGTTTTCCAAATAAAAAACCCTTTTCAAAACAACCAGTGTTTGTGCGCGTTATAGGACTGAGGGAAAAATGGCCGACCTGGATTCTGAACTACTAGTTGAAAAATGGCTGTCAGCAAATGGCAGCCTTAACAGCACTAGCTGCAGTCCTTTACACACTTACCTGAGAGTAAATCATACTGATCTCCATTTTGACATATTATGAAGTACATATGATGGCCCTGTTAATCAAAGTACACTGGTTAAAAAGACAACCATTCACCATGCTTAAAAGGAGTAACTATTTACTCATAGCACTTGAAGTGTCACATACATTTGATTCTGTATTAGTTATGATATACAGTGGTACCTCGGTTTTTGAACGTAATCCGTTCCTGAAGACCGTTTTGAGTTCCGAAATGTTCGAAAACTGAGGTGCAAAGGGTGGTCTGCAAATTTAATTGAGAAAATTGAGAAACACTCAGTGGAAGCCGTTCTGAGGTGCAAAAGCATTTACTTCTGGATTTTCGGCATTCGAGTTCCCAAATGTTCGTTCAAAAACAGAGGTACTGCTGTATATAATTATATATTATATAGTCATAGAATAATAAGTTAGAAGGGATCATAGTCATAGAACAATAGAGTTAGAAGGTCATCAATTCCAACCCCTTGCAAAGCAGGAATCCTTTTGTCCAACATGGGGCTCGAACTAATGAACTTAAAGTTTAAGAATCTCATGCTCTATCGACTGAGCTATTATAAGTTGAGTGTTATAAGTACATATAATAAGTACATACAGCTGTTATGTTAGAAAAAAATACATGCAGGACTGTGGTGTATTTCACACAATAATTTCAAATCATTTGCTGTAAAAAAGGTAAGGAAGCATGGTAAAAGGTATTTGTTTTTGTAAAAAGCAACCCTAAAGCATTCGGTCTTCAAGTGGCACAACCACATATGGTAAGAAATTAAGAAATGGGTCCCCAGATGCATGTTGGGGGTCAATTTGAGTCCTGGGTACGAAAATATTGAAACTTTGGACCTAAACCCCAATTTTCAGAATAAACCCTTTCAATAAAAGCTTTTTAACATCAACAGCTATTAAATTAGATAACAAAACCTTGCTGCCATAAAGCAGCAATAAAGAACCAACAAGAATAAAAGGAGTAATAGCAGTAATATCCATACAAACATCAAATAGCAATAACAATAACTCAGGAAAATAGGACTTTGTTGACTTTTGGGAAACGATTCCAAAATGTGCAGGTTTTGGGGAGACCATCTTTGTTCATCTAACCTTGCAGCAGGTGGGGAGGGGCAGAGAAATCGGCATCTAAGGAAGATTTTAAAGAGTAGGTAAGCAATATGGTAGCTGGAAGCAGGGAGCTACAGGGTTGGCAATGTGGTGCTGCAAATGGAGTGTGAAGTACCATACTTTTCTTAAAATTGAGTCCCCCCCAAAACTGCGGGAGGCAGTGGAAGACCGGAGTGCCTGGCGTGCTCTGGTCCGTGTGGTCACGAAGAGATGGACACGACTAAACAACAACAACAACCATACTTTTCTATTAGACACCTCCATGTATAAGACACCCCCCTATTTTGGGGGACTAAATTTTAAGAAAATGAGGAGAGATGGCCCAAAGTTGTTGAGCCTCTTCCCTCATGCCACTGTGCGCGGGAAATGATTCAGGGAGTGCTTCCAGTGCCGGCCCTACGTGCCGGCTGGGTGGCGCAGGGCACCATGGCGCCGGCCCGCCAGGAGGGCGCCGTGAGCTGCGCCCACCCGCTGGCTGACCGGTCCGCCGCGTAGCTGCGCCTGCCCGCCTGCCTGCCGCGCAGCAGTGCCTATTGCACCCGTGCTGCGTGCGGCGCCCACCCACCCACCACGCTGGGAAACGGGGTGGGAGGGCGCCGGAACGGGGTGGGAGGGCGCCAGAGGGATCCAGCGCACCACGGCACCGAGGGCGCCTAAGACGGCGCTGAGTGCTTCCCATGTGCAGTGGCATCGGGGCAAGTTGCGCACCGCCAGCCAGCACCCCCAGATCGCCCCCTGCATACAGCGGCATCTCCCCCCCATGCCACTATTCGTGTATTGGACGACTCCATCCAGTTTTTGACATGATTTTTGTGTCAAAAACCCTTGTCCAATACATGGAAAAATACGGTATTTAATTGTTATTTTTTATTTTGTGGTATTGTTTTATGAGCCTTGTTGACGGAACTGCTTTAAGTGGTGGCCCACCATTTTATTGCAATTTGATTTGGTGACTATTCTGGGTGTCTGTAAAAGAAAAGAAAAAAGCAAAATCTTAAAACAGGACAAAAATGGAAACGTTTTTCCTTTTAAATTGCCTTTGATTTCCATACGCTCCCTCCAATCCTGTGGAATATGACGGTTAACAACTTGGACTTCAATACATGGGTAAGAATAGGATGGAATTTCTAACATCAAGACACCCTGCCATCTGTTTCTCTTTTAAGAAAAAACCCTCTCTCCACAAATCGGCTCTTTTAAGCTTTGCTGGGAGAAAGCACTGTACCATATGACCCGTTTTAAAAACCACTTACACAGGCTTTACAAGTCAAAACAGCACCTTGAACTTCTTGTGCACAATTTACTAGCATCCAACACTGCCATGAGCAATGCTTAATAGTTGCAAGTGCTCATTTGTTGCTGTCATAATATGAGTACAGCTATTAATAATAATTAGCTGTGTGGAAATAGGAAGGAGTCGCATAAAGACATTTGATCCAGGGTTGCCCAAAAGTTTTCCGAGGCCTGAGAGAAAAATGGAAGAGTAGGTTGCATGACTGAGATAGAACTGTATTTGATAGTGGCAAATCCGCTCCACCGCCTGGTGGGGAGGAGTTGCGGTGAATCACCCCGGGGGCGGGGACGTTGTTCCGCGCCGACCGGGGGGGGGGGGGGATCCTGGCCACGTCATCCATCGGCCAGCCAATCAGGAATCCGGGGATGTGGATCTTGTCTGAAGCCCGAAGTGGGGCAAGGGCCATGCCATGACCCTTCCGGGAACCCAGGGGTGAGCTCGAGTTGGTTTGCATTGACGGGGCTCCCCCTACCAGTGGTTTACCCTACCAGACTACCTGCGCAGCGGACAGGAGTCAGGTATAGCCTGGTCTACTCAATGCCTAAGCCAATACAGCTCACATTCTGTAACCAAAAAAGTTGTGGCCTAAATTTGCCCAATAACATTAACCTTATATCTTGTGTCCTAGTGTTTTTATTTCTCCTTGAGGGGGTGGTTGCGGGGTCTCAACACGCAAATTGTAGCTGGGAGCCATGGGAACGGCTGGGCTAGACTCCATATCAACAAGTAATTCACCTTGCTCAGCGATAGTTGATGGGCTGTCAACCCCAGGCTGGTGAAGCCCAGGGAGCCCAGGTCACCATGGCATAGCAAGAGAGGCAGATGCTCAAAAGGAGCGAGAGGACCAAAATGTGTGTAATGCTAAGCGTGTAGCATGCAGCTGCATTTATTTATTTAAGAGTGGGTGTGGATTGCCAGCACACAGAGAGGGATTGTGATCCAGATGAACCCCCCCCCCCACCCTCACCCAGCTTTTGGGCTGAAAAGGAAATAAAACTCCCACTGGAACTGGAGGGAACTTCACCCCAATTCCTGGTGAACCCCAGAGGGGGAAAGCCACAGAACAACTGGCAGAGCTGGGGAAAAACACACTGAGGATCTTGCATTCGTCTGATAAAATAGTACTTGTCTGCTCACCCTTCATATCTCCAGCCTGTATGGTTGGTTAATGGAGTGCATTGGTTCTCTGATGCCAATGCCTATCTAAGCCCAGGCGTTTGTTTGACCTAGTACAATATAAGAAACAAAATAAGGAATCTGATGTTGTGAAAGGGAAGCATGCCTTTCGCTGTGTAAGTAGACAGCTTACCCTACCATGTTCGGAACCATTAAATAGGTTGTTGCTGGATGGAAGCTGATGGGAATTGATAGTCCAAAACGTTGGAAGGGTACTAGGTTGGCAATAAAGCACAGCATACAATCCAGCTGCTTAAGAACATTTAAAACAAAACCCAGAGGTATAAATATAGGGCTGTATTCAACAAAGTTTTACTCATAGTATACCTTTTGAAATTAATGAACCTAAGTTAGAGACGTTCATTAATTTCAGTGGGTCTACCCTCCATTTAGTTGAATACCACTGTTAGATATTTTTTTTTTAAAAAAAATCCATTAAAAATCCAATAGTTTCAAAAAATAATAGAATTCCATAGCTCAAGGACGTTTGGAATTATTATTCCCATTTTGTCCACCCTGAAAACTCAAGAACAAAGTCACACTGGATTCAAACAAAATGTGTTCAGATAACACTTTCATAGAGCTACAGTTTAAATGTTTTCTTGTGGTGTGCGTTGTGAGGAAAGAGCATTCACCAGAAACTCCCTTTATAGCTCATAAATTCCTCATTTTTGAAGCATAAATGAGACCCGTGGAAGAGAATGGAGACAGCATTGTCATTTAAACCAACAACGCTGACAGCTAGACTGTTTGCTTTTCTGCTGTGGTTCTTTTTTCCCTTTACATAAGCCAGGGGTCACAGTCGCAGCCTAGCCAAACAGCCTAAAAAACACAAGAAAGGGAGTAAAAATCTGCTGTTGGATGTAGAAGGCACAGTTGAAGGCCAAGACTCTTTGCACACTGTTAAGGAGGACAGTTGGTTGAGGGAAGAGAATTGTAAAGATGCTTCCTTTTCTTTCTGGCCTTGCCTAATCCAGGAAAAACATCTTGCTTTTGTCATTATGCTTCGGAGATTTAATTGAAAGAAGGGTCCCCCAGCTCCAGTTGTTTATAACCCTACGCCAATTAAACTTGCTCAGGCTGATGCTGTTAAAAATATCAGCAGCTGCAGCAAAGCAGCGCAGCAAAGCAGCTATAAGAGGAAAAGATCAGGGTGGGACTTTTCTCCTTTCATACCTTCAAAAGTTCATGATCGCTGAAGGAGAAATAGCTGCTTCTGCTGCTTCTGGAGACAGTCTGCGGCTAATCTCAGTCTGCGGCTTTTCTTTAATGCGAAACGTATTTCTAGTACCGCTATGCACTGATTTCACATGCACCAAACCAATCCCTGCCCATATCAGCGAGTACAGTTGTTTTCTTTTCCTTTCCATTTCTTTTCCTGGGCCAGCCTCGTCTATGCAACAGCAAAAAAAAAAGGGTGGGGGTGGGGACCGCGAGCGAAGGAGCGCGAAGGCGGGGCAGCTCGAAACTACCGGTACAAGCCGCCAGAAGAACATTGTGGGCGTGGCTAGAAAGAGCGGGACGGAAGGAGGGTGGCTGAGCAAGAGAAACAGAGGCCGCGATTGATGGGCTGAGCGCGAGAGGGAAAAGAAGAAAAACGCCCAAGAGGGAATAGGTGGGGCTGACAGTCGTTCTGGAGCCTGCGTTCTGGAGCCGAGGGTCAAAACCGGGGGCGGGGCTGCAAGCGGAGGCCGGGACGCGGGGAGGCGCGCTGACGGCCTTGGCCAGGGAATTTCGAATGAGGCTGAGGGAGGCGGTGGCGCAGCGGCCAGACGGGGAAGCGAGAGGCAGCAGCAGCAGGAGGAAGCCCGCCGAGGAGGTAAGAAAGCCCTACAGGCGCCGCCGGCAAAGTTGGTGCCGGGACTTAGCAGCGCTGGGTTTTTTTTGGCGGGCTTTGCTGTTGAGTGAGACAGCGAGTGAGACGGCCCGCCGCAGCTTCCCTTCCTCTCCTCGGCTGCGTCCGGGAGGTGGGCGAGCGAGCGGGTGGCTTTTGCTCTGCCCTCCACCCCCGAGCCGCCCTTTGGTTTCTGAGTTCCGGTGGAGCTGCTGGGGGGGGGGGTGGCAGCCGAGAGGGAGGGAATGTGATCCGCGTGGGGGCGGGAATGAACGCCAGGCTCTGGGATACGCGTCCCGACGTATTTGCTGTCCTGGAAGCCCCCTGCAGGCCGCCGGGACTGTTGTGACCTGCGTCGTAACGCGATGTGTTTATGTGTAGCGCCGTCTCCCGTGTTTGCAGTGATTGGTGAGCGGGGAGCCCTGGCCCCATTTAGAGGGAAGAAAAAAAAGCTCTTGCCAACGCGTGATAGCTTTATAGGCACCAACTAACAAGTTACAGCGTGCTGATTTTGGTATACCGAGAAATGGTACTCAGAGCAAACTGGATGTGAAGCGAAGTAGCGAGGTGGGGTGGGGAAAGTGGACATGGTGAAAAAGCTTAAAATGGACGCAGGACTGCAGGCGGTATTATGCAGGCTTAATTAGATTAGAATGTGGTAGGTACCAAATGGGTTGCATGAAAGCATCTGGGACCAAACATTCAGGGTCTGTTTACCCCCATTCCCTTTTGAAAACACCTCAAACTTAGTGGTTTCTCAGAGCTGTTTTAAAAACAACACACAGGCATTGCACTCCTTATGTTGCCAAAGTTATACATCCTGCATGCTCTAATTTTAAGGTATGCTGAGTATGCTCTTTGATCACCTGAAGCAAAATAGGGTGGTGTTAGGCTGTGTACCCCCCTCAAGTATTACCTTTATATGGTAGAAACATTATTCACACCTTCAGTTGTAAGATTGCTGGATAGCTAAATTTGGTATTCCTCAACACACACACACACACACACAGAGAGAGAGAGAGAGAGAAGAAGAAGAAGAAGAAGAAGAAGAAGAAGAAGAAGAAGAAGAAGAAGAAGAAGAAGAAGAAGAAGAAGAAGAAGAAGAAGAAGAAGAAGAAGTGCCCATGTGCTTTAGAATATGATTTGGCAACTATGGAAACAATTCATTTGCACTTCTCCTAAGTGTCTGCCTAGCATAGCATAGCCATATTCTTTTAAAAAAATTGGTCATGATAAGCTAAAAAAAATATGGATGTGATTTTGACATTTTGTTTTTTTAGGTCTTTGAGGCTAGGATGCTGCAACACATGAGGGGTAGTTTTGGATAAAGAGAGTTTGAGATAAGAGCTGCATGTGGATTTGTTAAACTTGTAGCTTTGCTGGTGATCTGGATAGTATGATCTGTAAGTAAGAAGCTTTGTTAGGAGCTTGACAATGAAAGTGAGGTAGTTCTAAAGAGGCTAGTGCCACCTTCTAGAGAGGATGGTGGGGAAATGAATGTAACCTACTGGCAAGGAGTGCACTTTTACTACTCTTTCTTACTATCACCTGCTTATTACCTAGATCAGAAGCTGAGTGATTCCCACTGACATATGAAGTCTACTGGAGCAGGAGACTGCTAGTTAAAGTCTCCTGCTTGACATTTCTATTTGATCCCTCTCCTAGTTTCTCATGCAGTTTAGCCCAGTAGTGTAGCTCAAGTGGTTCGAGCAATGGCGTGTACGTGTGTAACTAACAGCCTTTGAGTGTGTTTAGGAAGCAGTACAGAAATCAAATTGAGCAGTGTGTTAATTAAAAGCTGGAGGAGAAACTATAAGTAGGTGAAATCAAAAGGAAAACACTAAATAATATTTTTGTATCTAATCCTATATTAGGAAAACCTAACATAGCAAAACTTATTCTTATGGCCATCTTTGCCCTTGGTAGCCTCTGAAGTTGGTGGGAAGGTTAGGAAGAAAGTATGTGGGCATAATATCACTTTTTATGCAGTTTGATTGTGGTGATAATGATTAACAGCTAAACTAAGGAAGAAGGGACTTAGACAAGGATGCTGGAGGTGATTAACACTCATTTCCTGCTAGAAGGTGAGAAGTGGGACAGAGATGACTGCCAGACATCAGAGTGCTGGTGCTTTAGATATTTGACAGGCATATGAAGTCTGCTATTCTAGTCAACTCCATGGAAGGAGTTGGGTGAGCTGTCAGAGGGGCTGTAGAAAAGATGATCTTAAAGAATTTCTGCAAAGTGCACTGCAGTTAAGAGGTGAGGCTGTTTCCCAGGAGGAGCGAACGGTGTTTCATTTCAGAAGGTGGGCTTTTGAAAACCACGGACAGAATTAGTGTCCCACCCCCTTTCCACCACCCCTTTTCTACCCCACATTTATCTGCTGGTTCATGCTCTATGGACTAGCCACTCTTACTTATAAGAGCCTGAAGTTTCTGTTGTGAATGCCTAGTAGAATGGTTTTTGGGTGAATATCTCTGTATATAAGCATTATGTGTTTAAAGATGGATTCCATAAATCAGGCTCTCCAAATAATTTTGTACTACAACTTCTACCATTCCCAGCCAGCATTCCCATGCTCATGGAAGAAGGGTGTTGTAAGGCACAAACCTGAGGATACCACATTGGCTTCCCCTGCCAGAAATTAAGCTACATTTTCTGATCTTGAAAAATTAAGTTATGTTATAAATCAATATAGAGAAGGTTTGATAGGAGATAGCCTGTTTCCCTAGCTTCCTAGTGTCAGCAATATCACATTTCAGCTACTGTGCCGTATTATATTATTTTAATTTTTTAATTTAATTTAATTACATTTCATTTACACTTGTATACCACCTCCCTTCTGTCATGGAATGCAAGGCAGCTTACATGTTGTTCCCATCTGGTCATCCATCCAGGTACTGGCCTGGCCTAGATCTATTGCATTACAGTAGTCACCATGCATTTCTGGGTAGATGTTTTGTGTCCATGTTCTTATTGCTCACACATTTAAAAATTACAGAATAAACTATCTTTGCCTTTGCTTGGTCTTGTTCTCTGTGTGTTTTCACTTTGCAGTTTTTGAGTTTGGTCAATGTACCAGTAGGTAATATCTTCTGGAATGAATTGGTATGCACTGGGGGAAAAAGACTGAAGTCTTAACATAAACATTTCCAAAATTTCTTGGGGTGAGTCTGGAAAAGTTGTTAATTGTCAGGGGCATTTTTCAGTGGATGGTCATGACAGTCATACCAAAATGTACACATGCATTGCAGCATTGCTGTTCACATTGCTAGGAGCTGTTTTGCTTTTTTTCAGGTATATCTTGGAGCACTGCAGAAACCTGCAAAACTAGTGTGACCAGAGAATATGTGGAACAGAAAAAGGGATGTGCAGTTCAGACAATGACAGTTTTACAATTATGTCCCTAATTATTTTAAAAGTTATTGACTGCATTCAGTCTAAGAGTAGTACATGTGTGTGTGTGCCCATGTGGATAAGGTAAAGGTAAAGGGACCCCTGACCATTAGGTCCAGTCGTGACTGACTCTGGGGTTGCGCGCTCATCTCGCAGTATTGGCCGAGGGAGCCGGCGTATAGCTTCCAGGTCATGTGGCCAGCATGACAAAGCCGCTTCTGGCAAACCAGAGCAGCACATGGAAACGCCGTTTACCTTCCCGCTGTAGCGGTTCCTATTTATCTACTTGCATTTTGGTGTGCTTTCGAACTGCTAGGTTGGCAGGAGCTGGGACCAAGCAACGGGAACTCACCCTGTCACAGGGATTCGAACCGCCGACCTTCTGATCAGCAAGCCCTAGGCTCAGTGGTTTAGCCCACAGCGCCACCTGGGTGTTAATATATATCATTGAAAGGAAATTGAGTTTCTAATTGTGACTTTGAAATACTTCTATGGTATTAGAGTTGCTTCAAAGATGTTTAATGTAAAAATGCGGGCCAAGACTTAAATAAACAAATGGGACTGCTAGGTCACCAATGAACCACCATAAACGTTACTACTCCCACTTCCCCCACATACCTCAGAGCAATGCTTTTTTCTGGGGATACACATACCTGTAAACATTTTGTGAATCTAAGTTTGGCCTCATTGAGCGGCAGCATTTCAATATGAGTAGGAGAATGAGAGGACCCCTAAACATTTTAAAGCAAAAAAGACATTGCCTCATTGAGGGAGTAGGGAGAGTGTGCACATTCACCCATGGATAACTTGGAAGAGGGGAGCAGAGAGGTCACACTCACTTTGGACTATACTTTGAGATTTAGTATCTGTAAATTTCTGTGTCAGTCACTGAATTCTTAAGATTGTTCTCTTGTTTAACAAAACCATGAGCAAAAACAGATTTTAAAGCCAGCACATCCCAGGACAAACTGTCTAACTTAAAAGTAGGAAGTTTTGTCAGGGTTTTTTTTTTTTACTTATAACTTCATAACACAATTTTTGTTTCTCTTTTTTGCAGTTGTTCCTGTGCCCTTTTGCAAATTCAAACAACCCCCCTACATTTAATAAAAGTGAAACAGTTTCAGTGTGTTTATTGGATTATGGGTCATTGAGGGTTTTTTTTTAAAAAACCATTTATTAGTATGTCTAATTCTGACATATCCATGGTTTCCATGCATAATAAAATAAATCTATTTACAGTCTTTATATTTAAGCACATTCCCTAGGCAACAAGTGCCATGAAGCATCTAATTTACTATAAAATGATCCAGCTGCTGACTCTGTTTACAATAAGAGTTATTAAACATAAGACATGCTGCATACGTGGCAGTGTAGTGCTTCTGGAATGTGACCAATTGAATGTGACCTGGTGGCTCAGTTTCTGAGGCACTAAATTTCTAGCTGTAATTTAGGCTGTGATTTCTTTGAAGCCTAAAACATTAACCTCTTGTGGTATTTGAACACAGAAATATCAGAACGACAATGATTTAGACTGCAGTGTGATGTAGTTCCTCCCATCCCTTAAAAAACAAAGAGAGTTCTGACTTGAAATATCTTTCTACTTGAGGCCCACATTGTAATAAATATTTTTTTACCAGTTAAGTAGCTTTGTTGTACTACAGTTTGTTTAAAGTAAATACTTAATCATATCTCCTGGGACAAACCTAAGGTTCTGCACTTAAGCAGGAATAATCAGATGCACAAATATAGGATAGGAGACACCTGGCTTAACAGAGTACATGTGAAAAGGATCTAAGGCTCTTAGTAGACCATAAGCCTAACATGAGGCTACCGTGTAATGCAGCAGCAGCAGCAACAGCAGCAAAAAAAAAAAAAAAAAAAGGGCTACTGTAATTCAATTCTAGGATGCAGCAGCAAATGCACAGTGCCCAGATCCAGGGAAGTGGTATCTCGGGTTACAGACGCTTCAGGTTGCAGATGCTTCAGGTTACAGACTCCACTAACCAAGAAATAGTACCTCGGGTTAAGAACTTTGCTTCAGGATGAGAGCAGAAATCGCGGGGCAGCGGGCCCCATTAGCTAAAGTGGTACCTCAGGTTAAGAACGGACCTCCAGAACAAATTAAGTTCTTAACCAGAGGTACCACTGTAGTGCCAATCTAATCTGCCTTGGTCGGACCCCACCTGGAGTACTGTGTCTAGCTCTGATCACCACAGCTTAAAAAGGATATCGACAAGCTAGAACAGGCATTGGCAACATTTTCCAGCCATGGGCCAGAGCATTCCCACGGACTATTGTCCATGGGCTGGACATGCGCAGAAGCGATTTCCGATGCCATGCTGCACATGGCCGGGGCGCCGGAAATCACTTCTGCACATGTCCAGGGCGCTGGAAATCGCTTCTGCGGCTGTGCAGAAGCCGGAAATCCCGCCTGCGCAGAAGCAATTTTCGGCGCCTGCACAGGCACAGACGCGATTTCCAGCGCCCTGGACATGCTCCAGAGGGTAGCACCCAAACCAATGGATTCAAATTACAAGAAAGGAGTTTCTTACTAAACATTAGGAAATTTCTGATAGTAAGAGCTGTTTGACAGTGGAACAGACTACTTTGGAAGCGGGAAGTTTTTAAACAGCTGGATGGTTATCTCTTAGGAATTCTTTAGCTGTTATTCCTACATTGCAGGGGGTTGGAATAGATTACCATTGGGTTCATTCCAACTCTATGATTCTATGAATCTCTACCATTTGGATTACTGTTTCCCAAATGAAAATACGTTATTTAATAGAAATGAGTTTTTCCTCTGCAGATCTTTTGCATTAGATACTGAGTAGAATGAAGGGATACATTGGCACTTTTTCTGTTTTGAGGGGGGGGGAAATTAATAAATCTGATTTAAATTGGTTAAAAGGGCAGATGAATATGCAGTCTGAGTCTATGTACGTTTGTTAGGAAGTCTCACTGACTGCACTAGAGCTTCCTCCAAAGAAAGTGTGCATATGGAATATTAAAAAATGCTTCTCGTAGTTAAAAATGTGGCAAACCCATTGTTTTCTGTTTTGCTACTGTGGAAATTTAGTCACACTAGGTTGTTTTACCCTTAAATAAATCCTTTTAATAAAAGCCACTTCATATTTTTGCATTACTTGGTGTTATTTTCGTTTCTCTGGTCTGGATATTTCTCATCAGCTTTGGGAACAGAAAAAAGCTTCTGTTCTTGTGATTTTTTACTTTTATGTTTTCATGTACTCCAGGTAATGTTTAAAGTGGTCTATGTTTTGCTGCTATCTTCCTAGTGAAAGCTTTATGCTTAGGGAGCAGTATTAAAATCACTTTGCTGTTTATGCAGGAGTAGCCTTTTTTCTTTGTGTTTTGGCTAATGCAGCATTAGTAAAGTCAATACTTTGAGAGTGCCTCACACTAGCACACTGATTTCAGTTTTTCAGGATCTACTTTGGGGGTAGATGCCCACCGATTGCAATCAATTTGAGTTAATCTGTCCTAAATGGTCCTCACTGCTTAGCTGGATCAGACCTCCTAGTAGTTGTAGGCATTAGGTGGTTTTGCTGGAAATTGGGGTATACCGTATATAAAATTGTCCTGCAGCTCACATGCCATGTAAAATTATATATGTAGCAGTTTCATATATACTGTAGCTGTTTGGAATTGCTTTAATATTTTCTTTAGTAGTGGATGAATGAATGCTATAAGAGATTTGTGTGTGCCTCCTGATATGCATGAGAAGCAGCTTGAAAGAAAAATTCATTATTAAATGAATTCTCACTCAACCCTTACTTTCTCAGCACTCCTTGTCTTTTGAAGTTAAGTCAAGTGGCAGTTTAGAAGTTTTTTTAAAAAAAATAGATTTCTAAAATAGAAAGCAAGTAGTAAGGAATATTGGTATTCAGGTTCTGTGCTTTGTTGAAATTGTTTGTAGCAAAGTAAATGTGATGTAATGTAAATGTAATGAAATAGGATTTTCCTACATAGTTTCAGTAGATATGATAACATTTAAATCACCTTAATAAATTTATTCAACATGTGTTCTCTTCAGAAAGGGGGGGAAATCTGCTAAGGGTGTACTTGTTGTAACTTAGGCTGCAGCCCTATTCAGACTTATTCCGGGGCAAGTTCCACTGAACACTGTTTTTGGTAGCTAAAAAACCACCACCACCTGGGGTGGATTAGCTTGAGACTGAGTAGACTAATGTCACCCAATGATGTTTCATGTTTGTATAGAGAACCTGAACTTTGGTCTCTCAACTCCAAATCTAGTAGGTATATATGCTATACTACAAGTTTTTGCATGATCCTTTCCCATTCTGTATGTACCATTGTAATAAATGGAGAGTCTAATTTTAACCCCCCCCCCCGGCTGTGAAGCAGATAGACTGAATGCAAGGATAAAGCATGTTGCTTCAGGAAACAAAGTACTGGGTTTGCAATCCAACCTTTTGACTCTTCATGTGTTATCTAAACTGCAGAATCAGACAGTTGTCAGCATAGTGCTGTATGATCAGTATACTGTTCTCTTGTTTCCTGTCAATAGTTTTTTCGTTTCCTTTTACTTGCGTAAGTAGTTTTTTTCTCAAACACTTGAGAAATGTTGTTAATGCATCATGATTTTTTAATTTTTTTAATTGTTTAGTAAGTGTTGGAAGTAACAATGCACGTTGGATAGTGTATGTGCAAGTCTGAGTGCATCTAAATAAACAACTTACTGATCAATTTGCATTTTGATAAGCAGAAATAAGAAAACATTGCAAGATTTTGAGTTGCAGGAGTGATATATTTTCTCATAGGTTTGCAAGAGATTGTGTTCTAAATATTTGAGGAGAAAAATGCTTGATTTTTAGATGGAAACAGTTTTAGTTCATCTCATTTCAAAGGTGTAATATATTATAAAATACATGCAAATGTCTTGAAAATGGCTAGATATTGTATTATGTATGAGAGCTTTAGAGTAACTACCAATGTATGGTTTCATTTTGCAGCAGCCCAGTGTTGAAAATACTATGGATGTTAATCTGTATGGTGTGCTGAGCCATAAAGCCATAAAACTGAGCCATCTTCCGCCATGAAGGCAAAATGGAGGAGTTAAATCAGGAGTTAACCATTTTTTTTACTTAAAACACCTTCACTCCTTTCAGAACTGATGGGGACATGTTTGTATTTTGTTGATGGAATTGCTAACATTATGGTCACTTTTGCTTCCCTTGGATCAAGGGTAGGAAATCTGTGGCCCTCCACATGTAGCTGTGCTATGTCATTGATCAATGGCCATGCTAACAGGAGCTAATGAGAGTTGGAATCCAACAATATGATCTGAAAGGCCAAAGGCTGTTCAGTGCTGCTTTGGATAGACATCGGGCAAAGAGCATTAAAAAACAGCAGCTCAACACAGCAAAAATCCAAGGACTGGAACTTTACTCAGGGAAGATGTATGAAAACATGGACATGTGGTCAAACGTCCTCGTATCACCCCTTAATACAGCTTCTGAAAATACTGGCGCATACTTAAGTTCATTTTAAGCTACAGTTGAAACATAATTTAAACTTTTGACCTAGCCAGGGGTCAGCAAAGTATAGTCTGGGGACCGGATGTGGGCCACCAGGCTCATAAATCCGGCCCACAGACTCTGCCACCCGCTCGGTCAGTCCCTGCACTGAGCTAAACCGGCACAGCGTTTCCTTGAAAAGAAGCCATGGACGCCTCACTGTGCAGAGACTGACTTCCGCAACGCTGGCACGACTGCGGGTTGGCTGCAGGAAGCTCCTGCAGCCAATCCGAAGCCGCGGATGCCTCTGGGCAGGCGGCGACACTGGTGCGGCTTTGGATTAGCTGCAGGAAGTTCCTGCAGCCAATCCAAAGCCTCGCCACCCGCACTCTGAGGTAAACCCGGCTCAGCCATGGATGGAGAAGTGGGTGGCGGGTGTGGGCTGTGCCATGGGCATCGGGATGGGCGCGTTGCGGGGCTTCAGCTGGAGCTTTGCGTGCCTGATGGCCCTGTGCCTGGCGCCCGCTTGGCGCTGTTGCTAGTGGCGCACTCAGTGGCCGCGCTGGAGCAGTTGAAGGACGAGCTGCGTGCCGCCTGCCCAGCGTTCCGCATGCATGGCCTGCCTGCTGACCTGATCTGGGATGATGGGCCACAGCGCATGGTGCGCGCTGACTGGGAGCTCTGTGGGGATGGGCCAATGGAGCAGCTGCTGCTCGTCAACAGTGCCAGTGAGTGGGCAGTGGCGAGACGCATTCCTGAGCACATGCAGAGTGTGTACCTCCTCCAGGTCCGGAGGCAGCTGCGGGACTGGCTTGCACGGTATTTATATTTTTCAAAATATAGTCTGGCACCCCACAAGGTCTGAGGGACAGTGGACTGGACCCCTGATGAAAAAGTTTGGTAACCCCTGGACATAGCCATTGTGGCTAGTAGCCATTGATATTCTGCATCCACTGTTTGAGGCGTCATATCTCAAATACCAGTTGCTGGGTATCGCAGGTGGAAGACAGCAACATTGCAGCTGGCGTTTGGGGTTGGTGGTCGTAAGACAGCACACAGAGTGTAACAAGGACTGAGAGATTGTGTTCTCGTTTAATCTCACTGTAAACTGGTACAGTGACAATAAAGTATATTTCTATTGCAGTCTTTCCACAAGTATCTTGTTGGCCACTGTGAAAAAAGGATGCTGAACAGACCATTGGACTGGTTCAGCAGGGTCATCTTACACTGTTACGTTTTTGGTATGTTCTTGATTTTAAATTTTGTAAGCAGTAGAAAGCTAGCCTTGTGTACAAATTATCGTATACATAGCTGCCAAGTTATCCCTTATTTTAAGGGATTTCCCCTTATGCTGAATAGGCTTCCTCGTGAGAAAAGGGAAAACTTGGCAGTTTCATAGAGCTCCTAAAGAAGCTTAAGAACTTAAAATGAAATCTGTTGCACCATACTAGCCAAGCAGGTAATATGCTTTATTTCAATAGTCTACTTGAAGAATTTTCAGTTACAGTGAGGGGAAAAAATATTTGATCCCCTGCTAAATTTGCCCATTTGCCCCTGACGAAGAAATGACCGGTTCATAATTTTAATGGTAGGTTTATTGTAGCTGTGAGAGACAGAAAAACAACAGGAAAACCCCCAGAAGACAAAAGTCAGAGATTGATATGCATTATAATGAGTGAAATAAGTATTTGATCCCCTATCAACCAGCCAGATGTTAGGCTACCTGGTATCTTCACTGTATGTAACGAACTGAGATTAGAAGCACCTGCTGTAAGGGAGAGGTCTTACCTGTAATCCCAGCTCGTTACAGTACCTGTACAAAAGACACCTGTCGACAGAAGCAATCCAGCAGATTCCAAACTAGCTACCATGACTAAGACACAAGAGCTGTCCAAGGATGTCAGACAAGATTGTAGAGCTGCCCAAGGCTGGACTGGGCTACAAGACTATTGCCAAGCAGCTTGGTGAGAAGGTGACAACAGTTGGTGCAATAATTCGCAAATGGAAGAAGCACAACCTCCCTCGGTCTGGGGCTCCATGCAAGATATCATCTTGTGGAGTTGCAATGATCAGGAGAACGGTGATGAAGCAGCCCAGAACTACACGGGGGAACTTGTCAATGAACTCAGGGCAGCTGGGACCATAGTCACCATGGAAACAGTTGGTAACACTACGCCGTGAAGGACTGAGATCTTGCAGAGCCCGCAAGGTCCCCTTGCTCAAGACAGCACATGTACAGGCCTGTCTGCAGTTTCCAAATGCACATCTGAATGACCCAGAGGAGAACTGGGTGAAAGTGTTGTGGTCAGATGAGACCAAAATCGAGCTCTTTGGCATCAACTCAACTTGCCCTGTGTTTGGAGGAAGAGGAATGCTGTCTACGACCCTAAGAACACCATCCTCACAGTCAAACATGGAGGGGGACATATTATGCTCTGGGAGTGTTTTTCTGCTAAAGGGACAGGACAGATTCACCGCATTGAAGGGACGATGGACGGGACCATGTATCGTCAAATCTTGGGTGAGCACCACCTTCCCTCAGCCAGGGCATTGAAAATGGGTCGAGGATGGGTATTCCACCATGACAATGACCCAAAAGGCAACAAAGGAGTGGCTCAAGAAGCAGCACATTAAGGTCCTGGAGTGGCCTAGCCAGTCTCCAGACCTTAATCCCATCGAACATCTGGAGCTGAAGGTTCGAGTAGCTACACATCTGCCCCGAAATCTTACCGACTTGGAGAGGATCTGCAAAGAGGAGTGGGACAAAATACCTCCTGAGATGTGTGCAAACCTGGTGGCCACCTACACGATAAGTCTGACCTCTAATGGCCAACAAGGGTTTTGCCACCAAGTACCGGTACTAAGTCATCTTTTGCAAAGGGATCAAATACTTATTTCACTCATTATGATGCACATCAATCTCTGACTTTGTCTTCTGGGTTTCTGGGGTTTTTCCTGTTGTTATTCTGTCTCTCACAGCTACAATAAACCTACCATTAAAATTATGGACTGGTCATTTCTTCGTCAGAGGGCAAATGGGCAAATTGGCAAATTTAGCAGGCGATCAAATACTCCCCCCCCCTCACTATACAGGACAACTTTTGCCTGTTTCCCTATGTTGGATTTTGTCTCCTAGCCTTTTGTTTGGATTTCACATTACTTTAGCACTGTTTTTGAGAAATACATTTGTTTGGCTCTAAAGTCTAACTCTCAGCCTTCATTTGAGGCTTTTCTGTTGATAGTAATAACGTTAGGAAGATGCAGCCAAACTGCAAGTTAGTAAAACGGCCTTGTAAGTAGGTTTATAAAAATTACTAGCCTGCAGAATTTTTTACAAGCTTTTGTCCTCCTGTTGCAGTCCTCCTGCAGCAGCCAGCTACAGTTTTCTTTTCTATCACCCTAGCACAACCAATCCACTTTAAAATTTTGACTTCCTGCAATTAGGAAATTAACATGGAAATGCACTGAAAAGTGTAGGGTGAACAAATGATTAGTGGAAAGATCCATCTATCTGTCATGGTTGCTTTAGCTGAGATTCCTCTATTGCAGGGGGTTGGACTAGATGACCCTTGGGTCCTTTCCAACTCTATGATTCTGTGATATAAAAGCACCTTGTATACAAATTAGGATGAATGCTCATTGTCATATAACTGCCCCCAAGCAAAACACAGTGAATTTTCAGTAAAGACTGTCCACAGTTTAACCTCCATGTAAGCTTTGTGCAAGCAAGTATAGATAAGCAGGTCGTTTTGAAGAGTCTCATGCTGTGTTTTTTTGGAAGAAATGGTGGGATATACATTTAATAATAATAATAATAAATATTAGCTCAATCTTCAGTACTTCATAGCTAAAATGCTATGCCTTCTTAAATTAAAATCCTATGCCTTCTTAAATTAAAATTGCAACTCTAGGTTGTCTGATTTAAAAAAATGTTACTGCTTTTGCTTGAATTCCTTTCCTGTCACACACAAGCAAGGCTTTACTGTTGATCAATGACTATCTAGATTCTAGATTTCATGGTATTGTGGAAGGAGAGGGACATTTTCTAAAGACTTGCTCTCCTTCAATATCTTGAAAGCAAAGCTTTACAATAAAGATAATTAATACAGTATTCAGAATCTTAAGTGTAGTTTCTAACCATTCCTCATGTGATGGTTATGACTTGACATAATGTACCAAGATATCAGCAGTTTCTAAATTTAAAATTAAAGAGCAAGTCTGTAAATTGCTTAGATTCCTCATTAGTCACAAGGTCTTACTCTGAAATTCTCGGTAGGAAGAGAGCTCCTTTGTCATTGGATTCTAAGTTGTCTTGTTTATATGTTGAAAAGCAACTCCCTGACCTTTTTACAATCAAATGGTCACGTTCTTAGCTGTTCCTAGTGCCAGTAAGTGGGGAATAGAAAGAATGCATTAGGTAGGGAAGTTTTACCTCCTCATCCTTGTGTACTGATGGGGGTATGGAGAGGGGAGGAAATGTGTCTGTTTGCTGTTATTTGGGGTACAAATATTGTCCACTCCTGTTTACTAAATAATCAGAAAACTTTCCCATAAAACTATTTGACTATTTTCCTAATATTTTGGAATAACAAATGTCAAGTTCATGTACAATCATGATGCTTTGTATTCATTGTAAAGTTATTGTAAATGTTTATAAATGTGAACTTCAGTGCATTACTCCAATGTAACAAATTATTAATTAAATAAAACTATTGATGGGAGGCAAATGGAAAAGGAGTTTTGTGAGAGATTGAGGCTTGTTTAAAGGTAAAGGGACCCCTGACCATTAGGTCCAGTCATGACTGACTCTGGGGTTGCGGCGCTCATCTCGCGTTATTGGCCGAGGGAGCCGGCGTACAGCTTCCAGGTCATGTGGCCAGCATGACAAAGCCACTTCTGGAGAACCAGAACAGCACACAGAAACGCCGTTTACCTCCCCGCTGTAGCAGTACCTATTTATCTACTTGCACTTTGATGTGCTTTCGAACTGTTAGGTTGGCAGGAACAGGGACCGAGCAACAGGAGCTCACCCCGTGGCGGGGATTCGAACCACGGACCTTCTGATCGGCAAGCCCTAGGCTCTGTGGTTTAACCCACAGTGCCACCCGCTTGTTTACATAGCACTAAACTGGTTTAATGTTGTGTCTGAATGCAACCTTTTGAACGATACCTGAAACAGACTTGTATGCTCCTCTAGTTGTACCATCAGACGTCATTGCATTCCTCATCCTCATTTCTGCAAATATCTTTAAGTAGAAATAGCCAAACTGTTTCATCCTGTGTAATTTTTCCAGACGTGCGTTAACTTGCATCTCTTTGACTATGGAAAAGAGCAATCAAGCAATATGCTAATTATTAACAATAAAGTAGCAAAGTTTTGCTGGGTAGTAGCAACTTTTTACCTAAATCTATAAATCTATTTATCTCTTTTTTCTGAATGTTGTAATTAAATTGTTATTGCTTTGCTCCTAATCAGTGAGAGAAGAATAAACCGCTGCTCCAGTATTTTTGTAGCCTGGGTTTTTATTTGGTCTGTTCTTTCTGTTACTGTGTTTTCAGAATGGATTATCTATTCAGATTCCATCAAGCTACAATGCTGATTATTCTTTTGAGGTCTGTAACCCTAGGATTTTAGAATGTGACCATAGGTAACAGCTGTCCTGGAATTAATCTTCTGTTTAATAATATGACTTAATTCATGCTGCCTTTATATTGTGTATAATGCAAGAGAACTGAGGATCTGGGTTGTAGTGTCATGCCCAAGATTAGCTTGAAATTCTTTCAACCTCAAAAGCAAGAAGATGTAGTCTTCCTAAGTGTGTCTCACTTCCAAGCAACCAAGGAAGTTGCATGGTCACCACTCAAAGGAAAGAAGCCAGATTGCTTAATAGTTTGACTGCTTGGAGGAAATAACAACATTTTATTTATTTATTTTATTTTATTTTATTTATTCATGCCCCGCCCTTCTGGCTGGGTTTCCCCAGCCACTCTGGGCGGCTTTCAACAGAACAGTAAAAACTTCCCTAAACAGGGCTGCCTTCAGATGTCTTCTAAAAGTCAGATAGTTGCTTATTTCCTTGACATCTGATGGGAGAGCGTTCCCCAGGGCGGGCACCGCTACCGAGAAGGCCCTCTGCCTGATTCCCTGGGAACCACCAGAAGACCCTTGGAGCGGGACCTCAGTGTCTGGGCAGAACGATGGGGGTGGAGACGCTCCTTCAGGTGTTCTGGGCTGAGGCAGATCCCATGCACATAAGCAACCCTTAGACTTCCTCTCATCCTTAGAGTTGGAGATCACGGGGCAGCTGTTGGTATTATTTTCATCCACCTCTGCCGATTCAAAGGTTTGAGGAAGTCTAGGTGCTGATCACACTTGCTGTGATGAATGAGAATGTAGAAGTCTGCTTTATATACACAGATATTCCCTGAAAGGGAAATATGGGGCTTTGTAGCACATTGGAACTGGAAGGATTCAAAAACTGAGTTTTTAGTTTGATGTTGGGAGCTGCAAAAGGCACTCCAGTGGCCTTGTGGTGTTGTGGTTAAGAGCGGTAGACTCGTAATCTGGAGAAACTGGGTTCGCGTCTCCGCTCCTCCACATGTAGCTGCTGGGTGACCTTGAGCTAGTCACACTTCTTTGAAGTCTCTCTGCCTCACCTCACTCACCTTACAGAGTGTTTGTTGTGGGGGAGGAAAGGAAAGGAGAATGTTAGCCGCTTTGAGACTCCTTCGGGTAGTGAATATCAAATCCAAATCTAAACTTCTTTCCAATTTTATCATTATACTCTAACTGGCAAACTACCATTTGGGCTTGCCCTGCAAATTTTGGATTGTTTGCTGTACTGATCTACAGGGCAAATGTAATTCATCATTTGGCAGTTCACATAACAAAGCAAGAATGGAGAAAGAAGATTGCATTTCATAAGAGAAGGAGGAAATTCATGAATCTGAATTTGTTCACAAAGCATGAAGCCATGATAAGAGTGGTGCATCTGAACAGAACAAATATGTGATGTGGGTTATTATTATTTATTATTTATAGAATTTATATACCACCCTATACCCTGGAGTCTCAAGCCGGTTCACAGGTTGTTACATCATGCAAGAAACCTAGATATATGATTGAATGTAGTCCTTTTCAGGAATTCAGTAAACATGTAAGGGAGGCAGAAATGATGGACATACTAGGTCTACCCCCATAGCTGTTCATATATGGCTATTAACATTTTTTATGCTTTAAAATAAGTGGAGAGCATACTAAATGAAGAGTCCAGTACTGAACATGTTGCATAAAAACATCTTGAACCCATTCAATATACACAGAAGCTATCTTTCAGCAACACCAGTTTAGTCAGTATACCCTCTTTTTTGTATCATAAATGACTCAATTTTCAATTGGTGATGCAGCAGCTAAATACACATAGCATACTTGTTGCTATAGTAAATTCAGCTGAGAAAGTAATATTCAGAATTTAACAATATTATGGAAGTCATTTGTATTTTTAACATGCACATTCTTAAAATAAAAGAAAAACACCATTAAACCTCGCTTACTTCATTCTTGCTTGCTCCTTTACCTTCTGTCATAGTGGATTATTGTTGAGGTGGCAAACAAGACGCAACACAAAGGTAGTAAATTCCGGGGGTGACCCAGAGCAGAAGCAGGAGCCCCCTTTTATTGAGATTTTGTTTCAAAGTAAAACATTAACAACCAGTGCAGTCTTCCTCCAATGACAGCCAGGACATCCCAGAAAAGGTGGAACTTCCCCATGTGTCACATCCTGCCAACACCCAATTTTCCCTCCATAAGGGAAGTGCCTGATCCTCACGTATCCCTCAAACACCTCCTTGTCACATGTGTGCTCTTTACACATCCCCCTCCCCTCAATCTTGTGACTGCTGCTAGCCTCCCAAAACCCCCTCCCCATTCCATTGTTTTCCTCCCGACCTGGGTTCAACCTCTCTGGCTTGGACCTGCTTCCCCTGTTATAACCTGCCCAAACTAGTTCCATCCTGTTCTCCCCACCTCTGCCCAGTCCTGTGGTGACCTGCTGCCCTGCTCTGTCCCAATGACCCAACCTATAGATACGTGTGTGCTTATACCAACGTACAATGTGGCTTGCCAGCATTGCACGCGATAACCTTTTACATTTGACAGCTCTCCTGCCAGGCTTGATGCGGCTTGCCGACATCAACCCCAGGATCACTCCCACAGATTATTTATTGTTTTTTCCATACTCTGTCTCCCACTTTACATAAAGCCCCCCATAAGGATTAGAATCTACTACTTGTCTTGCCAACTGTGGCAAAAAAGAAATGCTTCCAGGCAACTAGGAAAAATTCACCTTGCTTAAAGGGATAAAACTGTGCATTGTGTACTCATAACCCTTTAAAAAATCCTGAGGAACTACTAATTCATTATTGTAAAGAACACTGTGCATTCCTTTCCAAAATGCAGAAAGCTTATTCTTTCTGCCTTTTAGACACATAGGCCAATCTGCAATTGGAAAAAGGTGCACTTACTGCTCCCAGTTTCATTGTGTTATTGAAGTTGAGCAAAGGGATTATTGTTGTTGTTGTTTAGTCGTTTAGTCGTGTCCGACTCTTCGTGAGCCCATGGACCATAGCACGCCAGGCACTCATGTCTTCCACTGCCTCCCGCAGTTTGGTCAAACTCATGTTCTGTTTCCAATTTCATCCCTATAGCTTCTTGCTGAAGGTACAGTGGAACCTCGGTTTATGAACACCTCAGTTTATGAATTTTCGGTTTACGAACGCCGCGGACCCATCTGGAACGGATTAATCCACTTTCCATTACTTTCAATGGGAAAGTTCGCTTCAGTTTATGAACAGACTTCCGGAACCAATTGTGTTCATAAACCGAAGGTACCACTGTACAAAGAAAAAGACAGGTCATAGTGGGGAGGAGCAGCAGAGATGGGTACCTGCTCCCAGCATTTTTGCAACAGAATACGGCTGTTCTGTTTTCCCCTTTTGTTAAGAGTATAGAATATTTTCATGATCCTGGATATTAAACCCACCATTCAGAGTGTTTAAATTTTTTTAAAAAATGAATTGCATTAGGGCTTATAGAAAAAGATTTTTAATTTTAAGATTTGTGTGCTTTTTAACCTGACTTTTATGAGTGAGTGAGTGTGTGCATGTGTGTGTGTGTGTGTGTGTGTGTGTGCGAGAGAGAGAGAGAGAGAGAGAGAGAGAGAGAGAGAGAGAGAGAGAGAGAGAGAGAGAGACAGGCTGACTGACTGACTGACTGACTCCAACCTCCTCTGTTGTCTCTTCAAACCCTTCTGCAATTCTCTCTGGCCTCTGATCACCCTCTCCAACTGCCTCTTCTCCACCCACTCTCATGGAGGCTGCTGGGATTACTGGCTGGTTTTTTTCCTGGTTTCCTGCCCCCGCTTCCCCTGTGTTCACCATTTTTGCATCATTTTTTTAAAAAAGGAGACGCATGTAAAGCTGCAAGTGTGTATGTTAAATAAGCATGATATGCAAATTACCTGGAAGAGCAGTTAACAAATGTAGTAAATCTGGACACCATAACAACATTTACTGAGGAACATCTAAAAATTAAGTCTCATTTGTTTTTTATGACAAAACTGAATTGGAAATAACATACTTGGAAGGTTAGCTTTGCCTCATGAAAAAACCTTGTGGAACTGAGTAGGAGGGAAATACCAAAACCAAATGGAGTCTATTAGTCATTTCCCACTTTCTGACCTTGAACTCTCTTCAATTTGCTTTCTGTGTTCAGTTTTTCTGTCAGTCACTACTTGATGTAGATTGGTTTAGATTTACTGCTGCATTTTCAGGGCTAAGCAGTGGACGCAGATGAAATTTAGAGTGGGGATGCCCTACACATGTGCCCTTCTATTGGCATTCATAGGAAATATGCTGCTTCAGCATGCTTGTTCCGCTTTCTTGCAGTTGTGTATGATTTTGACATGGCCTGTCTTCTTCAGCCAGTGAATAATTCCACCCATTTCAGGAATCATTTGTAGCAAAATTACTATTTGAATTTGTATAATCTGGGATTTTTCAGGCAATAAATTACCAAAATGGGTGGTAATTTCTACCAAAATACTAGTTGAAAGTATCATTTGAGACTTGAAAAGTAATGTTGCCTAGATTCCTTTCTGATGGACTAACTTATCTATGGTCATTCTTTTTACTGAAATGGTCTCTGCAACATACCTTTAGTTATTTTTGCTTTTTCTTAAAAAAATAACACCACTCTCATGCTGGAAGGCAAATGCCAGGTGCACACCATGCAATTTGCTAGGGGCTCCAAGGCTTTCCTCATATGTACATCCTTTTAGGATAGCAATTGGAAAGAGGCAGGACTTTTTGTAAAGATCAGAGCAGTTAGGTGAACTTCCTAGGATCTTGGACAGAGAGAATTCATGGAAGAGTGAAGCTGCCTGTAGAGTAGAAGGCCATAAGACTTACTCTGCAAATTTATCTAATTCAATGCCCTTCTTTTCTCAGATGTGCAAGAAAGACAGCAGTGGGGGAATAAAAAAATGGCTGGCTAGTAGAATAACTACTCTTTAATACTGTTCTCCACCCTGCTAGTATCTGAAAGAGGGACAGCAGCAATGGGGAAAACACAACCATTGATTATTACAGTGACTGTTAATAATTTTATTAATTGTATCTTCCCCTGTGGCCATGACAGGTAGGCTATACTGTTGAAATTCCCTTTTTTACACAACTGTTAAAGGTGTATAAGTCCTACCCTCTTTTTCATGTGCCCCCCACTACAGAGATGGCTCCTACATCATGGGCTGTTCTTACCCTGACAATAAATTGGATGTAACTGTTAGTTGTGTGAATCTTCCTAGTTTAAAAACAAAAAAATCAAAGGCAACCTTAGGAGACTGTACTTGCTTATAGTGATCATATTTCACCAGTTCTTGGAAAACCTCACATTCTTCCAGTTTCTGGGTCAATTCAAATTGCTAATCTTAACCCAGGGATGCCAACAGAATTTCCTGGGCCTGGTACATGGTATGTAGATTGGGCTGTTTTCATCCCATTAACCCCACCCGCACCACTTGACAAAAGTTGCTGCTTATGTACATATATTCACTTAGCCTAGCCCAGTGGTTCCCAACAGGTGGTCCGGGGACCCCCAGGGGTCCGTGAGCTATGCCAGAGGGGTCCTCAAGATGCTATTAGATGCCAAGCCTCTGGCCCGCCGGAACCGGCGGAACTGCCGCCGCCGGTGCGCGGGTGCCAAGCGAGCCCGGTGGATCAACCGGGGAGCCGCTGAAGGCCCCCTGGCGACCCCACCGGACCGAGGCTGAGTGCGCCCGGCCGGAGACTCGGCGGAACCCCTGGGCCTAGAGGCCCGAAACCGCCTTCCAGGCCGCAGACCCCGTGGCGACCGCGTGGGCGTCGAAAACGTTTGGCGGAGCAAGCGAGGAGCCGCTGAGGCCCCCCGCAGGCCCGCCGGGCCGAAGCCGAGGGCGCCCGGCCAACGGCCGAGCGGAGCTCCGTGGCCCGAGACCTCCCACCACGCAACGATCCTGGGGGGCCTGCCTCGCGACGGCAGTCGCCATCACCCCTAGCTGCCCAAGAGGGGGAAGGAGCCCCCCCAAGCGAAGGCCCCCGATCCTGCAGCTCCTGCACGCCACACGGGGAGCCTCGTGGGGACCCGAAGAACAAAGGCCGCACCGAACCTGCTGGCGCTGGCGCTGCTACCGCCGCAAATACAGCCACCCCCAGAGGAGGAGAAAAGAAGAGGGGACGACAGGGAAGAGAGGGCCCCACCACCACCCTCAACCCAGGTGAAAGGGTAGAAACCTCCCCCCCTCCAGAGGGAAACCCCCCGACCCCCAGACGGTCGTCACACCGCCACCGCCACCACCACACCAACCCCCCCCCCAAGAAGCATAAAGAAAAGAGGAAAACAACTGAAAAATAAATAAAACCACTTTTCAATTTTAGGATTAGGAATTAATGGGTGTCCTTGTCACAATAGCGGCTCGATGAGGAGTCCTCGAGAAAAAAATTTTGGGAACCCCTGGCCTAGCCTATCTCAGGGATGTTGAAAATACAAAAGTAGGGAGGTGGAGGTAAACAACCTTAAGCTCCTGGGTGGAAAAACAAGACACGATGCTATCAGATACTAGGAGTAGTTCTGTCTGCCCAGAGGTGGATTTTTACTGGTCTCTCCACCACTTCTCAAGATGCACAGACAACTCCCACATCACCTAGGTCCAGGAGGAGTTAAAGGAGGAGATCCTTGTAGACAACACTTTAATTTGCTGCAGCTATAAGATGTCTAATTATTTTATGGTTGAATGTGCTGATTGATTGTATTGTATTTTATATTGTTTGTTTTATGGTTACTGTTTCCTAATAAATAACAGCCCAGCGATGACAAGCACACCAGCAGTGGCTGAGTAGGGGACATGGAAAATTGGGGAGGGTGCTGAAATACACGCTATTATGTACATGCTCACTGTCTGAAAATTCACTTATTGCGCTTAAAGAATTACAGTATGCCGAAACCAAGCTATACACTCCACAGATTCAGATATCAAAACAGCCAACTTCATTACTTCTTTGTTTGTTTGTGCTATGCTGGTCAGCAGCAGCTATTTATGGGCAGAAACCACAGAAAGGGAGTGGAATTGGATGAACCAAAGAGCATGAGACATCAGACAAATCAGGGAGCAGGAGAGACCAGGCAATTCCCCCCCCCCCAAACTTGTCTCTCTTTTGCTGGTTGGCTGCAGCCATTTCAGGAAGAAACCATGGATAAAGAGGGAAAAGTTATTGGACAAATCCTGCATTAGAAATATTTCACTAGGAAATAATGGAAATCATGGACTCCCTATGTGAACGCTTGCCTAACGAATGATTTCCAGGGAATGCATTGTGTTCATTAAATGGGACCTGGGTGTATCAACATTTTTTCTCAGTAGGAAGGAAACTGCTGTACTTTGATTTCAAGGGAGTTACTTCTGGGTGTACCATACCAAAGCCAGTTAATGGTGCATTATTCCGTAAAGACAGCACACTTTGTTAGCAATAGTATTGCACGTGGAGTGCTGAAGCCTTAGTCTTCAAGTTTTCTGTTTTGACTTTCTTAAGAAATGCCCAGTACACTTACTTTTTTAAAAAAATGAAAACTAATAATGTGGGACCCTTCTTGGCATGAGGCCTGGCACATTTGTATCCCCTGTACCTCTTGTTGGTGTCCCCGTGTTAACCCTTAAAGCTTTAAATGGCCAGGGTATGTGAAGGAGCACCTCATCTGGCCATTCGTGGAGGGAGTAAATTATGGCTTTGCTACAGATACTCTGCTGTGATGCCCACCTGTTGAAAATACTCTTCAGGCATGCTGCTATTATATGGGGTACCAGATGTTTTGCTTTGTTTCCTAGTTTCTCTGTCAGAAACTAGGGATGCACTTCTCCATTTTGGTAGATATTTATTACTGCAGTGTTAGGTGTATCTGACTGATTTTGTTCTCATGGGCGTAGACAGGGGGGCAGAAGGGGGCATTTGCCCCCCCTAGAAGGCGGAGCAAGGCGGCCCCAGGCTCGCGCTCCCCGTGCGGGAGCCTGGAGCCGCAGCGCTGCGCCTCTCAGCTGTTTTTTGCTTCTAGGGGGGGCAGCTGCGGGGGGAGGGGAGAAGTTTGTCAGGGAGCAGGGAAGGCACGGGGGCTGCCTTCACGAAGGGGAGGGAGGGGGCAGCCCTTAACGATGCTGCTCTTCCTCCTCCCAAGCCACTGCCAGCGTGCCACTGCAGCTGCCCCCCTAGAAGCAAAAAACAGCTGAGAGGCGCAGCACCCGCCAGCCGGAGGAGGAGGAGAAGGTGGACAAGGTCGGGGCCTCTGCGGCGGTGGCGGCGGCTCCGCGTCCATCCGTTCGGGCTCCGGGCCGGCCTCCTCGCCTTGCTCCTGGCCAAGACACGCCCCTCCCTCCCTCGCCGCCTCCTCGTCCCTCCTCCCTCCTTCCTTCCTCCGCCGGCTCCTCCTCGCGCCCCACGCGCAGGCAACTCGGCGGCAGCTGCAGACGCCGCTCCTGCTGCGCTTGCAATTGCAAGCCGAGGGGGCTGCTGGCAACGCCTCTGCTTTTTTTCTCCACCGCCCCCTCCCTTCCAGGAGCCCCGGTCAGGATCCAAGCGCCACCCAAGATCCACTTACACCTGAGTAGGCAACTTTTCTCCCTCTTTGCTGCTTTGGGGTGAGCACGGAGGGTGGCTCCACCTCCTTCCCTCCAAAGCAGCTGGGGCAGGCTTGGTAGCCTATCTCCGCTCTGGGAAAAGCGAGCCTGCCCCTCCTCCCCTGCTCCGTGAAGCATCTCTGCCGCTGCCGCTTGCAAAAGCCTGCTTTTACAAGCTGGGGGGGGGAGGGGGAGAAGTTTGACAGGGAGCAGGGAAGGCATGGGGGCTGCCTTCACGAAGGGGAGGGAGGGGACAGCCCTTAACGATGCTGCTCTTCCTCCTCCCAAGCCACTGCCAGCATGCTCCGCTTTTGCGGTGGGGGGGGGAGGGGAGGAACGAGCAGCCCACCCGCATTAGCAGCCACGGCGACAGGAAGAAAGTCGCTTCCCTCAGCTGCTCTTTGTTGAACGGGGCGAGGGGCAGAGAGGGCTGCTCCAACCCCAACATACACACACAGAGCCCTTAAGCTTCTCTTCAACACCTCTTTACTTGCCCACACACAAAGAGGCATCCTCTGTCTTGCTTCAACACACACACACACACACACACACACACACACACACACACACACACAGCACTTGAGTTTATTCAACACCCCCACACCTTTATTTGATTCTACACCCCCCTACAAACACACACACACACACACCTTGATATGGAAGATGGAGCAAGTTTGTTTTATCCTGCTCTCGAGGGCAGGACTCAAATGAATGGCTTCAAGTTAAAAGAAAGGAGATTCCAAACTAAACATCAGGAATAACCTTCTGGTTGAAAGAGCTGTTTGCCATCCCGCTCTGGCTCCTCCCCCGCCCCACCGACGCGCTTCCTCCCTTCCCTCCCTCCCGTGCCTTGGCCCCGCCCCTTGGCCCCCCCTTGCCCCCCCTAGTTTTGATCCTGGCTATGCCCCTGTTTGTTCTTGTTTGTTTTTATATTTTTGTCTTGTGTTTGAAATAATGTGAAAGCACTTAAGACCAATTTGGCAGGAAGATGTGCCAGAAAATTTTAAAGTAACATTTTTTAGCCATGAGAATTGAGAGGCTGAGGAGATAAACAGCATTTATTGTATATAAAAGCAATTTCCCTTTAAAACCTTTTACTCAAACCATGTTAAGATTCCTTTTCTATCTGGTTTTCACCACCTCCCCCTTTGTATTTTTTTTGTAGCTGTACTGATCTGTTTTGTTTGTTTTGGTGAAACTGTTCTGTTAGAGCAATCTCCCATAAAATGAGCATTATCTTTTAATGGTGAAATATGGTCTCCCTGAAACCACAACTAAGACTAACCAGCTATGTAAGTGGTATTAATATTCTGAGTTTCTCGGAACAAATTATAGTACCTTTTTCAAAAAGTTCAAATAAAAGCCCTATCCTAACAGTGGCAGATGTCTCATGCTAACCTAGTATAGCTTTTAAAATGCATCTCTTACTTTGTAGGAGCGATAACAGGAAAACAGAGCTGTCTCTTTGACTCATGTGCATTTTCTGGCTGCAAAAATGAAGTGAGTTGGAACCAAGTTCTACTTTTCCACTGGGCATGCCTTTCTCCAGCAGAGTTGGGACTTGGGTGCGGCAAGACTTATTCATTAATCTGCACAAAGAGCCTGTAGATTTTCATAAGCTGGCTTCATAGCTTTGGTTTGATATGCATAACAAAAATTATATGCGTGTAACTTCGCTCTAATTGCTGTTGTTGACCTTAATTGCTCATCAATATGCAAAGTATGATATGCAAAAGCAAATGAGATTCAAGTTGCCTTAGACAAGCGAGTGAAAAGGGTGAGTTGATTTCAGCTTATTAGAAAATAAAAACAAGTACATGTGTGTGTAGAAAAGTATGTGGATAGTTTGATCGCAATCCGGTGTCAGTATATGAGTGGCACCAAGTACTAAATGACAATTGTGTTAGTTGGTCTGTGAGTGAATATTGAAGCAAATAGTTCAGAAAGTATGACTTAATAAAAAGGACTTTTAACTCTGAAATGGGATGCTCTGTACTTTAATACTGCAAGAATAACACTAGGCAATTTTGTGGGTGTATGTAGCTGCAAACACTCAAGTAGATGGCATTGCTGTTTTGTTGTGTTGGTTGAAATGCTTTTAGGGGATTCTCTGGATCTTTTCACTGCAACACTTTTGTGGCTATATTTTTTTTATCCAATAATGGTATCTAATTTCCCTTTAAACAAGGGGTATTATTTTAGACAATTTTTGTGGTGCTTTCATTCTGTAACTGTATTTAAACTTTCAGGGGTTGTAAAGCAGCGCATGTTCTTTTGCACCTCTTCTGTAGGGTTACAAAATTTATACTACTGATATTAGTGGTAGAAAATATTTGGTTTGTTATTACTTTCCAAAACTAAGGCTGCAGTTCAGTGCTGAATGATTTATATCTTACCCATTGATTTCAGTAGGCTTGCGTACATCTAATTCTGCATAAGACTGAGCTGTAAAAGTACTACAGCTTAAAGAGTATTGGTTAATGTAGTATTTCTGCTTTTGAAAATAATAGTTTCAGAAATGTTATTTACTGATCAAAGTCAGATAGCTAAGTTACTAAGTAGCCTATGTACTTGTTCTGTATATTTTCTGTTGGCGGAAAGAAAAGAGTACCATTGTCATGGTTACAGATATAACTGTTGAATCAAGCATGGTGTCCTTTGACATAATTTATCAGGAATTTGAAATTTTGGGATGACATAACTATTCAGGTGTATTACAATCATAGGTTTCCAAGAGCAATAGCAGTATGCGTGATTAAAGAGTATTTTTTCATGAGAATAATCTGTATGGAAATACACCTCTCAAAAACTTTACAACCTGACATTTAAGCATTGATTTTTTGGGAGTAGGGGTACTACAGTTACCACTCACACAACTACCGGTAAAGGTAGTTGTGCTAGTGGGAGCCAGTGCAACAAGCATTTCTCTCCTCACCTTCCCCCCCACCCCATTTGCACTCTGAGCCCTCACCTGCAATTTGGCAAACTTCCAGAACACTGTACTGTATGGAGGGGGAGGGGGGAGGAGAGATGGTTCAGTCTGGCAAGCAAAACAAGCATTAATGCTTGTCATATTGACGCTGGACTGTTGATTCCTAGGCACTCAGTTCTAATTCTTTAGTTCATATGGACTGTTATACAAAGCAGTAATTTCTGTTACAAGTAAGGTTATTGTATGCATAGCTGGACTTTCTGTTCAAACTGTCTTTGCAGCAGCCCCCACTCCTGAAGAGACAAACCGATACTTTGGGACTGATTGCCTCTTTGGAAGAGGAATTTTACTGAATAGTAAACATCAAGGAAAGTTGTGTTCTTGAGCAATGACTTTACTCCAGGATTGCTATAATTTGAGAACAAACCTTTTCCACTAACACCAGTTTTGAAAGAATCCCACAATGGCAGATTTAGTCTCCTTAAATTATTCTTTCCTGTTTCAAAAATAGGAACATTACTAAAATTTGACTTGACTTGTAGCAGCTTAAATGCTGACCTAACATAATTTAATAATTAAATATTTGCTTTAAACCATCCAATTATTTTAAGATTAAGCAAATATTTTTGTTAGTGTTTTATAGAACTTGATACATTATTGAAGTGTATCCTAATAAATTAGCAAAATAAAAAAATTCCTTCAGTAGCACCTTAAAGACCAGCTAAGTTTTTATTTTGGTATGAGCTTCCGTGTGCATGCATACTTCTTCAGATACGTATCTTAGTTGGTCTTTAAGGTGCTACTGAAGGAATTTTTTTATTTTGCTTTGACTCAGACCAACACGGCTACCTACCTGTAACTAATAAATTAGGAAATTATTTTTATATGCTATTCCAAAATCTTATTCTGGACTCAAAACAGGGTATTGAACATGGAACTGTTGCATGTCACATGTCTGTTTACATACCAGCACAGATTGCTTGGAACTTCCGTTGTGTATAGCTTTTGCTTTTGTGACTCTGGGGAGACGAAGGAGAGAGTAAGCCAAATAGTTTAAACTTCAGTGGTTGCTGAAGCATAAGACCTTGTGCTAGGAGTTAGGTAGGTCTACAAGCAGTTCTAAAAAGTACATTCTAAAAGCAAATATATGTATCTTATTTCTAGTGCATCCTGTGACCATGACGACTGAAGTTGGTTCAGACACGGAAGTAAAGGAATCGGAGAACCTGGGATCAAATACAGCAAAGGAAGATGCTGGGGATGCATCAGATAGTCAAAAAGAGCAGATTTCTGAAATGAAAGAAAGTTCTCCCACTTCACAGGTGCCAGCTAGTCAAAGTAGCCCCAGTCGCTCCGGAGGAAAGGGAATTTCTCGCTTCATCCCGCCCTGGCTTAAGAAACAAAAATCATACAGCTTGGAAGAACCCAAAGATGAAACAAAGAAAAAACAGCCAGCAGAAGAAATGGGAGCAGAGGAGGGTGAATGCCATCTTCCAGAGGAGACCGCCCAGACTAAGGGAAAACTGGAAGACATTGCTGAGATTCGGCAAGAAGCTAAAGCAGATGACAGAGAGGAAAAACATTCTGTTTGTAGTGCTGAGACACAGGTATACTCTTGAAAGGAAGAAAAATGAAACTCTTTAATGCTAATTACCTAGCTGCTTAACTTGTGTTAAATGGGCTGTTATATGTTTATAAGAAATATGCCTCCAGAGACCAGCCTCATATTTTTTCCACATTCAGACATCTGCTGCTGCTTTCACAAAATGCTGTTTTTATATGTTTGCATTTTGTTACAGCAGAATTCTTCAGTGTATGGGAAATGTGTGGACCTCCAGATGCTGTTGAGCTACAGCTACTGTCAACCCAGGCCAACACAACCATTGGTTGGGGATGGGGACCACTGTAGCCCAGTGAAACCTGGAGGGCCGTTATACCTACCAAAAAACAATAATCTTCAAAATGTCACAATTTATAGAGAAAACCTTTCTTTGTAAACAAGTTCACACAAAAAAACTACTAGACTAGCACCTGAAGCACAGCAAGGTATTCCCCCCCTCTGGTTGCTCAAACGCTAGTATTAGCTGTACACAAAATTCCAGTTTCCTCCCAGCAGCAGCTTCTTCGTTTAAAAGAGCGATTAATGTAGGGCTTTCACAGTGAGTGATTCAATCTTCTGGCAAGCAAGCAACATTAAAGCAGCTAAGAGCAGATCTACTCTTGCTTCCAGTACAGTGTGAGAGAAACAAATGGAAAAATCTCATTTGTAAAATAAAGCAGGATGCTATTGGGAAATGCTGTACAAGGATGTGCCCTGTAGTAAGTTATGTGCAGTTCATTTGTTTTAAAGACTATACTCCTGCTAGAGTAAATTGTAGGCTGTAGGTTAGTTTTGCTGGTTGTCTGGGGGCAATTTAGAGAAGAGAGGACAAGAAGGTGACAGATGTTTGCTTGTCTGACATTCAAATATTCATTCATTTTCTTGTCTAGAAAAAGCCCACTTACTGTGAATTTTCATAGAAGCTACCGCTCCATTCTGTATTCATCCATTGTTAAGACTAATCCAAAGTGCCGATTCTAATTTCTAAGGACACCCACACAGCCTACCTTTCCCCATGTAAGCCTGCAAAGACCCTAAGATCGTCATCGAAGGTCCCTCTCAGTGTGCCCACTTCAGGAGAAGCTGGAAATGTGGCAATGAGTAACTTAGCTTTTTTAGTGCAAGTTCCACCCAATTAGTTGAATGCTCTCCCCAGAGAAATGTAGCTGTCACTAACACTGATATCTTCAAGGAGCCAAATGAATACTGGGGGAAAAAATCCCTGTGTTACATGGGAAAAAATGTGTCCTGGTTTATTAATTATTATTTGTGGATTATCACTTTTGCTGTGTTACTGATTTTAAATGTGGTATTTGTAGAAGTTTTATTGTTGTAAGTCACTTTAAGACCAATATAAAGCACCTAATTAAATTAATTTCAGTAACTGATGTACAAGTCTTCTTCTTGTCTGCTGATAATGATCCATGTAATGAGCGGGTGTGTATAGAGGGCCTAGCCATCAACCCAAAGAGTCTCAAAAATATAAGCTGGATCTTAAGATACCAATTACCAACCTGTAGTAGTAGTAGTAGTAATAATAATAATAATAATAATAATAATAATAATAATAATAATAATAATATCCTGCCCATCTGGCTGGGTTTCCCCAGCCACTCTGGGTGGCTGCCAACAAAATATTAAAAATACATTAAAACCTCCCTAAACAGGGCTGCCTTCAGATGTCTTCTAAAAGTTAGATAGTTGTTTATTTCCTTGACATCTGATGGGAGGGCTAAGTGGCTTTCTATTAGATTCCCTAAATGGGTATTGATTCATAAGTATATATTGGTTTTCTTTTCTAAATTTATGGGCTAGGCGATGATAATCTTTTATTGTAATACATCACAATTTATTACTTTGCATTGCATTAAAATTGCCTTGATGTTCATTAATATCCATTTTCAACTTTCTTGTGCAGCCTGCTAAAGAAGACAGTAAAGAAATTGTTTTTGAAGTAAAAGAAGACAAACAAGATTCAGAGGAAGGCCAAAGGGAGTCCAAAGAGGTGCAGACAAGTGAAATAAGAATTGAGAACGCTCTTCCAAAAACTCCTAAAAGGACCAGGACTGTCCAATGTAAAGTGGTTCTTTTGGATGGGACAGAATACAGCTGTGACCTTGAGGTAAGCCAGTGAGCCTTAAGACCTTTTCTGTTGAAAGAAAGCAGTGAGTGCAGTATGCTTTTATTGAAATGGGAGCTAATGAACACATTTTTTATCAATCTAATGTGTTCATTATGGTATTCACATCACTATAGTTAATGGGTAGTAATGAGCCATGCCTTTAGCTTATTACAATGCATCCCTAAAGTGTACTGTGAACTTTACTATAACTATCAAAACTGCAAGTGCAAATGTATTATCTTCTGTTTTAACCCTTGGTTTACAGATCATAAATAAAGTTCACGAATGAAGCTATTTTATGCATGGGTTCATGAGTCTCACAATGCACTCTCTCCACTTAGTCTGATATAGGCCCTCTCAGTAGCAGTAGAACTGCATTGTGTGGAACTGATCCAAGGTCCAAGTCCTGGGTCTTTTGTTTTGGTTCCTGAATCTTTTAACATTTTTAAAACTTTGCTTTAAGGGAAGCTGGAGACACTACCACTTGCAATGCTGGTGAGACTCCAGTCACCTGAACTTGCCCAGAGAAAATTATGGCAAATTTAAGATGGTGGGTGGCTAGAGTCCCTCTGGTGCTCTACTTTGTGGTGCTGTCAGCTGTCCTGTAAGCAAAAATATAAAAATGGAAACTCTTCTTGCCTGTGCTTGGTAAGTTGGGGGCAGTGAGTGATGGGAGTCAGGAGGAGCAGCACAGTGATAGGAGGGAGGAGAGAGGAGAGAGGGAGGAGATGGTGGTGACCATAGGCTAGTCCTCCCTTGCAATCAAACACACATCAAAGGGTTGTGAGCAGGAAAAAACTGACGCACCAAAAGCATGAGCACTGTCCCGAGCTTCTGGAGGAATGTAATGAAGTGTCTCTAGGAAGTTGGGCACATGAGAATACAATTTTCCTGTTAGTCATCACTATTTGGAATTCAGAAACAAGATGCAGAGTTTGGCAGAACCAGGAGCAGGGTTCCCTGATGGCTATTAGGCATCTGAGCTGTTTGTATGGGAGTTGTTTAGAAGCTAGTTGTACACCTGTCACCAGATCATCTTTAGAAAAGACTGGGCAGCTGGTGAACCAACTAAAGTTGGAAGAAGTACTCTTGATCATAGATGCCATCTGGTGATCAAATAACAGAGCCATGGTCAGCCTGATTTTTCCATTTTTCCTAATTTAGGACATATGCCAAGGTAGCTCTCATCTGCTAGCGAATGGCAGTTTTAGGCCAGTTTTTTCACTGACTTGAGTGGATCATATCTTTCCATTTTTTCTATATTTTCTCTGCTTTAATCCTTTACACCTCCCACATTGTCGAGATATGTTTTTTGCCAGTATTGTACCTACTAGAGATAGATGGGACCAGCTTTCTGCAAATATAACAGAGAAGTCTTAATGTTAAGAAGTAAATAGCCTGCTACGTTGTCCCCTTGTAGCTGTTCCTCTTCAAAATTATCCTCCAATAGCATTGTACTTGAAGAAAAAGTAGTGTTATCTGTAATAGTGGGAAATTCATTCACACCCAATACTGATTTGTACTGACTAGTTGATGCTAACCATTGTTAACCATGGTGCTGATGCAACACTTAACATTACACTTAAGACTGGTGGGAAGATCATAGAAGGAATGGGAAAATTGGGAGATGAAGGGATTGTGTAGCTCTAAGATGGCTCCCAAGCCCTTAATTTATGACTCAGAGATTAGAGATTAGAAGTGATGTACTCTGGATTGAAACAGCTGTAATTCCTCCCTTTCCTTTTTTTATTACATATTATGATTTTTTTTAACAGTATACTGTATATAGTATACTGTAACTATACTGCTTAAAATTTTGCAAAAATAGAGTGGCTGAATTTGGAGTGCATGCTGGCTGAATACTAGGTGGACTAGCGCTGCCAGAGCTCAGGGACATTATTGTCAATCTATACCCTTTGGCAGTCAGAAAAGCTTTTAATGTTTCTAGGTTGAGCCAGTGCTCATCAATGAATGGTTGGTGTGTAGGAAAAAAGGCCTGAGGAGTTGGCTTTATGAATGAATGGAAGAAAATAATACTCTGTACTACACAAAACATTTTTTTTCTGTGCAGCTTTGTAGATAGATAAATTATTCTGATTACTATAATATACACTGTTCTCAAACATAGTATAGTTCTTCAAGTTGTGGTTCTTTGGGGTTCTGAATAACAATGCGTAGGATTGTGCTGTTTGTGATAACACTGGGTGTCAAAACGTATGCTTTATAACAAGCACTGAGGAGAAGTTTGAAACCCAAGGTCTGAAGTAAAGCTGTGTAGCAGTTGAGTTTAGTTGCTTACAAAGAATATAATTCATGTTGGATGCCTTCATATGCCCCAACAGCAACAAAACATGTCACTGCTGCATCAGTCTCTACAGCTACAGTAGGCGCTGCAACCTTCCAGCAGTTTGACCACAACCCCAAAGGCACACTCCTCCATTGTCTCCTGAATCAGACAAATGCCAATCTCATGTTGGCTGAGGAAATTTTATGGTGTCAGTCAGACACAACTACTAGCTGCATGGTGCTGCAGTCTAAACCAGTGGTCCTCAACCTTGGGCCTCCAGATGTTTATGGCCTACAACTCCCATGATCCCTAGCTAGCAGGACCAGTGGTCAGGGATGATGGGAATTGTAGTCTCAAAACATCTGGAGGCCCAAGGTTGAGGACCACTGGTCTAAACCACTGAGCTTCTTGGGCTTGCTGATCGGAGCAGTTTGAATCCACGCCATGGGGTGAGCTTCCTTTGCTCTGTCCCGGCTTCTGCCAACCTAGCAGTTTGAAAGCATATCAGTGCAAGTGGATAAATAGGTACCTCTGCAGCAGGAAGGTAAACAGCATTTCTGTGCCCTCTGGTTTCCGTCACGGTGTTACATTGCGCCAGAAGCAGTTTAGTCATGCTGACCACATGACCCAGATAGCTGTCTGCAGACAAACGCCGGCTCCCTTGGCCTGAAGCAAGATGGGTGCTGATTTACTGGGCTTCTGATGTCACTGTGACAATTGGAGGAAATGAATTGTTCAAGGTCCTAGAGATGCTGTATTTACACCGTGTACTGATTTATTTATTTTATTATTATTTTAATATTTTATCATGTTTAAATTGCTTTTATGGTTGGTGTCTTCATTAGTATTTTGTAAATAGCCACGGGATCCTGCATGAAGGGTGGCTTAAAAGTTGAACAAACTAAGCAATATGGACTGTACTGTATTATCTAATGGAGACTGGACTTGTTAGATGGATACATACAATGAGGCTTGTGCTAGATATGCTACTATGTGCTCCCAAATATGTTAAGTGAGCTATCTTGTTTGTCTTCTACAGTGGCTGTTACATTGAGAGTAACAATGTTACACACTCTATTCATTAAACAAAGCAATGGAGTCAAAAGTAATCTTACCTCAAATTTGCCAGAGGCTGTGTTTATATAAAATAGCTACTATGAGAACAGAATTTGCTTGCAAAAATAACTGTTTCCCATGAAAATTAGCAGGAGAAATAGCAGTAGTAGAGTTTGATGCAATCATATAAATTATTAAACAGTTGTTACCATGTTAATGTAGCTTGATTGCAGTATGCACACAACGTTATTTTAAAATTTGTTTTAAGACTAAATGTTCTGTTTAAAATATTGATGTTTTGAAGCTGGCTTCATAAATCCTGTTTGGCATTGTTCTGTTTGCATAGAACAGTCAAAAATTTATCCATTTATGAACAGAAACATTTTACTAAATTATGTAGATCAAAGGCAGATTGATCTTCCCATGATTTGCAGTAGGCTCATAGATTTTGCTGTTTGACAATAGCAACAGCTAAAATTGCTTCATTTCAAAACCAGTTTCTACTGGACATAGTTTGATTTTATTTATTTATTTGCATGCAGGTATTTGAACTTCACATAGTGAAGTGCATCAAGTAGTTATGTAGAGTTTTAAGTCTGACCTACTGCTGTTATATAATGTCTTAAAATGCCTTTAGAATTTGATACTCAGGATATCTTCTGTGAGTGCTGAAATGTGTAAGAGGGGTAATTTATGGTCACTGAAATCTAACAAAACAGATCTTTTCTCAACCAAATTCAGTAACTGAAAGCAAAGAAATAATTCATCTTGGTAGCATTTTTTATGCTTTCCATCTTGTGTAGCGTTTCCATCTTCTAAGTTTTATTGGGTTTGTGGTGAATACTATCTTTCTCCTCTTCCTCATGCCAAGGAAACCTTCAAATACTCTCCTGCTGGTCCCCTGAGAGCTATAAGAGGATGGTGCATTAGAAATGGGCAAGGATCTCATTACTGATAAGGGATTGCACAGGTGTGCTTTCTCAGACAAAAGGGGACAAATCTCAACCTTGCCTTAACATTATGCTGTGCCTAATGAACCCTCTATCCACAGCCCCCCCCCCCCAAGCTGTATTCCCACCAGTCTCATGGAAGGGGGAATAAATACCAGCTTAAGAGAATGAAAAAGAGTTTCACTGCTCACATTTGGATTTCATTAGAATACTAGGCATAGTCTCTCTAAATGAGTAACAATATTTTGTTGAACTTTACCCATATAAAGTACACATTCTGCCTACTTTAATTAAAACGTCTAAGTATATGTTTCAGGTGATATAGTTCTGGTGTAGAAAAATAGAGAAGCTGTATTGTGAATAATTTTAACAGCTTTAATTGTTGTTTGAATACTTATCTTGTCTAAATAATGCAAATGATATAAAAACTTGGCTTTTTATATTTCCTCTTCATACAACACAAATGAGAATTACATTGGAGGCTTTCTACACAGGGTGCTGTTCTAATTAAACTTTTATGACAAAAGGCATTTAAAAGATGACTGCATGACCATATTTTATGCACGTCTGAACAACTGAAGCATATTGAAGCTGACATAAGTTTTTAATGGTTTTGTACAGTTTGCTTAGATGAAATAGATGTGTGCACTTGCCAACATAGGAAGAATGAAACTTTCAAATACCACATGACCTATGATTTACTAATGAACTCGTGATATTTCTAAAATGTAGGAAAGTGTGTTTTGAACCATGAACAATATTTACTTAAATCAGTTGTAACAAAAGCTGTGCATATTGTCCATCTTTTCTGTATTTGTTTCAAAGAAACACTCCAAAATTATATTAATAACAAAGATTAATGCTATGGGGGTGGGGGACAGCCTGCGGCAGTCCTAGGGTGTGGTCAGAAGGCATGTGAAGGCTTCCTAAGCAGGTCTGGTCAGTGCCTAGATCAGTGTTTCTCAACCAGTGTGCCTCCAGATGTTTTGGGACTACAACTCACAGGGAGCTTAGAATTGTTCCCTAAGCTGAATGTTTGTTCTATTGATTTCTGATCAGACACTTAGATTTAGAAGCAAAACTTATTACACTAGTCTAGTTTAGACTGAGGGCCCCTGGACCCTTTCCCAAAGAAGACCAGAAAACAAACAAAGACACAAGCTACATGTGACATCCAGTTGCTTGTAGTTTTTCCCCACTTTCCTTTTTTACAAAATCCAGCTCTGGAGATTTCGTCTGAGTAAAAGGTGTACATGTTATCGAAACTGCAGATTCTTTCCATCAATTTCTTCATTAAAAATCACCTCCCCACCCTGCCAGGGAAAGATATGGATGGCTATATCTGGGCCATGATGATAGTAGATAATGTAAACTACTAAAAATTGATATTTCCCATACAGGTGTGCATGCCAACCAATAGTACTGTGTTGGGGGATGCAGTGTATTTGTATGTATTTACTTTTGTCTTTTTATATTGTAAATGGCTTTGTAATTTTTAGATGAAGATTGGTATAGAAATAATACTAATACAAATAATCAGTTGGTATAAGCTTTTATATAGCATGGGAGTAAAGGTCATGTAGCCCATGTATACTACAGAATGACTGCTTAGAGACAAGAGGCAGATTTGTGACCAACATGCTAAATGAGATTACTTACTTGAAACTAAGGCTGCAGTCGTTATCTGCATTGGATTTGAAATTATTTTTATATATGCAGTTCTTTTATATATGTTTTTATTGTATTGTGGAATTGCTTAGAGGTGCTCCATAGGAAGCAGTTTATAAATGAAATAAGGTTATAATACTGTTCATGCTTACTTGGGAGTTAGTCTGAACAGAGTGGGATTTACTTTTGAGTAAATATTTTTTATTTTATTAGTTTTATAATAAAATAAAATCACAGCCTAAAAACTTCCCCAGACCCCTCCACTATACCACCAGTCTACTAGCACTTCTGAGTAAATATTAATAGGATTGGACAGGAATGTTTTATTAACAAGGGGTAGAGATCACTGTGCAAACTTGTAAACAATCAGATCTGATCAGTAAATTCTTGCTTATTCATCTGAGCACTGAAGATGTAGTTTGTGGGTATAAAATAGAGTTTCATTCATGGATGTCATGGATGAACCTGATAGAATGCTCAATAACATCTGGGTTTTTACTCCTTTTGAGAATTTACTACTCCTTAAGCCCAGTAGTAAAGCACAACAATAAGTACAATACACAATTTGTGTCATTTTATAATACTATAGTAGTGCTATCCTCATGTGTCCTTTTCTTTTACATAAGCTTCCTTCAACTCAGTTTGTTTGATAGAGGGTCATGACTCATTCTAAAGAGATGTTAAGTATATAAAATGGAAAATTGTTTGTATTTTATTTCAATTTCATTTTAAATTAGGCTGATTTTAAAAGGAGCTTGTTATAATTGCATTTTTTAAATTTTGGGGTTAAAAGCTTTTTAAAGTTGTTTTTTAAGCTACCCTTGGGCAGGAGGCAGTTATTAAAGGCCACCCATAATATCAGCCACAAGTTAGGAAATGTGTTTGTGTGTTGTACCTGAATATATATTTTCCCATAATCTTGCTTATTCTCTGATGTATTTGTTGATATACGTTAACTACATATTGTTCCCTGTGTTTCAGCGGATGAGATGCTGCATTGAAGGATCTAGCTAAAACTGTAAATACTGGGATCTAAATTGAGCAGTTCAGTCCTGTATGAATGTGCTTTGATTCCTTTTGAAACAAACAAACAATGTATTTATTGTGCTTGGTAGTTGCACTGCATACCTTTCCCCCCTTGTCCTTTGTATTTGTACAGTATAGCTCACAACTACTGTGTAGTGCACAGTGCACAGAGCATAGCAGGCTTGTTCAGTTCTGAGCTTTCTATCTCTGGCTGCTAGGCACAATAACTTCAGTGTCGCAAGAGCCTACACATAGGCAGTTGATGGAGTTCCTTTGGAATTGCAGTGGCGTCTAGTGAAATCTGCAGGATAAGCAATTGCAAAAATGCCTTTCAACTGCCAGGTTTCAAAAATGTCATATTATGGCTGCTTTACCAAATGCCATAAATAGCAGAGTAAGGACGTGGGACTTGCTTGAAGTCCAGTATAAGGCAGCATGCTGATCCTCTCCAGTTGTGCCTATAGAGAAATTACAGTTTCTCAATGAATTTCCAAATATCAGTGCGATGAGCCGCAGGGGCTTTTGGGACCTTTGCTAACATCTTGCAATTTAAGTGAGCCCCAGTCTCTACCACCCAGCATTAGCCAGGCAATGACTCCTGAGGAGACCATGTGTGGGCATTTACCTTGAGGCTCCACCTGTGCTAGAAGGTGCATCTGCATGATGGGAGAGGAGTACAGCAGAATGGTCTCAGCTGAACCAAGTGTAGGCAGTGGCAGATTGATAGGTCTGCACAGTATGCACAGAATTAGGGCCCCATGTGACAGAGCCCCCCAAATTATTAGCATATATTGTTATCTGAGAGAATCCTTTTGAAATGTGACCACAAACAATGGATTGCTGTTGTTGTTGTTGTTGATGATGATGTTGATGTTGATGATTAGCTGTTCTGTTTTTGCTCTTCATTCCTCCTACTGATTAAAGTCAGCGGAGGCTGGCCCTTTAGGCCAACAAGGCCAACCAGTGCTTATCCCTAAAATGCAAAAATTTCCCAAAAATCTCAAAGCCATACATCCTTCTACAATCCATTTGATACACTTGGGGAGACTGATCTGTCAATCTTCCATTCTCTGGCCAGCTCTCTGCACCACACAGTCAATCTCAGTTCAAAAGTATTGCTATGCCAGGAGGTCCTACCATAGCTGCCAAGTTCTCCCTTTTTTTAAGGGAAATTCCCTTATGCTGAATAGGCTTCCTCGTGAGAAAAGGGAAAACTTGGCAGCTATGGGTCCTACCCATCTGTCTTCATACTGAAAAACATTGTGATAGCAAATTTGTATGTTAATGGAACTTCCAGCACTTGTAGCCCTGGTTGTGCAGTACATCTGTTCTGAGTTGTTTGTTTGAAGGCCACACCCATGCAGAAGCAAAGCTCAGGGCCCAACTTCCCTGATCAGCTTTGTTGTTTAATTCTAACCCCATCCACTATTTATGTGAGTGTGCTACACTGGACACATTGTGAGTCTCTTGTTTGTAAAAAAGAAAAGAAAAAGGGAGGGGGAGTTGTTTGCTTGTTTTACTTATACTGTACTAGTTTTTAAATTGATGGGGAAGATAGGGATGGCAAAAAATGGGGAGCACATTTACTGTAACAGTTCACCCTCATTAAAAGCTGATGGAATTAAGAAATTAACATAATTAGCTAAGGGGTGAGGGAAGGGGAGGAGAAAGAGGGAAGAGAAGAGAAGAGACATTATTTCTTTCATTTTCTTTTTTGACATGCTGGACCATGTATTTCTTTTGGGCCAGTAATGGTTGCTGTGTACCTTGCAACTTATTTTGTAAACCTGGAGTGGAACTGCCCTAGGTTCTGGCGAAGTGGAGCGCATAAAACACTCTTTGGACCTTAACATATACTATGTGTTGGTGTTGGAGTCACTTGTCCCCATCCCCTGGGCCTGGCATTTTGGTAAAAGACTAACAGTGATTCCAAGTATTATGTGGCTATCTAGCAAAGACAGGTTGCATTCAATGCTAGTCCTACTCAAGGTAGACCCACTGAAAATAATGGAATTAAATTTGTCATGTTAATTTATTTCAATGGGTCTCCTCTGAGTAGGACTAGTAATGGATCCACAACCCAATGAATTTATATTTCAGATTGACATTTCTGTTGTGGAACCATCTTATTAAATTCAAACAGATTCCTCTTTCAAAACCTATATGTTCTTGAATTAAAGGATGGAAATCTAAATTACATTGCTTACTCTTTGATATTTTTGTGTGACACAATGCTATTATTGGAAGACTTCCAGCTTACTATTAGGAATTGTATGTAGTTTTTTTGTTCTGTTTAAGTGTATATTTCAATTTCTTAAATACTGGGGGGGACCCCACCTCTTAACAGGGGTTTCCTATTTACCAATTGCAGGTTTCAAGTGCAACTGTTGGGTTCTTTCTTCTAATAAATAAAGGAAATTAAGGAGGAACACATATTGAACATTTCTTCTTTGTTAGTATGTTGAAGTGAGACACCTTAACAAGTTTTAACATTTTTATGGTTTGAAATAAATGTTTTAATTGTCTATCCTGTTACTTGACAGTAGTGTTCTTTCTCCTTAGAAAAAGGCTAAAGGCCATGTGCTATTTGATAAGGTGTGTGGACAGCTTAACTTATTGGAGAAGGACTACTTTGGATTACTGTTTCAAGACCATGCTGATCAGAAGGCAAGTACTAAATTCCACATTAATAACATTTGTTTAATGTTTTCAATCTTTCCATCCTACTTAAGAAAGAGCCTCAGACTTCAGGGAGCTCTTATGACTAGCATGTTTGGTCCTAGTTGGTGATAAACTTTTAACAAGTAACATATTTCAAATTGAGGAAGAATATCAGTGCCAGTAGCATTGGCTCCATTCCCTAGGTTCATTCAGATAATTCTCCTGAAGAATTTGAAATGAGCAGTGGGGAGCCTCAGATTCACCTAGGAGATCTAGATAGTTAACTGTAGCATAACCATTTTTGACAACATGATATTTACAGACAGCACAAAAATATTTTGTTGAAAAGTTTACATGTTAGCATAAACGCACAAGTGATTTATTTGCACCATTCTACTCTGATTTCATTATGAATTGTGGCAAGTAGTGCTTCTCTGATTCCAACATTATAAAATATCTAAATATTTGTTGGGAAGCACCTTACATATCCTGACAGTTAGTGCTCTCTGTTTTGAAATATCAGACCATAGATTTTGTGAACAAAATCACTCTGAGGATAAGATACAGAATATGTTCAGCTTTCTAATTAGATTACTTTTTTTTTGCTTTTTTGTATCATTTACAACTGCTGTACATTGAATTATTTGTGTGGAATAAGACAAAGGTATTTTGCATATCCAGTAGCCTCTTCTTGAGTGGTAGGCAAATATATAGTGAGAGATATTGCAAACCATGCTGATCTTTGGCTTCTTTAAATGCAGCTGAATGAGATAGATGGCCCAGGATAGTGTTTCAAAAGCATTAATATATTATTGTTATTATTATCTATTTTTTACTAAAGTTGTCATCTTCCTGTCAGATGCAAATATATGCAAAGAGAAGGAAGAAAATCACTATAACTTACAGCAGTGGTAAGAGGTCAGTCAGATCAAAAACTGATAGAGGAGTGGACTTGTTAAATGTTAAAACATTGTTCTGGTATAAATATATCAATATGCAATGAATGAAATTTATAGACTAAAAGACTAAGAAGAAATGGGTATAAGACGAGATAGTTAAAAATAATATTGATAACAGCGAAAGGAAGGAAAGAAATAAAGGAAGTCACATATGAGTGGAGGGAAGTCAAGATTTATGTTTTTATGTTTAGTTTCTTTTGTAATTTAAGTTGATATTTCTTTTGATTAATGTATGTTTAATTGTTTTATTTTGTCGGAATTAAGGAGTTGTATGTATAATAAGTTCGTTTTGTGTTTTGTTTTGTGTTTGTGAGTATTGCATTTACCAAATGAATGAATGAATGAATATCACATCACTATAGCTTGATATCTGAAATAGACTTGCTCTCAAAGAAATTGCAGGCTGATTTTGAAAGAATAGCAATAACTAAAAGTTTCACAGAGCTGTATATAAAATGTGTCTAAGTATCCCATGCTTTTCTTCCAACCGCATCAGTCTTGTGCAATTCCTTATTATTCGCCCCCTTTTTTTTAGAATTGGCTTGATCCTTCAAAGGAAATAAAGAGACAAATTCGCAGTAAGTATTAAGCAGATTTTAAAATTATTTCACAACTGAGCAGTACTTCTATTGGTTCTGGAGTTTCGTTTAGTTAGTCTTTCAGAAACTGATTGCAATGCATTTGTCTGTATCAGACTGAAGCTGAAGAGACCTGTCCACTGCAGGTAGCACTATTTCTCACATACTGCTGTTTTTAAGAGTAACCTTTGCTACCAAGCAGTGTGCAACTTTTATTTATTTTAAGCACCACCACCCCATTTTTTCTGCTGGAAAGGCTCCTCAAAATGCACTTAGATTTCTGCCCTCACAAAACCTGCAATTTAAAATGCCCAACACAGAAACTAAAAGGATGGGACAGGAGGAGGAAAATGATAAGCCTGGACAGTAGTTTTAAAGTTTCTAAGTTATTATAGCAACCAGCTGGGATATAAACAGTTCAGAGAGATGGGAAGCCAAAGACAGCTAGTTTTTTGAGCATAGCAGATGTAGTAGCCTTGCTTCCCTTCTTTGGTATTTGCAAATACCATATGCTTGTCCTCTTTGTTTGACTTTAGTATCAGTATTAGTAGCAAGAGGCTTTGAACAGTGTCAGGTATGGTAAAACACATCTCTTTGTACATTTGTATGGCCAAACAGTACATAATCATTACAGGAAGGATCATTACAGGATCATGACCCGGAAAGAGCATGTTATTGTATTATACCCTTGATAGATAGGAAATCCTCTTCTCTATACTGTACTCTATTAAATGCTTCTCTCTCTCTCTCTCTCTCTACCCTAGACATGGTTAAGGGCCTTGGTAAGTTAGCTTAAATAGAAGCTGGAAAAGAGTTCTACCAAGTACTTCCTCATTCTGCTCATAGGGCAGGCATAGGCAAACTCTGCCCTCCAGATGTTTTGGGACTACAACTCCCATCATCCCTAGCTAACAGGGCCAGTGGTCAGGCATGATGGCAGTTGTAGTCTCAAAACATCTGGAGGGCCGAGTTTGCCTATGCCTGTCATAGGGGGGTCACCTTTTCATTTGTACAGAGAAAAACAGGGGAAGTGGGGCAGGAGGAGGATCAGTGGATAAGAGACATTGAAGTATTTCTGATGAGACATGCTCACTAAAATTGGGAAGTAGCTTCTTAGTCATTTGATACGCAAGGAAATGTATCTAATGTATCTCAGGCTATATTCTAAGTTTTGTGAAGTCCTTCATTTCAGTATGGTACCATACAATTTTATGATTCTATCATTCTATTCAGTAGCATTATGTTAGCATCTGAAAATAAGGCACACTTAATGGCTTTTGTTCATGATAGCCAGAATATCCCTTCAAAGAACAGGGTTTGAGTCTGAAGTGCAACATTGCAGAGATTTGCACTTTACACTAAACAATTATTCATTTGGCATGCAACCTACAGTCGTGAAAGGTCAGATTTGCAGCCTATACATACACAGATTCATGAATAGAATGAAGAATGCCTATAAAGGTTACTGTGCAGCCTACAACTTATTTTTGTAGTCATACAAGAAATCTAGTTGATTATTTTCTCCCTACTTGACAATAGTACACTTTGCAATAGCTCTTCAAATGTTTCAACTATTTAAACATTCAGGGTTACATATACATTATCTCTCTTTTACAAGAAATCTGAAATTTACTTGGAGTTAACATGCCTAAGATTGCACTGCAACTTATTATTAAATGAAGAAACAGTCAACCTTATTTATGGTTTCAATTGATAATTAAAAAAAATAAAAGTAGACAGTAAGCTTAATTCAGTAACACTAATTATAATGGTAAGTTTCTATGTACATTGATTCAATCTCCTATTTCTTAAAATAGATGCATGTAACTGATAAACATGTTTTGCATTTCTTTTTATTTTTTAAATCAGGCTTCTATGTCAGCATAATAGCCAAATTCAATAGTTGTACAAATTTGCATATACTTGTTGTGTATATATTCTTGTTTATCATGAAAGGGGCAGAAAGTGTCAGGCCACTAGCCAATGGGAATATTACTTGGCCGTACCACCCTTGGCTTCTGATATTTTATTAATTTCATTGTCCACACAGGCTAAAGACAATATTCACGGCTAGGGGATTAGAAGTAAGCTTTATAAAAAAGGAGATGAAGAGAATGAGCTGAGATTTCCCAGGACGCTGAGTTCTGTTCCTAATATTAACTGCCTGCTGCCTTGCCCTTTTGTGCTGAATGCAGTGGTTTAGTTGTGATTAGGGATGGGAGAGTGATTCAATTTGGTTCACATTTTGATCTGAGCCTACCTAATTCTCACTTCCAAAATGCAGTTACCCTTTGAAATTCACTCTTATCTGAAATCTGCAATGCCATTCTCCAATAAAAAATGTTTACATGAATGCATATATCAAAAGTGTAGTCCAAAATCTTCTGGAGGGCCAACTGGTTGCTCATCTATATGCTAATGGCACCTCACCTCAAATCTTTGGATGACTTGATCAGTGGTTTCATGTAGATGTTAAATAGCACAAGGGTCAAAATAGAAACGGTTAAGATCCCAAGGAGTTACAGTAGTTGCTTTGCAAGAGAACTGAAGAATATGTAAAATATGTTCAACTTTTAAAAGTGCTATGAAAGTATCATGGTCTAGTTTTTAGTGTACACTGTTCCCCAAATGTATATGTAGTAGACTTCAGTGTACGTGCTTTTGTCTTCTTATCCTCCCACCAATACATTTCCCGGCCTTTTGGAATTTCCCAATTTAGATTTGCCCTGGCTATTTACATTTAATGTGAAGTTTTATCCACCGGATCCCTCACAGTTAACAGAAGACATCACCAGGTATGCCATAAAGCATTACTACCTGACTTTGAATCCTGTGTTTTTAATATTTCCTTGGAATGCTATGTAGAGTTTAAGTCTGTAAGTTTAGGAGAACGTGACCAAGATAGAAAATGCAACAAATACCCCATATATTCCGCCGTATAAGACGACCCCCAACTTTTCCAGTTAAAATATAGAGTTTGGGATATACTCGCCCTATAAGAAATATGACCCGGCGTATAAGACGACCCCCAACTTTTGAGAAGATTTTCCAGGGTTAAAAAGTAGTCTTATATGCAGGACTATACAGTAGCTTCTGGCTCAGAGCTAGGTAATGTCTGGAGACATCTTGCACCTGCTTGCTGCTAGCAACTTATCCTGAATCTGGATTCTGAAATATTTCTCTTGGATCTCTGATAGTGTAAAAGTTAAGATAACAAGTAAACATGTGTATGGCTTATAGATTCCTTTAGATGAATTTTGGGGAGCAGGGACTGGCATAACCTGAAGCTTTCTGTTGTAGAGAGAGGGCTATAGGGTATATGAAATAAAGTTTCAGTAAAGATGTTTTGATTGTGAACTAAAATATATTTGCAGTGAATTTTAACTATAATCCATTTGTACTAGAAATCAGAATATTGGTGCCAGGATTTCACAAGTGTGTATCTGTTAATGGATATCAATTTACACACATACATTTATTGGTGGATATATATGAAGAACAGGTTGCACTTAAAATTTTCCATGTCCTTTAAAAGGTGTATTTGTGGATTTTTTAAAAAAACAAAACAAAAACACTTAGCTTTAATAAAGATATGTATCTTTTTACTTTTATTAACATGTCAAAATAAATAATAAATATTTGTCTGATGCCATTTTCTTTGTTCAGGTACTTCCTATGTTTGCAGCTTCGTCAGGATATTGCTTCTGGCCGCCTACCTTGTTCTTTTGTGACTCATGCTCTCCTTGGTTCATATACTCTACAAGCAGAACTAGGTGACTATGATCCAGAGGAACACAACAGTGATTACATAGGGGAATTTCAGTTTGCACCTAACCAGACAAAAGAGATGGAGGAAAAAGTAGTAGAGTTGCACAAAACACACAGGTGGGTCATTTCTGAACCTTTGAGTTCTGTTCCCTTTCCTAGTAGTGGGTAGTATTGGATTTCATGCAGAATCCTAATACCTAGAATGCCTTTGTATTTCTTTATAACCTTAATTTGGAATATCACAAGCAAGCTCAAGCTTAAGAGTTTTATGTTCTTAAAGATTTGGAAAATCAGCCAAAGGTGTGTCCATTGACTTAGCCAGTAAAAACAGTAACAAACTCTTCTGATGGAAAACATCAGATTGAAATTACATTTGTAAGTTGAAACCACAGTTGATGATCATCTGCCCTCACCATGAACTTTTGCAGTTATGAAGTTCTGTCCTCACCATGAACTTTTGCAGCTTCATATCTGAGCTACTTTTGTTTTTGTTTTTCCTTTGTTCTGGAGTTAATATCCAAGTATATTTGAATAGTATGGTAACATTTTTCGAACCAATAAAACCTCAATTTGTTCCAGAGATTGTGTACAAGAATGATGTAATGGGGAGAGCTAGATTGTTTTCAGTGTAGGCTTAATCATCTAGAGAAAAACATCATAAAGATTTTTTTCACTCATAAATTACTTTTACTATTTTTCCAATACAGCAAAAAATGTTTTGTGAGATTATATAATGCTAGAGCTGCGCCACTCAAGTGTGCAGCCCCATTCATGAGCAGGCAACTTCTATGGCTATCTTTCCATTTTAGTACTGCTAGTATGTGGTATAATACTATTGTGACAGGGAATAACTTCTTTATCCTCCCCCCTCCCCCGCCACTGCACGCAGTGGCAACAGCACAGGCTTATTCTTGTCATCTATGTTTTAAGGTTGCGTTGTTGAACACCGGGCATCATCCAGCCAAAATCAAGCAATTTATGTTCTGACCAGTGATGGGTAGCATACGCTTCACTTGTCATTGAAATTAGTGGGACTAAAGCACGTAATCTTGACTTGACTGTGCCCCCAGCAAAGTGGGGTTTTTTGCTGAAATCATTGGGTACTTCATGTAGTTAGCTTTGTGAGGAACTGAACATTTTGTATGTATGTGTTTTAAAAGGACTTCCCCGCTCTGTGATTTACTTTTATAAAAGGACTTACCCCCTCTGTGATTTACTTGTATTCAAGTTGTTTTGCTCCTCTCCCCACCCACAAGCCCATGGTGATTAGAACATAAACAGATACGTTTCAATATGATCCATATTGGATCATATTGGCAAGGAAACTTAAATCTGTCCAGTTCGCCATTTGCACTGCTAGATAGAGAAAGCCATGGTTGGGCAAAATGTTACTGTTTTAGGCAACAGTGAACTACTGTGTAACAGTTGTAGCCAAAATTATTATACTGTCCTATGCCTGTAGATCTCAGGGTGGTTCACAACATTAAAATTGCAATATAAAAAATATCAGATATTAGATGTGTTCCAGCCTTAGCGCTTATGGGTAATATACCTTTGTTCTAAAAGGAGGAGAGTAACAGCTAATTTGTGACAGTTGGGGCAAGAGTTTCCTACTGTATGCTTAACATTTAAGAATGTCACAGGCAAATGCTTATGACCTAGATTTCTTTGTTGACAGAGGCAACGATATCACTGCAATAGCAACAAGTTTAGATCACATTTCCTGATACTCTGTTCTTCAAAGAATTTCTTATTTGTTTTCTTCTTTGTTGTGTAACGCTCCTGCAAGCAGTTGAGATACGCATGTGTGCAGAAGTTGCCCCTTTTGTTTTGTGAGGTTCATGTTGGAAAGGAGGTTTGGCAAATCTCTCAATAAGGTTCATTCTAAGCCAAAAAAAAAACCCAAAAAAACTCTTCCTGCATTTAGGGGGTTTCCTGATAAAGAGGGTGAGTGTTCAGGTTTACACCTTCCATTAGTAGAAGGTGGGGTCTGTGAAGGGCCCTACTGAAGTGTTGGCAGGAGTGTTGTGGGGTGACTAGTGGTCGGGCTTGAAGTGTATGTTGAAGGAACTGCATTGGCCCAGACCAGCCTTTCCCAACCTTGGGTCCCAGATATTCTTGAACAACAATTCCCATTATCTCTGACTACTAGCTATGCTGGATAGGAATGATGGGAGTTGTTGTCTAAGGATTCAAGGTTGAGAAATGCTGGTCTAAATTATGTTGGCCCCAACCACTCCACCAGTACCTTGCAGGTAGTTCAACAGCAGCTAGTAAATTTTAGAGATGGTTTTGGCCAATGAGTATGGAGCTGCTGTCACATACTGGTGGAAGGGGGAAACCCAAACATTCCCAGATTACCCCCCCCCTTATTCTCCCCAGAATAGGACACCTTTATTGAGAAAATCCCTGGTTCCCCCCCAAAAAAATGGTTCAAAAAGTTATCTCCAACAAAGCAAATTTCTTTTTCTATAACATGTTAGACCTTTGCAGCCTTTTCCATAGGAGATAGATGCCAGGTAAGGATAACTCCCTGATTACTTACCCAAACATGAGAGTACTGTTTGAAGATTCAGGTTCTGTTGCTTCCTTAACTTACTCGGAGACTTGGCAGACTTGCTAAGACCTTGGCTTGCATAGTTTGAGCTTCTGTCATTGATTTTTTAACCAAAAAGTTTATGAGAGACTTGGTGCGGTGTTGGTGTTTAAATAATATCTGCCATGCCATTTAACTAGTATCCTGTCATTTAATTTCAGTGCTTTTTTTATAGATGTGAGGGTCAGTGACTGCTAGGATTGAATGTGTAGCTGAAACAATATACTGTTGAGGACCAGATGCTTGGGATAAATGGAATAACCAATTACAGTTAAACCCTCAAAAGGCATCTCTGTGGCCGGCTGTTGTACTAGAGGGACATGGATCTGAGGCAGGAAGGCTTATGTTGTTCTTGATACTCATTTTTGTCGTGAATTTTCTTCTATCAATCATTCCAGAGGCTTGACTCCAGCACAGGCAGATTCCCAATTCTTAGAAAATGCCAAGAGGCTTTCCATGTACGGAGTGGATTTACATCATGCTAAGGTATTGGCCAGCATTTCTATAGATGACATTATTTCATTTAGAACAGAGGGGTGTGGAACCTTATCCACAAGGGAATGCGGCATTCAGGCTGAATAACTTTCTGAGGCTACATGCCATCAGTTGGCGGGACCAAAATTGTGCAGGGCCAAAGCAGCATACACATCCCATTTATACCCAGCTATCCACATGTACTCCACCTATTCACGCCCTTTCATACATCTACATGCAAGCATGTACCACATTCAACCATTCATTTTCTTTCTGTTGTACATGCCTCACACAAAATCATCATTTGCAGTGAACCAATTGCATTGCATTTTAAAAATAAGCCTTTCCCTTTTCTTTTTTTTCTTTTTAAAAATCCTCTTATGTAATCAGATGCTCCATACAGACTTTTTCCCAGCTTGTATTTTGGAAAAAAGGGCTTAAACTCCTGACAGTTTATATCTCTCTTTACTTTTTCACTCCCCATCTCAATCACTCTTTTCCCTCCCCCTCCTCTCTTCTTTTCTGCCATGCATGTGCACATACCTCTGCAACATGCTGTAGTTTGCCACCTCCTTTCTCCTGGTCATTTCTGTGTTGTCTGCATACAAACCTAATCTCTACCTCTCCTCTCTTCCCTTCTGTGAATCATACAGTGGCCATAATAATGCACTCGAGATGAACCCAGAACCAGAACTGATTCTAGAATGTGTTAAAGGCAGGCTAATTGATGAGTGTAGCCATAGGAGGGAAAACATGACACTCAATGACTTCTGATTAAACATACATAGCGTTGTGCTATGCCTTAATGTGATTTCTGTTGAACTATTAAGGTTTCTGTTCTCTTTTGCATTTAATACTGATAGTATTCATCTAGCCTCTGTTTATTCTAGAGTTTTACAACCTTTTTGAGTCCACGGCTCCCTTGAGCAACAACATTTTTTCTGTGGCAACCCTGTGGGGCTCAGGAGCCCAATTATGTCACCCACTGCCTGCAGAGCCGGCAGCCCTTTATCCCTTTTCGAACACCCTCCCTTTTGTAGTGTTCCCTCAGCCTCTTCTCCCCTCTCCTTGGGTGTCCTCTAGGCAGCCACTGCTGCTATCCCTGGTCTTCGAGCTCCCCACCCCCCCACCCCAAAGAAAGATGCCTCCTCATACTGCTCCACAGGGGCCTGGGAAGCACCCCCTGGCCAGCCCCAGAAGCACCATTCACCTGAGAAGCTTGTAGCCAGGACTGCTGCAACAAACAGCTACGGTATGCAAGCCTTTGGGAGGCAGAGACGGGATTAGGCATTAGAGGAGGAAGAAAGGGAAAGAGGGACAGAGGCCAGTATTGCTCACAGCACCCCTGATCATCATTCAAGGTACCCCATGGTGCCATGGCACACTGGTTGAAAACCACTGATTTATTCTTTAGAAAGTTTAGATTTTTCTATCACTGTTTTTTTCTTAGCTTCAATCTCTCATCACTTCCCTCTGACTCTTTAACAGGCTTCCTCAGCCTCGGCCCGCCAGATGTTTTTGGCCTACAACTCCCATGATCCCTAGCTAGCAGGACCAGTGGTCAGGGATGATGGGAACTGTAGTCTCAACATCTGGAGGGCCGAGGTTGAGAAAGCCTGCTTTAAAAGGTTACATTTTGTCTCTTGCTACTCCATTGGTTTAAGGGCTCTTGTCAAGGGTCATTCTTGTTCTCCATACAGTGGTACCTCAGGTTACAAACTTAATTCAGTCCAGAGGTCCGTTCTTAACCTGAAACTGTTATTAACGTGAGGTGCGCTTTCGCTAATGGGGCCGTCCTGCTGCTGCTGCGCCACCACCGCATGATTTATGTTCTCATCCTGGGGCCAAGTTTTCAACTCGAGGTACTACTTCCGGGTTAGCGGAGTTACCCAAAGCGTTTGTAACCCGAGGTACCACTGTAACCATATCCTTCTTTTTCTTCTTGTTTTTGTTGTGAACTGCCCTGTGATCTTTGGATTAAAGGCAGTATATAATAATAATAATAATAATAATAATAATAATAATAATAATAATAATAATAATAGTCTTTGATAAACCTGATTTTATTACTCTCTTGTATCCAGCCTCTTATAAAATCTTGTTATTTATCTCTGTATTTCCAGAATAAGATATTTTTCAGCTCATAACCACAATATGTATTAGTTCAATATTATACTTTTTCTGGTTTTTAAACTTCTATTTCTTAAGCCTTTACTTAATCATTTTTTCTGCCTACGATACACTGCTCCTTGATTTGCAAGTGTAAGCTTAGCATACCTTCCTGCTCTTTTGTCTTCTTTACGTATTCCTTCAATATTCCAATAGAAATTGCTTTTACAATTGTCTTGATAGGATTCTGAAGGTGTTGACATCATGCTAGGGGTATGTGCCAATGGGCTTCTCATTTACAAGGACAGACTCCGAATCAATCGTTTTGCCTGGCCCAAAATACTGAAGATTTCTTACAAACGCAGTAACTTCTATATTAAAGTCCGACCAACTGAGGTAAGCATTTGACTGGCATAATTTGCGTTCTGTTTTTACAACTTTCAGCTCAGAAGTTACTTGAAAATAGATCCAATCTTGCAGCGATTTGCATTGTGAATAATGTAGGAATATGTCCATTTGGTATAGTTTTTTAGCAAATACAATTTCATCTCTGCTAGCATAGATAATTAAGGTTTCAGTATGTCCGCAGTGTGCTTTCTGATGATTGGACACACTCCTGCCATGTAAATTTCCTTATTGTAATGGAAGGTTGCCATGTTCTCACACCTGCCGTTATGCAGCTCTTAGTTTATGTGATTTGGTCTAACTGGAGTGGTTTGAATTATATTTAGGGAAGCTCATGATCTGGTTTAAGAACACTCTACCATTAGAGTTGGTTTTCCCCATAACATGCAGTTCAGCTTCTGAGAGTTAACTGCTACTGATTTCAAAAACACATGTCAATTCCGTTTGGAACTAACATTGAGAAATGTGTAAACATTTAGTTTTAAAAATAGCATGGTAGTTTCGAGCCTGCTTGAACTATGTACAAAACTGAGAAACTCTGGACAATACTTGAAGGAAATTACAATCCTACTAACTATCTAGTCTGATATTAAATATCTAGTCTGATATTTAACTAGTAATAGTCTTGCTGTTCATTCATTTGCTCTGGTTTTTAATTAATCTTTGTGCTAGTGCCATGCTTTTTATTAGTTCCTATGTAAGCAGCATTTAATATTGCAAGTAAAACAATTGCATGTTTTTGATGTTTTACTATAGTAGACCATGATACTAGTATGTTATATATGTATGGAGACACAGCCAGAGCACACATGCAACAATTTCTGCTGTCACAGCAAGCAAGCTTTAGTTTAGAAAGAGCTTGCCTTTTTGGCACTTGGAATAGTTGTGGAAAGTACTATATATATAAATATAGCCATTTACAATAAGCATGGCTACTACCTAAAGAGCTGCTTGTGAATATATTCATTCTCTCTTTGGGGAAAAAGTGTAGTTATTACTGTATGCAATTCAAGCAGTGCTGTAATGTTAGAAATATGAAAACTCCGGAGTGCTTCTAATCTTGAGAAGGGAGATATGCTGTAGCTGAAATAACTGCACTCTTAAAGACAACAGTGATTTCTAGAATTTGTGCTAATTTTGATGTTTGTAATCTTTATAGTTGGAACAGTTCGAGAGTACTATTGGGTTTAAGTTGCCAAACCATCGGGCTGCGAAGAAATTATGGAAGGTTTGTGTGGAGCATCATACATTTTATAGGTAATTTTTAAATTTTTCCTTCGTTATGGGGTCACCATATCCTCTGGGGAGAATAGCAGCTTTGAGAGGGCAGTTTTGATTGAAAATGGCCTGTGGAGCGTGCGTTGAGGACACCCTTCCCCTGCCACTGTTTCAATGAAATTTGAAATCTGTTAAAAGCAAACAAACTTTAGGAAGTCCCACATTCTGTTTTATTTTGCCTTGGTAATATCCTGCATCCTAATACATGAACTGTCAGGGGGTTCTTGCGACTACTCCAGAGTAACGACGCTCCCCATGCTTGTCTTTAAGCAGTTTTTATTGGTGAACCATCAAATTTCTAACTATCTTTGCCGAGTAAAATCCCCTCTGCAAATTTTCCACTATTACTAAAAAAGACAATAACTTTTAGAGTATTTTTTTCTCACTTCTGTCTTAGAATATTTGTTTTCTTGCAACGGTGTTGACTGATTATATCATGTTCTCTTTAATCATGAAGCATGTTACTGCTGTAGTATTTTCAGAGAGCTCAAAGTGGCAAATATGAAACTACAGTATTTCAGATTGATTGTATGTACCCATGACATCTTTATATGTACAGTTTGTACATATCACCACCAGTGTTGTGCATAACTCTTCACCTGCAATGCAAACAAGAATAATGGATTTCCTTTGAGTGTGATGCTTAAGGGGGGGGGGGAATGGGATGTTGGGAAAGAAGTCAAAGAAAGTGTTTTGTAAACTCCCCTGAGTTCACTTGGTAAATAAAAAATTAAAGGCAGGATATAAATTTCAAATAAAAATGATTCTGCAGCAGGGTCTTCACTCAGATTATGCATGTATATCATAATAAGGTGAAAGTACCTTCATTAATAAACATAAATAATGCATTTAATGCAGGTCCAGGAAGTTGAGTGGACCAGGAGCAATACCTAGATGACAAAGGCCATTTTGTACTGATAATGGCAATTTGGCTGTTCATTTGCTTGATTTGCTTATCTTTATTTAAAAAGAGTAATTAAAACAGCAACAGTTTTAAAACTCAACTTGAATAGAAAACACATAGACCAGGTTTTTACCTGGTCCATGCAGGAAAGCAACACAGTTGCCAACCCACATCTTTGAAAAGTATTCTATACAGTATTAAGAATGTCACAACAAGAAGCTCTGTCTCCAGTAGTCAACCACCAATAGTCAGGCTATGTTCTCCATAGACTGCCAGGTTAATACAGGTGAAAACCATTCTTCAGATGCCCTGATCAGAAGCCATTTAGGATTTTCTGGATTAATGTCAGCTGTATGAATGCTGTCCAGAAACAGACTGGAAGCCAGTGTAGTTATTTAAACATGTATATGATTCTGTTTTTGCAACAAGTTGGTAATCTCACTGCAGTATTTTGGACTGACGTATCTGATGCTTTTAAAAGGCAGCCCCGCATGCAGCACATTTTAGTAATCTCAATGAATGTGCTCAGAGTAGAATTACTCGTTATTGAGGAAGAGGTCCAGCTAGTGCACCAACTAAAGTTGAAATGATCTTTGGGCTTCCAAAGGCTATATTAATGTTTTGGTCATGAATCAAAAGCCTCCAACTACTGACTGTAGCAGAAGAGGCTCTGCAGTCATTCAAGGTGGTGGTTTTCCTTTCATAGCTGGCAGTGGGAAGCATGATTTTGTACTCTTTCGCTGGATTTTGCTGTAATCCTAAACAGATTTATTCAGGAATATATTTCCATTTTACTTCTAAATAAGTGAATACAGTATGATCTGACTTTTAAAACACTCTCTAAACAGGAAAAAATATAATTTACTGTCTGGTCAGCCTCTGTTTAGACCATTTCAAGTTACAGATTTATTCTGTGACATTTCCATAGACTACAATTTAATTGGATTCTATTCCAATCAGAAATAGCTGTTTGGGTAAGGAGGGAGAATGTACTGCATGTATCAAATCCTGTTCCCACCGATGGTCACCATGCAGAAAATCCGCAGATTTAAATCATCCTGATTTAAAAATAATCTGGCTTCTGTGTGTTCCAAGAATAAAGCTATGCCAGCAAGACTTTGAAAGACAATTCACATAAACACAAGCAATATAACTGTTGCAGCAAGTGTAATTCTTATAGTTAAAGCTGCCTTTTTAGAAAGGTCGTATTTATTACACACACACACACACACACACACACACACACACACACACACACCTTAGATGAGGTATGGGGATAGGGCAAATACTGTTCTATCACTGCCATTCATTTCACTATAAATACTGTGCAGGGGTTCCATGCAGATCCTTTTTGAATAAACGGATGCTCGGTAGCATCACTGTCAAGGGCTTATCTTCCCATTGCCTTTAGTTAGTTATCTTAGCTGACAGATGCTACCTTTCTTTGCTTAAGCCAGGCCTGTGTTTAGTACTTGTGTTTGGCTTCAGATGTTGGAGCACAGAATTTTGAGGTTAGTATGTACGCACCCAACTTTTTTGTTCTGTTCTTGTTTTGGGGAATGTACTGGATGCTTGTATGCATCCACTATTCTTAGGGTAAATAGAAATGATTAAATATATATTACATATTCATTTCCTTTTGCTTACTATCTGAAAACAGGGTGTCAGTAATAACGTACCGGTAGATCTAATACAAAACTATTTCAGATTTTCAGATAGCTTGTTAGGAAGAGAAGACTAGGTTCAAATGTTCTTTCTTATATGTTATCTCCCTTTACAGGAAGTAGTGTGACTTGGGAAACATGCAGTCTCTCATTTGTATTCTAAAACAGTACTGGTCTGTAAGGGTTGTACTATAAGATTTTTATGAAAGTTTTAAATTACTTTTATATAGTGCTTCTTGGTTTTTTTAAAATGTCTGAGATACTTAATATATTGTGCCATTTGGAGAATATTTTGGAAATTTGTACCCATATTTTTCAGTTCTTTGTATAACCAAGATTGGTAAATTAAAGCATCCTTGAAAATATCCCAAATAAGGAAGTAATTAGGTTTTTCTCTTATTAAGAGATTAAAAGTTTATCTCAGCAGGGTAGAGAATTGAAAACAGAAATTATTGCTGTAGCAAGAGAGGAGCTATGCCAGTAAATGAAAAATGATTCACATTTTTCCACTGTGCATGTGGCATGTAACCATGCAGTAATGAAAGAAACATTTTTTAAATGCTTTTCAATCCATTTTTTAAAAGAAAAATGTTCTTAATTAATCTCTTCAATAGGAACAAAAGTCAAAAATCATGGGCAACTTTGGTACATTTTTTTTATACTGGGATTGGCTGTTCCCACTAGCCCTAGGTGGGCCTGCAAGGAGGTTAACCTCAGACGTGTGCATGGCTGTGGCTACCACTTCTTGAAGGCCACTTCCATGTTTTAGCCCCATGTTTATTAGACGGGTGGAAGAACTCTGGCCCACTAGCCATTCTTGGCCTGCCAGGCAGTCATCAGCCCATGTGTGGACACTGAGTAAAGGACTACTTTGGATATACAATATAAGATGCAAGGCTGCTTATTTGGCCCTGCTGCCACATTGCTCTAAGAGCAACAATGCCTGAGCAGGTATCTGACATGCTTTTGGAATATGCATCTTTTTATAGTTTTGAAATACCTTTGAATATGGTGACTTGTTTCCTTTTTCTTTTGGGGGTTATAGACTTGTATCTCCAGAGCAGCCTGCCAAGGCCAAGTTCCTGACACTAGGTTCCAAGTTCCGCTACAGTGGGCGTACTCAAGCACAGACACGGCAGGCTAGCACTCTCATAGACAGACCTGCTCCGTATTTTGAACGGACCTCAAGCAAACGTGTTTCCAGGAGTCTTGATGGTGGTAAGAGTCTAACCAAAAGTAGTAAACTCCTAATATGTGCCACACATAGGTTCTTCAGAGAAATTAAAACTAAATATTCAGATAATCTTCTTGTTTGAACTTAGTGTGTAGTGCTTAGTAAGGCATTTAGGGCCAGCACTTACAGAGGGTATAAAACCATTATGTTTATGCACCAGGATGGAATTTAATATATTGAAACATTTTTGTATCGAAACACATTCATAAACCTGAGTTATTAGAATGTATCTCATTTTTACAGCACCACAGTTGCTTTGTCTTAGAGCCCCTCCTCCTGGTGGACACTAAATATTGTCACTATAGCATTAACGTTATGCGTGATCTTTTGATTTATCTCCTCATTTCTGAATGTATGAAAATTGTCCAGTGATATTTGTTTGATGTTATCATTTGCCTTTATATACCTTTATAGCTGACCTTTAGCACCTCACAACTTTCTATTTCAAACCAACCAACCACTTTCTTCAACCGTTAGTCACTATATTTAAAAATGTTCCAAAGGTTTTTCCACCCAAATTATTTACTGGCATATCATGTACCCAGTTTCTTTTTCCGTTGATTTTCTGACTAAAACCAGAATACACTGGAACCTTAAAAAATAGACAATACTTGTCTCATAAAGAGCGAGGTACTGTGGAATATTTATCTGAAACATAGTTGAATTAACTAAACCTATTTTTTTGTAGCTCCAGTAGGTATTGCAGACCAGAGCCTGCTTAAGGACTTTTCTGCTACAGCTGTGGGGGCTGCTGGTGATAGGATCTTTGAAGCTTCCAGACAGTTCAAATCAAAAGATGGGGAAGGTAGAGATGAGGATGGAGGCATAACTAAAATGCCACAATTAGAAGATGGAAAGGTAAGAGTGCTGATGTTTGTCAGCTTTGTGGAATTAATCGATTTTGGAAATGTTTTAAAACCAACTGCTGCATTAGTGGGGCTGCACTTCAGCTAATAATTTTGTGGCTGGGATTTTTGCACAGGATGACCCACCTATATAGGGGCAGGTCTTAGGGCTACAGTTTATATGGGTAAACTGGTGAAAGCTGCTAAAGAGCAGTTTTTCTAGAAGGCAGTTACTCTTCCCTAAATTAGTGTACCTGGCACCAAAAAGAGAGGGACTGTGTTCATCACCCCCCAGTTGTGGAAAGAGCAGAAAAAGTCCTGCAATCTTGCCCAAGGGCATCTAATTTGGTAATAAGCTGCTCTGGAGCAGAGCTAAGGTATTTGCTTTAAAACTCCCTGCAACTAGCTCCATTCAGTTGCGTGAAAGTGAAATCAATTAGCATATATAATTCATTTTATGATTTATTCATACTTGTGCAACCTATAGTTACATTATGCAACCACAGCTGCCATCTTCTATGAATAACTGTGCAGAAGAAAACATAATTAAGTGTAACACATGTTTTATACTAGCTTTTAGCATTTGTGTGCTTGAAGCACAATACTAGGACATTTATAATGTGAGCTGAATCAATGTGAGATATGGACATTTAAACTTTATTTTCATTTCCATATTGACAGGTTATAAACATACATTAATTTGAGCTTTCTCTGGCACACACAACATGGAATCACTTTTACTAAGAATACTTTGAAATTTGATTCAATCTTCTTATTTAGGTTGTAAGCCACTGAATTATCTGTGGAATATTTGTATTTTGACAGTTACACATTTAAAGTTAGCACTTGAAAAGGAAAACCTGTAGTTGGAAACAATGTCCTCATGCTGATGTCTTTCCCCTGCCTGCCTTCTGTAGAATCTTTGAATGTCTGTCTGCTTTCATCTATTGTGACTGCACTACTACAGTTCCAAACTACAGAATTCTTCGCAGCCTTACAAGGTGGCAAAAACAAAAATCTTTTTGAGCTGGTATAATCCAGGTATTTGGATTATATGTAGTTGTATTTGAATACAATTGGGGCTAATGAATGTTTGTGGCATCCATATTGTAATGGTAGTGCTGTCCCTACTTCTGAATAAACGTTCTCACTAACAAGTTTCTTCCCCCCTCCCTCTTTTGTGCATTCCTTCTGCCCCCCAAATGTGCATTTATATCATGGTCTCTCATCTGCATCTGGGACTGGACTCTCCTCCTCCTCCAGTGAACATACACACATCAGCTTTCATCTCCCAATCACTCTCATTCATTTTGTTCCCAAAACCTACCTGCTATCCCTGAAATGGACATATTTTCAGACATTTCAGAGGATGATCATCTTGGTAAACCCAAGTATACGCCCTCAGATACCATAGTCTGCAGCCCTGTGATAGAGACACCAGTTCATGGCATAAATGAACAGAGGTTCCCAACTCGTCACTTGGAACTTAAGGATCTTTTGGTGGCTGACCACTGTCTCCCTCTTGCAGTAGAGAGAGCTGCACATAAAAATACAGATCATGAAGATTCTGTGTCTCATTTTCCAGTTTGTGCGAGCAAACCTTATCCTTTCAATTTTCCTTCTCTGCTTGATGAGAATGGCTACATAAGCTTTCCTAGCCTTCCAGAAGTTTGCATCTCATTCCTCCCAACTTATCTTCAGCATTATGTTCCCATTACTTCTCCCTCATTCATTCCCTCCTTCTTCCTCATCTTTGTACTGCTTCTCTGTACCATCCAGTCTATTCCTTTCTCACTCACATTGTCCCTTCCTGTTGCTCTGTCCCTCTGCTACCTGGAGCCTAAGGCAATTTCTCTGACCACCTCTAATGACACTGCTCTAAAAGACAAAGCTGAGGAAGAGGAGGTGTGTAACTTTGTTGCCTAAATTGCCACTTGCATGTAGATTTGTTTGGGTGTACTAAGAGAGAAGTTCAACCTCCATCCTTTCAGCATGAGGCTGCAGACTCCCTATTTTTTTTTAAAGAATTCCTTCTGCAGATATTTACGCATCTATCTTCATAAAATCTAGTGTTTTTAAAAAGCATTCACAATTTTAAAACTTCATATGGTCCTTTTAAGGACCTTCTCATACATCTACTGTTTATATCCCAGTGGTATTGAGATACCATAGTTAGGTGCTGTATACAGTGGTACCTTGGTTCTCAAACTTAATCTGTTCCGGAAGTCATTTCAACTCCCAAAACTGTTCGGAAACCAAGGTGCGGCTTCCGATTGGCTGCAGGAGCTTCCTGCACTCAAGCGGAAGCCGCATTGGATGTTCAGCTTCCGAAAAACATTTGCAAACCATAACACTTACTTCTGGGTTTGTGGCATTTGGGAGGAGATTTGTTCAGCAACTAAGCCATTCAGGAATCAAGGTCTCTCTTTCTTTGCAAAGAGCTGTGTACAGTTTCACTGCAGCCACTTTGAAAAAGGGATACAGCGATCTCACAACAGCCCTGTGTACAGCCCCCATGGAGGTGTTGTTCCTTACAAAATGTCTGTCAGAACCCAGTGAGTCCACACATTTCTGGATATGATCAGAGGCATACTCAGGTTCCTTTCCCCCCATGACAAGGAGAAGTATTGCCCCCCCCCCCCCGGCTGTCCCTTGTGTCCTTGTCAGAGGAGCCTGTGTGTTTGCTTGGCCACCCAGAGCAGTGGAGGAATGGCCCAGGGAGCATGCAGATGGGTAGGCAGATTCCAAGCCATAATCAAGAGGTGTGATTTTTGAGCCCCCCTCAGCCTGCATGCTTGGCATGGGCCAACCTTATCAACCTCTAGGTACACTCCTGAATAGGTACGCTCACATGGGATTTGCCAAAGATGTTGGACACAGTACTTTGCAACATAGCTTAGCATTTATTGAGAGAGAGAAATGATTTCTTATTTGCCTTCCCATAATCCATATTCTCCTACTTTTTAGTTCTTCTCTAGCATTGACAAGTACTTGGAATTCCTTGTTCAAGGAACAAGTTCAGCAACTGTTTATCATTTTGAGAATGAGTCTATATGAGCCTTGGACTTGTGTGCTTGTCATTTGCTACACCTGCAAAACGATTGGAAGGATTCATTTCCATTTTTAGCTACCGTAGCTACAATTAAGTGGTGTTACATCCGAACCAAGTTAGTAAACTATAGTAGAAAAGAAGCAAATGAACTTCGAACCATGGTTTGCTGTCTTATTTCCATAAACTAGTAACCCAGATGTTTAACAAAACTTAACAAAATGTTTTAAGTGGTGCTTTTTCTACTCCAACCTACATTCCAATGAAGTAAAATATTCCACAGCCAAAAGGTCTGGTGTCAAAAATGTCTATTTCCCTGGGTCAGTTTTTTTTCTCTTTAAATGAGATTTTAAATTTTTTCAATGCATTAACATCAGCTGGAACAAAAAAAGGCATTTTTGCCCCAATGATTATTTTTCAAAAATGAAAATTTGGGGGCACTTTTATCTGCATCACTGGATCAGATTTTAATGGGGGGAAAGTGCCCCAATATTTTAAGATTGGTGGGTCAAAAAGTACTCCATAGCTCAATCAATAAACTCTTTGTGGTATCTTTTCAGTGCATGTGTGTACCAAAAGAAACCTGTAAATGATATAGTTGGAAAAAATTAAGTGATTGAAATTTGGGGCCATTGCTTACTAGTGTGTTCAGTTCTGCATAAAATGTGCAGTAGAAAAGTGTATCAGGCATGGAATTTCGGCTCCAAGGTCTGAGTCAAGGTTAATAATAGTTTAGGGCAGGAGTCAGCAAACTTTTTCAGCAGGGGGCCGGTCGACTGTCCCTCAGACCTAGTGGGGGGCCGGACTCTATTTTGAAAAATATATATGAACAAATTCCTATGCTCCACAAATAACCCAGAGATGCATTTTAAATAAAAGGACACATTCTACTCATGTAAAAACATGCTGATTCCTGGACCATCTGCGGGCCGGATTTAGAAGGCGATTGGGCCGCATCCAGCCCCCGGGCCTTAGTTTGGAGACCCCTGGTTTAGGGTTTGGGCATAATGCTAAACTGTGGTTAACTGAGAGAATAGGAGGCCAAAGGCTTATATACATTCAATAAAATCACTGTTTCTCATTACATCTGAACTTGACCATGTGTCAGTTCTGAAATTCAGTTTAGCTTTTTGGGTAGTAGGTAGAGAGGGTGGAGAGAGAAGTTTTTTTTGTTTTTGTTTTAGTTTTTAAAGAGTGTGGAATTTTGACCAGAACAATTTTAACATTGTCAGGTACAAAATTATCTTAATCTACTTTAGTCTAGCATAGTCCTACTTGGCTAAAATTGTCAGGATTACATTGAATGCAATTTATATATGCATGATTTTTTAAAAAAAAGATATACATTTAATGTTAATGTTGATAGGTTAAACCTCCTGACAATGTCCATATGCATTGACTGGGTAACACTGTCTGCATTCCATATGGCAAATGCAATTGCAGTATTTTTTTTTAAAAAAAACATACTATGAAGATTTAAAGCAGAAAATTGTAGCTTCTCAAGCAGTGAAATCCTTGCGGTGAGCTAGCTGCCTGTAGTTGATAATATTATAATTATAGAATTAGAAATTATAGAATTATAATTATAGAATTAGAAATATATATCAGACAGAAATGATTGCACAGTTTCTGAAGAAAGTCAGACAACAAGATGGGAAACATTTATAGAAACCCCAAAATACCGTGTTTCTCATATTTTAAGGCATCCCCCAAAAATAAGCCATGACAGGATTTCAAAGGGTTGGTGAAAAATAAGACATACCCCGAAAATAAGCACTATCGCAAAGCCCCGACCGAGTGAGAGGCGAAGCCGCGGGACCCAGCAGGAGCTCCCTGCCTGCTTCCCCGAGCCGTAGCGCATCGGGGGACAGAGCCGAAGATCGGCGGGCGCTCCTTGCTGGGCTTGACAAGCCCAGGAAACAGCGCCCGCCGATCTTCGGACCTGTGCTGTGTGACAGGCGGGGGTGGGGGGGAAGCGGAGATCGTTCTCCGCTCTCCCCCCGCCTGTCACCGAAGATCGGCGGGCGCTGTTTGCTGGGCTTGACAAGCCCGGCAAACAGCGCCCGCCGATCTTCGGCCCTGTGCTGTGTGACGGGCGGGGGTGGGGGGGAAGCGGAGATCGTTCTCCGCTCTCCCCACCCCCGCCTGTCACCGAAGATTGGCGGGCGCTGTTTGCTGGGCTTGACAAGCCCGGCAAACAGCGCCCGCCGATCTTCGGCCCTGTGCTGTGTGATGGGCGGGGTGGGGGGGAAAGCGGAGATCGTTCTCCGCTCTCCCCCCACCCCCGCCTGTCACCGAAGATCGGCGGGCGCTGTTTGCTGGGCTTGACAAGCCCGGCAAACAGCGCCCGCCGATCTTCGGCCCTGTGCTATGTGACGGGCGGGGTGGGGGGAAAAGCGGAGATCGTTCTCCGCTCTCCCCCCACCCCCGCCTGTCACCGAAGATCGGCGGGCGCTGTTTGCTGGGCTTGACAAGCCCGGCAAACAGCGCCCGCCGATCTTCGGCTCTGTGCTGTGTGACAGGCGGGGGTGGGGAGGAAGCGGAGATCGTTCTCCGCTCTCCCCCCACCCCCGCCTGTCACCGAAGATCGGCGGGCGCTCCTTGCTGGGCTTGACAAGCCCGGCAAACAGCGCCCTCCGATCTTCGGACCTGTGCTGTGTGACAGGCGGGGGTGAGGGGGAAGCGGAGATCGTTCTCTGCTCTCCCCCCACCCCCGCCTGTCACCAAAGATCGGCGGGCGCTCCTTGCTGGGCTTGACAAGCCCGGCAAACAGCGCCCTCCGATCTTCGGACCTGTGCTGTGTGACAGGCGGGGGTGAGGGGGAAGCGGAGATCGTTCTCTGCTCTCCCCCCACCCCCGCCTGTCACCGAAGATCGGCGGGCGCTCCTTGCTGGGCTTGACAAGCCCAGCAAACAGCGCCCGCCGATCTTCGGACCTGTGCTGTGTGACAGGCGGGGGTGGGGGGGAAGCGGAGATCGTTCTCCGCTCTCTGCCCACCCCCGCCTGTCACCGAAGATCGGCGGGCGCTGTTTGCTGGGCTTGACAAGCCCGGCAAACAGCGCCCGCGTGCACTTTATTAAAAAATAAGACATCCCTTGAAAATAAGCCATGTCGTGTTTTTTTGAGGAAAAAATTAATATAAGACATGTCTTATAATATGAGAAACACGGTAGCATGCATTGAGAACCTGGAGACCTGCTGCCAACCAGACACAGGCAGGACTGGGCCAGTTAAACTAGTGGTCCAACTCTACATAGGACAGCTATATACAGCTGTGTTCAGTGCAATACTTGTATTCCTAATTTCAGTGTAATCTAATATGCCAATTTGTATATTATGGTGCCTATTTTCTCATTTAATCAATTAAACACTTTTGATACTACGTTGCAGCAAGAATTCCAAAAACCTCAGATAAAGGTGGGACTGGGATAAATATATCCTGATAATGTGTTTAGTACACACTATACTTTCCCTTTCATATAGTTACTAGTAAGAGATGTGTGTGATAAAAGTAAAATAGTTATTAAAACAATGGTTTAATATTTGGCAATTCATATTTTGATTCATTTTTATTTTGTGGGGACATAATTACTTTGATTAAAACTGTAGTCCAGATGCCTCTTGTAAGTCACTCTTAGTTAGTTAACCTATAACAGCAAGCCATAATTTGATACCAGAGCTGTCTTAAGCATATCCGGCACCATGGTGCAAAGCTTCCTCCGGCGGCGCCCCCCCAAGCTTCCCAGAGGTTTTTTTTTAGGGAGGACGGCACTGCCGATGGGGCTAGAGGAGGCGGGCAGCAGCTGGAGGGCGGGGAAGAGGTGGAGGCTGGATGCGGTGCCTCCTAGCTCAGCTGGCCACTTCGTGCCACGATGGCCACGGCAGACGGAGGCTCCGGGTGCAGCGCTGCTTCAGCATGGCATGGTGGAGGCAGGTGAGGGCGGCGATCTGTTGCCAGGAGGTGTCACATCCAGCCTCCACCTCTTCCCTGGCGCCATCCAGAACTTGGAACCCTGGCGTCCTACGTGACCAGCCTCTATGGGTAAGACGCCCCTGTTTGATGCTACATGAACCAAGCTTCTGCTCATGTACTGCATTTCCTCTTCTCATCTCATGCTTCACTTTGGTTTGTTACTTCCTCTTTAGTGCAAACCATAATTTTCTGTTGCATCCAGAGCACTGAACTGTGGTTTGTGCTTTCCCTCCAAACAAGAACTGGCATTCAGCTTTAAACTGTGATTTATAATCCTGGTGGTTTGTAAGTAACAGCAAACTTTAGTTTGAACTAAAGAGCAAGTTATTAAACTGGAGTGTATGGGGAGGAGAAGGAAGTGCTCAAGCATATGACTCATTCACAGAGCCCAAAACGATGGTTTAAGGTTATACATGAAGTCTGCAGTATATATTTTTATGTGATCTCCCGAAAATCATAAAAAACCATTCAAATAAAGCTCTTGGTATCTCTAAGCATTTAACAATACAGTACAAATGTAATTTTCCCTGTACAGTATAGTTTTTAACAGTGAGCATGTACTACAGATGTTATTCTGCGTTGGTATTGCAATTGCTCTTCATCAGTGTTCAGAATTCAAGCTGATCTCTTCACCTTCAGATTTTAAAAAAATTATTTCAAACTGTGGAGAAAAATAATCGAACATGATGGTTGTAGAGAGACAGACAAATCTTCCATTTTCCATTTCACCTATACAAAAAATTACTTCGGCCATTTCTACAGTGTTGTAGGTGGAAGACTGCAGTGGTTTAATAACTTGAGCAGCATCCGAGGAAAAAACAATAAAGGTTTGTAAATAGAGCACATTGTTTGTAGTATTTCTAAACAAAAGACCCTGTGCTACTTCAGTGTCTACACTAACGAGTGTTTTCTTTTGCTGACCTCTGGGTGGTTCCTCTACATAGGCAGAGATAGAAGAGGAGGAAATTCGCAAGGAGGTGGATATTTTTAATTACACCTGGTTGTTGCCTGCTGTTATCAGTGCTTGAGGCTGCTGTCGATTATGTTTGCATAGTGGCTACCCCTGTTTTATTTTAAAAGCCCCGTTTATTGAACTTTTAAACACTTTTTTTGTTGTGTTGATGATCATGGGTTGTTGTTTTTCCGTGTCTTCTTTTGTGTGTGCTTTAATTTTACAGACCTTTTCCTTGAGAATAGATGGGGAAAATATTTATGTCAGACATAGCAATTTAATGTTGGAGGTTTGTATCATCTAAGGAGTACTTTTCTGTTCTCATGGGCTGCCAGGCTGCATGAGATTGGAGGTCACTTGCAGGCTGTTCTAGGCACAGTGCATGAAATGCATGGGGGTGTTTGACTTGGACATGCATGTTGAAAACCAATTTTAGTCACTCTGTAAATGAATGAATTTAAGTATGTAGCTGTTAATACATATTGGAATGGCAAGTAGAACTTATAGCCCTGTTTAGATGTTAATATTTGGAGGAAATCAATTTTTTAAAGACTTGCCAAAAACGTTGAGGATGCACCATCTAGAATTCAACTGCATGTTTCCTTTTACATTTCCTATGCATTACCGGAAATGCGAGGCAATGAATGCTATTAAAAATGATGCAGTAAAATTTGAACCAGGAAGTTCTTTTCTCTCTTCCTGGAATCCTAGAGAGCTGAATCTAATTCTATAGTAAAATAATACTTACACTGTGAAGTAATTCATGCTTTATTTGTTGTGATACCAGGAGGCACTATATTGCCTTTTGAATGAAATTGTGAATGGTAGATTCTTTTGGTAGCCATATTGAGTAAATATTGTTTACCTAATGCATTAAAATGGTGTGTTCAAAGTAACAAAACTTTGGATCCAGAAGAGCAAGCTTTGTCATCCAAATTGGGCTATTTGCACGGTTTAGATTTAGATGATGTCCATTATTTGTATACATGCAAAAACATTACATTAAAATCTTCAGATTTACAGTAACCTTACTAATATGTTATGTTGCTTTTTGGCAGCTTTCGATAACTAAATGCATACTTAGTATAATTTTACTAAAACACTGTAAAGTGTACTGCATAACGTTGCATTGAACAAATCCAAGAAATGTGCCTGGTCTCAACCCAACATTCTTTTTGAAAATACTCTATTGACTCAAACTGTGATAAATCTCTACCAATTGGTGTGGGTTGGTGTTTTTTTTTACTTAGATTGTTACTAAAGGTGCTAGTTGTACCCCTTGAAGTTTTTAACTGCTTTTACACTTTCAAAGCTCATAGTGCCATAAACATGGAAGTCTGGGGGGCAATATTTTGGCTAATTAAATGCCAACACAAAAAAGCCTCCAGTTCTCCTCCTCCCCAACAGACTATGGAAAAATGTCCTTCCTCCATGCTGTCCTTGTTACTTATCTCTCTCCCCCTGCCAGTGTTTCTTCTAACACAGAGCCTGCTTCCCAACCCAATATTCCAGGCACTCTTTTTCTTTCTTCCCTCTTCTTGATATGCATGCTATCTTATTGCCCCTCTAGTACAAGGCTATATCTGAAAGCCAGCTTTCAGCATGATTGAATTGTGTCGTTGGGCATCATGGCATATTATTTTATGGTGCCTTCAGATGTGGTTTGAAAATTAGTTGCAGAGTGGATTCTAGCCCCAGCACACACACACAAAAGAGAGAGGGAGGGACCCACACCCATGTCTTAAGAATGACATACTACTTCAAAGGAACTTCGTAGAATTGTAGCTGGAGAATTGGGAAGTGCAAGCTTTCACTATGTTTGTTTAAATAAATTATAAAGCATAAAGCAAGATGCCTAAATTATTTCTGGTCACACAGCATTTCCTGTGTGTTGTATTGCTTTTCCCTACAGAGTGGGTAAGCTCATGGTTGCTGTACTTTGCAACACAGAAACAGCTGAAGCCACAATTTGTTATCTACCATCTTCTCACAGGAGAGTCATTGGTGTCCATGGTTGTTGGGAGGGGGCAAACTATGCTCTCAAAGTTAAATGTAATAAGGAATAAGGAATAATTTATTGGCCAAGTACCAAACATACTTGGAATTTTGCTTCGACTACATTGCAATGTAAATGTACCTTATACAAACACAATTCCACTATTACTGTACATTAATAGAATGCTTTATTCCCACCCTCTCCCAGTAAATAGTGCCATGTACTTTTGTGGGCAAAAGGTGGTGTGTTTATCCTGGATACTGGGGTGAAGGCAAACCCTGCTTTTCATCTGGAGACTGGGGGGCCTGGTCTTCACTTTTAGGGACCCTGTTGCCCACCACACCCTCCCGTAGTGCATCATAATTATGGGTATTATAGTGACAAAAATAAACATTTGCTTTGTGACTAAGTGTTCTACATCTCAGAAACTGCCTTGTAGCTCAATTTGATAATACTGTAAAGATTAAGGGGGGGAGCACATAATATCACAGTAAAAAAGAGAACACTTTAAATAAGTAAATTACTGAATCTTGATATCCCAGGCACTTTTCATGGTGTGTGTGTTTTTTTAAATGGTTTATGTTTGTCACATGTTGTCCTACCTTTTTTACATTACACATTGCTTAGGACCTGGATAAGACCCAGGATGAATTACTGAAGCATCAGGCTAGCATTAGTGAACTCAAGCGCAATTTTATGGAATCCACTCCTGAGCCACGCCCTAATGAATGGGAAAAGCGGCGTATCACACCTCTGTCTCTACAGACACAAGGGGTATGTCACTGAAGACCCTTGTCAGCATGCATAGCCACAAAATTAAGAAAACTATACATTGTGTTTCAGTATTAACAAGGAAGATATGGGGTGTTTCTTTGTTGCTAATGTGGTATTTGTTTGCTGCTAACACATTAACATTGTGTGCATCTGTTGCTTTCTGTTTGCAAAAATTTCAAAGTAACTACATTACTTTTTAGGTTGAGAAAGCAAGAATGAAGTAGTTATTAATAATATAATTTGAGAGTTTTAGATAAAGAGTGTGGAATGTCAGTTTACAGTGCAGCTCCAAGTACATTCACTCCAAGTCCCTAAGTCAGTTCATTGCCTCACCATTTACAGCAATTTGGAGGCGGAAGTATTCAACAGGAGAAAAAGGGGTAAGGGAAACACAATTCACAACCCTCCCTCCAAAAAAGGTGCTACAGAAAGTTATTCTTGAATGCACTCCAATTTAGTGGTGTTATGTCTAATGCATTTTGAGTGAACCACTGTCAGGCAACTAAAAAGCAGATTCAGAAAATTCAACAGCCATTATCATAAAATTTATAATGCTAAAATGACATTCAAATGTATTTATATAGTATTGAGAATGCTAATAGGATTTAAATTCCAGTATCAGTAAGCTCCAGCCTTCTATTTCCATTTACAGTTTTCAATGTGTGTGTTCTTTAAAAATGAAAAACAAATGCCATAGATGTGCCAATGTATGGCACGCTTTCAGGAGTGAAGTACACTTTTTGTTCAGCACTTTTAAAGTTTACCTTTTAGGTTTCTTTGTGAACCATTTCAATACAAACAACACAAATTAATTATGGAAATCCAGAATGAGTCAGTGGGCCAGGTATTTACTTCAGAACATTTATTTGCTGTTTTTATCTGTATTAAGGCAGATTCTGAAATCACTGTCTCCAGAGTAACCCATTGACATGACTAGACTCCATCATAAAATGCTGTTGCCTTAAAAACAAAACAACTTTGGGGCTTTTACAGCTGAACCTGTAGCATTTCCCATCCTGTATACTTGGAGAGAGATAATTCAGAGAGTACTCCATTCATGATAGTGTATACCAGATGTCTGTGCAGAAAACATTGTTGATTATGCCAGCGACACAGGAATTCTCTGCCTGTTTTTATGCCAGTTGTCCTAGCATAAAAAGGACTGTGTGGATGTATTCGTTTCTTTTGCCATTCTGCTTGTCATGTTAGCTGTTGACTGTGACTGTTATCTCTTCTGCAGTTATTTATTTATTTATTTATTAAATTTGTATCCTGCCATTTCATCAAATGTGCTCAGCATAGCCAACATCAGTAAAATATAAATACAAAATGGATTAGCTAGCGAATGTGCCAAACTCAAGCTATTTGAAAATGAAGACTCAACTATATTTCTCTGAATGTATATTGACATCATTTAAAACTGTTCTGCAGATCAGTAATGTCAAAGAATGGGATCCTCCTAAAGAGAGCCATCTCTGGTTCCAGTGGGTATTTAGCAGTTGATCAGGCTGTATTCTTTTTTGTATTGGGAAATGAGGCTTTAAATGATGCTGCCTGATACACACATAGAGTATATAAGCTCAGGTGCCGGTTCAAGGTGTATCCATCATATACCCTATGCAGCGGCAGATTTGTGCTGTTTGAATACTTGGCTTTCCTCCACATTCAGCCTCAAAAGAGGTATGTGCTTCCTTTGGCATTACTTTCAGTTAGGTTTTCATACCACTGTTCCCTAGCACAGCATAGGGAGCCAATATTTCATATTTGTTAATGTTTTGCATGTCTTTGTCCAAAGACATCTTGTCAGTAATAACCAGTTAATAATAGAATAAGAAATACGCCACAGTTTTAAGTTTCCAGTAGTTGGTACTGTATAAGCAAAATACTTGCCAAGTTGAGCAAGAAATAGATAATCCACTTCAAATTAGTGAGAATAACAGTAGTGTCAGCATAGTTGCAGTGCCCTTGCCAATTTCTATAATACCCATGTTCTAGAGAGTTTAAATTTTACCAGTGAAATTAGTCATTTCTTGAAAGGTTGTCTTAGTTCCCTTCAAATTCAGGACTATGCTACAGGTTTAAGTATGCATCACTGTCTTGGTTTTTTCCCCTTCTTTTCCCCTTCAATTTTTTGTACTCATTCTGAACATGTTAGAGCTAGCAGCCTATTTAAGAATAGTGCTATGTTTTGACATAATAGTAGTACTAATAAATTGTTTCCTTAAGTTCTTCACTGCTGCAGGGGCAGAGTAGTAGGAGACAAAAGAAATATTTAGGCTGGAAAAATATTGGCCGCTATCCAAGAGACTTGCCCTAGTGGAATGGAACTTTCCCATTCTCATCCCTGCAGCCCCCCCCCCCCATGTGTCCTCAGAGTCAGCTCTGGAGGGCTGAGGGACCCTATAGAGAAGATTTTGTGAGCATGCGAGGGAAAGAAACAGAGGTGCCATGGCACCCGCAGAACTTCACTAGCACTGCTTTAAATACAAACCATTATCAGTAACTATTGTGTATATTACTCAGTGGAAGGTGCTGGATTTTAACAGCCTTGTAGGATCAACTGTTACTGACTTTTGGACTGTATGAAACTCTTCATGTACATAGATATGGGTGGGTAGGAGTTTTCTACAAAAGCAGATTTATAGGCAGCAATTGATACTGAAAAGTGGAGGGCACTTCTCCTCTTTTCAACATTCCTGTGCTCCAAATTGCACTCCAGCATAAATTTGTATTATAAAATGATTGTTTGCCTCCACAGCCATGTGCTTTGACATTCAATAATTCCTCCAAGTAAGCTGACAAAATCATTTAGCCCACATTTGGGTTATAATTTGGGTTTATTGCACACATTTTATAGTTCGGCTTTAAATGTGCTATCTTGCCTACCCTTCCTTTCATAATTAATGACCCAGGGAAAATGGAATATTAATTAAGAAAAAAATGGTTTGCAGAAAAGCCTGAAAATAAGTTTGAAATGTAAGCTAGTTTTAATGGCCATGATACATAATAGGTTTGCACTTGAGGGTTCATGTAGGTTTGAACTTAATAATGGACTTTTCAGAAAGGAGCAAGATTGTGAGAACAGAGTTGCACAATTTTCTCGATGAATGGCTTAGATCCAGAGATGTCTTGCGTGAGCCAGAAAGCCCTTCCAATTATCCAAGGCAGCTTTGCTGAAATCCACGAATTTCTTATCTTGCTCTAGCCACCCCACCTGCTTCACCACACACATTTTGAGAGGGTCTGTTGCCCTACAGGAAGATGTCATGATCTGCAGTATTGGGGGGGGAAGCCAGGGGAACCCCTTGATCATCTTCAAATCCTGTCCGTAATGGGTTAAAAAAAGAATATAATGAAAATGGATGGAGCTGTATCTTTTAGGGAAACATTTGAATGTGCTCTTTCTTGTGTTGGTGTGCTTTTTTTCCTTTTTGTGTCCTTTTTCTTTTCCTGCCTGATGCTTTCCTTTCTTTTGTAGGTCACTGCTGTTTTGTCTTCTGCTGTTTAATTCGTTACTTTCCATTTTCTAACTTGTCTAGAGCCTAGAAGAGGAGATAGCATCAATTTTATTTAGTAAAGAGGGTTTTTCCACTAGCATGAAATCTGCCTTCTCTTCAGCTACCTTGTGGACAGCAGAGGGCACTGTTGTGAAAGATAATGTACCTCCTGAAAAGCTTTCTGCCTCGCCCTTCTCTCAGCTGCCTGAGGTGCTTTTCCACATTTACTTTTTCCATCATAAAACTATATATGAAGACAGTGGGGTTTCATGTCAGATGAAATTGTGTCCAGTGATTAAAATATTGTAAGATGAAATTAGGATAGCGAAAAGTGCAGAGCCTAAAAAAAAAGCTCTTTGAAATGGCTGGTGTATATGCAAAACGCCTGCATGAATTGGTTTTACCAGTGACTTGCGTGTAGAAGTGCCAACTCCATGCAGGAAGTGGGAACGGAGAGTTAGAATGTAAACACATATTGCATCATTGCGCTTTTTTAGAAGTTAGAAGTAAAATTATTTTGAATAAAAAAATGAAAGGCAGGGGCAAGTTAAAAGCTATATTGCCCATTCTAAATGTTTTGTAGACATAGATATTCAAAAGCAATAGTACTATATATTGTTTTTCTATTCCATTTATATTTGAAATTATCTGGCAGCCATAGATTAATCTAGCCTTAAACTTTAATTTGAAACCAAAATTAAATCACAGCTGCTGTAATAGGATTAATTAGTATAGTAATGGTACTGTTATGTTTTTCCTTTCACTTTTTTGTACTGTCCTGTGTGTGTGTGTGTGTGTGTGTGTCATCTCTTAGCTTTTAAAATCTACATACGTCAGTTTGTCCTGACTCTAGGACAAGTGGCACAGTACTAGTTCCTTGAGGATCATATGACAGTATGGGCTTTTAAAATGCTGTTCCTTACATGCTTATATGCCAATCACATTTCTCCATTTAAGATATTACATATATGTACGGTACAGGCAAATTTCATATATCCTCAGAGGTGACCAACTAATCAAGGGTCTAAAACAATGAAATGTATGTAAGTTCAGATATTTAATATCTGTGAAATAGGAACATCTGGCAGAACTTGTAGCAGCCCTTTCAAGGGTGTCAGTATTTGCTGATATACATTAGGTTTGTTAGAAAAATCCGCATATACATGAACATAGTTGGCCAGTTAATGTTAGCCTTGTTTGGCACTTCATAACATTGTTTTACAAATATAATAATAATAATGATGATGATGATAGTTATTAAAGTAGAATATTTATTTCAGAATTTAACCTGTCCCAAGCCAAGAGAGTGAAAGTTTCAATTAGAGGTGTATCCTGTTCAGATAAATCAAATGAAATAAAAACCCCTAAAGAATCCAGATTTACCAAATGCCACCATAACAACTTTGGAGCTTTCATAAGTAGAAAGTTTTACAGCACTCTGGCTAAAAAAGAATTGCATATTTTCAGTGTGCTTATTTCTGTGCACTTGATCTGTGCTAATTGTGCTGTACGTGTGTGAGCGTACAATCAGTCCCTCTGTGATGTTTGTGAAATGATAAAATCAGATGTTTGTGTCAAGAGGTGTTGAAGCTTGTATTTATGTTTGTCTTCTGGTTGCTTCTTGTTTCACAGAAATTTACTCCCCAAACAGAAGAGTCTTCCATTGGAGCCAGCAGGACGATTAAGGTTCTACTATTTTGCCATAGTCCATTGAGCTTTTACATTTCAAAATCTTCATTCTTCCTTCCTTACTTTTTTCATTTAACCATTACAGTCATCTTTGTTCTTCATGTGACCTGAACCACCCATCATATAGTTTTATGTTCATTATTTTATTTATTCATGCTTTCTACTTTTTGTTTTTCCTCATCCATTTGTTTTGTGCAGAGTTCGCATGAGACTCTGAACGTAGTGGAGAAGAAGCAGGCAGAGGTTGGGATAGAAGAGACAGTAGTCACTGCCGATACCAACAGAGGCAAAACACAACTTGTCTCTGGTGGTGGGCAAACTCAGAAGATGGAGCACCTATCAAAGAATGATTCTTCATCGTTGTCATCAAGTAGCAGCAGTAGTGAGAGTGAAGATGAAGTAGGAGAATATCAACCACACCAACGGATGACTCAGGGTGCCATAAAAGAAGAAAAAGAAGAAAATGAAGTTGTCATAGAGGAGGGAGAACACAATGCACAGGCAACAGTATGTGCAGAAATTTCACAAGAAGCCAGTCCATTTCAAGTAACAGTTATGCACATACCAGTGACAGAAACATTGGTCCAGGCGAATGAAGTATCCACCAAGACACCCAGAGAGGGGCACCCGGCAAAACTGGATAAGCAAGGCCTGAAAGAAGAGAGGGTGGAAGAGCAGCTCAAAGTAAATGGAGAGGCATCGCATAGTGACATTGATGTTTCACAGCAAATAATTTGTTGCTCCGAGGTAAATGGTAGAAGAGTAAGGGATCCTTTATCAGGCGCATCGTCCTAGGGTTCAGTATCTCTGCCTTTCTTCTTCTCTGTCCTCTTCAGGTTTTCATAAAGATTCAGATCTAGAAAGTGGAAAATGGATGTGCAGTCAAATTCTGCTTTTGGTTAAGGCTTCTGAATTTTTTACTAGTTTGGTTACCCAGAAGAGCGAACTTGCCTGGGATTATGCCATCTTTTTACTTTCTCATGTTCTGTTTGTTTTGCATGTGTTAATTTGTTTGAGTCTTGTCCTGTCTAGTTTGATTTTTATTATCCTTCAATAACTTTTAATTGGAGTTGTGATGTTACCTATCTTGTGCATGAGATGAAAATGCATTTGATGTAATATTCTTAAAACCCAAGTACCGGTATTTTTTAAATTGAGAAACCCTACTTATTTTATGAAACCCCCTGTCTAAATACTAAAACACAAAGAGCCAGGATTTGTAGGAATGCACAGTTGGTGCATTCTATAAATCACCATGAGACACACACACCATATTTACTACTCTTAACCAAAGTCCTTTGCAGATACAGTTATTGTTTTATGCTAGCCACTTGTAGTCCTCGAGAGGCATGAACTTACTCAGTAGAAGCTAAATCAAATTTATTTTCTCTAAGAACATGCAGCATAATGAAGAAGAGATGGTAAATGAAGCACAGGTTAAAGTTTTCAATCCAACTCAGTGTGTGTGTGTGTGGGGGGGGGGGGTCCTGGCAAACAGCAACTTGGGAGCACAGCAACTGTGTTAATCGGCTGAAATTTGTGGGAAGACTAAACCCATTCCACCACCATCCAGCCATCCATCCCCCCAAAGCTGATCTGTGCTGTTGCTCTGTGTGTATTTCAAAAAACAGAATGGTGCACATAGCAGCTGGACTGGAGGGGGATTCACAGAGCCACTTGCATGTGCAATTCCTCCTCCAGCTAGAGAAATGTGTGTGTAGCGCCATAGTTATACTGGAGTGGCTGAGGGCATTTCCACCCCCAAGATTATAAAATATAGAAACAGAAGATTTGTAATGATGGTCAGGGCCATCTGGGTCAATCTTGTCCCCATTGGCAGGATTTGTCAAGTTTTAAACTCTATCAAAATGCATTTATGAATTTTATTAAACATTGCCATATAAGGCATTGAAGCAAGTTTGTGACACTCTGGAAGTAGTGTACAGAGTTGGTTTGGGGGTGACATCTATTGGCTACATAAGGGTAGGTCATACCAACGAGATCATTGAAGATATATTGACAAGCTTAATAAACAATGATTCAAACTGAAGTATGGTAGATACATATCTTGTTAACATGGTGTACAAGACAGAAACACATAAATGCTGTGGCCATTTGTGGCTCACCTGCAGTGAGTATATATTTGCATGAAGTTTAAAAAAACTCAAGTTTTTAAATCAAATGTAAGCTATGGGTTTAAACAATGGGAAGCTGTGACTGGCCATGGACTCATCACTTTATACCCTGATATTTTAAAAGCTTTAAATCTTACCAATCTGATTGTATGTTAATTTATTAACCATTTTTATATGCTACTGATTTAAATTTATATTCATATCTAGCATAGGAAATATACTATGGTGATTTTGAAGTGCTTTCTTATATTTAGTAGACAGAACACTTAACATTTCTTGTGTGTTCATGATTTTCAGACTTGGATTTAGAAGTTCTTCTAAGGAATGTTTAAAAAATGAATCTAGGATCTTGTTGCCTGAATCCAGTTCATAGACTGCTGTATACCATGTACTTTAGTTTCACGAATTTTGAATTCATACTCTTCTGTGTCTTTCTAAACACTAGCCTCCAGTGGTTAAAACTGAGATGGTGACCATTTCAGATGCTTCACAGAGAACTGAAATATCCACCAAGGAAGTACCAATTGTTCAGACAGAAACTAAAACGATCACATATGAATCTCCCCAGGTACAGGTGTTGTATAATTTAGAATGCCTTTTTGGGATACAATATTGTAAGCTTGTTGGGAGAGGACAGGTTGCCATATCTCCTTGTGGAAATGATATCTGTATACATACGCTGCTTATACTAGGACAATGAACTAATGGACTTCTTTATCTGAGAACATCACTGAAATGCCATCTTGACCTCACCTGCCTGAGAAGGGGTTAATGATGATTGAATCACGTTAAATGACATTTAGTACATTGTCTGTTCCAGAATTGTCGTCTGCACTTGAGTGGCATGAGAAACATAATCTAGACATCTTCATTGTCTAGAACAGGCAACTTCTGTTTAAAGGAAGGCTGCTGGTTTGTCTTCCGTTTGTCAAAATTGACTATTGCTCTTTCTTCTTGATGATGCAGTTTGATGGCAGTGGTGATGCTGGTGTGCTGTTGAGTGCACAGACGATCACTTCAGAATCTCTTTCTACAACCACAACCACACACATCACAAAGGTAAAAAGAAAAACAGTGAGGTTTGCTGTTCTCAGCTGTTTTAACAAAACAGGACAGAAGTAATCAAAATGGGCTGTGAAATGTTATATTATTCAAGTTTCTGGGCATGTTTTATATTTACTAATGAACCATTCAGAATTCAAGATTTTGTGACTCGCTTATTTTCTGGAATCTTGAACTTTCATTATATTTAACCTAGGATGATTTATTTTAAGTATGTTTAGAGCAGTTGTTGTTGTTTAGTCGTTTAGTCGTGTCCGACTCTTCGTGACCCCATGGACCAGAGCACGCCAGGCACTCCTGTCTTGCACTGCCTCCCGCAGTTTGGTCAAACTCATGTTCGTAGCTTCGAGAACACTGTCCAACCATCTTGTCCTCTGTCGCAGAGCAGTTATGACTATCCTAAATGAAGGCATGGACACTGTTACCATTTAGTGCAGGCATCCCCAAACTGCGGCCCTTCAGATGTTTTGGCCTACAACTCCCATGATCCCTAGCTAACAGGACCAGTGGTCAGGGAAGATGGGAATTGTAGTCCAAAACATCTGGAGTGCCGAAGTTTGGGGATGCCTGATTTAGTGCCACCTGTCAAACCCTCTCCCCACTTTCGATGCTACTCTAGGTTGCAGTGCATAATGGATTTATGCTGCTGATTATTTTGTGCTGGTGGGGCTTTTGCATGTTCTTTTAGTATTGTTTATCATATTTGTATTTTACTGAGCTTAAATTGTGACCCACATTTGATTGAGTGGTACTTGAATTTCCAGACAGTGATGAAGAATGTTGTTTTATGCTGCATGTGTGGTTTTTCTGTTACACATCTGAATACTGAAAGTATAGAATTAAGTCTTAAGGCCTTAATGTGCTGTGTTTCTTTTATCTTAAGAATTGTTACTAAACAGTAAACATTAGAAGAACTAGAGAAAGATTTTCTGCCTTTCCTATGTTCAGTTACAAGCTGCTACTTACATTGGGGGATTAAGTAAAACATTTCTTGTTCTTGAAATCTTTAGACAGTAAAAGGTGGTGTGTCAGAAACCAGAATTGAAAAGCGGATTGTTATCACTGGCGATGCAGACCTTGACCACGATCAGGTGAGAGACAGAACGCATCATATTCTACTTTCCAATATTTTGCCTGTCATGAGGCATTTGAGGTTTTTCCCCTATCAAAAATGTTCTGTTATAAGAACACGAACAATATTTTTAAAACTCAACCACCTCATGATGTAAATCACTAACAATCACTAAATTACTGTAATTATAATCTGCCATTTTTACTATGTGGTGCTGCACTGATTCTTAATTGATGGTAGGTTCACAATTTAACAGAACAGGGATTTAATTTTCATTTCTTAATTGTAATGTACCAAGGGCTCTGAGTAAATTTAATTTCAGATTTTGATGTGCCTGTAGCAAGTGGCTTGTGACAAGTTCAATCTCTCCTTGAAGCCTGAAATTAAATGACAGAGCTGTTTAGCATTAGGCATGAGGGATGTCTGTCCCAGCACATGCTAAAACAAAAACATACAGCTGGGGAATCTGGAAAGGTCAGACAACAGATTTGCTTTAATAAAATTCAGATCTCAGTATACTCCACTTAGGATAAATAGTATAAAGTCTTAAAGTAAACATTTTAGAGATAGATTGTATGCATCTGTTTGTAACACAAGATCTTGTTCAGCATTATAAATGTCTGAGTTTTTAATTCATATAAAACATGCTCGTATTCAGATGTAAATTCCAACATTATTTCAGTAAAATTAGGATCTTTAGTAACCCTTTAAAATGGAAAATACACTTGATAAGAACAAAATACTTTTATTTTTCATATTTGAACCCCTGAATTCTTCAGTTTGAACAACCCTGAAATGTCATTCTTCTAAATGATGTTCAGTACAGTTTAGAAATAAAGTATTTGTCAAAGCTGAAACTGTATCTAGGAAACTTGAAAACATTATTTCTTAAAACCATTTTTTTCTTGCCTATCCGGTCTTGTTTTCAATTTTGTTTCTCTGTATTCTGAAGGATAACTCTTCCATGCTCAAGTACTAAATAAAGTATAGGCAAAGCAAAATAGTGTATGTATTTACTTGGCCATTTATTGTTAAGCCCTGAAGGTTCTATATTTAAAAACTGATTGCTATTTATTTTGGTTTATGTCTTGAGTTTCCAGTGTGCATCTGTCAAGGCAAAATCTCCACTCATTATGTTTACCTCTGAACTGTGTTTTGAAAAGATCTTTAGGGAAAAGTTGCTAATTGCCCAGTGCTTACACTTTCCACATCCCACATCAGATATGGAAGAAAGCTGACAGGTGGTTCCTGGCAGAACTACCCATTACCTTGGGAAACATATATTCCCAATCCTACAATTGCTGTGGCAACTGTGGTAGTGGTGGTGGTGAGAATCGGTTGTCAAGGAGACTTGATAGGGAATCTGGTGCCCACTGATTGTTTTCTCCATCCTTGCTCATTTTTGCTTGGTTTGGGTTTCTTGTCTGAGTCCAGCTGGTTTTCTATGGGAAGGAGGGGGTTTTAAAAACCAGTTAGGGCATTTGAAAGCAGAATTGATAACTGAGAATTAAGCAACCTCCTCTTTGCCCACTGATTCCCCTCAACAAATTTCACCCTCTCGACTGAACTAGATGGTATTTTGGTCTGATTTAGAATGATTCCTCTTACGTCCTAATGCTTCTTTGTCCTTGCAGCAATAAAGCATTCCTGTCTAGATACTATATTGATCCAAATGGCTCACCATGTGGATCAATATAAAGATGTGTCTGTGGTGTGCTTTAAAAAGTTTTTCTGTTTCTTACCTTTCTGGAGTTTTTATTGTTAGTGCTTTCTTAATGTTTTGGTGAAAAACTGCTTTGTGAGGTTTGCCAGAAAAGGAGGATCTTAATGCTTTAGGTAAATATGTAAGATACCCAAAACATAGTTTACAGCTCATAACTTAAAAAGCCTAGAGGGGCTACTGGGTATTTTGTTTGACTGTCTCAGTAATGGAGGAACAGATTTCTTCCTCTGTTCAGTTGTCACTTCTGAACAAAATCAGTCCAGGAAGTGTTGTCATTACTGGCCAAACCACCCCATGATTTTTATTTAATGAGTCCTTTTTAATACTTACGTAGGCATTGGCACAAGCCATTAAAGAAGCCAAAGAACAGCATCCTGACATGTCTGTAACAAGAGTTGTGGTGCATAAGGAAACAGATCTTCCGGAAGGAGGAGAATAAGGTAAGAGCCTGAGACAAGAGCTGATAGAATGCTATTATCCTCCCAGGTTAATAATAATAATAATAATAATAATAATAATAATAATAATAATAATTTATATCCCGCCCTCCCCGGCCAAGACCAAGCTCAGGGCAGCTAACATCAAATATATAATACATTAAAACATAAGGTCAAACTATCAGTTGAAATACAGCTTAAAATCAGAATAAAATCAGATGGCATCCCACGAATTAAAACTAACTATGGGGTTGGGAACATTAAGTGCTCACCAGGCCCAGCTATTTGTGCTGATATCATATGAGCCGGTGAGAAGGGTTAGAGGGCCCCCTTACATGCAAGGTTTTGTAAAAAAAAAAAGGGGGGGTCAGACTGGACCCGGGCAAAAGGCCTGGTGGAACAGCTCTGTCTTGCAGGCCCTGTGGAAAGATGTCAAATCCCTCAGGGCCTTGGTCTCTTGTGGCAGAGCATTCCACCAGGCTGGGGCAGGGCTGAAAAGGCCATTGCGCTGGTTGAGGCCAGCCTAACCTCCTTGAAGCCCAGGACCACCAAGGTATTATTTGTGGACCATAAGGTCCTCTGCGGGACATGCCAGGAGAGGCGGTCCTGTAGGTATGAGTGTCCTAGGCCGTATAGGGCTTTAAAGGTTTAAACCAGTACCTTAAACCTGACCCTATACTCCACCAGAAGCTAGTGCAGCTGGTGTAGTACTGGATGTGATCACATGGCAAGGACCCCGTAAGGAGCCTCACCGTGGCATTCTGCACCCGTTGGAGTTTCTGGGCCAGCCCGCATAAAGCGAATTACAATAATTGAGCCTGGAGGTGACCATCAGATAGATCACAATGGCAAGATCAGGGCAGGAAAGTTAAGGGACCAACTGTTTGGCACGGCGGAGATGGGAAAATGCTGCTTTTGCTGTAGTTGCGACCCATGCCTCCATGGAGAGGGAGGCGTCGAAGGTTATGCCCAGACTCCTGACTGAAGGCGCTGGTACTAATTGTGCCCCTGCAAGGGATGGGAGTTTGCCCCCCAACCCAACCAGAGGACCTCTGTCTTTGAAGGGTTTAACTTCAGCTGGTTCCCACGCAGCCATCCAGCCACCGATCTGGTCAATGTGTCTGGGGCTGAGTCAGGATGGCCGTCCCATCAGCAGATAAAGTTGGGTGTCGCCAGTGTACTGATGTCAACCCAGCCCAAAGCTCCGAACAAGTTGGGCAAGTGGGCGCATAAAGATATAAAAAAGCATCGGGGGGGGGGGATTGCACCCTGGGGCACTCCACAGGCCAAGGGGTGCTGTGATGACAACTCTGATATGAAAGGAAAGAGCGCAACCATTGTAAGACTGTGCCCTGGCTGCTGCTACTAAGTACCTGGAACCCCTATTTGAATGTTATTGACCACAAATAAACACATCTTTTGTGATTCTGTATGGAATCAGATCTAGGGTCTAATGTTTTGGACCTTTCAGTTTGGAGTTTTGTTCGGAAGAAGAGCACAAAGGGAAAGCAGAAAGGAATGGTACAGCATGGCTGAGACTATAGGCCTTTTGAATGCTAATGGTGATGCATGGAGCTCTTTGCAGTGAGAGAGAGAGAGGGAGGGAGCAGTTCCTTAGCTAGCTCCTTGAAAAATGAAGGAAATCTGCTCTTCTGAAGGGGGAGGCCTGATGCCACTTGAAATAAGAAAAATGTAGCATGTGACACTTGAAAAGGGAACATTACTCGAAGAAAGCTGTAAATATGGTTGAGTGTTTTTAATAGCATTCAAAATCTGTGACTAAATGTAAAGAATGACATTAAACTGCTTGCCTTTCTTTAGAATTCTGAAGACTGATTTGTGACCGAAGAACTTTGATCATTCAAGTTGGTGTCCCCACCGCTACTTCACTGACTCCACCAAGCCTGGTGACAATGACCAGACATCTCCAGAACAAATTGCCGACACCAAAACTTCTCTGGTCCTTTACCATATATGTCTTTTATTTTTATAACCACTTCTTAACATTCTTGGCTTTTTATGAGGTTTAGAGATTTATTATTTTTTTCCACATCTCCCTGACATTTTATATAACTGATTTCTTGTTTGCATGAAAGTGAACAATATTTAGTAAGCACTTTTCACTTTGGCAAGTGCAGGAAGGAGAGAACCTTTCACTAAGTCTTTTCAAGATGTTTCCAAATAAAGCCTCTCAATGGGATAACAGCTTTTTTTTCGGATTATTCAGGTAAATAAAACATCAAATAATATAAGAAATACATTATCTTGTATTAAAAGAAAATACAAAGCTTTCATATGACCTGGTGGGGGAAATAAATTAATATTTGTATGGATGTTGCACAAACTTCTTATAGTCTCTTCTGAGGATCTCCCACTTTCTGAAGGGAACTGGTGCTGGTATACTATAGAAGAGATAGTTATAAAGATGTTTCTATTGACTGAGCGCTGTTTTAGTAACCTCTCTACACTTCAGTGCCATTGTTCAATTTCTTCGTGGACACTTTGGTCTGCAACATTCCAGACAGGATAGGAAGGACTTTGCTCTCTTTCCTTCTGACAAAGATAATCCAGGCAGCTTAAAACCTTAGTGCTTTTCTCTTAACATGTTAAATGTCAAACACTTTGATTATATGAATACATGTGCAGGATGCTTGCATTACATAACTCATTGTCTACCTGTTAGAACTGACACGTCTGTTGAGCAGTTGTCTTTAAGTAGTTCGCCTGATGTCTTGTACAGGTTTTCAGGACATTGAGGAACTAGGGGGGCAGCCAAGGACCCATTGTAAGTAGTATGGGAACCAACTCTGTTGAGTGAGGCTGCTAGTCACTGAGGAGGTCTATATGAAAACCTGCTAACTGTCTCTCTCCCACATACTTCACTGTTCACCTTGTGTATAGTTAAGATGCCATATTAAATTTATAGCAGCTTGAGGTTGTATTAAGTGATATTTTGCTTTCTGTAATACTGTTATAAAATAAAGTTTGTTTATTCTCTAAATGTTTCAGCACATTTTTTGAGCCTCTTTAACATGATTGAAAACATTTCAAGAGGGTGGGATGTCTGTTAAAACAAAACTTGTTGATTTTATGTAACCTAGTAACATTTCCTAGAGCAAGAGGCACCCTAGTTTTGTTCCCCCTGCCTATCTAACCCAGTGGGGAAGAGTCATGCTGTTAACTGAATGTCCTTCTAGAGTAAGGTTACCAGATTTTTTTCAAAGAATCCGGGGACACTTCATTGAAATCATAGGATTTTGTCAGGGGACTGATTTGTAAATCTAGGGGCTGTCCCCAGGAAACAGGGACATCTGGTAACCTTATCCTAGAGGTCAAGTTGCCCAACTCCCCAACTGCTCCCTGAAACCCCACTGATTCTCCCCAACAATCTTGCTATTGTAATGCCATTAGCAAGTAGTCTTCAATACAGCAATGTCACAATCACATCAAAGATGAAATCTCAGTAGCAAGAAGAACTGTCTTTCACCAGCAAATTTCAATTCATTTTGTGTACAAGGTTCCTACCAAACCTCTTTGCAGTTGAACGTGTTACAAATCTGTAATTTCCAAAACAAACACATAACCCTATACAAGCCCTAAGAAATGCATTAGGTCTAAAGAATGTCATCAGATACAGGCAGTATTATACTCTCTTGTATAAGAACAACATTTCACTGTATTTCCAACACTTGTGACCGCAGAAAGATTTTTTTAAGTGGTAGAAAAATGGAAGAAAAGTCCAGTTTTTCATTTTGTGCCCAATTATTTTTGCATGAAAACATTTTCTGAAAACATTTTCTGCTGTTAACTTTATAGTAGGAAGCAAAATGATTAAAATCCATTTTTTTTAGAAAACAAGCCCATTCATTTATACCTTTTTAAAAGAACAAATTGTTGCAGCTTCCCTCGCACACCTCCCCCCAGTTTTTGCATAACACCAAACAGCAGTTAAACTTCTGGAGTAAATAGCCATTGTTAAACTATGTATCTGGAAGTTACCAATTTCTTAGGATGGTCTTGGTTTCCTTTTACCACTTCCCTTTTTGTAGTATTTGGCATAGGCTTCAATGGCAGCAGCATCAGAGGGATTATGAATTAGGTAGAGCTCCTGGTCCACTAAAAAGGATAAACACACCATGTTAGTTTGTAGCAGCTGTTGAAAGGCGACCAGCAAGATAAAAATTTCCTCAGCAGTAGGAGCTTCATGCTTGTGTTCATTGGCTGCCAAGTTCTACACCAGTTGAAGTTTCTGAACTGTCTTCAGAGGCAACCCTATGTATAACGTGTTGCACTAACCTAACGGGACTGATGCCATTTGAACCAACAGAAGCTGCTTTTTAACTTCATCAGTGGCCTGGAGTTCAGGGTGAGCAGTGAAGTAACCAAGCTTGCTGATGACACACCATTTATCAGAACAGTAGAAACAAAAGGGGATTGTAAGGAGCTCTTGTAAGAGATTTTTCCATGCTGGGTGACTAGATATTAAAATGGCAAATGAAATTCAGTCTAAGCAAGCGTAAAGTGATAAGAAATCAGGGCATATAAATAAATCCTAACTTTGCAAACTCACAGGATTCACTGCCTAGGACAGAGACCTTGATCACTGTGCTCTTAGGAGGAACGGTCACCATCCAGCTCCCAGAATGGCCCCTCTCCCAACTGCCACCCCCCCCAAGGCCCTCTGAAGGACCATCTTGCCCTGAGGGAACAAGAAAGAGTAACAGGTTCCTCTAAGCAAGTTGCCTTTTACACTCTTCTGTAAGTTAAAAAATTGGATGCTTATTGCTGTAATAACCTTCGGGGAACCACTTTGTGAGGGCCTCCTGAGGAGCGATATGTAAGTACAAGAAAGAATGAAATAGCCATATCTAAATGCAACAGGGAAATTGGGCAAGAGCCGGAGAGCTTTCGGTGCTAATTTATGGACTTTTCCAAAGCACTTTCATTTCAAATGCATTGATAAAATTGTGTGCCAAACTTGAAATAGATCTGGACAAAATCAAGCCAGGCCGAGTGGGAGACCCAAGACATAGAAACCCTGTACCTTGCTTATTAAAAAAAAAACACCCCCCCACACACAGAGCGAGCGCTATTATTTGCCATTGTCTTACTGCTTGATGCTCAGATCTGTTCAGCTCTATTCTGGGTTTTTTTGGGGGGGGGGCTGGTTCTGAAGCAGTGCTGTATCCCACCCACCAGTACCCTTTCAATACTGGCAATCTACGCCATACATTATTATCAGTAGGAAATCAAATATATTTACTGGCCTTTGCCTGGGGAAGTGCGCTGAGGATAATATCAGTTTCTTACAGTACAGCGGGAGATTAGGTGTTGTTTCGAAGGAGCTGGAATTAGTCTGCTAGTCCTAATTACTGTATAGGTTAAATTCAGAGTGTTATGCTTTATTATTAGTTCTGCCTACCTGCCCACCTTTCAGAGCCCTGGAGTGGCTGACTCACCCTCTTGTAGCTTAACCCTCAGGTAGGCAAGGAGCAGGAGCAGCAACAGAGTCACTGGCAGGAAAATTCCCACGAAGAGAAGCCATCCAGGCAGCTCCCTGACAAAAGCTGTCAGGATGTACACCACAGCCTGACCCATCGCAAGTAGGCTTTGTGTAGCTTTGTACCTTGTTCTCTGTATTTTGTTGCTCCTGCTGCATGGCCTTTGCTCGGCCTGTATTAACTTCTTTTCCTTCTGGACTTTGCTTTGTTTGCACAAGCCTGTGATTTCTAATGTGAGGGCCACCGTTAACAGAACTAACTCGGCTGCAAAGTTTAGAAGGGCAGATTGAAATGGCACATAACAGCAGCTAAACTGAGTAAAGAGGGGCTTTTATAATTTCTCTAGTCAACTCTTTATTTGAAATACCTGCATGCCACCTTTCTTTCGTCACAAGGAGGCTAAGAGATGATATAAAGCATTTCTGTTCTGTTCTTCCGCACTTGCGTTGTGTTAAATTTGCTTTGCATGATGCACAGGAAAGTGGGGAGAGTACTGATGTCTGTCTCTCCCATGGTTTCAGAAAGTGTGGGGATCTTGCAGCCCTAGAAGATTATCAAGGCTAGGAGTTGAGGTTTGGTGCTAGTCTCCAGCCAACGGTTAGGGAGTTGGAGTCCAGCAACAACTGGAGGACAGCAGGTTTCTCACCCCAGGATAAAATCTCTTGTGTCCCGTCCTCTAAATTCCTCTAGTCTCTTACTTAAAGGCTCTTTGCCAATGACAAATGATGCACGCTGGTGTCTATATTTTGTAAGGTGCATTTGCTCCACTGAGCAACTATTAAAAACCATCACATCAGTCCTGCTCCTGCTTACTAAGCTGAGATCAATTCTTTGCCAATTCTCAGACTGTAGAATACAAAACAATCTGGCCAAGTCAGGAATAATGCCCTTCCTGTCACACAAATGAATGTATAGAAGACACTTAGAAGTGATAGATTTGATACATTTGACCTAAATTCTCATGTATGAATGTTGGTGGCAAGCTACTCCTTTATACACAAAATCCCCTTTCCTGAACACTTTCCTGAATCCTCCTTTATTCAAATCACTTCTCAAAAACTGCTTTCTGTGATATTCAAGCCTCACCTGCAAGCTAAATGAAGCCCGAGGATACACCACTGTACTTACTCATGTTCATCTTGTTATCTCTCTCTCTCTCTCTCTCTCTCTCTCTCTCTCTCTCTCTCTCTCTCTCTCTCTCTCTCTCTCTCTCTCTCTCTCTCTCTCTCTGCTGGTGTTGCTGTTGCACTCAACTCTGTCTAGACTTTGCCTCTGGCTAACAGAAGAGCTCCTTCCATCTGCAGATGGCTCTGATACAGCTGTGGAATATACAGAGGCAATAACCCACACCCACCCAAAAAAGAGAAATCTCTGGCAGGTTGGGGAAGCCCTGGAACAACACAGAAGGTGACACTGGAAGCTGCAGAGGGGATATTAATAAAGAGGGCTAGGATTGAATAAACAGATGCACATATATACACTGATCTACGTATAATTTATGCTCTCTCAGTGAGCAGCACCCTGCTTTCTTAAATTACTCTGTAAAGTACTATGTGGATAATAGTCTGTTTGGCTTCTATTGTTGTTGCATCCTTGACTGAGTGAACAATCCTCAGAAGTATGTAGCAAAGGTGTTGGATCATGAAAATGGTAGTGGCAGAGGAGACAAGGCCAGAAAATGACTGAGTGTCATCAAATGACAACATGGGCACACACAAGGAACAATACCAACAGTGAACAGGAAAGATTAACAAACTGCGGAGAAGCATTTGTCCTTCTTTTTTATGAGATTTTAATACAGTAAGGAGGTTGGGATATCGTGGGTGGTATCCAACACCGCAGCTTGGCTGTCACAATGGACTTCTGCACCCGCAACAGAACTACTCCCCTTCCAGCCCCATGAATGCTCTCAAAATCAGCTCTGGGGGATTAGGGCCCCTTTGGAGCAGTTTGAGGGGATGGCAGGGGAAGAAGAGGAAACAGAAGTGCTATTGCAACAGGGGAGCTGAACACACACCAAGCATTGGATGCAACCCTCTGAATTCCAGTTACATGAACATAAAGCACGGGTAATATGGCTCCCTGAGCAAGGATAAAATTCCCACCCCCTCCCCCTCAAAGATTCTTATTTTCACAATAATTCCTTTTACTACAGTTGCTTTTATGAATCTTCTCAGCAGGTACTCATAAATATGTTTTATAATTATGAGCCTCATTTAGCTAGGCGCCCTGTACAGGGAACCCCCCCCCCCTAGATCTGACACTGCATAATGTTCAGTCAGAATTTTCAAAAGCCAGGGTTCAACTCTGGACCAGTGGAACAATCATACACCAAGAGTACCTCTGCACATGTTCAGAGTGCATTGTTCCGCCAACTGAGAAATTGCAGGCTTTTTTAAAAAAAAGAAGAAGAAAAACTTGGCACCCAACCATTTCCGCAGTGGCCTCTCTAAGGTGTGTGTGATATAAGAAAAGCAGGTGTTTGCAGAAATGATGGTGTTTGCAGGGCTCAGAATAATTTGAGATTTTACAATGGAGTTTGGGTAAGGCATGAAACCTCCCCACACTTCAATCCACAAGTTTGTGGGGTGATCCATTATTGGCTTCCTGAGACTGAGGTAGAGTAAACAAGAGAGTGATACCAGTTGGCAGGGAAGGAATGTGGGTCATGAACAAAATGCAGCACCCCATTAGTGTGAAAAGCTGGTGTGTTTGAATCAGCCATATAACACATGATCTGACATTTCTCCATTGCTTAGTGCAGATAGTCTGTGCTGTGAAACAGATTTCTCCTGTTTACTTTGGCCTTCTGATTTGGCAATAACACTGATTTCATTTTTGGATAGTGCAGTATTTTATCCAACCCAAATCCGATAAAGAACTCTGTATTGGTCGAAACTAAAAATGACTGCCCTTCACTTTCAAAGAATCATTAAGAACGCATCCTGTGCTTAGGGCTTTGTTAACTTCGAGGACAAGTGTTGTCTGTTGTCGTTATCTAGGGTTGTGTCCATATGGGAGCTTCCCCGCTGCCAGTTTGTTATCTTCGCATACACACAGCAGCACCAGAAAAACAGTTCAGTACCAACAAGCAATTTAACACTACAAACAAATAATACATTAACACAGTACGACGGGTCAGTGGCAAGTCATAAAATTATATAGTAAATACAGCAGGCAATACAGTAGGTAACCATTAAAGTAATCTGGCATTTGGTAATTTCAGGCTATAAGGCCAAAATCAGCACTTTGACCTGGGAATGGAAGGAAACAGAACTGCCAAAGGATCTGAGCTTTATGTTCTGACCTGTGGATGCCGTACAAAACAACACCTGGTTCAGCCTGAGGTTTGCATTCCCTTCTGAGCAGCCTTCTGGGGCATATGCCCCTGGTGGGTGCGGCCAGGAACCAAAGTGGGTGAACAGTGAATATACAGTTCACCTTTGTGCAGCAAATTCTTAAGACACATAACCTCATTATCCTCCAGGCAAGCAAGTGTAATAATCAGAATCCAAGGACACATTCCAAGCAGGTAAAGATGCTCAAGCATGTGAAGCAGGGCCAGAGGTGCCTGGGAAGGGGGTGTAGCCTTGGAAGGGCTGTATTTGGCCTCAGCACCTGAGGTTATCCACCCAACTCTAGTGGGAGAAAGGGGACTACAGGAGACTCGCTAATGCAGGCATAGGCAACCTTGGCTCTCCAGATGTTATGGAATTACAACTCCCATGATCCCTGACCACTGGCCCTGTTAGCTAGGGATCATGGGAGTTGTAGTTCCAAAAACATCTGGAGAGCCAAGGTTGCCTATACCTGCTCTAATGGCACAGCTGAGACATCAGCAACTGTTGGTTCTTCTCTTTGAACACTTTTCATTCCAGCTGGTAGTTTTAAGAACCCTGTAACTAAGAAGTAGTGCTTGAGTTTGCTTCGCCCCTCTTCCCTCCCTGCTCCTTTTCCTTTGGTGTCATGCCTTTCAGATAGTAAGCAGTGTCTTATTACCAGGTGTCTTTTTTTCTGACACAACACCAGAGTAAAAAATAAATAATAAATGCTCCAAAGAAATAGAAACCTGAGCTGGTTTTTATCAGTTTCAGCAGCCTTTGTAGAAGATATGAAGTAGAGTGCATCATCCTTCTGGTACCTGGAAGTAAGTTCTGATAATCCACAGTCCCAAGGGCAACACTAGAGAGTAGTCAGACTATCCAAATGGTCAAATACCAGTCCAGGTCTAAAACAAGCAAGGTCTGAAGTCAATCCTGAAGGCCAGGTTCCTGCCTTGGCAGAGGATCTAGAGCTGGAACATCTGGGGGTCAGTCTCAAAGTCCCAGTCCAGTGGTCATCCCAAGGCAGCCAAACTGTGGCCCATCACCAGAGAAAGCTAAGCAGACAGAGAGCTTCTGGCTTGCTTCCCTTTTATCCTTCCAAATCTTAATTGTTGCACCTGAGTTTGCTCCAGTTGAGCAGCTGTGTCTCTCCACTTGACGAAGCATGTGATCTTCCCCTGCCCTGAGCCTCATCCAGCTGAGTGACCACAAATTTCCTCTCTGACCTAACAAGCCTCATGATCTCCACCTGGTCCACTAGTGAGCTGGGTTGTGTGCCCTTGCCTGCCTCATTCTCCTGGAGTGCACTTCCTGCTGTTTCCGATGCCTCAGAGCCCACCATGGCCACACCTCTGGTTCTCGTGATGTGCCACCCTCCCCTAGCTGCCCTGCAACATCCTCCAATGTCCCGTGAGTACCTCCTAAGTCCCCAACCTCTCCTTCTCCGTCTTCAGCTTGTTCCAGTGTGTCCCAATCCCTCACCAGAATCCTCTTCCCTTTCCTCTGTTGTCCTCCCAGTTCATGACATTCTGTGGGTTTCCTTACACTTTCGGACTCTGCAACTCGCCTGTGCATTTCCAGGAGGTCTATGCAGAAGTAAAGTGTGTGCTAGGTAGCTTATTTGTATCTGAGGCACTGAAGAACCTTGCCTAAGTGCAATGGGAGGCTGTTTCCACATAGGACTCCAAAAAGCATTATTATTGTATTGGGAAGTTTTTAATGTTTAATATTATTTTATGTTTTTATACATGTTGGAAGCTGCCCGGACTGGCTGGGGCAACCCAGCCAGGTGGGCAGGGTATAAGTAATGAAAGTATTATTGTTGTTGTTTGTTTGTTTGTCTGCTATAGCTCGCTAAGTGGACCCTTCCACTTTGGGGGCAGTCTTTCATCCTGCTAAGCCTCCTTATAGAACTTCTTGGCCAGCTAGCGAGCAAACAGTTTTGCTTCATCTGGGAAAGGAAGTGGAATGCATCAAGAATGTGTCTCTGTGGCAAACTCAAATAGTTTTTGAGGTTATGTGCATCACGCAAACAGGATTGTGCTCAAGACTGTCTTTATTGTTAGGCAGGATGTCATGGTCCATCTCGGGTGGCAGCTTTCTGAGTCCCATTACAGGGACTGTTATTCTGTTACTTTTTTTATCTTCATAAGAAGGCTGGCATTTAGATTTTCTGCCTCAGGTGCCAAAACTGTCTCGGGCAGTTTCTGGATAGGGTGTCCAAATGTGGATTGTGCAAAGTGAGGGGGGGCATTCTACATTTTCTCTTTGCTCATGTAACCGTAACTTTCAAATCCTCCTTTCTGTGTCTGCAAAGCAATGAGAGGTGACTGTTTGCATATGTCCAAGACTTGGCTCATCCTGTTAGTCTCAGTGAGGAAAATGCTTTTGGGCACTTAGCCTTTCCAGGTATAACGTGGCATGAAATAAAAATGGCATTTGGCATTCATCATAGCCTGCCATTCATTCCTCATGAATGCTAATTTAATTTACCACTATTTCACCCTTTTGTGCTACAATTCTGCATCTTAATGAGGTTCAGCCATCTGCCTGCTCAGCGCAGTTTTTAACCTGGCAGGAAAGATGCACTTTGAGTTCCATGCCACCCTTGTTATGGGGATCTTCCTCCTCCGCAGTAGCCTTCGCATTAATGAATGCCCAACTACAGCCTGCCTGCCTTCTTGTGATTTGCAGTCCAGATTTTGAGTTTACACTGGGTGGAAACTGGAATTCTGCCAGAGGAATACTGCATGCCAAATATGTTTTCGACATATTCCTTAGGCAATTCCCAAACATATTATAAAAACGAAAGTTTTATCTCCGGGTTCATTCTAAAATGCTGGTTTTTTGGGAGATTCAGTAAAAAATCAACAAAAGTAAGATACAAATATTAAGCAACCGATTTGTCAAATTCACACAACCTTCCAAGCCACAGATAGGGAAACAGTGGCACCCTAGATATTGTTGGATTATAGCTCCCATCATTCCTGATCATTGGCCAGCAATGCTGACTTGGGCTGATGCAAGTTAGAACTCCAGCAACATCAGGAGGGCCACAGCTTCCCCTGGTTTGACCCACCAACAACATCTTATAAGTCAGCAGGGCAAAAGGGGGGGGGAATTAACCAAGAGAGTTTGGAGAGAGCAGAGACTGCAAATGAAGCATGGACTGATGCATGCAGTGTGCAAGCTTTTAAATAGTCAGACAAATGTAATCAAAATTTAATTAAAACTAGCAAGCAGCCTGGAAACAAGATGCATTATAATAAGGCTGGTGTGCTGGTGGAGCAGAATAGATCTGTGCAATGTGCTGCTGCTGAATGGAACAGCAAATGTCCACAGATCAGGCAAGAAGGGATCAAAATGAAAACTGCTTAGAGGCAAAAGCTCCCTGCTTAGGGAATCTAGCCTGATGGTGCTCTGTGGATCGGCTGTGGCATCTCATTTTGCTTCTTCCTCACAGTCTCTGGAGCTTCAGGTGCTTCTAAGTTGACTATGGATGACTCATGCCATTCTAATATATATTATATATTAGAATAGAAGTCAAAGGGGTGGTTATTATATATATAATAACCACCCCTTTGACTTGTTTTGATATCAATACACTTCTGTTGACACACACATGGTGAGAGCAGGTGTCTACCAAAGCCTTAGGCATTTTCTTGCTTTGCTCATCAATCTGGTAACAAGCCACCTTGTAACATTTCAGTGGGCAGACGATGGAGAATCCCGATTTTATTGTTGCTCATTTTCTTCGGGACTTGAGGCAGCTGGTGCTTCTTTCTGTCTCTCATATGAAAGCTTCTTTTGGAAGTTTGGCTTGTGTTTTCTCTTTCCCAGGTATCAGTGCTTAACACTCTCCTCTTCTAGGTTGTGTCTTTCTACTTTCCTGGTTTGCTCTTGTGTTGTGGGTGAGGATGGGAGAAAAATTCAGTTCGCTTCGCATGAAAAAGCAAACCTACGTACCGCTAATTCAAACTTCCTGAAACCATGTATGAACCAAAATGCATTCACCCTTTGAAAAAAAAAGTGGGCTTCTCTGAATTATGCAGTGTAGATCTGCAACCATGCAAAGTATACAAAATCCACATACTATACTAGGTAAAGTTTGTATAAGAATGCACACAGTATTGAAAATAGCATGCAAAAAGGCATTATATTGCAAAAATGTGCATTCTGTATTAGGACAATTGTTACGAGGACTTTTAAAAAAAAGAATTCGCAAATTGATGTGAAAATGTGGAGATCTAAGTGAGAAAAATGAGGAACTGAGAGAAATCAAAATTAACATATTCGTCCATCCCTAGTTATGGGCATATGCAGCCTGTGCTGGGTTTTGACATTTCAACAGTCTAGTACTTATTAAGGATATATTGAGAGTTTGCAGCCTCACCTAGGGTAGATCAAAGAAGAAGTTAAGAAGAGCCTGCTGGATCAGGCCAATGACCCATTCAGTTCAATATCCTGTTCTCATGGTTGCCAACCAGATGCCCATGGGAAACCCACAAGTAGGACCCGAGCACAAGAGCACTCTATTTTCTAGCAACTGGTATTCAGAAGCATACTTGCCTCCAAAGTCGCAGCATTGTGACATCTACTGTCATAATGGCAACACACACACACACACACACACAGAGAGAGAGAGAGAGAGAGAGAGAGAGAGAGTCCCCAAATGAATGTCTGATAAGGTTGATGACTACTCTAGCCAGGCCCAGAATGTGATTTTGATGAGAGTTGCCACCTGACTGTATGAAAAGTGAAATTTTCACAGCAAATTTGGAATTTCGTACTCAGGAAAATAGTCTGAGGAACTGATCCCTGGTAGTGATGTGATGATTCATAGGCTTAGACCGTTAGGCGGGGCATGGACCAGTCTCTTGTCTTTCACCTTCTTTGTTTGTTAGAGTTCTTTCTGGATTTCCTTTTTGAGAGCCTTGTGTATGAGAGCAGCCTGCTGACCCCCTGCTCCCTGACACTACAAACACATTTGCGTCTGCTTGGGGGTTCGACGCTAATAGGCTGCAATCTCACAAAAAAGCTGCATTTGGCAACATGTTGCTGGCCTTCCTTGTGCTTTCAAAAGCAAGGTGATGTATAATGGCCATATCATGGATCTTTGCAGCCACTTTACAAAGCACATTTCTAAATTAAGCCTTTCAGCATACCCCTTTCTGAGCCGATTCAGTTGCAACACTCCTCAGAGGTATATTTCATTTTCTGTTCTTCCTAACAAGGAGTTCAAGATGCTATGCAATGGTTTTGTCAAAAGGTGAAATAGCTTTCTTCCCTTTGCATCCAGTTACCTTCTCACATTAAGAAAATGTTCGAATGGCTTTCAGAGGCAACCTATCTTTATAATTTCCCCACACTGTAATGTGGGGCTGGCCTGCAAGCATGCCAGGGGAATCAGCATTTCCCTAATGTGTGAAACACTCCAGAGAGGAAAGTACTTAACAAGTAAATACTGGAACTTTTGGAGCATTCTTTTTGGAGACATCTGACCTGGCTGCAATGAAGTGTAACCTGGAACTATGCAATTCCTAGGTGTAGCATGAGTACCACAAGCTGGCCAAGTGATGCAGAGTGTCCAGCACATTTAGTTAGGATCAGGTGGTTTTGGCTGTTGGTAAAGAGTGACGCGGGTGGCGCTGTGGTCTAAACCACTGAGTCTCTTGGGCTTGCCGATCAGAAGGTTGGCAGAAGGTTCCTATGACGAGGTGAGCTCCCGTTGCTCTGTCCCAGCTCCTGCCAACCTAGCAGTTCGAAAGCACGCAAAAAAACCAGTGCAAGTAGATAAATAGGTACCGCTCTGGCGGGAAGGTAAATGACATTTCTATGTGCTGCCCTGGTTTCAGTGTTCCGTTGCGCCAGAAGAGGCTTAGTCATTGTCACAGTGGTGCTGGTGGCTACTCTAGAGTAACGACTCCACAGCTCTGCATTTTTATCCTTTTATTTAGTGCATGCAGTCTATTTACAGTGCTGAAACAGTGCTGTGTACATGTTGTCTGTCGGGTGCAGAACCTCCGAATGGAGATTCCTGCGTTTTCCTCCAGCAAAGTAGCCTGGGGATACTAAATCTCCGCCCCCGTCGCTTCCTACGCAATTCCGGGGTCGCTGGGATCGGTCTTCATCCCGCGTTTTCCCTACTTCCCCCTTCCTTTCCCAAGCGGCGCCTAGGCTCAGCTACCTTGCCTGAGCCCTGGCTTCTGCTTCCTGATTCCCCACTAGAAACATCCCCCTCCCCGCTTCCACTTGCGCTGGGCGAAGAGCTTGTGTTTAAGATGGGAGGGGGCTGTCTATAGCTTCTGTCCCTCACAGTCATGCTGGCCACATGACCCAGAAAAACTGTCTGTGGGCCACTGGCGGAGCTTCATGCTCTGGCACCGGGGGCGGGGCTGGCGTGTGTTCTGAGGGCGTGGTGTGCTGCCTGTAGGGGCGGGACACCCAACGCGGGTTGGGGGGGCAGCCTCCATGGCGCCCTCGGGATCGTGCTGCCCGGGGCAGAGCGCCCCCATCACCCCTCCCTTCCTACGTCTCTGCTGCGGACAAACGCCGGCTCCCTTGGTCTGTAAAGCAAGTTGAACGCCACAACCCCAGAGTCGCCTGCAACTGGACCTAACTGTCAGGGGTCCTTTACCTTTACCTTTTAAAGAGCTGTTACCAACTCTACATGTGTCCTTAATCATGATGCTCCAAAAGCAAGGTTGAACCACACCCTTAGTTACTCAGGGAGAATTAGTAAAAACCACAGAGTCCCAATTTGGTTTTCAAGAGAAATACGTCTATTACAAGTGCTAAAATGGCATAAACCGAATAAAAGCGTTTTGGTGTTTCAACTGCTATGCTGCAATGTTTGGGGAAGAATGAAATGGTTGGTTATCCTTCATGTATTGTGAAAGCAGTCAGTGCAGAGGAAGGGCTTTGAAATTTCCTTTTCGCTGCTGCTGTTCTCTCTTTATTCCGAGTAGCACCCAAAGAGCTCTTTGCCGTACTGTGCATATGGTGAGGCTTAATGAGAGCTTAAGGAGGAATTTCTTCCTCCTCACTGTTGCGCTTTTGCTGTTTCACTGATCTTTTTTTCCTGAACGAAATGGCTCAGTTTCTTTAACGCAGGCCCTCCAACTAGGGGATGAGGGAGGGAGCAATCTGGGAAGAATTCCAGAACAGCAGGCTGTATTGCAGCTACTTCACAGAAGCCAAGGGGATAATTGTGTAGAAGAGGCATGCCTCCCCTCCCCCCCACACTTGTGGACATTTGCTAGGGAGTTCTGTTTGGATGCCTACTCCCTGGCATGTGTCCACTGTGCCTTCAGAGAGGTATCTCATTTCCACACTTTACAGCTACACCAAGGACTTGAGGTGCCATACTAAGCTTGAGAGGGTTACATAAATCAAGTGTTAACAAAGTATAGTGGAGCAGTGAGATTCCCCACCGACCCACAGGAAAGGATCAAAAGATGGCACAAGTAAATGGGGTCTAGAGATACAGCTGAAAATATTGACTTTGTTTTGCCATAATCTCATCCCATTCCCATCTCTCTCTCTCTCTCTCTCTCTCTCTCTCTCTCTCTCTCTCTCTCTCTCTCTCTCTCTCTCTCTCTCTCACACACACACACACACACACACACCTTAATCTATGTGAGACCACTTCGATAAAATCTTTAATTCTGAAACTAAAATAGATCTCTTGGCAATTGCTCTCCTGTGTCACATCTCTGTGTTCTCACTTCTGTTTCTTTTAAAAAAGAAATGCAGTCCTGAAATAACTCGGTCGTAGGATGGGCTCCAAAGGTTTATGATTTATTTAGATTTTGGAGATTAAATATTTCCACTACAGCGTATTTGGCATAGATTCCACCCCTCCGTGCACCCTCCAGTGGATTCTTTGACGTTCCAAGTAGCTTTTCCACATCCTCAAGCTGCACACGTTGAAAAGTATGAAAAATGACATTTCTGGACTCTATAATAACTATTCCATCCAAGCTGGCATAGATGCGAGTGAATTAGCTAGCAAATTGTAAGGCAAACTGCTCACCGTGGGTTCCCCAAGAACCCCCCCCACAAAACCTTTCAACATCTGGAAAAAGGACTTTGACATTGCACAGATGCATTGTTGATACAGAAGCAAGTTATTTTTGCTGCCAACACTGCCAAAAGAGTAGGACTGAAGCCGAGCTGCCACCTGTAAGATTTGTGCCATTGGCACTCTAGCTGCAATCACAATCATGTAATTGCCCTCAGCTCCTCTGAATAGCAAGGAAGTTCCTCTGAGCATCCTTCTCCTTCCTGTTTATCAGTGGCTCCATTCTTGCCAATTCTCCAGTTCCCAGAACCCACCAATCTGGAGCCCAAGCTTACTGAGTCCTCAAGCAACACGAGGAGATGACTTGGTTTACCTCTGCTGAGTCTGTGATTGGAGTCAATTTACTGTATTGGGGTGTGTGTTCAAATTATACCTGGTTTTTGTCACCTTTGTGTTGGATGCAGGAAACAAAGGTGTTGCTTGCTAACAAGGATCAAAATAATGGTTAGGATCTGACCACCTACCGCTGAAAACTCTCTGCAGAAGTTGCTCTGTGTGTGTGTATGTGCATATTTGTCATATTGCACAAAAACACATGGTGTTTAAATATAACAGGTAAACATTTCCCCAGGCATCTGATGAATCTTGGCCACAAAGGGCAACATCTGTTTCTTAATCCTACTGATCCTACTGAAGGCTTTGGGGCATTATGGAAGTATGTCACAGCTGAAAACAAAGCGGAAACGAGCTACTCACTATTTATTTCCCCCTCCATTTTTCACTGGCTGTGTAGTCATTACGCTTCTCCTCATAATATTTATTTTGTCTCTGTAATGCCATCTGCTGAGAAAGTTATTGCCTCACATATGGGGCTTCTGGCAGGGCATATGGCTGTCCTTAATGAAATGCAAATAATCACCAAAGCATAGAGTGCTCCAACATTTAATTCAGGTCTTATCCCCACCCCCCCTTTTTTTTATTCATACAAAAATAGCATTCTGCAAACCCCCAGCATGTGTTAGGGTTTTATAGTTTCTACATAGCACATTTTTTAAACTTTCTCATTACTGTACTGTAAGCTACCAGCGGCACATAAATGTTAGCAATTAAATGAATAAATAAAATACATTTCTGGAAGCATTAAAAAACAAACTCCCATCCATCATAAAAAGACTGGGAGTGTAATGTAAACTCATGGGTTCCTCACCCCTCATGCAAACAAATAAGCCCACCCCTTCTCTTTCTAGAGTTAACCATGAAAGTTGCAGAGTAATACTGTTGCACGGTGTAAAATGCCAGGAGTTCCAGGCTCTTAGTCAGGATTTGTGTTTCTTTTAGGAATGAGGAACAGTGGAGACTGTGGTATATTTAGGATTTCAAACAGAAATCAAACATTGTTCTGACTCTTTCCAGCTTGCTGCTTTTCTTCTGGCCCACAAGGCTGCAACTTTCTACTATCAACTCTGGAGTTGTCCTTCTAACTATCTGCAGGTTGAAGGAGGGGCCTCTCCCATTCTCCATCTTGCACAGAGCACCTTTCTTTAGTTCCCCTTAATGGCCCATCACCCACCTCATCAGGAAGGCTAGCATAGCTTATATTTTAATACTTGCCGGATCCAGGGGTTGGAAGGGTCTCGGCATAAAGCCTATTCCCCGCTCCACCAGACTTGTAGCAATACTGTACCATGGTTAGCTCAAAAAGAGGAAGGGTGAGATACCAGTTTTTGCTGCTCCACCTCAAATTCTGAATGCAGATTTTGGATTGAAGTAGACTAAGGTTAGTGTTAATCTTGGTACTGATGTGATGCTTTGTCATCTTGCTTAATTCCAGAAAGGCACTGGAGAGGATTTTGCACATAAAAGGGAAAGGGGGAGGTTCAGAGAGCAGCACACAACCTTTCATAAATAAGAGATCAAGAACAGTTCATCTCTAGCAGCCCACAGCATTTGCTGTGTTTGGTCCCACAGTTTGGTCAAACTCATGTTGGTAGCTTCGAGAACACTGTCCAACCATCTCATCCTCTGTCGTCTCCTTCTCCTTGTGCCCTCCATCTTTCCCAACATCAGGATCTTTTCCAGGGAGTCTTCTCTTCTCATGAGGTGGCCACACATTGTTTAAGAAGCCTGTAGCAAACAAAATAGCAAACAAAGGATGTAAGCATAAGTGTAACAAGCTGTGCTCTGGAAAGGGCAGTTCAGAAAGTGCCTTTCTTGTCTCTTCTAACTTTTCCCAGAAGCAACTCTGCATTGCCTCTTGTATGTATCGAGTCTGCATTTGGTAGGAACCAATGGGTGAGAACTCCTTTCCAACTGAGATTAGACAGGCACCCTCCTTGCTGAACTTCAGGCACAAGACAAAGACTTTCTGACTCCAGAAGGGATTTTAAGGAAGTGGTAAGGTTTCTGTTTGCTTTGTTATGATTTTATTGTTTTATTCAATATGGTTTATTTTATGTAATCATTTTATGTACCAGTAAGTGTAATCTGTGACAGCATCAGAATACAGCACTAAGTTACGAAGTTAAAATTCACACATTAAATATGTATCAGGCCTTGGGGTTGCAACCCTCTGTTGTCCATTATAATTGTGGTTCTGTTCCACTTTGAGTTTATATCATTGACACACATTTTCTACATTTTCCCTGTGGAAAACAAACCTGTGGTGCTTCTCAGATGTTATGGAGAAGGATGCTATTAAAAAACCAGAGATATTAGAAACATAAGTTTCTGTTAGCAAGCCCATTGAGACATGCTGCATGTATTATTTTTGATAGCTTTTAGCCTTTCTGGTATACACTGGTAGCTCCCCTGTTAGATATGCCATTTTTAAATTGTGTATTTCTGAGCAACCTTCAATGAGTTTGCTATGACCACGGAGGAAAATGAGTCAGTGATCCACCGTGATCTATCACAGTCACCCAGGGATCGACCTGTTGATCGCGGTCAACCAGTTGGACATCCCTGGTCTACCAGTATAGATCAATATAGATAGAAGTGATAGAATTAGCTTCCCTCCCTGTTGGGCTAGCTCAAATGGTTGATGCCAATACCACCCAAAACTATCAGTTTGTAGCCCCCACTTTTTAAAGCACACATGCCAGAAGTTTAGAGTTTCGGTGATACAATTCATAACATTGCCCATCACGATAAATTGATGCCATTTGTATCCACTCTTTGTCCAGTGTCATCCCTGAGGAATGCCAGTAATAGTGTACTCAGTAGAGAGGTGTTGTTCCCTGATGAGAGAACCTCTATCCCTGTGATGGTGGTGGCCTTTGCTGCAGACTCCTGCAGTGTTTTATTTGTACATCCTATTTATATGAAAAGCCAGACCTGACGGCTTCCAAAGAGGATTAGACAAATCCATGGAAGATAAGGCTGTCAACAGCCACTAGCTGTGATGGCTAGGTTCTCCCTCCATGGCCTGAGGCAGAATGCCTGGGAAGACCAGTTGCGGGGAATTGCAGGTGGGTAGAGTGCTTTTGTGCTCAGGTCTTGCTTTGGGGCTTCTCATAGGGATTTGGTTGGCCACTGTGAGAACAGGGTTGCTCTACCAGATTGGCCTGATCCAAAGGGCTCTTCAGCTGCAGCTCTAGGGTTTTGTGCTAGAAGCTAAGCAGCTGTGGCCATGCGGGTTTTTATACCAGCTTCACATCGGCTTGGTAGATTCCGTGCCTTGTGACTGCTGCAACTTATTATCCATTAGATAAACTTCAGGGCTATCCCTCTTTAGAGAAATGGAAAAATGAAAACCCTCCAGGACGTGATTGTTGGAGGCTTTGCAGGCAATTTGTTTTGTGTTATAATGTGCTCTCCCCTGCAGAGTTAGACATGGGGAAGCTCAAAGAAAAAGCCATGAACATCAGGAGACGACAATGAAATATGTGTGTAGCCGTGAGTGAGCACCTCTGATATTCATTCAGTTTCTGTTTCCAGAAAACTTAGGTGCATCTTCACAGTTCCCCATTTTTCATCTAATCAAGAGCTGTAAGGCTCAGCTAGCTGCTGTAATGTAAAATGAAACTGGGGTTCTGGCTGGCTTTATGGTAAGAATTGTGCTGAGACCTATACCTCTCAGGTCAAGGCTTCATGCATTTAGGTATATCGCATCTCATCCTCCAACCACTCTGTTTCACCCAAGAGCACCACATTTACAGAAACCTGTCATGAGGGGGAAGGGAGAACACATCCTCCTAATCTCGTATTCTATGGACTTTCTGTTCCTCACTTTCATACCATGCATGCTGATGGAAGTTAAAGATGAAGACAGCAATAGGCCTTGTGAATAAACAGCTTTTCAATCTGGTGTATATATAAATAGTCCTAGATCTTTGGCACCCCATTTGTTATGGTGACACCAAACTAATTCTTACTCATATAAGAATAGTTACAGGTAGGTAGCCGTGTTGGTCTGAGTTGAAGCAAAATAAAAAAATTCCTTCAGTAGCACCTTAAAGACCAACTAAGTTTATATTTTGGTATGAGCTTTCGTGTGCATGCACACTTCTTCAGGTATCTGAAGAAGTGTGCATGCACACGAAAGCTCATACCAAAATATAAACTTAGTTGGTCTTTAAGGTGCTACTGAAGGATTTTTTTTATCATATAAGAATGTAAGTTAGATGGTCCGAGGTACTCTGTGAAACTGGTGTAAAACACATTCTTTTACATTCATTTGTCGATTCCTTCTCCCTCTGAACCTCCCTCCTTAACTTCATTCTTAAATAGAAATCATATTCATAAGGTCATGGCGATGTTTTATTCACATAGCACCTTCTCCTGCTGCTTGTTTTAAACTATTGTTTTTGTTTATTTTTATTTTTACATAATTGTACAAATGGGACTTAAATGAATAAACTCAAGGCTGGCTGCCCACTCACACGAAGGAAGGGGCAAAATGGATGAGCTAAACAGAGGCAGAGGCAGGCATAATTTGGAGAGCCATAAATAGCTGTGGTCAGGGGTCAAAACCAGTGCATGTCTGAACACAGATGGGGAAAATATAATAAAATATATTTTATTGTTTGCACCCGGGTGAAGAGATGGGTAGTAGATCTGAAGGTAGAAAATGCTTTGTGCTTGACGTTTAAGTCTGTAGTGGTGTAGCAAAGGCATTTTTTTATTCATGTGATGCAGTTTGTATCCCTGCTATTGAAAACACAACTTAGGTTAAGATTCAGAAATGTGTTATGAGGCTCTCTCTCTTGATTTCATTGGGAAAAAGCTGCTTTCTTTGTGGGCTTAACAGACCTAACAGGATCATCAATAAACAACCTGCAACGTGCACTTCATGATTTAACAAGGCTTAGATTAGTACCCACAGAACTGTGTTTCTTCAAGTTTCTTTTCAAAAATCACTTAATAGAACTTCTTTAAATGAGGCTGTTGGGATTTGTTCTTACAGCATATCTTACTTCCAAGCACATACTTTGGATCAAGCAAGGTTGCTCACACACAATTAAGTAGACAAGGGCTAAAGTTAGCTTTACAAAGGGATTTCAGGTGGTTAATAAGTTTTGATAAGGCAGCAGCTTTATGCTAAATATTTCCTTTTATTTCCTGAAGGCTATTTAATGCTTAAGCCGATCAACTGAGGTCTGCAGAGATCTGTTCTACTAAAAGGACAGAAATTAGCATGTCCGTCCTTCAGGGAGTTCTACCTGAACACCCAAAAGGCAAATCCTCTTGTCTTCGACCTGAGGCCTTATTTTAAAATGAGATAATGAAACTTCTTTCCCTATCCTGCCTCAAACCTCTAGTCCAGATTGCACTTCATATAGCTTGTACAGGGTAAACAAACAAACAAACAAACAAAACAGTTGTCAAAAAAAACTTTGGGAAACATTCATGAGGCTGAGCATCACAGGTAGTTTTGATCCTCATTGTTTTAGATCCCTGTATTCGTTAGACCTGAGATGTTAGTTTCCAACATGCTGGATAATGTAAGGCAGCAGCTATGAATCGCATTTCCTTGGTATTTTTAGAAGCCCATTTGGTAAAATCTCTAGGACCTTGTGCATGGCTACTGTGCCCAGGCACATAGCTTCCTCTCCCTTTCCAGAACCTTGCTCTTCCAGAGTAAAACTATTAAGAGGTGTCAGAATAACCCCTCCAATCCATTAGCAGTAGAGATGAATCTTGTGTTGTGTTCTGGAGGTGAAGAAAGGGGAATTTTGTTTTGTTGTTGCCTCATGTTCTGAAAATAGCAACTTGATCTGATGAGCACAAAAAGCACTCCCTGTCTCTCTCAAGTAATGGCCAAGGAGAAGCAAACCTTTCTTGCAGACTTTGGACCTATTTGTACAAAAGCCAAAACTCCGGGGTCAGACTTTTAAAGTAGCTAATACAAGGATAGCCAAAGTAGTGCCAGTCAGATGTTGCTGGACAATTCCCACCAGTATCAGCTAGCATGGCCAATAGTCAGGAATGATGGGAACTGTAGTCCAGAGCAATATCTGGAGGGTACCGCATTAGCTGTTCCTGAACTAAGATTTTCATCAGATAGGCACGATTAAGGCAACGTAGTATTGTGAGTTTGGGAGTGGCATTAAACATTGTGCCTGAGTCCTTTCTGATTCCTGGATACAGCAAGGATTCAATTGTTGGAAAAGCCAGGCCAGCTTTTTGGTGAGTTCATGGCCCCATAAATATGAGTTGCTGGGGTAACCAAGGACAAGGACATTGTGCCAGAGGACAATATGTTTGGTAAATTAAGCCATATATCCAAAAGACACCAGAGTCTCTGCTGAAATAAAGGCGGGCCGATGTGCCACTAGCAAAGATGGCAGAGGGGTAGGACCCTTCCTCCCCGAGCTCCGCATTAGTTAGCAGAGACAAGGGCCAGTGGTAGAAGAGGTCTAGAATTACAGTTTTGTTGTAATATATGTGTATATATGATGTGTATATGTGTAAATAACCCATATAGCCTATGGGTTTCCACTGTGCCTCATTTGCAAAGGAAACACGAACCTTGGGTAAGGACCTGGAATCTCATACTGCTGTGAAGATTGGGGTGGCATGTAACAAGAGATGCAATCAATACCTACCCACCTACCTACCTACCTACTTACATACATACATATAGACACACACACACACAACTTTGTGTGGTCCTGAGTTTTAATCCATTAAAGTGCAGCCTTGTGCACACATATCTAGGAGTAAGCATAATTGAACATAGTAAGACTTAGACTCAGTCATTAATGAATTAATGAACCAGTGTTGATCAAAACAAGAACATGTCCTTCATTTAATTCTTACACACTATAATACTTTAGTCATAAATGCATATTTCTATAATTTGCTTTCCCATTCCTTCACAGAAGGTCTCTCACTCTGTCTCTCTTTCCCTCCCAAATGTAGCCATAGTAGTTAGGTACACATGACCCTCTCATGCATTCATCCAATGCTGTACAGGGCCGTCTTAAGCATATCAGGCGCCCTGGTGCGAAGATCGCTCTGGCGCCCCCCCGCCCCGTTTCCCTCCGCGGCTGGTGGGTGGGCGCAGTGCTGCTGCAGCGGGCGCAGCCACACGGCGCCCTGGTGCCCCGCGCCACCCAGCCTTGCCTTAGAGCCGGCCCTGATGCTGTCTCTCCCTTTACCATCAAGTACAGCCATGCCTCTGCTGGCCACACAATTTAGCCACAATGAGAAGGTGGCCTACTTGTGTACAGGTGTGAAGGGACAGGGCTCCTTCACATAAGGCAGCAGGATTCCATCCCATGGAGGAGCCTTACATGTGTAGGGCCCAATCTCAGCATAGTCCTCACATTGCTGGTGGGGCAAATATGATGTAACCCCCGTCATTCTTTGGATGAAACCCTGTTCCAAAACACTTAGTAAAATATGAGACATGTATATGAGGCTGGAAGAAGCCAGTTAGGAGTTCTCTCTGGTTGTGTCAGTTTGGGTTCTCTCATTTTCTAATTTTTCTAATCTTAAATTTAATTCAGTTCTCCACATTTTACAACTGGAAAAAATATCTTCATGAAGATTTATCAGCATTTCAGTGTAAATTTCTCCTAATAAAACTCATTAGTGTGCAGATTTGACTATTGTACATATTTCTGCAGAAACCTTTATTATGAAGGCCTAGTCACGGGAGGGCTTGGCAGGGCCCGCCCAGCTGTGGAATATTTAGAAGGCCTGGCCCCCTCACTGAAAATTTGGGGGGCCTCGCCGCCCCTGCCCCCAGATGGCATGCCTGCTGTTAATGGCCACTAGCCATGATGGCTATTCCCTGCCTGCATGGTGGGGGCCAGTGATGTTTCTGAACACCAGTTGCTGGAAATCACAGGAGGAGAGAGTACCCTTATGCTCTGAGGATTTCCCATGAGCATCTGTGTGGCCACTGGATGGGCCATTGGTCAGATCCAGCAGGCTCTTTTATGTTCATGCATAGGTTGATGGGAGCTGGAGTCCAACAATGTCTGGAGGGCTATCCCTGGAACAAGGACTCTCCAGGCATCTAGAGCACTAGAGTCCATTGACCCAGACTCACTGATGAATCAGACTACTAAATCAATAGCAGCCAGAGGAAGGATGAGCCTCCAACATGCAAGCCCCACTAAGACATCAGAGCAGATGAGTCACACACCACTCACGGACTGCAAACCTGCTACCCTTGTTAATACCCTGATAGGAGCTAGGCAATTTGAGTTGAGATGACTACTGCATTATTGTAATAATGGCTTCATTTTTCCTAATGATACAACCTTTTTTTCCTTAATGCATCACAAGCAGACCAATTAGCAAAACCACGGGAATAAGAGAGATTAGTAATACCTTCCGGTCATCTTCACCCTCAAAGATCCACCCCCCCCCCCGCACACACAAGCAAAGCAGCATTTATGCAAAGCACTTTTTTATAATTCTCACAGGTTCTGCAAATTATCCCTTCCTTGTTAAGAACACATTTTCCATGAGCTTCAGCAGATATAGCCATTTACTGGGAGATAATGCAACAGAAGTCATAGCCTTCTGCAGACATGCTGTGGCTAGCTTTGGGTTTTTAGAGAATTAGCCCTATGCCCATATCCTTTTCTTTCAGTAATAAGGAAAAGTTGAGATTGGCATGTACATGGCTTGCACTGGGGAGGCACAATGTACCATCAAAATAATCAATAGGGTAATAAAATTAAATATTTGCTTAGTGCCATTTCCCCAAAGCGCACAAGCATCATTTGCCCTCTTATTGTTAAGAGTTTTTCAAAAGAATACAATTAGGAAAGGAAAGCTCCAATTTACAAAATAAACACATACTGCCAGAGATCACCATTAAAATTAGTTCTTTAATTTAATGTGCAATTTATTTAATAGTTGTACTGAAATTGTCACCCTCTGTGGCCATGCATTTGCAACAGGCATGAGGAAGCTGTGGCCCACCAGATGTTGTAGCACTGCAGTGCCCATCAGTACCAGCCAGGACGGCCAAGAGTTAAGGATGATGGGCAGTGAAGTCCAACAAGACCAGGAGAGTCACAGGTTCAAAATTAGATTTCTGGGAGCCAACGCATTCCAGCAAAGAATGTTTAAACAGAAACATCTAGAGAAACGTCAGTCTTTTGCCAAAACTGTTGTGACGTGGCAATACACAACAAAAGCTACTAAAAGACTGTACAGTACCGTGTTTCTCATATTTTAAGGCATCCCCAAAAAATAAGCCATGACAGGATTTCTAAGGGTTGGTGAAAAATAAGACATACCCCGAAAATAAGCCATGTCGTGTAGCCCTGACCGAGCGAGAGGCGAAGGCGCGGGACCCAGCAGGAGCTCCCTGCCTGCTTCCCCGAGCCGTCGCGCATCGGGGGACAGAGCCGAAGATCGGCGGGCGCTCCTTGCTGGGCTTGACAAGCCCGGCAAACAGCGCCCGCCGATCTTCGGACCTGTCCTGTGTGACAGGCGGGGGTGGGGGGGGAAGCGGAGATCGTTCTCCGCTCTCCCCCCACCCCCGCCTGTCACCAAAGATCGGCGGGCGCTGCTTGCTGGGCTTGACAAGCCCGGCAAACAGCGCCCGCCGATCTTCGGACCTGTCCTGTGTGACAGGCGGGGGTGGGGGGGGAAGCGGAGATCGTTCTCCGCTCTCCCCCCACCCCCGCCTGTCACCAAAGATCGGCGGGCGCTGTTTGCTGGGCTTGACAAGCCCGGCAAACAGCGCCCGCCGATCTTCGGACCTGTCCTGTGTGACAGGCGGGGGGGAAGCGGAGATCGTTCTCCGCTCTCCCCCCACCCCCGCCTGTCACCAAAGATCGGCGGGCGCTGTTTGCTGGGCTTGACAAGCCCGGCAAACAGCGCCCGCCGATCTTCGGACCTGTCCTGTGTGACAGGCGGGGGTGGGGGGGAAGCGGAGATCGTTCTCCGCTCTCCCCCCACCCCCGCCTGTCACCAAAGATCGGCGGGCGCTGTTTGCTGGGCTTGACAAGCCCGGCAAACAGCGCCCGCCGATCTTCGGACCTGTCCTGTGTGACAGGCGGGGGTGGGGGTGGGGAAGCGGAGATCGTTCTCCGCTCTCCCCCCACCCCCGCCTGTCACCAAAGATCGGCGGGCGCTGTTTGCTGGGCTTGACAAGCCCGGCAAACAGCGCCCGCCGATCTTCGGACCTGTCCTGTGTGACAGGCGGGGGTGGGGGGGAAGCGGAGATCGTTCTCCGCTCTCCCCCCACCCCCGCCTGTCACCAAAGATCGGCGGGCGCTGTTTGCTGGGCTTGACAAGCCCGGCAAACAGCGCCCGCTGATCTTCGGCCCTGTGCTGTGTGACAGGCGGGGGTGGGGGAGAAGCGGAGATCGTTCTCCGCTCTCCCCCCACCCCCTCCTGTCACCAAAGATCGGCGGGCGCTCCTTGCTGGGCTTGACAAGCCCGGCAAACAGCGCCCGCCGATCTTCGGACCTGTCCTGTGTGGCAGGCGGGGGTGGGGGAGAAGCGGAGATCGTGCTCCGCTCTCCCCCCATCCCCGCCTGTCACCGAAGATCGGCGGGCGCTCCTAGCTGGGCTTGACAAGCCCGGCAAACAGCGCCCGCCGACCTGTGCTGTGTGACAGGCGGGGTGGGGGAGAAGCCGAGATCGTTCTCCGCTCTCCGCCCACCCCCGCCTGTCACCGAAGATCGGCGGGCGCTCCTAGCTGGGCTTGACAAGTCCGGCAAACAGCGCCCGCCAACCTGTGCTGTGTGACAGGCGGGGGTGGGGGAGAAGCGGAGATCGTTCTCCGCTCTCCCCCCATCCCCGCCTGTCACCGAAGATCGGCGGGCACTCCTAGCTGGGCTTGACAAGCCCGGCAAACAGCGCCCGCCGACCTGTGCTGTGTGACAGGCGGGGGTGGGGGGGAAGCGGAGATCGTTCTCCGCTCTCCGCCCACCCCCGCCTGTCACCGAAGATCGGCGGGCGCTGTTTGCTGGGCTTGACAAGCCCGGCAAACAGCGCCCGCCGATCTTCGGACCTGTCCTGTGTGACAGGCGGGGGTGGGGGGGGGAAGCGGAGATCGTTCTCCGCTCTCCCCCCACCCCCGCCTGTCACCAAAGATCGGCGGGCGCTCCTTGCTGGGCTTGACAAGCCCGGCAAACAGCGCCCGCCGATCTTCGGACCTGTCCTGTGTGACAGGCGGGGGTGGGGGGGAAGCGGAGATCGTGCTCCGCTCTCCCCCCACCCCCGCCTGTCACCAAAGATCGGCGGGCGCTGTTTGCTGGGCTTGACAAGCCCGGCAAACAGCGCCCGCCGATCTTCGGACCTGTCCTGTGTGACAGGCGGGGGTGGGGGGGAAGCGGAGATCGTTCTCCGCTCTCCCCCCACCCCCGCCTGTCACCAAAGATCGGCGGGCGCTCCTTGCTGGGCTTGACAAGCCCGGCAAACAGCGCCCGCCGATCTTCGGACCTGTCCTGTGTGACAGGCGGGGGTGGGGGGGAAGCGGAGATCGTGCTCCGCTCTCCCCCCACCCCCGCCTGTCACCAAAGATCGGCGGGCGCTGTTTGCTGGGCTTGACAAGCCCGGCAAACAGCGCCCGCCGATCTTCGGCCCTGTGCTGTGTGACAGGCGGGGGTGGGGGGGGAAGCGGAGATCGTTCTCCGCTCTTCCCCCATCCCCGCCTGTCACCGAAGATCGGCGGTCGCTCCTAGCTGGGCTTGACAAGCCCGGCAAACAGCGCCCGCCGACCTGTGCTGTGTGACAGGCGGGGGTGGGGGAGAAGCGGAGATCGTTCTCCGCTCTCCCCCCATCCCCGCCTGTCACCGAAGATCGGCGGGCGCTCCTAGCTGGGCTTGACAAGCCCGGCAAACAGCGCCCGCCGATCTTCGGACCTGTCCTGTGTGACAGGCGGGGGTGGGGGTGGGGAAGCGGAGATCGTTCTCCGCTCTCCCCCCACCCCCGCCTGTCACCAAAGATCGGCGGGCGCTGTTTGCTGGGCTTGACAAGCCCGGCAAACAGCGCCCGCCGATCTTCGGACCTGTCCTGTGTGACAGGCGGGGGTGGGGGGGAAGCGGAGATCGTTCTCCGCTCTCCCCCCACCCCCGCCTGTCACCAAAGATCGGCGGGCGCTGTTTGCTGGGCTTGACAAGCCCGGCAAACAGCGCCCGCCGATCTTCGGCCCTGTGCTGTGTGACAGGCGGGGGTGGGGGAGAAGCGGAGATCGTTCTCCGCTCTCCCCCCACCCCCTCCTGTCACCAAAGATCGGCGGGCGCTCCTTGCTGGGCTTGACAAGCCCGGCAAACAGCGCCCGCCGATCTTCGGACCTGTCCTGTGTGGCAGGCGGGGGTGGGGGAGAAGCGGAGATCGTGCTCCGCTCTCCCCCCATCCCCGCCTGTCACCGAAGATCGGCGGGCGCTCCTAGCTGGGCTTGACAAGCCCGGCAAACAGCGCCCGCCGACCTGTGCTGTGTGACAGGCGGGGGTGGGGGAGAAGCGGAGATCGTTCTCCGCTCTCCGCCCACCCCCGCCTGTCACCGAAGATCGGCGGGCGCTCCTAGCTGGGCTTGACAAGTCCGGCAAACAGCGCCCGCCAACCTGTGCTGTGTGACAGGCGGGGGTGGGGGGGAAGCGGAGATCGTTCTCCGCTCTCCGCCCACCCCCGCCTGTCACCGAAGATCGGCGGGCGCTGTTTGCTGGGCTTGACAAGCCCGGCAAACAGCGCCCGCCGATCTTCGGACCTGTCCTGTGTGACAGGCGGGGGTGGGGGGGGAAGCGGAGATCGTTCTCCGCTCTCCCCCCACCCCCGCCTGTCACCAAAGATCGGCGGGCGCTCCTTGCTGGGCTTGACAAGCCCGGCAAACAGCGCCCGCCGATCTTCGGACCTGTCCTGTGTGACAGGCGGGGGTGGGGGGGAAGCGGAGATCGTTCTCCGCTCTCCCCCCACCCCCGCCTGTCACCAAAGATCGGCGGGCGCTCCTTGCTGGGCTTGACAAGCCCGGCAAACAGCGCCCGCCGATCTTCGGACCTGTCCTGTGTGACAGGCGGGGGTGGGGGGGAAGCGGAGATCGTGCTCCGCTCTCCCCCCACCCCCGCCTGTCACCAAAGATCGGCGGGCGCTGTTTGCTGGGCTTGACAAGCCCGGCAAACAGCGCCCGCCGATCTTCGGCCCTGTGCTGTGTGACAGGCGGGGGTGGGGGGGGAAGTGGAGATCGTTCTCCGCTCTTCCCCCATCCCCGCCTGTCACCGAAGATCGGCGGTCGCTCCTAGCTGGGCTTGACAAGCCCGGCAAACAGCGCCCGCCGACCTGTGCTGTGTGACAGGCGGGGGTGGGGGAGAAGCGGAGATCGTTCTCCGCTCTCCCCCCATCCCCGCCTGTCACCGAAGATCGGCGGGCGCTCCTAGCTGGGCTTGACAAGCCCGGCAAACAGCGCCCGCCGACCTGTGCTGTGTGACAGGCGGGGGTGGGGGGAAGCGGAGATCGTTCTCCGCTCTCCGCCCACCCCCGCCTGTCACCGAAGATCGGCGGGCGCTGTTTGCTGGGCTTGACAAGCCCGGCAAACAGCGCCCGCGTGCACTTTATTAAAAAATAAGACATCCCTCAAAAATAAGCCATGTCGTGTTTTTTTGAAGAAAAAATTAATATAAGACATGACTTATAATATGAGAAACACGGTAGATGTTTTATTTCTTCTCTTAAAAATGTGCAGCATTTTGTTTAACTCATAAGCTGAGCATAAACAAGAGCCTGTATCAACAGCAGCAATAAAGCACAACTTCCTGGACTATGGATGTCGCCAAGGTGTGGCTGGGCTCTCTAAAGAACCAAACCGCTCCTTGGCCCACTTCAGCAGATGTTGTGCGGTATTCCAGTAACAAGTCCTGTTGGTGCAAGGATTTACACTTGTGCAAAGGGGCTTTCCCCCCTTCCTCCCCTCCCCACCCCACACCTTCTCCAAATCTGCTCCATAGGGTTGGGGGAACTCCTAGAACACATTTAGGGGGCACACAGCAGGAGAATGGGGGGGGGAAGGTGTATGTTCAGTGTTCTTTATTAAAAATATCCCAAAATTATGTTAAGCACCAGTTTGTCCTACATCTGCATTTAGTTTAGGTTGTCATATTTCAAAGAGTGGAAAAAAAATCCGGGGCAGAAAAGTTGTTGAGTTTTTTGGTGAAAGCACAAACATAATTGCCATTTTTGAACTTTTTTTTTCTAAAAATAAAATAAAAAAGACACTGCGACATGAGCTGACATATGTCCGGATTTCCCTGTCATTTTTTCCTGATTTCCGCCAGGACACTGCTGCCGACTGCTGTGCTCCATATATGTCTGGGAAATTCTGGACGTGTGGCAACCCTAAAAAGGGCAAAAAGAAGCCTCATCCTGGTTTTAAGTGTTTTCCTGCTGCTGAGGTTCTCTCTTCCAACCAGCAAATTTAGTATATGCTTGCTGTCTAAATAATGTGTGGGCATTGTGACAAACCTGAACAACCAGCATATGAAAGGCCTTGGAGAAACTGCAAGATAATCAGGCTCCCAGGCAGAGGGAAAACACAATTTCCCCAAGGATGTGGCTTTTATTGTTTGAATCCAAGAAGAAGAAAGGCTCTGTTTCAAAGCAACACTTCCTACTTCACCACACTTAATCAAAAGCAGCATGATCAATCCATATAAACAACAAAGTTTCTGATAGAGGCTCCCAGTTCTGACAATTATGAAACATCGTTCTCTTCAGTCTTGTGGTTACACTGCAGAAGAGACTGTGATGTGATTGTGTGTGTGTGTGTTACCTTATATATGTTTCCATGGAAACAGTCAAACTTTTCTCAGCCATAGCTGTTTTCCCCCTTGCTCTATTAAATTATTTTTAGCCCCAAACAACTGGAGGGTGCTGGGTTGGAGAAGGCTGATTACTAGACATTCTGAAGTCCCAGGTTTTTTGGGGGGGGGGAGTGGGAGGTGAAAATGGAAAAATTCAGGAACACTCCCCCCCATTCACTTTCCCCACAATTTTTATTCACATCTCTAATTCTGATATTCACTACACATCCCCATTGTCTTATGCATGTTTTTAACACTGCAAGCTTATACTAATCTTAGTCTAACAAGAAGTCCAACCATGTTCCATGGGATTTACAGGTACATAGGAAGCTGCCTTATCCTGAGTCAGACCATTGGGTCCATCTAGCTCAGTATTGTCTACACTGACTGGCAGCAGCTCTCAGGGTTTCAGATGGGGGCCATTCCTAGCCCTACCTGCTGATCTCAGATTGAACCTGGGAATGTCTGTGTGGGTGTCTGTGTGGTTGCAGTCTAATTGTCACGGTGTCCTAGAGGAATCCTGGGAATTCTAGTTTAGGAGAGCTTCTGTTAAAATAATAATAATAATAATAATAATAATAATAATAATAATAATAATATTTTTATACCCCGTCCATCTGGCTGGGTTTACCCAGCCACTCTGGGCAGCTCCCAACAGAATTAAAAGCACAATAAAACATCAGACATTAAAAACTTTCCTAAACAGAGCTGCCTTCAGATGTCTTCTGAAAGTCAGATAGTTGTTTATTTCCTTGACATCTGATGGGAGGGCGTTCTACAGGGCAGGTGCCACTACCCAGAAGGCCCTCTGCCTGGTTCCCTGTAACCTCACTTCTCGCAGTCAGGGAACCGCCAGAAGGCCCTCAGCACTGGACGTCAGTGTGCAGACTGAACAATGGAGGTGGAGATGCTCCTTCAGGTATACAGGGCCAAGGCCATTTTCATTACAGATCCATAGCCCTTAAAAATACAGTTCCCAGGATCCTTGGGTGAAGGGAATGATTATTAAATGAGTTTAAGTTGGCAATTTTCTTAACTCATAAATTGGCAAAGTAATGTGGGACAGTGTTCTGATAATATTGTAGCACCCCATCCCAGTCTGCGAAATTCCAGGGGTTTCAGGCGCTTGCTCAGGGCTTGGTTTCCTTGGAATGAGGGATAGCGGAAACTGTGGTGTCTTTAAGATATACAGTATGGTTTATTTACACAATTACCTACAATCTGAGCATATAATGGAGGGGTTTCCAGCATTACAAGAGGGACCTGCTTTTCCCACTTCAGTGTATTGGCACTCAAAATATTATTTAAATTACTGTACTGTTGTTTGTTGTTTGTGTTTGCCACTTGGTGGCACTAAGAGTTACACAAACTACATTGAGACAAGTACTGTAGTGTAGACAATCAGTGTTGATCAGTTCAGCGTAGCTTACTTCCCTCCTAACGCTGAGAATGGAGATTGATAGTACACTTTCCTGTTTATGACTGTATTCTTGCCTCTGCCTGTACACTTTCAGCTGCTTCAGCTAACTGCCTGCACACTTTTAAAATGACAGTTTAAACCTCAGAGTGTCTGTTAGGATACTGCATCTTATTAAGGCAATTAGATACACACTCACTCTCACTCACTGGGTACACTGGTAGTGATAAACAGAGAATCTGTCAATTTCCATTTTTCTCATTTCTCATACTCTTGCCGCATTTTTGCACCAGTCTGCCTTAAAAAAAAAAAAAAAGTTTTCCTGAAATTTTATCAGCATTTTTCCTTTCCTTTCTACTAATCTAGACATTTGTTCAAGCAATTTCCTGGACATGCATTTTGCCAAGTTATTTTAACTAATATCGGAAATATCAGCATTCTTACAAACACTTCCCCCTAAAATATACATTTTGAATGCTTTTGGGGGGGCTTGGAGAATTGCACTGCAAAATTTGGAGACATTTGAATTTCGAAGGATAGCCGTATTTTGTTTCAAATATTGTTTTGGGGAAAGTGAATGAAGTAGGTTCATATTAAAATGCAGAGTGAGCCATATTTTCCCCTCATCCCTTCAGTGAAGGAAACAATTTCTAGGATGAATGGATTGTATTTTTTCCTGATCATTCTGTCCTTCAATGGATGAAGGAACTCCAAGAATGTTTTGTTGTTAATTGTTCCCAATTCAGCCAAAGGCTGGAAGACAAACTCTTATGCATCTGCTATGCCATCTGTTCAATGCCCACATACAATTGTGGCTTTCCTTTAATTCAAAGAATATAAATTGATTGGTCTTTTCAGGAAGCCCATAAGGATATAAGTCTCCTCGGAAACTGAGCTATATTGTGCATATATGCTGCTTTTGCTAAAAAAACACACACGCAGCAGCCTATAAAAATACAAAAATTCCTTCAGTAGCACCTTAAAGACCAACTAAGTTTTTATTTTGGTATGAGCTTTCGTGTGCATGCACACTTCTTCAGATACAGTGAAATGGAAGTTTCCAGGCACTTATGTAGAGAAGGGGTGGGGAGGGGTGGGGATGGGGAGGGGGGATCACTCAGAAGGGTGGTGGAAATGGGTGATTGACTGACTGATAGCTGTTGATGACCGCAAACGACTGCAAATGGTTTTGCATGAAAAAGCAAGGGTTGAGATGGCTGAAGATCGCTTATCATGTATAATGAGATAAGAACCCGATATCTCTGTTCAAACCAGGTCCCTCCATGGTTTTGAGCTTGGTGATAAGTTGCCATCTCAACCCTTGCTTTTTCATGCAAAACCATTTGCAGTCGTTTGCGGTCATCAACAGCTATCAGTCAGTCAATCACCCATTTCCACCACCCTTCTGAGTGATCCCCCCTCCCCATCCCCACCCCTCCCCACCCCTTCTCTACATAAGTGCCTGGAAACTTCCATTTCACTGTATCTGAAGAAGTGTGCATGCACACGAAAGCTCATACCAAAATAAAAACTTAGTTGGTCTTTAAGGTGCTACTGAAGGAATTTTTTTATTTTACTTCGATCCAGACCAACACGGCTACCTACCTGTATAAAAATACAGATAGCTTACATATAAAACCAGTGCAATGCTTTTCCAGTAAATTCTGGGCACTTCAGGCAGTCTGTTTATTTGCACAAAATATGGTTGTCATCCTGCACTTTCTAGTGCAATTATCACCTTGTTTATCTAAGAAAAGTGATGGGAAATTTCAGTGGTAAGTGCAGGATAGCAACCCAACAACTGGGAATGTCATATAACCTCCATATAGATGTATTAGGGTGAATTCTCAATAAATATACAGTCTGAAAGCTCCTACTATTATCATTTTCTCTTTCCCGCAGTTCTTATTCCAAGTTTTGGGTTGTTTTTGTTTTGCATTGTATATAATGTATAGTAATCTTATCACAGTCCCAAACAGTGGGCTCTTGAATCTTTCTTTTGCATTTGTGTACATTTTTAAAAATTGTACATGTTACACAAATTACTCTGCAAAGGTCTCTGCAAAAACATCAAATCCTCCACAACAAACCCTGTCATAGTCCTTCTATTTTCTCACAGGGCTTCTGTATCCCTAGGAAAGTTATGGCTCAAGGATCTCCTCTCAGTCTGTGAGTGACTTGTGTTTCCACTGCAACATCCAAAGGAAAACTTGCAAAGAGGAAAAATGCCCAAGTCCAGATACATTATAGTGCAGAAGAAGATCTGTGGTTGGAGAAGGTTGTAGCATTTGTAGATCAGTGGGTGCCCATTTCTGCCCCTGGCAAGCTTTTGGGGAAAACCACAGCAACAACAGCCCTGCAGTTGGGGGGAGTGTATGTTATATATATATATAACTTTTCAAAACAATGTATGTTATATATATATATAACTTTAAAATACATTTTTAAACTTAAAAAACAAGATGAAATATGGATGTCTTAATGAATAATGTAAGATCTACGTGCCTTTGAAAATGGAAAATGTTGAATTGTTGGTATATAGGTATGCAAGACAAGTAAAAGTCCAACTGAAATTGCATTTGCACAGGATGAATAGTCCTTTGTGACAGCTGTTGAAAAGAGTACAGTACAACAAAGAAGGCTTGCTGCAGGAAACAACATAATAAGTATTTTTTAAAAGGGGTGAACACAAAAGTATGGTTTCTCCTCTATTGTATAGTATATAACATTGTACCATAAGCTGCTCCTGAACTTGAATGGGGAACAATGAGAATTAACTTTATGTGCAGCATCAGCTGGGCAGCAGACTCTCCTTGAACCTAACAGAGATAAAGTATTGTGTTATGAAAGTATTAATTGGTGAATATTGAACATCAGTCATTAGAAAATAAAGCTTCAGCAAAGTAAAGAATTTGATATGTGAGCTCCATAGATCCGGGGGAGGGGGGAGGGAGGGAGAACTTTGAGCTTCTGGTGCTGTCTCAGTATGTCTGGCTTCATAAAATGTTAAGGGAACCAGATTTTGAACTGCTGTCACTTTAAATTACAATTAGCAATAAGCATCAGGTTGAAAAAGCCAAACGTTTAAAGGCAACCATGTTTCAAATCTTGGCATGTCCAATGTACGTCACTGGAATTGAATTATAGCCCAGACTAGGCCACAGTTCCTCTTCCACAGTTAATTTTGTTTTGAAAAATAAGTTGGAAATTTATGCACCAGGAAATGTGAGAACAATTAATAGACAGCTGCAACCCTCCTTTGTACAAATAAAAATGGACAGCACATCTTCAAATATTATGCTCCTCACCCAAACTGTGCAAAATAATCAGAACCAGTTAAACAGCAGGCACACTTTAAACAGAGCAGAGGCATCTAGTTATTTAAACAGATGTTTCATGGCATCCTGCATGTCAAAATATTTTCCACTGGAAACCTTTGTAACACTTGACATTCACTTTTTTTTAAAAAAACTGTCACTTAGAGATACGAATGGCTTCCACAGCATGCTGCTTTTTTATTAAGCATTTTCCACAAAAAAATGAGACTTGCTGCTTGCTTGTAGAAACCAGAGAATTGATTTCAACACAAGATGGTTTATAGCTATGAAACATTTAATTGAGCAATCATTAAACTAAAATCACTGGAGATTTGCACAGAGAAACCGCCTTCATTTTACCATGTCTTGTGAAGCTAATAGGTTCTGGTTCAGGAATTCACTTGGATGCACAAGCTGGAAGATGGAAGCAGGGACAATGTATCAGCTCCCCTAAGTGTGCAAGTTCCTCTGAAGCCTTTTGTGTTTTTGAGTGTGAAGGTCGAGGATTTCTAAATACAGGTACTCCAGAATGGACCACTGTGGTTTGCTTCTTTTCACCCTGGCCCACACAAAATATAGTATGGACATATATGGAGAAAGATGCATGTGTACCATAAATAAAAAGGTTGCCAGCCCACTTGAATCAAAGGGAGGAGGCAAGACTGGCAGTTAATGCAGTGTGTCTTTGCAAGGGTTGTAAAGTCAAGCTTGGGTCAGGCAGACACCACTGGGTGAATAACCTACTAGCTATTCCCCGCTCCCCCTTTTCCTAGTCTTTTCTGGTCATCATCTTTATCTACATTCATTAAATCTGCCAGATTTGTCTTGAAATTTGATTGGTTCAAGTTAACAAGAATGATACTGCTTCCCCTATAATTAATTTCAATTATTTCACAGCTCAAATAAGCCCTATAGCAGTACTGAGCCGTTAGCTTAGCAAAAGAGATGTGCGATAGCTTCGTGCATCTTACAAATGCTAACTCCAAGGCACATTAAAAAGACATTGACGGAAAAAGCACAATTATCTAGGGAGGGAGATGTTAATTAAAAAGCAGGATCATTTCCCTTTCTGAAAACCCTTTAAGCACAGAACGCACTTTCACAACTTGCTTACCCGCAAGAAAATTAATGCTGCTTCCTTACAGCACTGGCGATAGCTTGGTAGAGAGAATCCCCCTGTCTCTCATGCACTCTAAAAAAATATAGAACAAGATCAGCCTTATTTCTAAAAGGATGCTTTCTCAAGAGACTTGTAACTAAAAATTCAGCTATCCTAAATTTTCAGGGCAATGTAGCTGAAGCCTTCATAGTATTGTCAATTGAACTTGGATTACTCATTCACGCTCTGCAGAGGTTTATTAAAGAGGGGTTATATACAACTTACTGGTAGGGGCTCTCTTCACACAGGCTTGCTGCTATATGATTTATTCTAGTCCAAGGGGAGAAAGTCTGCCAGCTAACTGAAGGGACAGTGAACAGTTAATTCACTGTCCTGTATTTGAATATGCTTGTGTCCAGGTAGGCGGATGAGATAGCTACGGTAATTTGCACCTCCACCAAGTTGCTAGGGATAAATCTGTACAGCGTCTGAGGGACTGCATTAGATCATACTAGTGTCTCCCATTAGATAGAAAACAACTACTGCTATCAAGTACTAGGCTTGCAGATCTTTGAAGCCGGCAGTTGAGGTTGCTAAGGAACTGGTGTGGGAGATGGTGATTTGTATCCAGTTTCAGTGTTGTCAAACATAGTTTTATCTTTCAGGCAAGTGAAGGAGGCAGTGGGTGGGGGCTGCTGGCAGATCACCTGTCTGAAACTCCTGACCTTCAGACATGAAACTGCATCACATCTCCCCATTCCACTAGACCAGGCATCCCCAAACTTTGGCCCTCCAGATGTTTTGGACTACAATTCCCATCTTCCCCGACCACTGGTCCTGTTAGCTAGGGATCATGGGAGTTGTAGGCCAAAACATCTGGAGGGCCGCAGTTTGGGGATGCCTGCTCTAGACACTGTTCAGGAAAATGTGTTTCCCTAGACTTGGAAGAGAATAAGTGGCTTCCTGCAGCTTCCTGAGGAATGCCTTTTGCGAACTGTCCTGGCACCATATAATGGTGATGGGCAAGATATAAATTCTAAAATAAAAATCAAATATAAACATTGGAAGTAATGTAAAAAAGAGAGTGTTCCTGTACCAAAATTAACTTTGAATTATCTTTATATAACTTTGATTCTCTTTATATATCTTTAGCAACACTCCAGACATGATTTCATCAAATCTTTTGGGGGAAAAAAGAACCGTTTCCCTTCTGTTGCTAGATATCCTCAATTCCCTTGCTTTCAGACATTAGAAATGGGTAACTTAGGGACCATTTGAGCTTTGGCTACTTCTACCATGACATGAAGGTTCTAGAAAGGATTTGATTTCCCAGGTGTTCACCTCCATTTGTGTGACTCATTTAAAAAGAGAGAGGAGACAATAAGGTCCAGTCCATAACAGGAGCATTGCTTGGAATTTTCTTTTCTGGTCTAGAAATGCCTAAGGTCAAAATGGCCTGAAAGGTTCACTAATATACAGTTTGAGACCTTATGCTCTGCACAAATTGCACTTTCACTTAAAAGTGATTACTTTGATGGAAAGAGATAGGCATCTCCCAATTGGTGAGCATTTTAATTTGGTAATTTTAACACTTGAGCCACATAGAATGAATTGGTTTTGGTTCACATGAAATAGAGGGAACTGAGAAGAAACAACAGCAGCCACCAGACTAGCCTAGTAGAGGTAATGATGAAACAAATCGTTTTGGTCAAGTCTTATTTGAAAGTCTGTTGACAAAAGTCTTAGGTGTGCCCTCCTCTTCTGAAAGTCCTCTTGAACGCATTCACTTGATGCAAATTGCATTGCTGTGACAAGTGTTATGTTCTTCAGCCCCCCCCCAAGGCACCTATTCAACTCACGATAAAAATATATATAAACATTTTTACATGCGCACATTTGTAGACCTCAGCAGGTAGCTCTCATATGCCAAATTTCAAACTATTAGCTCAACAGGTGCTATTTTTATAAGCTACAGAATAATTAGCTGTAGAATGCTGGGAACATTTCTCTGCTATTCGCCTTCACTAGAGGAGCACTCCTCTGTGGCCAGCCATGTTTTGTAAGCATTTCAAGAGCCAAGCATAGTGTGTGCTTATTCCTACTCTGATGGGGCGTTTTCACCCTATGGTCTGCAGAGCCAGGGAGCAGGCAGAAGCACAGTGTGATACTGTAGAGGAATGGCCTGATTCTGTCTTAGCCAGGCTCCTTTTTTTTTGTTCTAGAATACTTCATATTTCTGCTGCCTTTGCCATTAATAGAGTCAGAGGAAGTACCCCTGCAATGTATCTTAGCTTGCAACTAAAGTCTGTACCTGAGAAGGGTGGAAGGAACTGCCAATATCGATTCTGTCACTTCCTCATTTTTCCAGTCTTAAATTCAGTTCTCCACATTCTTGCAGTAATCTGTGAATTTATAATTTTTTTGAAGTTCTCATGAGAATTATTCAGCCTTTTAGAGCAAATAAATACAGTACATTTTTGAATGCAATGTTCACATTTTTGCAAGCAATTTCTCCTCCTAATAGACTGCATTTCTGTATGATCAGTAATACATTCTTTTTTTTGCAGTCTTGTAAGCATTGTTGGGCTGGGAATCACAGATTCAAATAAGTGTGAATTTTGAAGGATGGCTGTGTTTCAGTTGTATTGTTTCAGAAAGTGCGAATTTGATAAGATTCGGCTTTAAATACTGAACCGAATCAGATTTCTTCCCCATCCCTGGCATAGAGTGATGGTTGATTTATCATTGGTTCCTAGATTTAACGTTTTCCTGTTTCAAGAAGGATAGTCTGAATTTATATTATGCAGAAAGCAATCATACTGATCTCTTTCAAATGGAATGTCTAGAATGCATAATGCTCAGAAGTAAAATTACATTTAGAGTGAAGTGTTTTATCTGTAAGATGTTGCTTTTTCAGAGATTGGAATGTACATTGTGTCTCGCCAAAAAGTTGGAAGGCAATTTTAAAACTTGAGATGAAAGAGGAGTAATGAAATTCTGAACTAGAAATGCCACTAAATCAACATTAATATGAATCTGCTGCCTTTTGAAAAGCTCTTTTATTTTTACCTAGATTAAGCACCTTGACATTTGGTGCTGGAAAAATGCAACAATACTTTTCTGAGCTGGAGAAATATTAGTGATGAAGAGTGAATCATACGCATGGTTTGTTGGAAGTGAGCTGCATTGGGTTCAGTGGGGCTTACTCCCAGGAAAATATGTATAGGACTGCAGCCCCAGTTGCCTTAGAGAATGATTTGTTTCTGGTCTGAGATTTGTTGCATAAATTACTTGATCCAAAATTTAAGTCACAGACCAACTTATCTAGATTTCATTTTGGAGATGGTATGAGAAAGGAATATGCCAAATCAATACAATCTCACTATGGAACTGCAATCACATTGGCATGATGCCTCCTAAGAATCCTCTCTGACACTGCGAAGCACAGAGTGCTTCCTGGTTCTCCAGGAATGGCGCTATGAAGCAGGTTAGATGGTGGCTAAAATACAACTGCCATAAGACTTAGTGCGAAGCCAACCAGACGTGTGCTTAGAGTGCACAGTCACATCTACTGCATGGTGATGAAGAAGGTTTACTTTGTGGCCTCTGTTGCATCTTCAACTAGCTATTCAGTTGAGCTATTATGAGTGGTGAGACATCTGTCCTGAGAAATGGAGTGCATTAGCACGTCTCCTAGATAGGCTACCTTCTCAGGTTGATGAGCCTCTAATAATCTGGTGTTAGAGGAGAAGCAGTACCTCTGGTGGGGGCCACCATGCTCCTTCTGGGGTAATTTGTCCACCTTTGGTCCCCAGCCTGCACTCAGCTCTCACTTGTGGCCCCTAAAATTTTGTCTCCACTGCTATTCAAAATCTGCATGAAGATTTTGGGAGAAGCCATTTAAAGATCTGTCATGCACTGTCAGGAGTATGTTGATGGCATCAAGCTATATTTCTCTGTTGTTACATCTGAATCAGGAAATGTCATTACTGCCCTGAACAAGTGCCTGAATGCAGTGGAGGAGTGAATGAAGGTCAGTAATCTGAGACTGAACTATGTTGAGACACAGTCTTTTCCCCAGGTCTGCATAGGGTCAGAACTCACTACTTCTTGGATTTCAGCCCCCCTCCCTTTTTTTGCAGTGAGCATAGAAGGAAAACCTGAAATAATGTTACTGTTCTTAAGCCACATACATTCTAATAAATCCCTGAAAAGTTACATAGATTTGCTGGCTTCACATTTTATGTGGTAGTTGGTCTCTACTGGTGTTACCCATGTAAACACCAGAAGTTCATCACACTTAAACCTCTCTAAAATCAGAAACACGAGTAATCGAATAGCATGGCCTGAAAAAGCTTTATAATAAATGTTTCATTTTGTATTTGAAAACACCTGTCATGCTTGGCATAATTTCCTTTTTACTTTCATAATTATCTAGTGGTGTATCAGAGAGGAGAAAGGCGAAATAATTCGCAGACTGTGCAAATCAAAACTGGTGAAAGATTAGAAATCCTTTGTGGCAAATCCTTTGAGTTAAATCCAAAATATAACAAAACAAAACAAAACAAAACCAACCCACAGTTTTAATGTAGAAACTGAGAGTCAGCTGGAATAAATCAGAACAGCCTAGTGTGGTGGAGGTGTGGTATATCATTACTGTACTTGCGAAAATGTGGGTCACTTTGTAGGGCAGTGGGATGGTAAGTGTGATTTATTCACAATGTGAGGAATAGCGTTAAAAGGTTTATGTTTCCTCTCCCTTGTTACTCTAATGCTTGGAGCTGAGCTATTAATTGTGACAGGAGAGTCAAAAGGGATCTCCCAACTGTCTCTTCAAACTACAAAGTACTGCCAAGGGACACTGATTTAAACTGGAACATGCATTTTTTGAAAGGGGACAGATTTGACACCCACCAAGCACTGAACCTCTTGCTTTGTTATGCCTGCATGGGACTGCAAAAATGTTCAGTTGTACATGGTGATCTGTGTTCAGCTTGGCAAGTCCCAAGTTCTGATATTACCTAATGCCTTTCTTTTAATGCTTATCCTAGTTATTTGTTCCCTCACTCCCATTGATAGAGTAACAACATTATAAACACTGTAAATGAATTTCCTCATCCATTTCCCCCACTTTATACCCCGTTTTATCTTCTGGAATAAAAGAAAATGGGCATATTGCATTAGTTGTGTTAAATGTGATAGGAGATCCTTCAACTATTACCTTACCCCTATAGGAAGAGACCATTTTCCATGGGCTCAAGGCAAGGTGGTAGTATAACTTTTAAATGCCCCAAACCATATGGACAAGCACAGCTGCCTGGGAACCTTTCACACAAAATCTGCACTGTCTTTCCTGGTAGGGTGCTAATTCGACCAAGAAAGAACTGTAAGATCAGATACAACCACATGGATGCAAGTCTTAGAAGTTATGCCAGCACCGTAGGGTGAACACATGGTAAAATGCATGCAGAAGAACCATATACTTTCAAGTAACAGAAACTGTGTGCTGTAGTAGGAAAACTGGAGTTGGCTGTCATCTTCATACTTTGTGACTTCTGGGAGCTAACATCACCATGCGTCCTGCATTATAGAGGAGAGTCCTTTACTTGAAGGCGTCTTCTGTTTGAAAGACAGAGTCTGGAAGATGCACACCCCTAGGAAGGGGAATCAGGAGCCCTGAAGTTGCCCAGTGATGGTACTTTGACACCAGGCTCAGCAAGTACACAAGTCAACTGATCACACTCTTCCCCTCTATTGTACTGTATCTCTGGTTACGTTATAGTAATAGTATGTGCATCTATAAATAGAAATTAGCCTATGCAAACTTTATGCAAACCAGTGTCTTCTGTTTGCCAAAAAAGGAGGATATACATCATCAATGTGTGAGTGGTCACCCTATTGGGAAATGGAGTTGGAAACTCAGTCCTGTATCCAGTTAGTTGTACTCCGAGTAGATCCATTGAAATTAATGGACGTGACTAACATAGGTCTATTAATTTCAATGAATCTACTCTTAGTTGGAGTCAACCCAGAGTATAGGATCAGGTGGACCAAAGTGCTGGACTAGATCAGGGATGCAGAGCCTCTGGCCTGCTGACCAAACATGACCTGCCAGATGTCCCCATTTGGCCCTCAAGGCCATTTGAGGAACCATCAAGAGGCCCAGATTGTTCCTTTGCTGGAGTAAGGTGCCTGCTGACCCACCTGTCAGCTGGTGGGCAGTGGGAGCGTTCTTTGGTCAAGGTGGGGAGAGCAGATCCTTTGAATCTAAGGAAACCACTTTGCCTTCTTAGTGCAGCTCTTTGAACTTCCATAAACCATCGTTTCAAAAAGGAGCACAAGCTTGTTTGAAAGTCCTTTCCCAGGCATCCCCATGAGGCTCTTTAAACCTCCAAATCTGGAGGCTTTAAAACACAACATCATCTGATACCACTATGGCATCAGGTGATTGACATGCCCACTTGTCAAATTTGGCCTGCCAGGGTCAGGGAGGTTAAGTTGACCCTCTGACCAGGCAAAATTCCCTACCCCTGAGCTATGTGATCTGATGGAAAAAATGTGGTCTGGTTGTTTAATAATAAACCCCAAATAGTTGCCAGTGCATTTCTGTCAAGATGTAACTTGATCCTAAAAACACATCCCATCAGCTGAGTTGCTACCTGTAGATAAACCTTCTTTACACCAGTTTCTCCCATCCTGTAAATAACAAATGTCTCTTATGACACATCTTGCACTTAATCACCTCTTGTTAATTAAAACAGAGACATCTCATTCTTTGTATCTAGTTAATCATGCAAATTTTGTGGCATTTGCTAATGTCTAGGCTTTCTTTCACTTTTTGAATTTAATAATGTTGAAGGATCATAGGACTGGTACAATAATTATGCCATCCATGATAATGCCTTGCTTATGGTTCCAGTTCTGAATAGTGAATTATTTTTTCCCCAGAAATGTAATTTAGCATTCATGTAATTATGAAGTACCTCTTTCCTTTCCTAGTTTGAAATGCATTCATTAGTTCATTAGATACACGAGTTACAATTTCATAAGGGGGAGAAAACAGCTCTCTCCCATCACACTGGATGTTTGAGATATTGATTAGTTTTGACTGAAAAAATAATTTCATTAATATTTCCATGAATTAAAAATAGGTCTTGACCTTTTCCTTTAATAAGAGATATTATATACTGTGTAATAAACTGAACTATGCAGCCCTGAGCTAAGCATATTTGAGCTTGTTGATTTCAGCGGGCTACTGCATAGGTCTTCACTCAGTGGATATGGACTCACAGGTGAGTCACAAGATCACACCAGGTGGGTTGCAGCAATGCTGCTACCACCCTGTGGAACACCCTCCCATCAGATGTCAAGGAAATGAACAACTATCTGACTTTTAGGAGACACCTGAAGGCAGCCCTACTTAGGGAATTTTTAATAATAATAATAATAATAATAATAATAATAATAATAATAATAATAATATTTTAACCCCACCCATCTGGCTGGGTTTCTCCAGCCATTCTGGGCGGCTTCCAACAAAATATTAAAATACAATAGTCCGTCAAACATTAAAAGCTTCCCTAAACAGGGAATGTCTAATTTTTTTATTGTATTTTTAATATTTTGTTGGAAGCAGCCCAGATGGCCGGGGTATAACTAATAAATTGCTATTATTATTATTATTATTATTATTATTATTTTATTTTATTTTATTCTAGCTTAGACTGACTGGACCAAAGGAGCACTGCCTGTGTGTCTGGAATAGCATGCATTCTGATGAGAAGGATGCTCATTTTATCAATTCCACAAGTACTGCAACGTGGCAGGCAAAAGGCATGAGCCAGTTTTCAATAAAATACATATTTTTAGCTTTCTCATACAATGCAGCATTGGTTTTCATTTAGCAGAAATGCTAAGGTAACACTGCATTTTTGCTATGTGAGTTGGGATTCATACATACATATATACATATTTTTATTTGTCTGCACCCTAGGCAGCTGCCTTGTTGGCCTAATGCTAGCACCAGCCCCCTCTAGGGTGGGCAAATACCCCTTGTGTCTCCCTCCAAAATACCTATGCACTGATCAACGACTTTGGGGAGTAAGGAGACACAATCTGTATTTCCTTCCACCCCTGGTGAAATGTTTGTTTTTTTTAAAAAAAAATCTGACCACAATAGCTATTTGACTGGCAGGTCAGTGTGTGAAATATGTGCACACAGTTTAGTGCTGCAAACATTTCTAGATCAGGGACACAGTATAACTTTTCCAGGCAATGTCTGAACAGCAGAAAGTCACAACCCTCACTTTATTGCAACATCCGTAGCTGCTGATTAAGATGGTGTAAAAGCAGGAGCAAGTGACAGGCTTCTGTCACTAAGCAATTCCTTTGCCTCAGCCTTTTTGTAGAGTTTTGCCATGAACTACATTTGAAGCAAAAGGTTCCTTGTTGCATATATGACGCTGCAAGATACATATTTAATATAAATGATAGAATAGATATCGGCAGGAAAGTCTTGTCAGTTTATATCTGCCTTTGGATTTTTAATTATGCCGTCCATCACACTTGACAGGCAGTAACCTGGAGGATCAGATAATATGCAGAATGGCACAGAAAGCTCTGAAAATGTCAAAACATGGTGCAGCTATAAAGATACACTGGAGTCAGTTTGTGTAATAGCTAGAGGGGGGAAGGCAAGTCTCCATAATAAATGCTCCAGTGTGTAAACATGTTTTTATGAGCCCCAGAGAAGGGTGGGGGGGGGAGAATGAATGAGGAACAGGGCGGAGAGATTCAAAGCAAAGAGCAATCCGAATCACACTTTCTAAGGCTCAAATCCCATTGAGTGTAGCAACACTTACTTCTAAGTTAATATTAGCAGGGCCATGCCATACTACATCTCTAAGAAAGGTTTGTAGAAATGGAGTTCTGTTAAAATTCCATGCCGCTGAAATAACTAACCTTTTTTTTTTAACCTTTCACTTCAGAACATATGTAGGTTTGGGTTTGTTTTTTTAAAGAATACACATATTACAGCATAAGAAATAAATTAGCATCTACTTCTGGGCACTCCTAAAGATACATATGCACTGCTAAAGTTCAGAACCATGAACTTATGGTGCCAGCTTCACTCATATATGGCAAATGGTGGCCATGCTTCCTTTTCAGAGGAAATTTCACACTCTTTATTCTAAGGGGGAGTGAGAATGTGTGCCTGAGATTCCATGATTCAGAATGGGCATTTTAAAGACTTCATACAGGCTGGCTGTGAACAGCGATGGAGCAAGCCAATCAGGCGTCTGGGGCCAGCCATGGTAGGATGCTCCGCAGGGCCTCCAAGGAGTCTGCCTGCCTCCTCCCACTCAGCTGCTCTACAGCCACCTTGTCACTCCCAATGAGTGCTGCCCGCCATTTTGTCACCCCCCAGTGGTGACACTCGGGGCGGCCTGCCCCCGCTGCACCCCTCTTCCTCCGCCTCTGGCTGTGAACACTGTACTCAACAGTACAGACTGAGCAGGTTTCTCAGTTAGAATTAGTAACCCCTGCACAATAAAGATGTACCGATACTAGTTTTTTTTTGTAACAAAACACAGATAGTTACATGGTACTCACCACGCATGCCTCTGACTTTTTAAGATTTAAGTTTAACAACTGTCTAATGGAAAAGATCAAAGTTCAGAACTGCACACCTGGCAAAGCATCACTTAATAGCCTCGCCATTTGAATATATTCCCTTTAAGTAGTGCTAATGCTAATAACTGCCTTAATTAAGCAGCAGTCATTGCCATTCACTCCATTAGGGTACATCCAGTTTCTAAAGACATGTTCCAGGTAAGCGGCCTGCTGATTACACAGGTTCCGATTTTAGAGAATTTTTATTCTCTTGACATGTAAGCTTCTAGATCTATTTTAAGCCTTTATTCAACGATATATAAATTGTTGCCAATGCTGCCAGCGTCTAGCAGCACTGCCAACAATGTATGTGTGTGTACACACACATTTGTGATGTAGACTACTGAATTCTGCACATGCTTGATTTTTGAATGGTTCTCAATAGGATCAAAAATAGACAGGAATAAATAGATATAAATGGCCCATAGCATAGTCTGTGAGCTACTGATGCAATGCTGTTGTTGAAGCTGTAAATAGCAAAAAATATTAAATGGATATCAATGCTTCATTTTCTGTTTGTTTAAAGGGGCCACACGGCCAAGTTTGATCTTTTCAAATCAGTGGTAGAGAAGCAACGGGCATTTAAGAGAGGACGCTATGTTCCTTGGAATGGAAGCTTTCTCTGCTTGTTCATTTTAGTTTTTGCAGGAATTGAATTCAAAACTGAAATCAATTGAGAACCATTCATCTAAATTACCTGTATTCAGTCATTTAATGTTTGGAGCCAGGAGAAATCATGACCTCCATAATTTGAGGCAACTCTGCCAAATGTAATTATAAGGAAATACACCTGATCAGGCAGAATAGATGATGCCACAGGAAAATGGACTGACCTAAAGAGCAGCTATGAGTGTGTGTGTGTGCGTGCGTGCGTGCGCCTGCCTGCCTGCCTGTTTAAGAAAAACAGAAAATCATCTGAGTGAGTTGCCTTGCCTGGATTTTCACTTTCAGCTCAATGTCTTTGTAGCCTCAAATGAATTAGGTATATATCAGGCCTGGCACGCAAGGGCGTACCCACCATGCGGCAAGTTAGGGCAGCTGCCCTACTCTTGAAGCAGGGCTGGTGGGCAGAGGCGGAGCACAGCCCGGCGGAGCGCGAGTTCGCCATTCCCGCCGCACCGCGCCGCACCCTCCCTCCAGCTCCCCGGCGCGCCCTCAGGCAAGGCCAAGCGCGGCGGGGAACCAGGGAGCGCGGCGCGGTGGGCGGGAACGCCGAACTCGCGCTCCGCTGGGCTGGGCTCCGCCTCCGCCCACCAGCCCTGCTGCTAGGGAGGGGCACAGCCCGGCGGAGCGCGAGTTCGCCGTTCCCGCCTGCCACGCTGCGCCCTCCCTCCAGCTCCCCGTCGCGCCCTCTGGCAAGGCCAAGCGCGGCGGGGAACCAGAGAGCGCGGCGCGGCGGGCGGGAACGCTGAACTCGCACTCCGCTGGGCTGGGCTCCGCCTCCGCCCACCAGCCCTGCTTCTAGGGAGGGGCACAGCCCGGCGGAGCGCGAGTTCGCCGTTCCCGCCCACTTTGTGGCCCCTCCCCTTCCGTGCCTTGGCCCCTCCCCTTGCCCCCCCCTAGTTTTGATCCTGGGTACGCCCATGCTGGCACGGTTAGCGTGAGTCTGGTAAAGAGAGACCTGGAAGAGACATCATACTTTTGTAATTTGTCCCATTATATCACTGGGTGAATGTAATATTGGCACCTTTTCCCAGAATGGACAGGACTTTGGTCAGAAAGAGAGACAGGAATGGAGCCATACCACAGGGAAACTCTTCATTAAAGTCAGGGGAGCCTCAAGAAAGTGGAAAGCAGCAGGGAACTGGAAAATGTAACATAGGAAGCTGCCTTATACAGAACCAGAACCAGCTGAGTATTGCCCACACCCTGAATGGCAGAGGCAGCCCAGGATTTCAGACAGGGATATTTCCCAGCTCTTCCTAGAGATGCCAGGGGTTGAATTTGGGACTTTTTGGAGGCAAAGCTTGAATTCTGCCACTGAGCAATGCAACCTCTATGCAGGCTGACTTTTCCAGGTGCTGACCATGGAAGACTCTGAGTCCTCCAAATACTCAAATCCTGCTTGTGGATTTCCTACGGACATCTGGCTGGCCACTGTGAGAATATAATGCTGTGCTAGACTGACCGCTGGTATGATCCAGAAGGCTCTTGTGATGCTCTTTCAAGGGGCTCCACCCCTGCTTGCATTGCTTACCAACCTCACCTACAACCCCTGACCCCCTGCCATGCCCTTGACCTCACCGGCCCTCCCTAATAACCCATTAGACTAGAGGTGGAGAACTTTTTGTTGCCCACACTCTGGATCAGCTTTTGATAGATGTGCAGGGCAGCCCACTGGTCAGTCACCAGATTGGCAATGGGTCACCCGGTCCGTCCACCAGTCCAAATCTCAACATCAGAGGTTTAAAGGGGGAAATGTGAGAAGGGTTGATTCTTTCAACCTTTTGAGATCCCGCTCCTTGCCGTTTCCCCCAGACCTTATCAAGCCACCCTCCCCTCCCCTTAGAGCTTACGAGGCCTCCTATCCCTTCCTCTCATAACTTCTCCCACAAGAAGGAAGACATTATGTCACTTGGTGGCAGTGAGCCAATGTGAGCTGTGGAGGAATAAGCATGACAAGCTGAGGGAGCTATGTCCTGCTCTCCTGCTGCTTCCCTCCTTGGTTGCTGAGGAGCTGCTCTGGTTTGTTCCTCCATGACTCACGTGAGCCACCCGCCAATGCTGTCTGATGCTGCTGCAATGTTCTGTTCACAGCACCAACTGTTGACAGCCGAACAAACTGCTGCATGACGACAGCCGTAGGCAAATATATCATACAGTAGTAGATAAGGTAGTGCCCCCCCCCCCCGCATACTGAGAATAAACCTTAGATACAAAGAAAGATAGAAGTATGTAAATTAAACAGAAAAGGCTTTTCTCACACAGACATTTTTTTTTAAAAAAAAAACACACCAGTCTGTCAACTCTGAGGTTGCTTGGAATGTTGAAGTATGACAGCTGACAGAAAAACAGGAGTAGGAGGAAATGGTCTTATTTAACCCTCTAACAGCTTGTAATAAGTATCAGCGGGATCAGGGGAACCCCATTCCCTGGAATACTCTACACAGAGATGAATCCTGGAAGGGACTGGGGGTGCATTGCAATATTTTGTAACAGGTTATCCGTCTCCTCCTCTCTGAAAAATGCAGGAGAATAAAGCTAGCTGGTGAAGTAACAGAGAGAGAAAACCCTCTATTAGAATCATAGAGTTGGAAGAGACCACAAGGGCCATCCAGCCCAACCCCCTGCCAAGCAGGAAACACCATCAAAGCATTCTTGACATATGCCTGTCAAGCCTCTGCTTAAAGACCTCCAAAGAAGGAGACTCCACCACACTCCTTGGTAGCAAATTCCACTGCCGAACAGCTCTTACTGTCAAGAAGTTCTTCCTAATGTTTAGCTGGAATCTTCTTTCTTGTAGCTTGAATCCATTGCTCCGTGTCCGCTTCTCTGGAGCAGCAGAAAACAACCTTTCACCCTCTTCTATATGACATCCTTTTATATATTTTATATATTTCTCTGGACTGCCTACATCTGCGAGACCTTAAATCATAGATACAGATGATCTTCAAGAGGATCGTTTAATTAGGAATCTATATATCACATTGTGGAACATTCTTTAGACCAGGATTTCTTTCCAGCTTAATATAGCCAGATAACAGGAGACTTGCCTGGAAGTACCCTTGAATTAAGATTAGTTAAGGACTTACTGAGGTTGTGATTTAGAAGCTATTCAAATTATTTTTTAATTGCATTAGCATACTGTCCAGTCGGTGAATCAGCAACGCTCGATACTTCAGTCCCTGTCTGGGAACATCACATTCATTGTCAATTTTCTTTCCTTTTAAACCTGCAACTCCAAGAATACTAAATGTGCAAAAACCATTTTAACCAAAAATAATTTAGTGTCCCTTCTCCCCAAGAGATATTTGTGACCCTCAGACTTTCTCAGCTTCCCTAAACCATGAATAAATGCTACAAATTATTTTGCACTTACAATTTATATCGGTATATTTTCTATTTGAGCTGACATTCTTAAGCATGAATTTGGCATTGTTATCTGAGAATGAATGTGGTGGCAAGTTGTGCCTTAAGTGAGAAAAGTTCACCACCCTTACGTTCACTTGTGTTCCTTATACAAGTAAATGTCAGAGTTATGAGCATGTGCATGGGGATAGCCCTTTTGTGGCTGCTGTGACGGGTATAGGGCTCCGTTGAGTTGTTTATGACTCAATTAGGAGCCTCTGATTATCGCCCGGCGCGCTTCCTCTCCGCTTCTCTGCTTCCGTAGAACCGGGCTGGCAGTAAAACACACACACAGCAGAGTTCTTCTTCTCACACAGCGAAAGCTTGTATAGCCGTTGGATAAAAAGCCTCTTAAGAACACACAGAGTCCAAAGTGTTCTAATAACTACTTAAGTTTATTCTAGAGAGAAAATAACAAACAACCTGGTGAGAGCGCAGACATCTTGCGACCGTCTCCCAGGCAGAAACGAAACCAACTGCAACATACAGAAACACTTCTGGTACATTCTGTAACATGATCTTCCTCAGTGGTCAGGTGCTACAGTACACAGTTAACTCTTTAGTTACTTGTTACTCATCACACCCCCTCTCACCTGAACACTGGGGATGGCGGGTATCCAAACTTACCCCAAAACCAACCCTTCACAGAATTCCCCATGCCGTTGGAAACTCAAGGGTTTTGTGAACCCATCTGCTAGGTTCTCTTGGCTTGGACAATACCTCAACTTCACCAAGCCTACCTGTATGCTCTGACATACGTTTCGGAAGCGGATGTCTAAGTGTTTGGTTCTGGCTTTGAACTGTCCAGACTCCGCCAGTCTCAAAGATGGTTGATTGTCGCCCCAAACAGTGATGGGCTGGCTACAATCACCCCAGATTTCCTGGACCAAACATCTGTAGTACTCCAATTCAGTGCATGTCGCAGACAACGCACAGAATTCTGCTTCCGTGGAAGACATTGCTATTAGGCTTTGCCTGCGCGACCGCCAACCAATCAGGGCATTTCCAAACTTGACTACCAAACCAGTCACTGACTTCCTGTCCTCCTGATTGGCCCAATCAGCATCTGCAAAACAAGTGAGTTGTGGCTCACCTTGCGCTGACATCTCCAAACAATACTCTTTGGTCTCCTGCAAATACCTAAGCACTCTCTTAATGCCATTCCAAGCATGCACGCTAGGTTTCGATGCTTCTCTACTGAGCAAATTGACTGCAAAAGCAATATCTGGTCTGCTCCATTGTGACAAATACAACAGACTCCCTAGCGCTGACTGAAACACTTCAGGACTCTCAAACGCTACTTTGTCCTTCACTTGTGAATCTTTCACAAAGTTTGTCTCCATGGGTGTTCTGACCCCTTTACAATCAGACATTCTGAACTTCTCAAGCAAATGTTCAATCTTGCCTTTCTGACTGAGCAAAAAACTTCCATCCTCAGTTCTGTCTATCTGCACACCTAGATAAACATTCACTGCACCTAGATTCTTGATTTTGAACCTCTTGCCTAGCTCTTTTGCAAACTTCTGCACTTGCATCTGGCTCTTTGCTAAGCAGATCAAGTCATCAACATAGACAAGCAACAGTTCTTGCTGTTCTCCTTCACCTCTGAGATACAGACAACTGTCAGCTAGACGCTTCCTGAAACCTAGGCTCTTCAAAACAGAATCAAGACATGAATTCCAATTTTTAGCGGATTGCTTCAGACCGTAGATCGACTTGTGCAGCTTCCACACCTGACCTGGCACGTCACTCTCAAACCCTGGAGGAGGCAACATGTACAACTCCTCCTGGAGGTCAGAGTTCAAAGTGGTTGACCACTAGGCCTCTCTGCGCTGCAGTCGCTAAAAGCATCCTGAAAGATTCCGCTCTCGAAGTCGGACTAAAGACATCTGTGTAGTGGATTCCTTTCTTCTGAGTAAAACCTCTAGCCACTAATCTAGCCTTGTACTGAGGCTCTCCAGTCACTGTGGGTTTCAGCCTGTAGACCCACCTACAACTGACTGCTTTCTTGCCTTCTGGCAACTGTGTTAGGCTATACACACCAAGAGATTGCATGGAGTTCAACTCTTTCTCCATTGCAACTTTCCACTTACTAGCTTCCTCCACTGACAACTGTTGCACCTCTTCAAAGCTTTCAGGCTCACACACTGCTAGGTTCGCCCATACACTGACAGCTGTAAACCTTTCAGGTGGTTTACCTTTCGTGGTGCGTTTTGAACGCCTTGGTCCCACATCTTCCCCCTCTAAATCCGAACTGCTTGTCTCTGACTGTGGCTCTCTCGGACTAGCAGCACTGTCAAGAGACCTACTACGCTTTGCAGCCCCCTCTGGGCTTGCTTTGGGTGAAGTGGGTGACCTACCACGTTTGCTGTACTTCCCAGGCTTGACCTGGGGTGAAGTCGGTGCGCTTCTGACTACTTGCTTCACTTCCCTAGGAGCTACACCACTTGGACCAGCTGCCTGACCTGGATCTGGTCCTGCAGCACCTGGAACTCCAGCATCAGCTACCTGAGTTTCCTCTTCCTGGTCAAAACCTGAAGACCAGTCAAGAAGAACTTCGGGGTTAGCATGAATGCGTCTCCAGCCCTCTTGTTCACAGAACGTAGCACTCCTGCTAATGTGAACGCGGGTTTGGTCCCCCTCTGCTGGTACAAACCTCCAAGCCTTTGAGTTTGGTTCGTAACCACAGAAGATCATTTTTCTGGATCTTGATCCTCCCTTTCTGCGCTTCTGCTTTGGAATTAGAACCCAAGCCTCACACCCAAAAGTTCTGAAATAGTGCACCTTCGGAACTTTGCCATACAACATGTAGTAGGGTGTGTTGTCCACAACTGAATTAAAAGCGCGGTTTGAACAATAATTCACAAATTTATAGCATTCCCCCCAAAACTTCTGGGGTAGTCCTGCATCAAACAACGTTGCCTCCACCAGTTCAGACAGCGTTCTAAATTTCCTTTCAGCTAAACCATTCTCCTGTGGACTAAAAGGAGCGGTTTTTCTGTGCCTAATTCCCTTGCTGCGGAAAAACCCTTGTAGTTCTGCACTCAAAAACTCTCCCGCCCTGTCACTCTGGAAACACTGGACAGTGACGGAGAACTGTAGTTCTACTTCGGCTACCCACTCCTGTATCACTCTGGCAGCCTCCCCCTTCTCTTTCAGTGTTATGACCCAGGAAAAATGACTGAAATCATCCAAAAGACACAAAACATATTTTGAACCACCTAAACTTAACGTTGACATAGGTCCAGAAATATCCAAGTGCACTAACTGAAATGGCTTTGTGCTCTTCCTCTCAGACCTAGGATAAGAGCATCTCTTCGTCTTCGCTTTCGCACATGCACGGCATTGCAGGTGTTTTTGACATGGCTTGAACCTGCAACCTTTGACAAAATCAGGGGCTTTTTGCACATAAGGAAAAGACATGTGACAATATTTTCTGTGCCAAGCATGAATACAATCCTTATGGATAGCGCCCTCTGTGCCCTTTGGGGTATTGGCACTTTTAGCCTGAGCATCACCAGTGTTCCACCTGCTTGCCCCCTCCCATCTAGGACAAACAGACCATCAGACCCAACAGTAACACTTACCAGCTCAGCCCCATCTCTGGCAATTTTGCAAACACCATTGGCAAAACTTATTTCAAAGCCCTCACGCAATAAGCAAGACACACTTAAAAGACCATTCTCCATGCCTGGTACAACATAAACATCAAGGTTAGTGTCTAAGCATTGCATATAAAAAACACCCTTGCTTTTAATTGTTCCAGAAGAACCATCAGCAAGATGCAGGCTCTTTTCATCTTCAAGTGGCCTGCAGTTCAGGATCTGTCCTGAAGGCGGTACAAGATGATGGGTGCTGCCTGAGTCGATAATAAAAGTGAAACTGTCCTGTCCTCTGTTTCTGACCGTTGCTAAGGCAGCAGAAAGACGGCTGACAGGCTTATCTGGAGTTTTCCCACGTCCTCTGCCTCGGCGCTGCTGGCTGGTCCCACGACCACGTCCGCTGGGTTGCCTGGCACCTGGCTGAGTGACCTTGGCTGCTTCCGGAGCTGGGCAGAATCTCGCTACGTGCCCCGGCTCCTGGCACCGATAGCAAAGCCTTGTTGCGCACGCACTCACAGTGGATTCCTCAGTGCTTTTTACTGCACCCCCACTGGCTTCTCTGCGCCCACGGCCCCCCTTCTCAGCCGATTCTTTCTGGCGTCTCTGTTCCTCATCCGCCAAACGCCCAGAAACGTAAGCAATCGTGAGTTCAGCTTCAGGCATCGTCTCAAATGTTAAACACAAATGTTCATAGGCGTTTCCCAAACTAGACAGCAAAATATAAACTTTTTCCTTCTCTTTGAACACAAGCTCATGCCGCTGCAGCTTATGGAATGCATCAATCACATTGGCAATGTGCTCCTTAATGGGTTGCCCTGGTCTCAGTCTCAACTCAAAGAGATGCCTCATAGCATGCAGCTTAGCTCCAGCTGTTTTTCTCTGATGGACCCTTTCCAAACTGTCCCAGGCTTCCTTGGCATTTTCAGCATTTTGCACATAGGGCAGTTGTGTAGCATCGCAGCTCATGGCAATGGCACATAGAGCCTTATTGTCTTTTCTGGTTTCTGCTGCAAACCTCTGTGCTTCAGCTGCTGAATTATCAGCGACAGGGGTTGGAGGATTTAACACACAAGTCCACAAATCCTTTCCTAGCAACCACATTCTGGCCCTTTCTCTCCACTCTGCATAGTTGTCGCCATTCAACTTCTGGAACGGCACGACAAATGACTCCTGTAGCTGCTCCGCCATCTTGTCCACCCCCGGGCTCCGTGTCTGTGTACTCACTCAGAATAGCTCACGTTGCTCCTCCGGGTAGACTGCGGATCCCAGCCTTCTGGTACAGGGTCTTTCTGCTAGCGAGTGCATCTATTGATTGCCGACTGCAAAACAACAGGTTTCTCCCAGCTAGCTCTTTACACCGGCTTTCTCCAAGGCTTTTACAGCTGCAATCACCTTTTATTGCTTTGGTGATTGATTAGGTTCTATGACCCATAACCTGTGACGGGTATAGGGCTCCGTTGAGTTGTTTATGACTCAATTAGGAGCCTCTGATTATCGCCCGGCGCGCTTCCTCTCCGCTTCTCTGCTTCCGTAGAACCGGGCTGGCAGTAAAACACACACACAGCAGAGTTCTTCTTCTCACACAGCGAAAGCTTGTATAGCCGTTGGATAAAAAGCCTCTTAAGAACACACAGAGTCCAAAGTGTTCTAATAACTACTTAAGTTTATTCTAGAGAGAAAATAACAAACAACCTGGTGAGAGCGCAGACATCTTGCGACCGTCTCCCAGGCAGAAACGAAACCAACTGCAACATACAGAAACACTTCTGGTACATTCTGTAACATGATCTTCCTCAGTGGTCAGGTGCTACAGTACACAGTAAACTCTTTAGTTACTTGTTACTCATCACAGCCCCCACCCCCCAAAAAATTTAATGCCTATTATTCTAGATATCTGAAGTAATGGAGTATACGAGATTACAATAGGAACTGCATGCCTGCCTGAACTATGGTGATCCTGGTTATTGTGATGAAATGTTGTCAGCAGCGAATGATTGCTGTCATATGCAGTACCTTGACTCAATGTAATGATCTCTATCTGCCATATCCTTCCCTCTGAACTAAACTTGCACACTGGCAGCTCACACCGGTCTGAGGAGGGAAGTGGTGCAAAAATGCCTATCTCCCAAGGTGTGGCCACCAACTCCTACCTCCTCCACAAAGAAACCAAGACAGTGCTTGTACACATGCCACACAAATGAAAATGCTGGTGGGTGGTTGTTTTCTTTTTTGGAAATAGTAGAATAAAAAGCAATTTTTTGAGTGGCAGCATGCAAAAACATCCAGAAAAAATAGCAACTATTCCACTATAAATGGCAAGTGTGAAAAGGCCCAAGAAGGCAAATTGGTACTCATTCATACCCAGAATTATTTAATATACATGCAGTGGAGAACCTCACTGCATTTGAGTGTACCAAGGCAGGGTATAATACACATAGAGTCGGACACGACTAAACGACTAAACAACAACAAAGGAAGGGTAAAAAAAAGAAATTAAAAAGTAAAGGACCCCTGGACGGTTAAGTCCAGTCAAATGTGACTATGGGGTTGCGGCGCTCATCTCGCTTTTCAGGCCAAGGGAGCTGGCGTTTGTCCACAGACCGCTTTCCGGGTCATGTGGCCAGCATGACTAAACAGCTTCTGGTGCACCCACCATGACAAAAACCAGAGTGCACGGAAATGCTGTTTACCTTCCTGCCACAGCAGTACCTATTTATCTACTTGCACTGATGTGCTTTCAAACTGCTAGGTTGGCAGGAGCTGGGACAGAGCAACAGGAGCTCACCTCCCTCATGGGGATTCGAACCACCAACCTTCTGAGTGGCAAGCCCCTGCTCCATTTGCTGTTACAACTGGGAACAACCGACACACTGGAAGGTCACTATAGCCACTTCCACCTGAGACTCCAGGAGATGTGGCTCAGCATGCTAGCTATTTACAGCTAACCAAGGAAGGTGACATACGGAAACATCCATAGTTCATTATCAAAATGGCAGGAGAAAAACCACTTGAGTGCTTCTAAATGTGTAACATTAATTGTCAGGCCAGTGAGTGCATTGTGCTAAAATTCATGGGAAAAGGTTCAGCTGGTATAAAAGGGATGGTTAGTTCACAAAGGATACAATGGGGGACCTTTAAAAGGGAGAACAAGCCTTCCTATCCCTATAGAAAACCAGTGGGAGCATATATTTTCACCTTGTTTCCGATCAAAGCTTTAGTGGTGCCATTAAACTTCAATGGCAAAATTCACATTGAGTTCTGCGAAAGCACAAAACAGCGTCCCTTGGCGCCAGCACATAGGTCGTACGGTGCACAATGAGGCGGACAACATTTCAAAATGTCAGGGAGGATTTGAGCATTATCAATTTTATCCTGGCCCCATTCTACACCAGAACTCTGTTGCTAAGGAAGCTGTAGCAAGCTGTGTACGAAGGCTTAGACCGAAAGACTTTCCTTTCTGATCAATGTGATTCTCACAGATGAGGGCCAATATGAACAGAATATTAGTTGTGTTGTTTTTTAAATAGTCAGACACACAGACCTCTGAAAAGCTTGTGGCAATTATGCCTTGGAAGTATTAAAAAGGCAAAACTCAGTTAACACCCCCACAGTTTTCTCTAAAGGAAAAGCTGCAAGTATTATATGAGACAGAGATAATAAGATCAGATCAGATCCACAACAAATGAAAATGCTAATGAGATCTGCAACTCCTAAATGTCTTTCCAGAGTAAACACAGTGGTGGTGGTTAATCTGCCATATATGGATTCCCCCCCTCTCCCAACAAACAGGGGCATGAATTATTTTGGGAAGGGTGGGGGTGGGAAGGGTGGGGGAGAGAGACATTAAACAAGGTCCGAGATCAGCTCTTAGATTCAAAGAATAAATAGCCAGAAATATTTTTAAAGCATTGGGTGATAGATTTATTTTACCTATTGACTAAAAAGGTGGGGCTAACCACCAGTTATGGGGCCTGATCTGCCTCCCAAGACTCCACTGATTTGGGTGGAATGGCTATATGTAAATAGCAAGCGGGAGGGAGGGAAGGAGGTAGAGAGAGTTTTAGGGGTGGGATGCAAGTGAAATGATAATCATATTAAGCATTGATGAGTGGAGAGGGGGCAATAATCTCCTTCCTCAGCTGCTCTGCAGGGATCAACTAAGGAGAGAGCTGTTGTATCTGTGTGTACACATCCATACCTACTTTTGGCCACATCTACCAGTGACATGTAAAACCTTTGGCCCAAAAATGGTTAGCCATCCTTGAACGAAAGGTAAAGCCAGGCTTGGCCTCACAGGCTATGTGCCCAAGGTTGGTCCAAAGGAATAAAAATAGCAAAATACAAAAGGACATGCAAATGTGCCTAGCTTCCCAGGCCAACTTCTTTTTGCACAGGATTTGGGTTTCCTTGGTCATCTTTGCCCATGTGGAAAAATAAATTGGGCTGCAGGGAGCTGAGCTTTTATGGTGAACCACAGTGAGTTGGAATGTTGACAGTGCTTTTTAAGCCTCCCCACCTCTAGATTCATGGAAAACATAATGCTTTTCTGAGATCTTCGAGGAGGGGGGGGGAAGAAAAATTGAAAGTACAAACACATATTGCAATAGAACTGTTTGCAGTTAATTTGTATCTTTCATCATAATCCTACCTTGGTAAGTTGAAAGTGTTAAACTGCTATAACTGGGGATGTGATCATTAAATGCATTTTATCCCTTTGCCCTACAATGGAAACTGAGTTTGGAGGGAATAATTAAGTTGTGTGACACCTAAGTCCTTATAGAAGGGAGAGGGTGTTTTTGAAAGACTTAACAGAAATATTTTGCATCGGTGAACACATTTCTGCTATCAGATGAGATGGGAAATCAAAACCATTTAAAAAAAATTCTCTAATATACATAGCGACTAACTTGTTTTTATTCTTGAATGACCTGCAGCTGCTAAGCATATAATACTGTAGAAACGGTTGGCATGTTGTATGCTTTAGAACTCCCTTGTTTTTGTGTATGCAGGACAGCAGCTGTGATCAAAAGTTCCATCCAGGGCTGTAGCTACAAGGGAGGCTAGGGTGGCCTGACCAGCTCAGGGGGACAGTGGCAGAGGTAACCCACAGGGCATATTTATTTCATCCAAAGGTGCCCAATGTAGTCCCTGGCATCCCCAGCTAGGACTGGGAATGTCCCCTGTCTGAAACTCTGAAGATCTGCTGCCAATCACTGTAGACTAGATGTGGGAAATATTTGGCCCTCTGGATGTTACTGGACAACATCATAGTTGGTAATTGGCTTGTTTGCTAAAGCTCATGGAAGTTGTAGTATGGCAACATCCACAGGACCAAAGATTCCCCACAATACTAACCTACATGGAATAGTGATCTGATCTTCCTATGTTCCTGCTTTTCAGTGTCCTGGCCAATAAGTGCAAAGGTAAAGGTAAAGGGACCCCTGACCATTACGTCCAGTGGTGACTGACTCTGGGGTTGCGTGCTCATCTCGCATTATTGGCCGAGGGAGCCAGCGTACAGCTTCCAGGTCATGTGGCCAGCATGACAAAGCCGCTTCTGGCGAACCAGAGCAGCACACGGAAACACCGTTTACCTTCCCGCTGTAGCGGTACCTATTTATCTACTTGCACTTTGAGGTGCTTTTGAACTGCTAGGTTGGCAGGAGCTGGGACCGAGCAATGGGAGCTCACCCTGTTGCCGGGATTCGAACCGCCGACCTTCTGATCAACAAGCCCTAGGCTCTGTGATTTAACCCACAGCACCACCCAAGTACCCTAGTGCAAAGGTACTGAGATGGAATAGAATTGGCAAACCGTTTTCTTGCTCTTTGCAACAGAATTAATAGGGATGGCTGTCTAAAGCCCCACCCCCAACCACTGAATCCAGGGTCTAAAATTAGCTGCACCATCACTGACCTGACTTCTAACTCACAGGTGTTTGATGTGTAAGTGCCGACTATGGATATCAGAGCCTGCTATTCCCTGAAACCCACAGGGGACTTAAAACAGAAATTTACACAATTTCTATTTTACAAACTCCAACAAACTGAAACACATTTCCTGATCCTAGGGGAGCCTGCATCCTGCTAGAAACTAAGCATGATTAACCCACTGAGATCTAGAAAACCTCAGAGGTTTGAAATAACTGGTTTTTAAAGCTCAACCAAAAGGGCATTATTAATGTTTTTGTTCCTTTAGTACCACAGATATATTCTCTCTCTCTCTCTCTCTCTCTCTCTCTCTCTCTCTCTCTCTCTCTCTCTCTCTCTCTCTCTCTCTCTCTCTCTCTCTCTTTTACACTGCCACCACATAAACCAGATCCTCACTGAAAACTGATATCAGCAAGGTTGCTTCCCCCAGCACTGCTGCATTTCAAGTACTGTAGTGTTTTACATTGCTGTCATGCCACTACCCAATTACCTGAGTTGTTTCCCTGCACCTACAACCCTCCAAACTCCTATTCAGTAAAGCCATCTAGCAGCAGCAGCAGCAGCAGCAGCAGCAGCAGCAGCAGTAGTAAGTACTGTAGTAGTATACCATCCTTCATCCGTAGGCTCTCACTTGGGGGTGCCTCAAGGTTCTGTCCTCCCCCCATGCTTTTCAACATCTACATGCAGCCGCTGGGAAAGATCATCAGGGTGTTTGGGCTGGGTGTTCATCAGTATGCGGATGATACCCAGCTGTACCTCTCTTTCAAATCAGAACCAGTGAAGGTGGTGAACCACCTGTGCGGGTGTCAGGAGGCAGTTGAATGGTGACTAACAGACTGAGGTTGAATCCTGACAAGACAGAAGTACTGTTTTGGGGGGACAGGAGGCGGGCAGGTGTGGACGACTCCCTGGTCCTGAATGGGGTAACTGCGCCACTGAAGGACCATGTGTGAAGCCTGAGAGTCATTTTGGACTCACAGCTGTCCATGGAGGCATAGGTCAATTCTGTGTCCAGGGCAGCTGTTTACCAACTCCCTCTGGTATGCAGGCTGAGACCCTATCTGCCCACGGATTGTCTCACCAGAGTGGTGCATGCTCTGGTTATCTCTCACTTGGACTACTGCAATGTGCTCTACGTGGGGCTACCTTTGAAGGTGACCCAGAAACTACAACTAATCCAGAATGCGGCAGCTAGACTGGTGACTGGGAGCGGCCGCCAAGACCACATAACACCGGTCTTGAAAGACCTACATTGGCTCCCAGTACGTTTCTGAGCACAATTCAAAGTGTTGGTGCTGACCTTTAAAGCCCTAAACAGCCTCGCTCCAGTATACCCGAAGGTATACTGCCCCCATTGTTCTGCCCAGACACTGAGGTCCAGTGCCGAGGGCCTTCTGGCGGTTCCCTCGCTGCAAGAAGCCAAGTTACAGGGAACCAGGCAGGGGGCCTTCTCGGTAGTGGCACCTGCCCTGTGGAACGCCCTCCCACCAGATGTCAAAGAGAAAAACAACTACCAGATTTTTAGAAGACATCTGAAGGCAGCCCTGTTTAGGGAAACTTTTAATGTTTAACAGACCATTGTATTTAAATATTATGTTGGAAGCCACCCAGAGTGGCTGGGGAAACCCAGCCAGATGGGTGGGGTATAAATAATAAATTGTTATTGTTATTATTACTCATGGGTTGCTTTTCAAATTGATTGGAAGCTGGTATGAGGTGAAGGGCATCAAATCACAGTATTTCTCAATAAACTACAAGATACATATGGATTGTGACCAATGCCATGTTTAGTCAGCGGCAAACAGCAGCAGTGGGAGTGTACTGGAGTCAGAGTAAATAGTAATGTGTACACAGACTGTCTCATGTGCCCTACCTTGGCCTTCCACTTTCTCTGTCTTCCTTTTAGTTGGTGTGATGGAGTAAACTCTCTTATCAGGTGCCACCCCCTGTATATTTTCTGAGTTAGTGGATAACAGATATAAGTGATGGTGCTGGGCCGTGAGACCTTCTCAGCCACGTAGCTCATCGAGTGATCTTTGGCAGAACAGTATCTCTCTGCCTTTAAATAGTTACAAATGATAATGTTGTGGGGATCAACCTAGATGTGATTTGAAATGCACAAACCAATTTAATGATTCTGTTTCATAAATAGCAGCAGCACCAATAAGATCAGGACCAGGACTCAGAAACACAGGATAGGAGCTTTATACTGCTGGAGTCCCCATGGAAATTGCCCCCTGAAGTCGCTGTTAACACACGTGGAATGCACAACAGCCTTTTTAGAAACACTTCCATATGCTCTCTGCAGCAGATGATGACTCTACAGTGTGGGGATCCTTTAAACAGCAGCTCATCCATCTTTTCATCCCTGCAAGCCACAGATAATCTTGTTGGTTGTTTTCAGTTCTCCAGCTGACCTGGAAACAATCCAAATGAACCAATTCAACTGATAGAAATTAATAAAATGGCAGACTGGCTAGTGCTGTCTGAGAAGCTCCATTGCAATAGCAATATTAGGCTGAAATCCTTGTTTCAGACTGCTGTGAATGCACACTGACACAAACTGGAAGGTGATTCCACAAACAGTGGATGCACACGAAAGCTCATACCAATGACAAACTTAGTTGGTCTCCAAGGTGCTACTGGAAGGAATTTTTTTATTTTGCTTTTATTCTTGTTTGCTAATGGTACGTCATGTGCTTCTAGGCTGTATTGGTGTTTGTTTGTTTTTACTGCGCTTGTCAAAAGAACAGGAAAATGGAATCTTTTGATTATGTTTTCTGGTCACATCAAAAGCAATTTAAATGTGATTGTAGGGAGAAGATTATGTTCCAAAACTATTTTAGAGAAGCCTGTACTGAAGGATCTGATTCAGTCTGATGATTCCCCACCGCTCCTCCTCTGCTGTATCTTTCTCCAGATCATCTTAATTTCTTTTTATCTCAGTTAAGGCTGCATCTGGGCTAGTAAACAAGTTGCCTGTGGTTATAAACAAACACTATCCCTAATGTATTTGTGCATAGCAAGAACAAGAAACAGACAGGTAGCATAATTTAATGCAGGTGTGGGGAAACAGTAGGCCTGCCCAATTCTGCTGAGCTACAACTTCCATAAGCCCTAGCAAGTAGGGCCAATGGCTAGGGATGATGGGAGTTATAGTTCAATAACAGCCCGAGGGCCAAACATTCCCCGTAACCAGTATTATGCAAAGACAGTGGGGAAGACGCAGGGCCGTCTCAAGCCGGTCAGGCGCCCTGGCACCGTGGCACGGAGATTGCTCCGGCGCCCCCGCCCTGCTGGGCGGGCGCAGCGTGCAGCATGGCTTCCACACGGCTTTGCCGCACAGCGCCCTCCTGCCAGCCTGGCGCCCTGGCGCCCCACGCCACCGAGACTACGCCTAGAGCCGGGCCTGGGAAGACGTAATACAGGACTGTGTTCTTCTAAGCTTGCTCAAAGGAAGGCGGTGGCTGCAAGAAAAGTGAAACACTGGGATACATGACTGTATTCCTACAACTTAAAAACACCCTCCCAAAATACATTCGGTATAGTATGGAATGGTAAACCACAGCAGCATCTTTCTTGACAAGGGTTTATTTTTTATTATTCATGTAGGCAATAAAAGAAATTCCAAGTTGATATTTTTAACAGGGGTTTCTTTGCTAGACTAGAATACAAGGATAGCATAAAAAGCAGAGAAGAGCTCTCGTGGCTCTTTCAGTTGCTGGAAAGCTCTTGCAGAACAGAAGCACATCCTCCCACTCTTTCAGTCTATGGCTGGCACTGGGATCTCCAGTTAAACTCTGCCACCCCAGTAACTTTTATTTTGTTCCAGTTTATTTTCGTCCTGCTTTTGTTGTGCTATAGTGCAAGGGTAGCTCTCCAGATGGCAATCATGTGGTATGTGGTAACATTGAAGAAGCATCACAGAACAACTAATAAGGTGGAATGATGTGGGCATGATCCAGTATGTATCTACCAGTAACACGCTATTATTGCAACAATGACATGGCACAGAATACTCTGGCCTTATATCGACTTCCCCCAAAATATAATCCACACCTTTCATTTTATGGATGCGTTCCAGGTTAAACAAGCATAAATATATTTTCTCCACAAACATTTTTGAGATAAACAATTGTATTTCTTTCTACATGAATTCTGGTTTTATTTTCATCTCTCCCCAGAATCAGTAACCTTTGCAAGTATGAAGCCTAGTCCGATAAGCTGTTTTCTTGTGCTCTTCTAATTTTTTGTAAACAAAGCAAATTGCAGCTGGAAAGGTCTACCAATGGCAATAAATATTTGTGCATCTTTGCTGGACCATCTTGTTCTGTTGTTCAGGAACAAAGGGAGTTTAATTTACTTCCCAACATGCAGCAGAAAAACCTTTCCCAAAGGTCAGATCTTGCCCTCCATCTGATTCTACCCTGTTTGAAATGTATGTTCTCTCTTTGCACATTCAACCTCTGCCTTTCAAGAAGTGTCTCTGTTTGCTTTCCTATTGATTGGCACTCTCATTTATTTGGAACACACTCTTTCTTCAGAATATTTGAAAGGTGTCCTGGGATTGACAATGGGCAGCTCTTATTTCTTGAGCAATGTTTTGGTCAGTGTGATTGATCATGACATTTTGAACCAGCATTTCCACTCTTGTCTTGATTCTCTCTTCTTTCACCCACATTACTTTGTCCAGTTGCTTGCTGGCTTGCCACAGAGACAAGGAACACAAAGGGCTTGAACTTACAAAACGATCTTACAAAATATTATTTACCCATCTTGCTCAGTGGAGTCAGTGCAGTCTTTCCCAGCCATACCTGAACTGGGAATCTTCTGCATGCCTCGGCCCTGTATTCTTGAAGGAGTGTCTCCACCCACATTGTTCAACCTGGAAACTGAGGTCCACCTCTGAGGACCTTCTGGCTGTTCTCTCACTGCGAGAAGTGAGATCACAGGGAACCAGGCAGAGGGCCTTCTCAGTAGTGGCACCCATCCTGTGGAGCACCCTGCCATCAGAAGTCAACAAGATAAAGAATGACAACTTTAAGAAGACATCAGAAGGCAGCCCTGTACAGGGAAGCATTTAATGATTGGTGTTTTATTATGTTTTTATATCTGTTGGAAGCCACCCAGTCAGATGGGCGGGGGAAGAAGAAGAAGAAGAAGAAGAAGAAGAAGAAGAAGAAGAAGAAGAAGAAGAAGAAGAAGAAGAAGAAGAAGAAGCTCTACAACTGCGCTACAGCCCTTCTTTTTCAACATCCCCACTGGCAAATGCTAAGTACATTTGGCAACCACAGCCACAAGTTTCAAATACCTACTCCTGCCCTGAGACATGAACTTAACATTTTCTTCTTCTGTTTTATTATTTTTAAGCATTACCAGTTTTTCAATATGAACAGGCTTATCTAGTATTAATTTTTTTGTGAGAGGGAAAGAAAATAGTGCCCTTTCAAAATGAAATTGGATGAGCTCTAATCCAAACTCCAGACAGAAGAATAAAAAGCAGTTGCATGTTACAATGAGGATGGTTCTGCCCTCATTCATACAGATTCTTTCATAGTCAATGCAATTTTTCTAGATTGGCCCTGAGCAGTCTTGTCTTGGTGTATGGCCCCACCCCCTGCCCCCCATATTTCAAAGAAATTCATAGTGACCTTTCCATCTTGGAATAGATTTTTTGGAACTAGAGCTCAGTGTGTACTTCCATAGTGGACCCACAGTAAAACTACCACAGAGGTTTCTCAGCCCACCTTGGGATAAACTTGGGATAAAAGAGAATGGTTTGTGTTCCCTGACACTAGTCAAGAGAGAGAAAAATAGCTTTTTAGAGCACATAGGTGGGGTATTCTCACTCTTACAAACAGGTTTGTAAGGGATAGAGATGAATATCTCTTCACAATTCTCTGACCACACACACAGCCAAAGAGACAGAACACCTCACAAGACACTTCTCTCTCTCTCTTTAGCATCAGATTTATGCCTGGAAGTTCATCTAGATAGAAGTTATTTTTCCACATCTCTTTGGGCTTTTACTGATGGATTGATGCTATTAATATTTTCAACTGGGCTTGAAAATAGAACAGAAGTTAACGAAGCTTGTCCAGTCAGAACTATGTCATAGGTAAAGGTAAAGGGACCCCTGACCGTTAGGTCCAGTCGCAGACGACTCTGGAGTTGTGGCACTCATCTCCCTCTGATAGGCTGAGGGAGCCGGCGTTTGTCCGCAGACAGCTTCTGGGTCATGTGGCCAGCATGACTAAGCCGCTTCTGGCAAACCAGAGCAGCGCACAGAAACGCCGTTTACCTTCCCGCCGGAGTGGTACCTATTTATCTACTTGCACTTTGATGTGCTTTTGAACTGCTAGGTTGGCAGGAGCAGGGACCAAGCAATGGGAGCTCACCCCATCGCAGGGATTCAAACTGCCGACCTTCTAATTGGCAAGCCCTAGGCTCTGTGGTTTTTAGACCACAGTGCCACCCGCGTTCATAAAATCCAAAGCTGTACTTAAGTATTCCTGGATTTTTATTTTCAACACATGTAGTACCAACAGGATGGTACATAGCACCAAAATAGGGCAGATTTTGCATAAAGTTTGCATATGCTAATTTATATGACTAGATGAATATTTAGTAATGATTACTAGAATTCAAATAGAAATACAATAAATATAACCATAAGATTGAGGCAAGGTGGCCTGTGTGTCTGCCCAGTCTCTTGCCCAGGTGACGGCTGATTAACAAGTTCAAGTCCTGTGCTCTCCCTTATGGTTTATTGGGTTTGATCCAGTCTTAGTCAAGCCCAGAGTAAACCCAATGAAATGTTAGAGTAGGCCCATTGAAATTAAGTATGACTAAGACTGGATGCCACCCAATGTCTTTAAACAGGACATAGACCAGACAGCCCTTTAACTATAGCACTGCCCTCCAAAACAAAGTACACACAGCCACCTTAAGCCCCAATTGAAAAAGTTTTCTCTTGTTATACTAACTAGAGTATCTGTGTTTTCCCCATGATTCCATCTCTGTCATGAATTGGTTTTAGTCTTACCATTCTAAAGCGATTGGCCTGATTAAACTGGACCAAAAGTATCCTGAATTGGGATAGATTATTTTCCCCTTGGAGACTGGATACGTGCAAGCTGGCTTAATGAATACACCATGTTTTTAGGGATCCTATAAAAAAAACAATATTTAATTTATAGAATCCTGAGGTGTTAAGTCTCGGCTGATGAATAAAGCATGAAGCATCGCAGGGCACTTTTTCACATAGACAGCTACAAAAGTGTCCCCTGACACCATTTTCACTCCAAAAGCGTTTAGATGGATATCCCTAAAGAGCAAAGCAAGCACATCACTAAGTTTATTGACCAGTTAAATTATCTTGTACAATTTCCTTTCTGTTCAAAAGCTCTTCCAGAAGTCACATTTTCAAGACAGCATCTTTCAACATCCATTGTTCCAAAGCAGAGCTGATTAATGCTCTGAAAAGGTCAACACGATTCTTTTTCTAGCACGTCATGTCACTGTTAATATTGGGTGACTGTGTGAGAGATTAATCCAGTGATGCAGTGCAGAAATTCAAGAAATGGGTGCTGAAATGTTTTTAAAAACAAACAACTAAACAACTAAGAAGAAAACCCATAAAATTGATTGCCTTGAGAAGAAATTGACCTATCGGAAAATTGTGCTTTCTTATATCAGTTGCATCCACCAATACAGTGGTGCCTCGGTTTATTAACTTAATCCGTTCCAGAAGAAGAAGAAGAAGAAGAGGAAGAGGAGGAGGAGGAGGAGGAGGAGGAGGAGGAGGAGGAGGAGGAAGAAGAAGAAGAAGAAGAAGAAGAAGAAGAAGAAGAAGAAGAAGAAGAAGAAGAAGAAGAAGAAGAAGAAGAGTAGTTTGGATTTGATATCCCGCTTTATCACTACCCTAGGAGTCTCAAAGCAGCTAACAATCTCCTTTCCCTTCCTCCCCCACAACAAACACTCTGTGAGGTGAGGGGCTGAGAGACTTCAAAGAAGTGTGACTAGCCCAAGGTCACCCAGCAGCTGCATGTGGAGGAGCGGAGACACGAACCCGGTTCCCCAGATTACGAGTCTACCGCTCTTAACCACTACACCACATTGGCTCTTCTTAAACCATTCTTAAACCAAAGCTGTTCTTATACCACGGCGCGCTTTCCCCAAATGAGGCATCCCGCCACCTGTGCCCTTCCACTGTTCGGATTCTGTTCTTAGACCGAGGTAAAGTTCACTAACTGGAACACTACTTCTGGTTTTGCAGAGTTCCTATACCAAAAAGTTCATAAACAGGGCTGTTCTTAAACCGAGGTACCACTGTACAATTACGATTACAATGTATCACTGTGCTGAAGTCCATTGGCATTACTGGGAAACTGAGGAGCATAGCTTAATGTTGAGGATGAGAATAGCAGCAATGACATTTGAATGGAATTACACATTATACCTACACTATTTGTCTTCAGAGACTGAAAGAGGAAAAGACTGGTGATTTTTCTGTTGCAAACTGATGATGGAAAGGCACAATTTGCTGTGAAGAAGGACTGACCCTTTAGAGGGCAGATTTGTCTCAGATTACAATTGGTGTACACCAAGAATTTCCCAGTAAGCCAAGGTTGGGGATTTCTCTCTCTCTCTTAAGGGCTACATCCCCTCAGGGTAATCTGTTGGGTAAGAGACACTTGCAACCATTATATTATAAGTGGTAACTAGGGAGGTGCAGGTGGTGTCCCAACACAGGCACAAGTTCTGGGGTGGGCCCCTCCACAAAGATTGATTGCTGCCAGTGGAGTCTAGCTTAAAATAATTATATCAGCATGGATTCCACATATTCAAATATCATTTTCATGTTCATTTGTTTCTTTTTAAAAAATCAAAATTTGCATTGGATATGTGGTATAAGAAAGTATGGCCCATGGCCATCTCTTGCCAGAAGCTACTTATGTTTGACTGAGCACTTAAAATTCTCTGAGCAACAAGGCTCTGTTCCAGATTGTGCAAGCACATGCAGGGGGGGGGGGAATGATGGGATGTGTCTGAAATTATTATTATTATTATTATTATTATTATTATTATTATTATTATTATTATTTATACACCACCCATCTGGCTGAGTTTTCCCAGCCACTCTGGGAAGCTTACAACACATAATATTTTTTTTTTTTGTAAAACATTAGACATTAAACATTTCCTAATACAGGGTTGCCTTCAGATGTCTTCTAAAAGTCAGATAGTTGTTTATTCCTTTGACATCTGATGGGAGGGCATTCCACAGGGCGGGAACCACTACTGAGAAGGCCCTCTGCCTGGTCCCCTGCAACCTCACTTCTCGCCGTGAGGGATCCGCCAGAAGGCCCTCAGAGCTGGACCTCAGTGTCTGGGCTGAACGCTAGGGGTGGAGACGCTCCTTCAGGTATACTGGGCTGAGGCCGTTTGTTTGTGTTTACATTCCCTGTCACAGTGGCCTGGGTGGGCTACTTCAGAGAAACGACTCCACACAGCTCCGCATTTTATTGTTTTATTGGTGCTGTGTATTTACAGTGCTAAAAGCAGTGCTATTTACAGAGATTAACACATCTTATCGGTCTTCTTCAGAACCTCCGAATGGAGGTTGGCGCGTTTTCCTCCAGCATAAAAGCTTGGGGAGACCCAGCCTCTTCCCCCGACGTTTCTTGCGCAACGTCGGTGGGATTGGCCTTCCCCCCTTGCTCCCCCCTTCCTGTCCCTCCTTGGGCAGTGGCTCTGCTACCTTGCCTGAGCCTCGGACACCACTTCCTGCTTCTCCACTTGAGTCGGAACTCTCCCTGCTTTCCCCAGCGCTCGGAGATGGGCTGGATCTCAAGATGGGAGGGACCTCCCGATATCCCCTGTCCCTCACATTCCCTATTCAGGCATAAGAGTTAAATAGAACTTGCATATTAAAAATCACGTGCAAGCAAAGCATACCGTGTCAGATGTGCCTGCAATTATATGCCAAAGAATAGCTAAAACAACAGCAACAAGTAGGTTGAATGTGACCTGTGCCACGTATTATATCATCAGGTGCTCGCTCACCCTTGCCAACTCTTTAGTCAGCAGCTATTTTGTTGTGCATGAGAAAGGTGAGCCAGCTCTTCAGGTGTGGATAAATGAAGCTGAGTCACTTGCTGACTGTCTGATCACTCATCTCCTAGGCTGGTGAACTGTGGAGCAGCAGATTTGGTTGTTTTCTTGCGTCTTAGAGAACATCACTACACAGCATTAAATTTGGTTGATCAATAATATATTCAGTCACTGGTGCAGGTTCAAATAATATCCAGAGTACCCCTTTCCAGCCCTGGAAGGAGCATGGGGAGTGTTCGTGGGACATGCCTGCACACTGCAGCTGACATGCTAACATGTCGCGACATACAGTTTGGAAAGCTCTGCCTTGCAGAGTCATGCAAGAGCTGTTTTCACCATTGGACCCTTTTTGAATATGGTCTTGATCAAGGGTGAGGATCCTGTGGCCCTTCATTTGTGGTTATACTGCAACTGTGACCAAAGGCCATTGGCCATATCAGCTGGGGCTGATGGGAGTTAGAGTCCAGCAACTTATGGAGAGCAACACAAGTTCCCAGTCCCTGGTCTAGATGTTCTGGGGACTGGACTTCAGCTTAGGGGAAGTTCACAAAGCAGCTGAGAGGTTTCTGCTTCTATCAAAGCAACTATAGGAACTGGTGTGTGTGTGTTATACAGGAGCTGGAGTTGGAGCATTATAAATCACTAAGTAATTTGATTAGGGCTCAATTTAAAGGTGTTAACCACTATTAATAGTGGCTGTGTAATGGAGTCTCTGCCAGCAATATGAGTCTCCAGAGCAACCAAAATAGAAATTAAAGTGGGTTTGCCATATGGCTTCATATAAATATAAAAATAACACTAGGAGTGTTATTCTACAGCTCAAGCTTGTAGAAAATTCATAGCTATGACCTAGTTTTCCTTAGGCATATATTTTGTTGGGTAACAAATATGAAGAACTGACACACATTTTAAAATATAAACTACCAGTCCTAACGTTTGGGCAAACTGATAGATAAGCCATAAATAACACAAAATGAAATATTATGCCTGCTTACTCAGGGGTATGTTCTACTATACCCAATGGGGCTTACTTGCTAATAGATGTATTTAGGGTGATAGCTTAACAGTAGGACCTATTGAGCTCCGTGGAGCTTACGTCTGAGTAAATAGGCTTAGGATTGTGTCTAATAACAAATTATTGTCATCCATAATTTCTGTTACAGTACAATCTTATGCATGTCTACTCAGAAGTAAGCCCCACTGAGTTCAATGGGACTTAACTCCAGGTAAGTGTTTATAGAATGGACACTTACCCCTTCCACTAGGTGGGCAGCTGTTGCGGATCTTCGGGCTCGGTCACCACCCAAGACAGTAAAATGAAAACAGAATGCATGTGGTCAGGTGGCCATTGAGGGAATTCCCCTTGGCTGTCTGGGCAGCCGCAGTTCAAATGGGCCACTGAGTGGCATCATCTGTGGGGTGTGTCTCACTGTCTGAAAAGGCATTGGTTGCATGCATGCCCTGGCAGCCAGTGGTGCATAAAAACCAGCAGTGCCTTCATACCTCAGCGCCCATTCAAGGGATCTCAGTGGATGTCCCTGTCCAGAAGCCAAGTATGGGGCAGATGGGCCTTAGGGCTCCCTGTGGTGGCCTGAGGACAGCCAACTCAGTAGACTGACGTCTTGGGGAAGCCATTATCCTGGGACAACCCTCCAGCAGGAATGCCTGAGCCAAAATTCCACCTACACCTGTAATCAAAAATAGTTGTGGCCATTTTTAATCCAGATTGTTGTTTTGTTGTTGTTGTTGTTTAGTCGTTTAGTCGTGTCCGACTCTTCGTGACCCCATGGACCATAGCACGCCAGGCACTCCTGTCTTGCACTGCCTCCCGCAGTTTGGTCAAACTCATGTTCGTAGCTTCGAGAACACTGTCCAACCATCTTGTCCTCTGACGTCCCCTTCTCCTAGTGCCCTCAATCTTTCCCAACATCAGGGTCTTTTCCAAGGATTCTTCTCTTCTCATGAGGTGGCCAAAGTATTGGAGCCTCAGCTTCACGATCTGTCCTTCCAGGGAGCACTCAGGGCTGATTTCCTTAAGAATGGATAGGTTTGATCTTCTTGCAGTCCATGGGACTCTCAAGAGTCTCCTCCAGCACCACAATTCAAAAGCATCAATTCTTCGGCGATCAGCCTTCTTTATGGTCCAGCTCTCTTTATGGTCCAGATTGTTGTTTGCCTGCATTATTAATCACATTTTTCATGTGGAGACTAACCCGGGGTTGGGTGACACTGTGATTGGGCCCTCAAATGCAGCCTAACTTTTGGGATGCCCTCCCTTAAATTTAAACTCTGGACAGAAAACTCAATGATCCAGCCTGATTGTAAGAACGGTGCAAATTAAATCCTGGTAATGGCAGGGGATGGGGCTGATTCAAGGAAATGAATAGCTAGCAGGAAGATTCAGGAGAACTGATTAAACATTGTGTGGGTGTAAGAAAACACTTCATGTCTGGGAATATGATAAGCAATGAAATACATTTAATGAGAAATCGTGGGATCTCCATCAGTGAAGGTTTTCAATAGAAAAGCTGGCTATAGGAAAAAGCAGTGGATGAGATCATGGATTAGATGGCTGCTGAACATCTCTTGGCTTCTCATAGTTCTCCCCTATAAGTGGTCACCCATTGATGTATCAGGTGGCACCTTGCCAGTGTGAATGACACACTGCAAATCAAGCAATCCAAACACAACTGTCTTTGCCTCCAGCCCTATCTGTTTCAAATGAGTCAGTTCACATACTCAGCTGTGATGAAGAGGCATGTGTGAATTGGCCCTAAGAAAGAAGCCTCTGGGTGGGAGGGTGTTGTTCTAGAAAGCAAATGAGTTGGAAACAGGATTTGCTTTTAATTTTCAGTTTACTTAGGTGCCCAAATGTGTCTTAAGAGGGGAGTTGCTCATCACTGCTCCCCACACTACACCATTCCACTCTCCCGGTGGTACTTTATGAGCCTCAGTTAGCAAAGTCTTAAACGGGCATATCTAATGATCTTTATCAGTAGGTGGTAGAATCCACATGTACAGTTTGTCTGAAACTGGCTGCAAATGAGGCTCCCTAAAGAGAAGCAACTACTGAATGGTGTATTCCTTTTTAATAGTACCACCTTCTGTTTCTATGGAAACAGCACATCTTGTTTGTTGCTTGCAAGACATGGATTCGGCCCTTATTAAAATAGATTGCGTGCTGTTAACATTGCCTTGAAAACTGAGAGCAGCTGCCAACTTTTGGACACAGGCAATTATTAATCTCCCCCTACAAAAGAAACAAAACCTGCCTGTCAGGTGTGCTTGAAAATTGTTGGTTATGAGAGATTAAGAAGTTATTGTAGGTTAATGATCCCACAAGGAGTCACTATATTACTGTCCTGTGGTTGTGGCTGGGAGATTCATGATGTTTCCAATACGGGAACTTTGTGGCTGAAAATCATAATTGGTATGTCTATTTTAAGTTATGCATATTTGAGTGAGATCTGATCTTCCATACCATTTTTTTACCATTCCCATCATGTTTTGGAATGGCATAAATTGCAACTTAACCATTGTAAGATGCTAAGAGCCAGGGTTTCAACAGCTACAGTTACATATATGCCTATGGATCATTTAATATCCTGTGATCCTGTACTTACGTATCTGGGAGGAACTTCACTGAACTCAACAAGGATTAATTCTGACTAGACCGGCATAAGTGATCAGTGGAGTTCTGCTGTTTAAAATCTCAGAAAAAAATCAGTTTGGGGTCTGTGTGTGTGATAATAACCCAAACCCTCTAGAACTTTAAAACATGGACATCGAGAGTGATATCCAAAGTCATCCAAGTGGATTTATGCTCATGCAACAGCATTTCCCCCTGCTCTGCTTCCTTCCGCAGCCCCCCAAAACCCACCCTCAGTTAATCTGGGGCGCATGCAGGAAGCTACAGGGGAGGTGGAATTGGTTCTGTTAACTGTATCTGTTCCATTGTTGGACAGATAGCGTTGAATTTCACTTGGAGCAGGAATCTCACATTTGGCAACAAATTATTTAAATGGTGCCACAAAACTACAGTAACAGGACTATGAACTAAACTAGGTAGACTGTACTTTGTGTCATGAAGCCACAACTTTCTGTGTTTCCCGGTCTCATTTGATATAATTGGCTGTTGCTAGCAAGCAGTTGGTGGGGAAACATGGACTTCTGCCCCATATCGTGAAGTGAAAAAAGTCATCTACCACCTAGCTTCCAGATGGTGTTGGTCTACAACTCCTGTCAACCCCAGCCAGGATGGCTAATAGTCAGGGATTATGAAAGTTGTAGTCTAACAACATTTGGCTGGTACCACATTGGTGACTCCTAGGGAACTAGATGGTAGTTTTATATGGTGGTAGTTTTATACATATCATTGTTACTAGCAAACCACTAATAACCTTCCCTGGGTATCTACAATTAAGTAAAATGTTGTTGTTTTTTTAATGAATATGTGATATGCATTAAGGTTGAAAAACAGTGACTGCGGAAAAGATGGTGGGGAGAAAGCAGACTGCCTTATTATGCACAATTTTTTACCTTTGATTTTTGATCAGGCATTTGAAGAATGTATCAGGACATAAAGTGCCTTTTAGCCATTAATTCTGATTCTCTCTAGAACTGTAGATTTTATCTGATGACATTTATTTAAATGCACAGTGTTTCCCTGTGATTTTACAGAGCTGTACTCTGTGGGTTATTGGTTAATGTAGGGTATAAAGGAATTCTTCTCGAAATGATTTTTAAGAAGCTTTCCCCCCCCCTGCTAATATATGCTGTAAGGCTTTGTTTTATTTAGTACCCTTAGGGGTTAGAGGAATGAAATGATTGTTCACCACCACAAGAGCATAAATGGCCCTTTCAAAGCAAAATAATATGAAATTCAACAGGAGCTTGCTAACATTTGACTTCACTCATAAACAAAAAGGTTAAAAACCTCCTATAAAGGAACAGGCACCACATGGAATCCAGTTTAAAAGATCTGCCTCACAAAGAATGTTTTTCTTACACTTTCTTTAGAATTGTAAATGTTTGATTCATGTGGTGGTTTCTTTTTCCCTTCTCATTCTTCTAATCCTGTCAGAACTTCAATGGTATAAAGAACACGTTGCACGGTGTCCTTAAAAGGTCATTCAATGCCCACAGTTGGATGCAAAAGGGAAATGTTCAGACATGGCTGCCGCATCTTTCATATGCAAATTATTTAACTGATCTTTTATGCAGGTACCAAAATATGGATTCAAAACTAGCAGCAGGTGTTCTGCATGGAAAGCCTGTTAAGATAATTTACAGGTTATCTTGATATATAGGCTGAACATGGACATTCATGTCCTATAATTTCTTTTGGCTCTGAGGACTGTAATTTGAAAACTGAAGTGAGAAGAGGTAGCTCCACAGGCTAGTGCAGAATTGTCTTGGTGAAGTGAATGGGAATGGCTGCTTTGGAAAGAGTTCTATGTGTGCATCAGAGCTACAGAATGTGACTAGTGTGTACAAAGTGTATTCACACGTACACAAGAGCCTTGCACTAACAAGTGCTCACTATGTAAGTGTTTAATTAGTATTTCCCAGACCAGAAACGTTTGGTCATCTTCCTAGGAATTCAGGCCTCTTTGATGGGCCTAATCTCTTCATACTGCAATCTTGCAAAATTAGTGATCTGGCAATTCTGCTGAGAGGCAACAAAAGAAAACATTATGATTATGATTATTACATCTTAGTCATGTTTTCTTTTTTTCTTTTTCACAGAAAGGAAAGTTACTTATAATATGCCATATATACTCGAGTATAAGCCTACTTTTTCAGCACCAAAAACGTGCTGAAAAAGCCGCCCTCAGCTTATATTCAAGTGAGGCGGGCAGTGGCGGAGAAAGGCACAGACCGGGGGTTCGGAGAAGCGCTGCGCTGAGACGCTCCAAACCCCCGTCCTATGCCTGCTCTGTGCGAAGCAGCAGGGAGGGAAAGGTGGCGAGGAAGGGGTCCTTCCTCTCCGCTTCTCCCCCCACCCCACCCCCGACAGCTGGAAAAGGCAGAGGATGGTATTCATTTTTATTTTTGAAATTTACCAGTAGCTGCTGCATTTCCTACCCTCGGCTTACACTCGAGTCAATAAGTTTCCCCAGTTTTTTGAGGTAAAATTAGGTGCCTCGGCTTATATTCGGATCAGCTTATACTCAAGTATATACGGTAATACAAAAATTAAAACCAAAACCGAAGGAAAACAAAAGCTATGCAAAAATTTCTTCCTGAGCCTTTTGGTGTTCCTGTATTCTTTGCTTCTTCTTCAGTGATGTCTCATTGCTCTTCAGCCCTTGCAATGGCTTTGTGCCTTAATGATGATCCTCTGATACAGCTCCTGGCTCCTGGATTATCTCAGTCCTGACACTGGCTTGATCTCACCAATTGGCATTGCAACCAATTTCATTGCCAAATGTGATAGGTTGAATAGTTAATTTGTCAATCCATTCAAGTTTTTTTAACTGCATTAAAAGAGAATGCAGATATCACTTAACTAGTGATCCCAGTTAAAACAGAATCATTTGAAGTCCAGCACTTCAGAAATGAATGTATAACAACAACAACAACAACAACAACAACAACAACAACAACAACAACAACAACAACAACAACATACACAGAGGCTAAAGCAAATGGGATCTTACTGAAATCTAAGAAAGCCCCCAGAGATTGTTGTTCATTTGTGCAAAAGTGCTCTTCAGTAAGTGGACTTTACAATTAGTGGACTTTCAAAAAGAGTCATTAAAAATGTAACAGTGGCAAAAGCCTTTCTACTAGGCACATAAATGTGTGACTCAAGTGCATGATTCAGGATACAACCGTTACTTCCATCTGTCTTGAATTGCAGAAAGTTTTCAGAAACAAAGCCAGTGGGGGGAATCAGAGAAACTCAAACTGATCTTATCCTATATAATAATGTACAAGTGTCTCTGCATCCAGTCCCTGTGTCCCTGTGTTCACCCTACTGTGCATGTGCCCTACAGACACAGGGATTGGACGCAGAGACTGGACGCACACACACGCACACACGCTCTCCCCACCCCCCACCCCTCTGCCAACCGCCGCTCCCAGCCGGACAAGCACCTCACTGCGCGAGGAGGAGGCTGCTTCCTTTTTCTTCCCCCCACACTCCCCCCGCGACTAGCAGCAAGCAGGCGTCGCGCACACACACACACACACGCTCTCCCCACCCACCCCTCTGCCTACCATTTCCCTCGCGGTCCTCAGAAGAATCGTGGCCTTCTCCTGGGCGCCCGCTGCCCTGCTGGGCTCAGCGGAGCGCCCCGACGAAGCGACGGTCGTGGGAGGGGTCAGCTGCTCTCCCCCACGTGCCGCCGCAGAAAGAGGCCGAATCGCGGCCTACTCCTGGGCGCCCGCTGCCCTGCTGGGCTCAGCGGAGCGCCTCGATGAAGCGGCGGCCGCGGGAGGGGCCAATTGCCCCCCCCATGCGCGGCCGCCGCCAAAACAGGCTGGATGTTCTAGTGCCCATTTATTTAACGGGCTGAATGACACTAGTTAGACATATTATCTCATGTATATGTTGATCGAGGCAAAGAGAGCAGCAGACCAATTTGATTAAAGTCATTATAAAAATGAAAAGTCATCCAGCGATTTGGACTGCAGAGTCATCTGTACGCAGATGATACCCAGCTCCATTTCTCACTAACATCTGATCCAAGGAAGGCGGGTGGGGGGGGGAACCTGAACTGCTGTTTCTCAGTTGTCTGGATTGTCCAGGACAAGTGGGAACTTAATCCAGAAAAGATGGAAGAACTCCTTGATAGGGGGTTGCACTTCCCCTAAAATACCAGCTCCATAGCTTAGGGGATGCTTCACTTAGTCCATTTTTGTGAATGTACAGGTGGTGTTGATTGCTAGGGTCACATTTCTCCAGGTTAAACTGTTATGCCTGTTCCAACCCTTTCTGACAAAAGCAAACCTTACCACGGTCATCCATACCTTAGTTATCTTATGGAGAGGCTACTGTAACACGGTCTTCCCTCTTCCCTTCCTGTTCTCTTCTATATCATGCCTATTAGATTGTGAGGCTGTGAAAAAAATCATCCCTGTACAGTCCTTAGAAATTTTTTGAATTATTATTATTATTATTATTATTATTATTATTATTCCTTTGAAAACTTCAATTGGTGCAAAATGTTGCCACCAGACTTTGGGGAGTTCAAAATGAATTACACCTGTTTTGTTTGACTTGCACTGCTTGCTGGTCCTTTTCTCAGCTCAATTCACAAGGTTGGTTTTGACCTTTAAAGCTCTAAATGGACTTGATGGGGCAGAACAAGCTGAAACATAATCCAGGCTAGATGGAAGTATTTTAAAGCACCTGTATACCTTCAGGAGCAACTTCTTCCACACATTCCCCCTCACATGCTGTGTTTGACATCTTATTCCAGCTACCACTGTGGAATGAGATAGGGCAGGCAGCTACTAGGAGCAAGACCTTTTCGATCATGGCAACTTATCTTGTGGAATGTAAGGGAACCTTGCCAAGTCGCAACACATTATTCTTTTTGGTGCCTTGAAAAGACGTTCAAGGAGGCTTTGTTCACTAGGCTTTGTTATTTTAGTGATATTTAGCTCCATGGTAGATGCTTTATTTAATGCTGTTTTGTATTGTTACCACAATATTGTATTTCTTATTTGTTACATTCTTTTTGTTATGTTTTTAGATAAGCTGTGCCTTGAATTCACTTTCTGGAAAAAGAAAGAACACAATGTAAGTATTTTGAATAAAACAAAACAGAACAGGGCAACAAAATGCCCTGTTATTGAATTGTATAGATCTAGTTACTAGTATTAATGGGTGATTGACCCAATGCCACCTTACTCTTTGCATTTTTAGGTGACGTGTATAGTTGTTTCCACTGTACATATCTCTAAAAAGCAAAGCGTGAACATGACAAATTGTGCATCATACAGGGGCAGTTGGGTGACAGTCTAGAAGGAGGCTCAGGTCTGCCATGAACATTGTTGCTAAAGCTGCATTAATACACCATGCTCCTGTCATTTCCCCTTCCATTTCTAAATCTTCCCATGAAGCTATGCTTGGGTCTCTGCCACATTTCCCAGAATCCCTTTGAAATCACATAAGAACATAAGATGAGCATTCTGGATCAGGCCAATAGCCCATCTAGTCTAGCATCCTGTTTTCATGCTAACCAGATGCCTCTGGGAAGTCTGAAAACTGGGCATGAGCACAATAGCACTCTGCCCGTCCCCAAGTCTCAGCAACTGGTATTCAGAGAAATAATGCCTCTGACAGAGTGGAGGCAGAGCATAACCTCGTGGCTAGCAGCCATTGATAGCCTTGTCCTCTATGAATTTATCTAATCCTCTTTTAAAGCCATCCAACTTGGTGGTGATCACGGCCTCCTGTGGGAGCATGTTCCATAGTTTAATTATGCACTATATGAAGAAGTCCTTTCTTTTCTCTGTCCTTCATTGGATGAAAAGCTTTACTCTGCTAGTTCTCTCTAAGCCATGCATAGTTTTACACACCTGCCTCATGTCACCTCTTATTCACTGCAACCTTTCGTCATATAGGAGTTGCTCCACCCCCTTGCTCATTTGGTTGTCCTTTTCTAAGCCATCATCATGAGGTATCGTGACAAACTTAGTTGGTCTCTAAGGTGCTACTGGAAGAAAAAAAAATATTTAAATTTTTAAAATTTTGTTTAGACTACACCAGACCAACACGGCTACCTACCTGTATCATAAGGTATGTTTTTCAACAGACTTTTAGTGGTCAGTCATATTACTTGTTTTCTCTTTCCACACATGGTCATTAGTCACAGCTTGCTGTTTGCTGCCCAAACAGTTCCTGCGTTGATCAAAGGAAATAAGCAAAGGCATGAAAGGAACTGAGGCTGGAGAGGAAGGAAATTTGTTGCCAGATTTGCCCATTTCTCTGATCTCTTAACACGTCTGATTCACAGTCCACATTCTGGAATCTGTGTAGTAGTTGCTCTGAAACTGGTGTCCATTTGAGGAGGCAGTTGACTGCATCTTCTGAAGAAATAGTTAAGCCCCACATAATTCTACTCTGATGAGAGGAATGGAGGCGCTGTAATGTTGAGTTTATAAATAAGTGATTAGCATTTACAAATGGAAGGGGATGCCTCGAACATCTAAACGGATATTTTGCCACTCCCTTTATTATTAATTTAATTTAACTATTTATAACTATTTATCACACTCCCATAAAAATATAGCAAGGTGGTGCACAACATAGAAAAATTACAATAATGTAAATCAAAACATCAGTAAAGACTGGTTGTTCTTGTTTTTTTTTAAAAAAATCTAGTGCAGTATTTAAAAGATGTAAAAAAAAAAGCAACACACAAAAAAAGCAGAGAAGGTCTACTGCCATACTTCTCTGAACATGCCCAATCTCATCTGATTTCATAAGCTAAGCAAGGTCAGGCTAGTACTTGGATGGGGGGGGAGCAGGGAAGACTTCTATTGGCAGGGAGTTCCACAGGACAGGACTTGCCACACTAAAGGCTCAGCCTTTGATAAAGATCTGTTAAGGCCAACAAAACCTTTCCTCATATATGTCTTGGAGCATATGAGACCTATTTCATCTTAGCTAGAGGATGTGCTAGGCCTCAACCTCAGTTGGTCCAAGCATTGGCGAGAGCGAACCCAAACACCTCACCACTAAACCTCTTTGTTACAATCCTAAATCAATAAACAGCTCATTAACAGATCCGAGTGTGTGGTGATTAACACATGTAGAACAGTAGGATCTACTCTAAGAACTATATAATCACCAACTATATAATCACAGATTATCACAGTTGTTTGAGCATGGGGTGTTGCAAAAGTAGTGAGGTGAAGATTTGTGTTGCTTTTTCTCTTAGCCCTTATATAGGTGGTACTTTCAGGATACTTCTTGTTCACTGGTTTATTTTGTCCATTGGTCTGTTTGCCTTTTCAATTAAATTATGCAATATTCAGGATTCTCACAAACATCAGGGTGGCCATTATGAGAACAGGATGCTGGACTAGATTAGCCATTGGTCTGATTCTGCAGAGCTCTTCTCGTGTCCTTATGTTTGTGTGTGTGTGTGTGTGTGTGTGTGTGAGAGAGAGAGAGAGAGAGAGAGAATTCGTTTCTTAACAGAACAGAACATTTCAAGAAACAACTAGGGCCACCACAAGCCATTTTGCTGCCTGAGGTAAAGGAGAAGATGGCACCTTCCCACATACAAAAGTCAGTTAGACTGGACACTGAAACGTAGACAGTGCCTTCCACCACAACTGAGAACACCCAGCTAGCTTAGGGGACCTGAGGTGTAGGCCATGTGGCAATATACAGTTCTGTCCTCTTAACACAATGACACAGCTCCCTGACCACCCAGCTGTCCGGCACCTGCTGCATGAGTCAATGAGTCGGCTGCCTCATCTTAGCTGAGTCAGCCTAGAGCAGGCACCCCCAAGCTTCGGCCCTCCAGATGTTTTGGACTACAATTCCCATCTTCCCAACCACTGGTCCTGTTAGCTAGGGATCATGGGAGTAGTAGGCCAAAACATCTGGAGGGCCGCAGTTTGGGGATGCCTGGTCTGGATTCAGCCTTATCATCATCATCATCATCATCATCATAATATTCTGGGCAGTGAGTCATTAAAAAATGTCCAAGGCCCTGAATCCATTTTGGAATGTCTAATGGCATTTTTTTCGGGGTACAAAAACACGCAAAAATAACTGTAAAAGAAATGATGCATGCCTAGAAAAATTAGCTTCAATCCCTTGGGATCATGCTAGTCTGCCCTAATTAAACTTCAAAAACCATTATATAGTTCTTCCCATTTTCTTTTCTTTTTAGAATTGACTTATGAATCTATAGATGTTTTCGGAATAATCATTCTGGAGACTTGACATTTTCAAATTAGCCACTGTGCTGCACTGCTTGCTGTGACAAATTGGCCCCCCTCTGGGGACAAGTGGGTGCTTCAATTGTCAACTTCGTTCTTGGCCTCCCACTGCAGCTTCCAGCCAGGCTGCCAATTAGTTCCAGTTGTGATAAGGGCTTTGTGTTTTGTGGACCAGCTTCCAGAAGAGCAGTTTTCTTCCTTTGACTAAGAAATTGTATTTCTGTCATGAAGTGAATTTTATATTTTTGGCGGGGTGGTAGAACAGTTTCTAGGCTTATCCCACCTAGACTTTCCACCACTGCTGTGCCAGATGAATTTAGAATCATATTAGTGCAGCAAAGCATAACATACAACTTTTAATGACAGCACCATCACTTCTGCTGAGTAAATGAGATAAGTGGGTTGCACTGTGCAAGGCAGAGAAAGTGGCTGCATTCACATATAATGGAACCTCCAGCAGGGGTCTTAATTTGCTCTCCATACATTTTCCCCAAGCCATGCCCACCTGCACCAGACCTTATGCCACATATGATGTCACATATCATATGATGTCAGGTGTGGAGCAGGTAAAGGTGTGGATGTAAAGAAAGAACAAGAAGCCTTAAGATAGACTCCTGGTTGCCTCTTGGCATCCAGGGCTTCTATGTGGCACCTTGCAAATTTGGGGCCAAATGCAAACCCTGCTGGGATTGGTTCTACCTAGATGCTCCTTAATGGAGCCAATTCCTACTGAAAGCGGGGCAGCTGCAATCCCTGCAAGCACAAAGGAGAATGCCTCACCTGATGTCAGGGTGCTGTTACCCACCACCCACATCACCCATACCAATCTGCCAAAGGGTTTGGGGGATGTCTCCATCTGGCCCACCCGCCAGATCTAATTCTCCACCCTTAGTCTAAATGTACCAAGGAGTTTTCAGGAACAGGCCCACTTTGATTGGTGCCACTAATGCTGTGGAATGCCTTCACAAGGCAGGTCTGCCAGCCTCACTGCCATATACTTTCAGGTGTCAGGCGAAAACATGGCATTCCTGAAAGGCTTCTGTTTCTGGCTCATGTTGTTTCTGGAATTCTATTTCAGCTGCTGCTTTGCTAGTTATCATTTGTTTATTTGGTTTTTGTCTCTGTGATGCCACTTGTTGTGTACTGTTTTATTTTTCATGAATCTGTAATAATGATATGTTTCAGTTCCAAAACCCTCTAGTATGATTCAACAAATAGGAAAATGTAGCCCACACATTATTTTTGCTATACACTTTGAATATTTTTAGCTGTGATACACTTCTGTCCTAGATGGAGATGGATCTGTCAGTTTTGGTTCTCTGTTTGGCTTGTTTTCCAATCTCAAATTCAGTTCTCCACATTTTTACAGCAAGTTGCAATTTTGAAAAAGAAATCCTCCTGAAAAATTCACCAGCATGTTAGTGCAAATTTCTCCTAATAAACATATATGTATGCAATTTTGCACAATAGATACATTTTTGCAAAACAATATCCCCTAATATAATGCATTTTGTATGGTATTTTCACTAATATAGGCATTTTATGCACTTTATGCAATTTTGTACACATTACGTGGTGGCAGATTAGGATTGCAAAATCCGGAGAAGGAAGAATTCTGCAGGATGGCTGTATTTGGATTTGCTTATTATTTTGGAAAGTGTGACTTTGGTAGGTTTGCCTTGAATATAACTTTTATATTTGGGCTCTAAATATTTATATATAGCAAACAAAACTTACATTTGGTAGAATATTAATGATAACACAATATAGCTCCTTAAGTATATTAAATTGAAAGACTATGCAATAGTAAAACAACTGGTAAAATCACCAGTGTACAATATCCTTGTTTGTCCTTTAAGTTTATGTAGAGGTGCGTCTGTACCAAAAGGCTGATATCCAGTGCTGTGCCAACAAGGGTTCTGCTGGTGCAACAGAGCTTCCATTTCCTCTCATCCTCCTGTATGCCCCCCCAAATGCTCTAGAGCAGGGGTGTCAAACTCAAATTCATCGGGGGCCACATCAGCAGTTTGGTCACCCTCAAAGGGCCGGTTGTGTCTGTAGGACTATGTGTCCACTCTTTATTATCATAAATTATTGTCACTGCATTCAATTATTACTGTTTTTTGTAATAATGTAAGCTCATTCCCACCCCCACGCAGATCACATTCCTGCGTCGTGGCGCGTGTATGGGAGGGGATGTAAATGAGGGAAATTTGAACAAAAGGTGGGGATCGGCGGCTTCCCGGGGGGGGGGGGGCTCAACTAAACCTTTGGCAGGAAGGAGAAAGCCACTGCTGGGATTAAAAACCTGCAGATGGAAAGAGGGCTTCCCTCTCCCGCCCTGCGCACACCCAAACCCCGCTAGGCAGGATGCCACACGCTGCAACCCACCCCATGCTTTGGAGAGGGGCAGGAACATGCGGTGCAGCGCCAACTCCCTGCTTTGCTTTTGCATCTTCCCTCCTCAGCGCCAGAGTCCCTTCCCCTCGCGCTGAGGGAGGGCAGCGGATTTCCCGAGGAGGAAGGCGGCGGCGGCAGCCCCAGCGGACGTGCATTTTCGCCTCAGAGCTGCTCTTCCCCCCACCCACGCTGTTGTCGTCTTCGCCGCCACCTCTCCCTACCGGGACTGCAGGCAGAGGAGCCCCCCCCCCAAAAAAAATTCCCCTCCCACCTACTCAAACCGCGAGGCGACTCCATCTGGAGCCCTACATCATGAGGGGCTGAGAGGAGGCGGCGGCAGAGCGGGAAGAGCAGGAACCCGTGCCGTCGCCGCCGCCTCCCTCCCGGCCGCCCCCCGGGGAGCAGCTCCGCCGGAACTGAGAAGCCAAAGGGCGGCTCGGGGGTGGGGGGCAGAGCAAAAGCCAGGCACCCTCCCGAGTGTCTATGAGGAGAAAACGGGGGAAGAGGGAAGAGAAACCCGGCTCCATCAAGAGAGAGCGACTGTTGCGCTTCGCCTACTTTCCCCTCAGGCTCACTCTGCGTCCCTTTCGCCCGCTCGCTCGCCCACCTCCTGGATGCAGCCGAGGAGAGGAAGGGAAGCGGTGGGCGGCGGCTCCCCAGTGCCGCCTCACTCGCTCTCGGAGACAACAGCAAAGCCCGCCAAAAAAAAATCCAGCGCTGCTCTGTCCCGGCACCAACTTTGCCGGCGGCGCCTGTAGGGCTTTCCTACCTCCTCGGCGGGCTTCCTCCTCCTCCTCCTGCATCTCACTTCCCCGTCTGGCCGCTGTGCCACCGCCTCCCTCAGCCTCATTCGAAATTGAAATTCCCTGGCCAAGGCCGTCAGCACGGCTCCAGCGCCCCGGCCTCCGCCTGCAGCCCCGCCCCCGGTTTTGACCCTCGGCCAATCGCAGGCTCCAGAACTACTGTTAGTTGGTAATGTCGGCGGCGGCTACGCAGGCCACATGACGAGGTCTGGCGGGCCGGATTAGGCCCCCGGGCCTTGTGCTTGACACCCGTGCTCTAGAGAGTCTCCCAAGCCTCCAGAGCTGATTTTGGGTGTGCGTGGAGAGGACAGGAGAAAAAGAGGAAGCTGCATTGCACTCATGGAAGTCAGTTGGTCCAGCAAAGCAGCAGCACTGGATACAGCCCAATGTCCCCCCCCGGCCTTTTCTTTGGTCTGCAGAAAAAGCTTTTTCAGTGATAATCACTCTCTCTGTGTGTATGTGTGCATCCTGCCTTTCTTTCGTAAAGAAACCGCAGATAGCTTCCAATTGCAATGTAGAACACAGCATCCCTATAATGGAAGCTGAAAGGCAAGAGGGCTGGCAACCTGAACAGGAGTGCTCCATGCTTGTCGCAGATTCTACTGGTTCTTTCTATTTCATCTCTATAGGGAAGGACCATAGCTCAGTGGGAGAACACTGAGGTCCCAGGTTCAACCCCTGGCATCTGCAGGTACCGGTAGGACTGGGGGACACTCCTGTGTGAAATCCTGGAGAGCAGCTACCAGTCAGTGTAGACAAGGCATCCCCAAACTGCGGCCCTCCAGATGTTTTGGCCTACAACTCCCATGATCCCTAGCTAGAAGGACCAATGTTCAGGGAAGATGGGAATTGTAGTCCAAAACATCTGGAGGGCTGAAGTTTGGGGATGCCTGGTGTAGACAATGCTGAGCTAGATGGAGAAAAGGTCTGACTCAGTATAAGGCAGCTCCTTATGTTCCAATTGCAAGTTTCTGCTAGCAAAAAAGAAGAAGAAGAAGAAGAAGAAGAAGAAGAAGAAGAAGAAGAAGAAGAAGAAGAAGAAGAAGAAGAGGAGGAGGAGGAGGAGGAGGAGGAGGTGGTGGTGGTGTGGAGGTTTTAGAATTATGCAGAACTCTTACCTGGCAGAGATTCATTCAGGCTCCTTTTGGCATTTAAAAGCAGATTTATAATTCATTCTAGTCTTTACACTGGCCCTGGTGATTTTGCATTAGGGTATTAGAATGAATCGGCCACTCGTTGCTACCGGTATTTGTTGTGGTTTTATTTATAGTTTGTCATTCTGTAATGTTCACACAACCCTGGGGAATTAATTTCCCCTCTATTCCACAGCCCCAGCAGTACTATGCATGATATTATACTTTCCATCTATAACAGCTTTCAAATTTGATAGCCAAACCAGAGGCATTCAGTGAGGGCAGGCACATTCTCTTGCACAACAGGCTGTGGAGCAAAAATTTGCAACCAAGTATAGGGTATGAAAATGCAGCAAAAGCAACAATCACCTGGAATACGACCTCTCTGTATGGGAGCTGAAGCAAACTGTTACAATCGGTTAGAAGAAGAGAAGCACATGGGATTTTTGGAACTGACCTTCAGATTTTGCATTTGTGTGTGCATGCACCTACACACACACTTGCACTTGCTTACCTTTGCTGTACATGTGGAAACAAGAGGTATCACAGAAACAACACCATTTATCAGTACTTTCTCCTGAGACTCCATGCTGCATGGGAGAGTTGGGAGTGCGAATCAGAAACTATAACACGCTCCTGGTGCTTTGTGAATTAGTACTAGTGAAAGTATATGGAGAGGGCTAACCCCTCACTAGATTAGACCAAAAGTCTATCTTGCCAAGCTATCATTTGTTTCCCACAGAGACCAACCCCACATTTCAGATCTACTAACAACTGTCAGGCTTTGTTAGCCGTCATCATACCCATGGTGGTTCTCAGGTCCTTTGTGAAGAAGCTGACTACTTCTCTTGGGTATGATGTTAATGAAAAACAGAGACTGGAGCGTCTTCCGCAGCTGCTGCGTGTGCTTGTTTGCAGTAACCTAGAATTGTAGGAGGCATTATATGCAGGAAACAAAGGCAAGGGATGCAAAGTTCACCTAAAGATGACCTTTGCTAAGAGCCTTGCAATCTAAAGCCAAGATCTGTTGGTATAAGTGAGTTTGGAATAGGCAGGTCTTGGGCTCAGCAGGGGCTACACTGGTGTAATTTCCACACCTTGGCTCAGCTGGGAATAAACTCTCGCCACTCATTCGCTGAAGCAGCCAGTCCAGCAACCATCCAGATCAACTGAATTTTAATAACTTCTGATCACTATTGTTTTATTTTAAAAAGGTGTTCAGTAGATCACAAAGGTTGTTGTTGCTGATAGTAGCTCAAACTGTAATACGGTATACAAGCAGAGGGCAGGGCCATAGCTTTTTCATGAGTTGATGTTATGTGCTGGCTAAAGGCACAAGCAAGCTATCCCTATTTTGGGGTAGGATTCCATCACAAAGCAGCAAATCCACCTTGCCAAATTAAAGTTGATTTGGAGGTATGTGGTGCTGTGGTCTAAACCACAGAGCCTAGGGTTTGCCGATCAGAAGGTTGGCGGTTCGAATCCCCGCGACGGGGTGAGCTCCCGTTGCTCGGTTCCAGCTCCTGCCAACCTAGAAGTTCGAAAGCACGTCAAAGTGCAAGTAGATACATGACCCGGAAGCTGTCTTTGGACAAACGCCAGCTCCCTCGGCCAGTAAAGTGAGATGAGCGCCGCAATCCAGAGTCGCCTGTTTACTTCTTCAAAAGATCAGACGTTCTGTAATAAGGAAAGAGTTGGGAAAGTGTGGGTTAACACTTGCTAAATGCGTCATCTAACTTCTTTGCAAACAAAGAGAAACAAATGCTCAACAAATAGCAAACAGCTTCTAACCTCCCACAAATGGGCAGGTCATCTGGAACTGATATGTCCCAGGTCAATGAAGAAGGAAGTGGTGGTTGCAATCTTGGTATATGCCCAGCCACAACATAAAAACACCCCCCCCCCAATTGCCAGGACCACCTACATTCGTTTTCAAACAAGACATACTGAAGGGTAATGGAGAATCAATCTTCAATGAGCTTTTATTTTTTTGGAGTGAAACCAGTTTCTCAAGAAGTTATTTCCAGGGGCAAAAAATGTGCAATAGATTTAGTGAGTGTGTGCACTGCATAGAAAAAACAAATATGCTGTGTACATTGATTTGATAATAAAGTGTTGCATGCTAAGCAGCCTAACAACACCCTTTGTTTCATTGTTTTTACAACAATCATGCTTCTTTTCTTTCACTAAATTAAATGTTCCTTGCTTAGGGAATAAATCCTAGATCAGAAAAGGTAACAACAGAACTCAACTGGGTGCAGAAGGAGATGCCAACATAATGATTATTAGCTTACATTTTCATAAAACAGCAAAAAGCTGGTGATCAGCTTTCCTCATAGAAATAATGTATATGCTGTATAAGATTTCCTACATTTCTATATAAAACACTCAGTGGGTGAGTATCATTTGTTTTGTTGAATGTGCAACACCACTGACTATATTACATTTCAGAGATCTCATTAGACTCTCACTGCCATGGTGCTGTGCTGTGTTTTTTATTCTCTCTGTCAAAATATCAAAGGCAGTTGCATCTATCAATATTAATGAGCAGGAAACCTAAAACATTTCATACTTAAAAATTAGGTTTGGTGTAATTTAAGGACTTAAAAGAAATACCAGAAACAACTGAAAAATAATTTAGTTTGTACTATGCAGCAAAAGAAATACAATAAACACATTTTGGTGCAGACTTACCGTACATATGAACAGCAGTGCCAAGCAGCTCCTTATAGGAATTGTGAGTTGTGGAGAGGCTAGTCAATAGCAGTCTGCAACATATCTATGCTTTGAAAATGCAGGCTGTATTTCCCAGAATAGTGGGGTTTTTTAAAATGACTTTTAAAGATAAAATAAACCGCACATAGAATTTTACAACAACTGCTGTGTTGTGAACCACTTTGAGCATTCCCTCTCCCTCCACTGCCTTCTCTTGTTCTGAGATGTGTGCAAGTATTTTTGCACCTGTACATATGCACAGAGGCTTCCCAGGTATTACATTAGTGTATGAGCAAATGCTACCTGCCTGAGTTTGGTGGCGCAAGCCAATTGGGTGCCTGGGGTGGCGTGCATGCCGTGCAACTAGTTGCGGGACCAGCCACCCGCGGAGGCGGGGCCAGCTGGGGCAGGACGCTCTACGGGGTCTCCAAGGAGTCTGCCTCCCACTCAGCTACTCTACAGCTGAGGGGGAGGCGGCGGGCAGGCCGTTTGGGGCAGCGCAAAGCCTGCGGGCGCCCAAGCCACCGTGTCACTCCCAGGAGAGACACGTGGCTCAGGCGCGCTGCAGGCCCCGTGGTGAGCACCGCACGGCATTTTGTCACCCCCCTCAGTGGTGACACCCATGACACCCACTCCGCCCCTGCCTGAGTTACTATGTCTCAAAATGGGCAAAATGGAGTCTTGTGCTTTTTTGGTGGGTGGGTGGGTGCAGAATATATATTTCCATTTGTTTTGTTTTGTTTTTCCATTTAATACTGAGGTCCAGGCAAGAATATTTTTCAGACTTAGGGTGTGTACACACTGCATGTTAATGCATATTCAGTGTGCCTTTCAGGGGAGCTGTAGACATGACACCATTCCCATGTCATCCCTGTTCCGCACTATCTGTGAGTCTAAAGTGCATTCTGCTGGACCAGTTATAATCTGTTTTGTGCTAAGAATACCAATCATCACCATCATCATCATACTTAATTACTTGCCCTAAGACTGAGGAAGGTCCCTCAACCATGCTTAAGTCACTAGGTAGCAGTGGACTTGCTTGTAGAGTCAGGAGCTTCTTGTTGCTCTTCTGTTCTTGATTAAAAATACACAATAAAGTTATTGTTTAATTTTCTGACTGTCCTATATGCTCAACCTTCCATGGCCTTGCCTCCTTCCTTAGTTTTTTCCGTATCACAAGTCTTTTGATCAGAATTTATCAATGATTTCAGTTCTAAAGCAGTTTAATAAAACTCAAGATAATTGTTCCTCCATGAAGGTCTGAGTTCTAAAACAGATTAAGCTTAAAACACAACATAATTGTTTGTTGAGGTAAGAAACTCTGAGTTTTCCCCTAAAGTATGTGTTTCCCATTTATACGATAATATGGATTACTGTCAGTATATTGCTACCTCATTAGCCTGCAAGGACTAATGTTCAGAAGGTTCAGAAACCTACAATTGAATTTCTGTTCTTTTCTATTTCAGATACCTTAATATAATTAATCTCTAAGAAGACGACAGAACATCCTGATGAAGGAAATATGTCAGCCTTTATATCAATGGTAGAAACTCCAATACTTCAATTTTCCATGACAGGTATATGAAAAATAAAAGTTTGAACAGAATATATACTGTTAGTACTGTATATGTGGATTTGATTTGGAACAATGTTTTTTCAAACCCACAGTCATTTATTCATTTCTGTACTTCCCTCCAACGAGCTCAAGATGGTGCAAATGCTTCTCCCTTGTTTCATTCTCACAACAAACCTGTGAGGCAGGTTGGGTTAGAGATATTAACCAGACCCTTCATCCAGTCATCCTAGGGTTGCCATATGTCCTCTTTTTCCAGGATCTGTCCTCTTTTTCATGGGTAGTCGTCACTGTGATCCATAGTTAAATGCAGAAGTCTGCAAATATGTCCTCTTTTTTGCTCTTCAAAATATGGCAAACCTATCCAGTGCCCTTCATGGCTGAGTTGTTACTTGAATCCAGGTTTCTCCCTAATCCGAGTCTGGAACTCTTCCCATACCACCATACTAGTTATCTGAGTCATACTAGGTTGTTTTCAACTAAGATTAGTTGTATTGCCCCACCCTCCATCAATGTTTATGTATTGTTTTAGTCTTCAGCTTGGATGGCCATCTGTCATGGATGCTTTAGTTGAGATTCCTGCATTGCAGAGAATTGGATTAGATGACTCCTGTGGCCCCTTCCAAGTTCCAACCCTATAAGTCTATGAATTTATGATTCTATGACATTGTGGGGAATGATGCATATGTCTTAATTCATAACCTTGGATAGGATTCATAACCTTGGATAGGATTCTTCATACACTCAATTTTTTTTCATTCTAGTTTCAGCACACAAAACACACACACACACACACACACACACACAATACAAACAATGGAGAAACCCTATTAAGCCCAAGTCTCAGAGTGCCGTTATGAGAACAACTGAGATGCGCTCCTTGTGTGGGCAAGGACTTTTTTCTACTCTGTAATGTGAAATTATTGTTTGCATGGACCTGCTTCTATTATTTAGGGAAAGGGAATATACGGTATATGCTCACTAGGGCTGTGCCCTGGATTTGACCAAGCCCTGAGCCAGATCAGGTACACACAGTCATGGATCACTGTGAATCAGGGCGGATTGTCGCAGAGTGATCCATGACCGTCAGGAGGCGTGACATCAGAAAGGAAGGAGAGATAGCAGGGTGGCAAAACCGTATGAAAAAGGTCAAGACCAGAGGCTGCATCATCCTGGGAGACGATAAACCCAACGCCACAACTCTCCTTCCTTCCTGAAGCCCCATCCTGAATGATCAATGCCTCTGCTCAACAGCTTTTGATGGTAGCATCGATCCTGTCCTGTGGGGTACAAGTGCTGCAAGAGGAGCCCATCCTGCATGATGCTGGCTGCTGCTCCTTTGCAAGAGGCAGCAGTCAGCACGGAGTAGGACTAGATTCTTCCACTTAGCTCTGCCCCCTCTATTGTTTCAGGGATGGGTCCAGGGGTGTATGGGTGGCTCCTGGAGTGGCACAGGGGGAATCATCCTGATCTAGGAGCCACAGGGCAGATTGGGGTGGTGGTGTCTGTGTACTAGAATGCTCAGAAGGAATTCCGTGCTCACACTTGATGCTTGCCGCTCAACTTTAGTCAAAGTGTGGGCAGCTCCATTTAGAGGCAATATTGTCTATTGAAGAAAGTACAAACTGTCCCTTATGTAATTTCAGTGTAAAGTGAGAGGAAAATACACAGTGGGTAGATTTTGGACGAATGCCAGAACTGATATTTGGCATGATAAAAATGTTTTTGTTTGGATATTAAAAACCATACTTGTTTGAGGAAGATAATAATATTTTTTAAAGCATGAAAAAACTTTGATGTACTCAATTTTGTTCTCGCTCTTGCTGTTTTTCCCTTTTTTAAAAAATGAATAGCACACACACAAAATAATCAAACAGATATACAGCAATCTGTGTCACAAGAGTGTGTTTGTTCCAACTGGTCTTCCAATATAACATTGTCTGCATATATTCTTGCTTTTCTTAAGAGAAATAAATTGATGACAACCTCTGTGGGTTGGTTTGCACACAATGTTTGATGATATGGAGCAGAACTAACTGGAGTATTCTCTTGAAAAACGTTTCTGAGATAAATGAGAGTGAATCTTCCATTCATTTAAGTGAGTATTCCTACCTATTGTGCCTATGGATGTGACCTCTGTGATTTAAAAAAAGTTTGTGCATTGTAACTTATGAAATGTGAAGCTAGTGTTTGTTTTGCCATGAATATCTGGATTAGGAAGCTGATACAACTTTTAAGAATGAACTTTTTGGTACACTTCAGAAATGATTATGTACCCAAATTTTACACTCTCTTGTGTTTTGTTAAAAAGACTCTCCTCTGCGTTTGTTTACAACATGATTTGGATTACGGCACATTTGTAGCCAACTGCATTTTTTCCACTTGTGAAAACTAATATAAAACCAGAGTGTACCCTTCTTCTGGAATCTATCCTAATATTACTTGCATCAATATGTTAAGTTATATTGCACTAATTCATGATAAAATCAAAATTATTCACACACACACACACACTCCTCCACAACCACACATACAACGTTAGTCATACTGGTATTAATCATCTCCAAAGTGATCTATGTTACCATGGTAATAGTATGTTTGTATTCTGTATTTTATCTGGACTTCAAAGTTTGGAACCTTTCAGAAAGTAATCCAGCTGATTAAAAATGTTAATTCTCTAGCATGAGCCTTTCTTTGCAGCTGTCAGGCTGAGTCTATCATTGATAAGAATAGTAAATGTTATGTCCTATTCTTTGCTACAGACCATCAAATATATATGCTAGGTATCAGTCACAACCTTAGTTCTCAGTGTTTCTTCCATATTTTGTTCCACTTCAGGCAGTGAAGCCTCTGGCACTGATTGGGTGGTCTAAAAGTTCTTCTGCAAAGGAAAGCAAGATTATCAGTTTGGCTGGGCTTAAAACCCCAGGCAGGAACAGCTTTGCAACTCAGACTGAGGACTGAGCAGAGATCCTAAGAGGTAATGAAAAACAAACCTCAGAGACGAGATGATAGGAAGGGGTGTAAGGGATTGAGAAAGAACCTGGTGGAAGGATAAGTGAAAGAGAAGGAAGGAAAAGAGAAGGAAAAACAGACAAGGCAAAGAACTGAGGTAAGGCTGTGAGAGAGGAGCCTCTGAAGAAACTTTCCAGCATCTAAAGTCTGAGACAGATTTGTGTTGCATCTAGTGCACAGTGATATGCCAGCCCTCAGGGCCAGAAAGTAGTGTCCAGGAATGGAGGTCGGGGGGGGGGGGAGAGACAGGATTTACTTGAATAACCACACAGCTTGGCCAAAAGCTTCTAGCTTCATTTCATTCTGTGATGTGATGTTGACTATAGCCAACCCAGTCCTGTCCGTTGGCTCATCGAAGTTTGCCTGGGGCCAGTGCTCATAGTTAAGCTAATTGCTTGTCATCCTATCTGCATGTCAGTAAACGAGTTCTAGGCAGGAATGCTTCTCTAGTAACTCCCCTATATATACTCATCTTCATTTAATGCAAACACAGATCTTCCCATTGACAGATCGCTCGTGATGACAGCTGCTGTCCGTCCTCAAAAAAATAAAAAATAAAACCCAAATACTGTCTCTTATATTTTCCTCTTGCTGATTTGCTGTTGTACATAAATGGACTCCCCTCACATGGTTGTGTAGTGCTGGCCCATATCTGTTATTTTCTTCTGAATTTGCTGTTCTCAGTAAACACCACCAAATACTGTAGACAAAGGGGAGTTTTTCAGCAGGAAACTAACGTCACAATCAGGGACACATTTTGGATCAGCAGACTGGTCACACAGCTTATTTTTATTTGAAATAAAAGTACCACCTTAAGAATGCTTTTAAAAAATAACAGTGCAGTAGTCTGGAACTTAATATAAAGGTTCTCTGTGCTGTTGCTACTCAAAGTGGAGGTCTGGGCTTTTGTTACCTTAATATGCAATTTGCAATCATGCAGATTAACAAGATTTTCAAACAACATTACAATGCAGGCACAGCAGGACAAAGCCTTGGTTTTTTGTGTTCCTTTTAAAAACAGTTTTAATTTCCTGAGTGCAATACGTGAGTCAAGACGTGTATTTTGAATTAAGCTTTTCAAAATGTTTAATTTAGTTCCATACGGCATGTTCAGAAATATCAAATGAACTTTTCGGTCTTGGTTCAGTTGAGCTGTGATCGCACAAATCAAAGAAATGGCAAATGTTTGCATCAATGTAGCTCCAACATCACTCTCACAAAGGGATTGGAGCAGTGTTAAATGTAAGTGCTCTGTGTGCGACTTGCGTAGATGTGATCAAGTCAGCCTTAATTACCATTCTTTGTCACACTGAGCATGCCATAAATCAAAGTAAAAAATTCAAAAGGGAGGAAACTCATTATCAGAGTGTTGTACAAAAAATGTCACAAGCTAAGGAGGAGAAATTTGGGTTACTCCCTAATCGCATAACCACGAATTATATATAGCCGATATTCTGGAAGATTGGCAGAGATTTTTCAGGAGTCATTTAAGAGGTATGCCCTTTCTCATCAATAATGAAGAGCCGCACATAATGATGGAAGTTGAATCAGCTTCTGTTCCCTGGAGATGCACACAAATCTGTACAATTTAGGAGGAAATTTCCATAGTTCCCATTTTGAACCTTTTCAGAACCTGAGTGTGGTCTGCCTCTGGAGGAGTTTGAAGAATGAGACAAGGGTTATAATAAATAAGACAATAGTTTTTTTTCGCGTGAGGTTTCCAGGTTTTACTGTTAGTGGGTTTCAATGCTGTATTCACACCTTTATGATGTGTGCCTGGCAGATATATTTCACCCACTTGCCTCTCTCTCACTTTTGGATCACTTTTCCCCCACCCCTCCCTTCTCCTCTTGTGTAATCTCCAAGGTAACACAAGTTTTTATGAAAGGGGGAGGGCGATCTCAGAATCAGAATAGAAGCTTAGGAGGAATCTGGGTAGCATGGAAGTCCAGTGGTGTGGAAGTCTGGGTAGTGTGGAAGTGCTAGCAGATCACACCCACTGCAAGAATTACAGGTAAGGTGGTAAGAGAAGGAGCTGCAGTGAGATTTATCCAGGAAATAAGCTCTGAATTGGCATGGTGAAACATCCAAATAGATTTTCTCTGTGAGACACTAAACTAGCAAACGCAAGCAAACAAACAAGCACCTGGAAAATACAAAAGGGGGGGGCGGCTAAGCCACCATCTGATTACACCTAACCTCTCCTTCCTTCCCCCCCATCAATGACCATTGCGTAAGGGAGGGGAGAAGAGCAGGGATCATAGAATCATAAATTTGTTGAGTTGGAAGGGACCCCGAGGGTCATGTAGTCCAATCCCCTGCAATGCAGGAATCTCAGCTAAAGCATCATGGCAGATAACCATCGAAACTCTGCTTAAAAGCCCTCAATGAAGAAGAATCCACCAAAGGAATCCATTCTACTGTTGAACTGATGAACTCATTGTCCCTGTCTCCTCCACCACACAAATTTCATTGTCTTCCATATGTTGGGAAGGCACCTAGTGCAACGGGAACCCTTGTTGTACTCTTACAGTACAGTGGTACCTCGGGTTAAAAACTTAATTCGTTCTGGAGGTCCATTCTTAACCTGAAACTGTTCTTAACCTGAGGTACCACTTTAGCTAATGGGGCCTCCCACTGCTGCTGCGCGACCGGAGCACGATTTCTGTTCTCATCCTGAAGCAAAGTTCTTAACCCAAGGTACTATTTCTGGGTTAGCAGAGTCTGTAACCTGAAGCGTCTGTAACCTGAAGCGTCTGTAACCCGAGGTACCACTGTATCTTCTTCTTGTCATTGTTTATTTAAGTCCCTTCCGCTGTAGGTGGAGGGGAGATTGTGGGCACCACGAAGCCTACACATGGTGGGGGAATGGTTGCCATCCAGCCCCCAGCCCATTGGCCGGCTCCCGGCTGTGGCGCTCCCTTGGAGCATCCAATCAGGACGCACCAGGGGGGCGTGGCTCGCTGATTTAAGCGAGTGCACGGCAAGGAATCGGCTTCTTTTCTCTTGCAGGACCCCCAGCTGCTGCGTTTTCCCGCCCACCCTCCCACTAGGCAGGTCTCTCCTTCCGACATTGCTATGGACCTCAGTTGGTCGCCGTTGAGGGGCCTGGTAGGATTTTTTTCCACTTGGCAAATTGGCTCTGGCCTGGTGGTTTTCGCCTACCTCGTAGCAACTTGTCACAACTTTGGTTTTGGCGGTAGGCATTGGATTATCTCTGAAAGGTTACAGGTGTGGGGGGGGGAAGGTTGCTGCCATCACCTCCCCCAAAATGCTGAAGGGTACTCCCTTAAGGAGTCCGGGGTGTGGCCATGTCCGAAGCCGTGATAGGTGAGGGCCTAAGGCATGCCCCTAGTGGTGGCCCCGGGGTGAGTTCCTAGTTGATGTGCATCGCAGGGCTCACTCAATGGTGGTTAACCCTTCACAGACTGCCAGCAGAGCGGGCTGGAGTCGGATATAGATGGTTAGATCCAATGCCTAAGCCAATACCTCTCTACATCCATAATCAATAAAGTTGTGGCCTTCTATGCCCATTAACCTTATGCAATGTGTCCTGTGTCTTTATTTATTCTGGGGAGGGTTCGGGGTATCGCCACACAATTTGATTAGTCCCTTGCTAAGCACGTCTCCAAGTGACTTACATTTAAAAACAAAAGCTCATGTAGGCTCCCTGTGCAATTTAGAACCCCGATCTTCTAAGCTTCTGAATCATGTTGGGAGCACACACAAGTAAGGAACGCTTCCCACTGCAGAGGTTCTCGCCCCTACATGTGGAAGGCACTGAAACCACAGCCTAGAGGGTGATTTTCCCTTTGTTGTGTGAAGTTTGAATACTTGAAGAGGGAGGTGATCCCATGTAGAAGTTTTGAGGGGGGACGTCCAAGCAAGAGAGAATGGAAGGAGTTATTTAAAGAACAGGAGAGATCAGGGGCTTCTGGGCAACTGAAGGCAATGGCTGTGGGTGTTTTCTCTATGTCTGTGGATGGAAGAAATCTGACTTTAGTGCACTCATCTTTAGTGTGCATTGGTGTTAACAGCTTTGTGAAATGTCTACACGAGGATGTTATAATGAAGACTTAAACTTTAATGGTATACCCGGGATAGGCAGTTACTGTCTCATAACAGAGAGCCAAGGAAGTCGCTAGGTCAATTCATACAGCACAGTTATAGATGAATCAATAATATTTTAAGCTAGAATGTATTAGAAAGTTATCCAGCCTGAGGAATACCATGAAATTACATTTCTTTCTTTTCCCCACACTCTTTCGAAGGAGGAGGAGAGAAAGAGAGAATATAAGGAAAAAATTTCGGGTATATATTTTGAGGGAATACAAAGAAGTCTGATTGTAAGCTTCCTTTCCTAAAAGTATTGAATTGTGGAAATCATTATTATGACACCAAATTCTAGATGGGGAAAAAAGGGTTGGAATAATAGTTCAAATGGTTCAATTTGGCGCCAGCTAATCTTATGGTTCTATGACTCCTGGCCCACAGAGTAAATTAAAGATATTGAGCCTTTGTTTGTTTTCTGTACTGTACTGTCTTTCATGCGAGGATAAAAAGAACTTGCAACTTCCTCGCAATCCATGGTAGGGGCAGGGTGCCTTGATAGGTATCAAGTAGGGGATCTGAAGGCAGTGTGGTAAGTGCTTGTGCCACACTGGTGATTCCAGCTATAGGACAAAGATAACATTTTACCAAGTCAGCTGAGATAGATGTATCCTCCCAGGACCAAAATACTTAGACAATGGTTTGTAGTTTGAGGCTGTTTTTAAAATCTAGGCCTGATATTCCGTCTGAACCTTTTAAATTGTAATTAAAGGGGTAGATAAAAGTGTCACAAGTGATTGCTCTCCCCCGGTGCCCTCAAAACAGAAGAAGGGTTGCAGGTAATTAGGGTTGGCATATTTAATTACAGTTCTAATTACATGAACTCTTTTCAGCCTAAAACAGCAAGAAATAATCCCTGCTGCTTAATGGAAGCTATTCTTTCTACCAGTCAGCAATTCGATGAAACATCCACTCATTTATGTAAAGGTCATTAGAGCAGCATCTCACCTCACTCGCAACCATGTGGATGTGACGATCTGGTATATACTGTGTCGTATATCCATTATATTCTCTATTTGAGTCGCCCATAGCGATCTCCAAGATTTTAGTTTCTTATTCCCTCAATCATTCACACCAGTGATGGGCGACCTATGAGCTGGGCGGGGCGGGCTGCGTGGAGCCTTTGGGGCACTGTAAGCCAACTCTTGCTCTCCAGGCACCCCCTCTGGAAAGCAGCCCTAGAAGCCCTCAAGACCTTCAGAATGAACTGAATGGAAGATAATGAGTCATGGGGTGGGGGAGGGTGTGTGAATTCAACAGTGCTTAGTTTGTTTTCGGTTGCTAGTTAGTTAATGTTGATAATATTGTTTTGTGGATTATGAATGCTGTAGTGCTTTGTGAATCTTATGACTTTTGTTGTGGTTGTGCTGTTTAGGTTATTTCTTTATTTAATAGTGTTTTATAGAATGTGGTTGTTTTGCTGATTATTTGTGTTCTATATGATTTATGTTGTATTTGTGATGTTCTGTTGTGTTGTTGTTATTTATTGTTTGCAACGTTCTGTTGTGTTATTGTTATTTATTGTTCTGTGAGCTGCTTTGTGATTTGGGTAAGTGAAAAATGGCATAGAAATAAATGAAAAATGAAAACGAAATGGTCAGATCATTGTTGCCATTACCCAGATAAGATGGCACCATGAAGGCCCACTTTGAACTTTGAGCCGGCCATTGTTAAAGGCATGCAGACTTCATTCATGAAAGTAGTGACAACCCTGATTGTGGCCAAACTCTTGTCTATGAGTTTTGCTCACCCTGGAGACTAATGTGTGAATGCTGAATCCAGACAGTCAAACAATTTATGAGCCTGGACATAGCCTTGAGGGAAGAAAAGTCTCTCCTCTACTTTTTCCACTATGCATTAAACATAAGACAATGAAAGCAGAATCTTTTCCCAAATATCTGATTTCTTCCTATTTTCCTTTTCTAAAAGAAAGAAAGGAAACATCATTTCACATATTCTCATGGCAATTGCAATATTCCCTTCTCAGCAGTTCTGTGACCTTCATTTGCAGTGCACATCCCACCCCCCAAAGGAGATACAGCTGTGCACCCCTGGAGCTTCATTGGGAATAGGTTGTGTGTACAGTAAATGATCAAAAAGATAACTTCCTCTGAATTATATTTGCAAGTATGATCAGTTCTGGCCACAATTCAGAGAGAGGTCCTTCAGCATTATTTTACCAAGGCATTTTCACAGCTCCAGTTTTGTGCATCCATCTTGCAAACTCTTGTGCACAGCTTATTCTGCATAATTCTCTGGCACAAAATCTGCTGCTCATTTTGCTCCTGGCAATTTTACATGGAATGATTTAAGACATGTACAGGCAAAAAAGGCAAAATGATTGCCCTTTGAGTGTACTTGAGGGCGCACAGCCTATAGTCCCAGTGGTGTCACAAAAGCAGTGGTGGTAGAATGCAGCAGAAGATCCTTAAGTTTTTTTTCTTCTGTTGTTCAAAGTTAAAAGAATGCAAAATATTAAATGGAGAATTTAAAATAACAGTAGTGTTTGTAAACACTGCAATGCATGAAAAGCCAAAAGTGAATTAATGAAAAACTTCAGCAACCTATACCAGCTTCACTCTGCCCAGTCACCAACAGCATGGAAAGTTTTAAAGTGAACTAAACTGATCTGTTCAAAGTGCTTCATTATATTTTATACACTGGTATCCACTGGGAAATTTTTATGGTTTATTTAAGGTAAGAGTAGTTTTATTGGCTGGAACTACATATTGCATTGAACATGATGGCACAGCTGAATAAACCAACCTCTCAATTCCCTTTACCTTTCATAAAATCTAGGGCAACTTAACTCTGTCTTGAGGTCAAAGTGTTGTGTTCTTCCTCACAGGCTGGTGGTGACAAGGCAGCTGAATCTCCTGGAGCAGTACCTGATTAATTGCAGCAGACAAGGCTTCTCTGATAGAAGGAAGTACTAAAAACTCGTGCAGTGACGATACAACAAGGACATGGGCAAGTCTCCACAAAATTTGATTTCTCTTGAACTAGACCAGTTCAGAAGTGTACAGACCTATTTCTGTGATGTGCAGTATGTTTGTGGGTGGGGGGAAGTCAAGCGGTCTTCCACTCACTATCTGATCAATGTTTCGCTTTATATTTTCTGCTTTAAAATATCACAAATTCAGTTCTAGAGACCCAAACCCCCATATTGGACAAACAGGATGACAATCCCATGTATTGCCTTAGAATTTAGCTTAGTACTTAGCATATCGGCACAATTTCAACAGTGTGATGATGATCACACAGAGTATCTTCTGGTTTGCTGATTAATAAGGGACTTGCAAGAAAATGAATAAACCTTGTGGAAAATTTGTTCTCAAGGAAGGAACTTGATCTTTATCTTGGTGAAGGGGAAAAGGGTTATTCAGCGACAGATGGGTTTTGCACACAGGGGAAAATAAAGCAAAAGGATGCCAACAAACCTGGATCTGGAGTAAAAGGTTTTCTGCTATTTGTGCATTCAGTGAGGGAATAATTATTCATTTATTTGAACTACCCAGTTGATTTTCTGGTATGCGTCCTGAGTTGTTAGGATTGGAAATGCTGAGGGTGAATAATTCTGTATCTCATTAACATGATCTTAGCACAGGATGGAGGGAAGGATAAAACAGCCTGGGATGCTGTACAGTGGTACCTCGGTTTACAAACACAATTGGTTCCGGAAGTATGTACTTAACCTGAAACGTACTTAACCTGAAGCAAACTTTCCCATTGAAAGTATTGGAAAGTGGATTAATCCGTTCCAGACAGGTCCGCGGAGTACTTAAACTGAAAATACTCAAACCGAGGCGTACTTAAACCGAGGTATGACTGTACATTGTACAAGAGCTCAGTTGTGGTCCAAGACACTGGAGAAGATAGAAGTAATGAGTGGTATGAAGGAGCCCCAGCCCTCTGCTTGCAATGTTTCCTCAGCTTTTACTTGATCTTGTAGACTAAGGGTGGGGAACCTGTGCAGCATGGTCCACAGTCAGGGATGAAAGGATTTAGAGCTCAACAACATCTTGAGAACCACAAGTTCCCCACTCCTGCTATAGATTGCTCACCTCTTTTTACATATAAACACAAACTGTTCATTGAAAATGTGTAACAAGAAACAGATTCATTGTGGCTCAGCAGCCTGTTATTTTTAGCAAGTTTTGCAGTGCCCTTGGGGAACTCATGTGGAATTTCCAGGACAAAAGAGGGTAGCTGTTATGCTGGCATTTGGCACATGGATAGGGTTGCCAGACTCAATAGTGGACAGGACTTCTGTGCCTTTAATTGCCCTGCTCTTTTTGAGTCTGGAAACCTTAAAGAGAAACCAGCAGACCCTTTGTTTAATTTCCAGACTATTGAGTCTGGCAACCCTACACATGGACAATAATTAAGACAGGAAGGTGGAAATATGGTGTAGAACAGGTGTGGGCAATGTGTAGGCCTTCAGATGTTGCCAAGCCCTATCAGCCCAAGCTACCATGAGCAATGGTCAAGGGTGATGGGACTTGTAGTTCAGCAACATCTGAGAGGCTAAAGGTTTAGAAGACCTAGTGTGAAAGACTTACACAGGAATATGAAAATACATTTACTTAATAAGCCAGGGTGGGGCTGCAGGGACCAGACCAACCTCTTAAAGTTAGGAGCCTTCTATACTCAGGAAGGACTCCCTGTGCATTTTAGAACCCTAATTTTTCAGAGCTAGCGTGCTCACCCCTTTGTGTGTCAAGTAAACATGCTTGCAAATTCCTACAAAGGGCTAGAGAGGTCAAATGAGGGGGCTCATTTAAAAAGTAGGATAGTTTCAAACAAAAGTAAATAAATCAATGAGCTTAGATGCTCTAACTCTGCTTTGGGTTGTGATCAGTCTATTTCATTATACTGGGTTTCATTTTCCTGACTGGGTTACATAACTAACCTATAACTTAAATGCATTTTCTTCTCTCCAACCAATGTGCATTTACAATGTAGTAATGTCCGCATATAGCTGGAATGGGGAATGTGTTATTGGACTTCACCAGCCTCAACCAGCATGGCCAAAGGTCAGGGGTGATGAAAGTTATAGTCCAGCATCACAAGGAGGGCCACACATTCCCCATTCCAATTTATAGGCTGTCCTTTAGTTATACTAATTTGAATCTACATTACTGTCCATTGACTCCTTCAAATTAGCACTCAACTTGCATATCTTTATTTTCTGAAACTAGGAAATGTGTCCTTCTTCAGCAATTCACCAGGCTCTGCTTCCAGACAAAGTCCCTTCCTTTTAACAGAGGCTGAATGTGAGCAGTTTCATTTGTACCCTTTGATCCATGATAATCTCCCTTGGAACAATATGCTTCTGTACCTCCCCCCCCCCTTAATTTCATAGCAGCATCTACACATTCATCACTGGAGCTCTGTATCTAAGACCCTTTCATATTCTGATGGAGAAGCTACATGACTGGTAAGGATATAATTCTCTCACAGCATATCAGTGTGATCTCTCTATTAAAATGATAATGAAGACTCAGCAGGAACAGGTATTGTTTCATTATAACCCACTTGCAGGGTCAACCTATATCCAAAAAGCACTCCACACTGGTGACTGGAATCCTTTAAAAAGCTTGTGACGCGGGCAATATAATCTATCAGAAGAAGCCCCGAAATACATTATGAACATCTATTATTTCTGAACCATGCTTGAAATTCCTTGCCTTTGAGTAACAGATTTTTGACCCAACTGTAATTCAGAAAAGTGATATCCATGTTTTCAGATATTGTGCAAACACACCATCTGCTCGCTGTGCATAAGATGGCCAAATATAATGCAAAATGTTATTGTATTGGCAGAGAAGGGCAACAGCAAAAGGGGGGGGGATAGGAAAGGAAAGGAAAGGAAAGGGGAATGAAGTGTAAGAATCGAGGGAATTAGCCTTATCCTGTTAGAGAGCCGGTTCACAGGTGCCCCCTCCAACCTCCAGACATTCACTGGATGCATATGTAGGAGAAGTGGGGCTCTGCTCATTGCCCTTACTGACCACACTGTTGTACTCACCACATGCCCAGTACAAAGTCTGAGCCTACACATCTATAGCTGAATGCACACATGCTCCTCCGTGTTGTCAGTCATGTGGAGGAGGAGGAGCCTATGCATTTACAGGGGCACATGTGTTGTTGTTGTTGTTTAGTCGTTTAGTCATGTCCGACTATTCGTGACCCCATGGACAATAGCACATCAGGCACTCCTGTCTTCCACTGCCTCCCGCAGTTTGGTCAGACTCATGTTGGTAGCTTTGAGAACACTGTCCAAACATCTCGTCCTCTGTCGTCCCCTTCTCCGTGTGCCCTCAATCTTTCCCAACATCAGGGTCTTTTCCAGGGAGTCTTCTCTTCTCACGAGGTGGCCAAAGTATTGGAGCCTCAGCTTCACGATCTGTCCTTCCAGTGAGCACTCAGGGCTGATTTCCTTCAGAATGGATAGGTTTGATCTTCTTGCAGTCCATGGGACTCTCAAGAGTCTCCTCCAGCACCATAATTCAAAAGCATCAATTCTTCGGCAATCAGCCTTCTTTGTGGTTCAGCTCTCACTTCCATACAACACTACTGGGAAAACCATAGCTTTAACTATACGGACCTTTGTCGGCAAGGTGAGGTCTCTGCTTTTTAAGGTGCTGTCTAGGTTTGTCATCACTTTTCTCCCAAGAAAAGTCTCTGCTTTTTAAGGTGCTGTCTAGGTTTGTCATCACTTTTCTCCCAAGAAGCAGACATCTTTTAATTTTGTAACTGCTGTCACCATCTTGGGTGGAGCCCAAGAAAGTAAAATATCTCTCTGCCTCCATTTCTTCCCCTTCTATTTGCCAGGAGATGATGGGACCAGTGGCCATGATCTTAGTTTTTTTGATGTTGAGGTTCAGACCATATTTTGCACTCTCCTTTCTTTAATTCCTCCTCACTTACTGCCATCAAAGTTGTGTCATCTGCATATCTGAGGTTGTTGATATTTCTTCCGGCAATCTTAATTCTGCCTTGGGGTTCATCCATTCCAGCCTTTCGCATGATAAATTCTGCATATGTTAAATAAGCAGGGAGACAATATACAGCCTTGTTGTACTCCTTACCCGATTTTGAACCAATCAGTTGACATGTAGGCTCCCCATTTTGACATTCTACTGAATTCATACAGATCAGTGCTTGGACCCATCAAGCAGACCCAGTGGGAGCAGCCCACTTTTCCTCTATGTGCTCAGTGACTTTGGGGTGGACACCAGTGAATTCATTCTAAAAGGCAGATTTTAAGATTTTACAGCCTATATTTCCATGCTTTACTTTGCTGCATGTAAGAAAATGAATAGAAATTGAGAAAGGCTATCTATTGGAGAGAGAGTCTAAAGATTATAACTTTTAAGGGGGGAATTAATTAGGAAGGTTCTGTCAAAGACGCAGCATAATTAATGTTATGTAAATTAGTTGCCTCTATCACCATTTCTCATATTAGAAGAATTAATAGACTGTGCAATGAAATTTAAAAAGCAACTCATTTAAAACTTATTAAAGGGCACACATTTTAACAGGTAACCTGTAGACCTTTAGGCAAAGACACAATTGATTAAAGCACAGTATTAATTATAAAGTGTTAGACTGTTCAGGATGCAAGAATTCGTAACTTAAATTGATTGAACTAAAGGAAAAATAGACAGCAGCCTTTGCGGTTGGTGGACATAATTATGGTTTGGATCAGTAGCAAAGTGCAGAGCTAAATGGATCAGCTTTAGTTTCAGAAAAGCATGATGGTTCCTAAAATAAAGGTCTGCAAAATGGATCCTGAGATCCCTTGAAACTCCACTCACAGGATCCCCCCATTGGCAGAAGCAAGACCCCAAAATACTGGTTCATATTATTTGTTCAACTCATTAAATTAAAATTCTTATTCAGAATCCAGTTGCATCTGTAAGGCAAACCCGCTGATTCCTTCTCCACACTGAAGTCCTTGTTCTGGAGACTTGGGGGAAGGGGGATTTGGCAAAAATCTGCCCCCCCCATTTCTGCCAGTGGGAACCACTGCTGGATCAGAGACCTTTCCACAAATGGAAGGAGCTCTTCCTTTTGCAGAAGGGCAACTGAAAATCCAAGACAGAAATATGTACCCTTGTCATGTTGAATGGTTAGAAATATGTCAATTTAATACCTGAAACAGCATTCTGTTAAAAATAGTGGAAATAAGCTTGCCCAAGGCCAAAATCTTTGTAAGTATATAGGTTCCAGAGGACATAAAATATGCTTAGTAAGACACCAGCTTATTTTCAAAATGTTGGAAGTGTGAATTTGTACCCTTCTTCAGGCAAAGGCAAATGAAAGGATTGGTAAAATACTGATCAAAGTAACAGTAGCTGCGTCATTATTATTTTTCTGATGAATGGAATCAAACTACACCTTTAAGAATGGGCATGTGTAGGTGAGTTCATAGTAGTTAGCAGAGATAACTGTGTTGTGAAACCACCCTGAGATGTTCAGATAAAGGGCAGCATACAAAATAACAACAACTTTGACTTGCATGCTCCAGTTCTGCTCTTGCCATTGATAACACAGGTAAATAATTCCCCAGAAAAGCTCATGGTCTTTAAAATCTTCTTCATTAGCCTTACAGATACAACTGGATTCTTTTCATAAGACTGTCAATTTAATTCTATGAACTAATACATTGGTGGGGGGATGGGGGTGGTAAGCCTTGTGGGATGTTGGAGTAGTTGGCCTTTCCCGCTCCCTGTCCCACTGTTGTTAAAAGTGATGCAAACATCACACAGTGTTATCCTGAAAAGGTTTAATATTCTTTAAACAAAAAACCAGAAAGGAAAGACAAGAGCCATAGTAACTTGATTGTGATTGATCCCTCTGCCGGAGGGATCAGGCTTTGCTTCCCCTTAGGTAGTGGAGTCTGCTCCTTTAGGACAATCGGGGCACTGCTCTACCGACCTCAGTCTGCCCTCCCCCAGTTGCCACCGGCCTGCCTCTTTCTTACAACCAGTCCAGGGTGTGGTGGCACTACCAGTTAGCTTCCTCTTGCTTAGCCTCAGTGTTGACCTTGTAGAACTCGGCAGAGAGGAGGATGTGGGGGAAACTAGAATTAGATCTGCCCATCATTGGCTTGGGCTCCTTCTATTCTTGGGGCTCCTAGCATTCCGCCCTACCAGTGTCGATGCCATGGGAACCAACCCCAACTGCCCTTAGGGTAGCAAAATTGTTGTTAGCAAAATGCAGGAAATTGTTCACGCAAATGAAATGCAAAGTTTGGCTGGATTCATTCCATATCCAGTACTATCAGACCCAACATAACTCTTCTCAGTAGAGGGTGAATAATGCAAAACAGACAAACTCTTACATTAGCAGAGCTGGAGCTACATATCTTTCATGGTATTCAGCTCCAGTTCCTGGAGTGTTCTTGGCAAAGATATGGATCATTCAAGGAAGTCCTTTTCTAGATTTAAATACTTCTTTATGCTTCCTTGACTGATGCTAAATGTAAACCTTGGCTGGCATTCATTTAGTTGTGCATCTGGGAATGGGGAAGGCTTTTTAATGGGAATCTTGGGGAATGCTGTGTATCTTTTTAAAGGGTTTCTTTTAAGGAAATGCTGCTGCTTATTCTGATTTTCGTATGCTGACATTTTCCCTGTGGATTACCACTTTGTCTGTGATAGTCTTACTAGTATTTCAAAAACTCAGCAGGGCTGGAGCACAAAGTAATCTGGGTAAAAAAGCCAACCCCACTTTGGTCATTTTCATCAATGTTATGTAGTACTAAGTTTTGATGGCGTGTCTCCAGCGACACAAAATCCTATGTCTAAGGGTTCCTCTTCTAGATGCTACCTGTATTAGGTCTTCTTTATTATATGGCAGTATAGAAATACTTCACACATAAATAAACTTTGTCTGAAAAACAATGGAATCTTCCAGAGCTAGACAGATTTTGCTAGTGTTGGGTGCACATTAAACAATTGAATGAACAGTTCCCCAAGACACTCATGAATGATGCAGAAACCCTGTCTAGTGCCATAGTCAATGTGGGATGTTGCTATCCAGGGATGCAATCTAAATGCAGTATTGTCAAAAATCTTGGTTAAGTGCTCAAGGCCCACACAACCAATTAATTCTATTTGACTGAAATTGGCATGCACTCAGTAATTAATTTTGGGCCCTGTGTTGTTTTGAATGTATAGTTCTGTCGTTCTTGTTAATGAGAAATATCTTTAGAAAAGATTTTGCTCCTTTGTAAAACAGTAAGAAGCACCGGCACTGTTAATTGTTATGTAGGGGGAAAGGAACTCACATCAAGGAACAATTAGTTTGTCCTTCCCTTTTCATTTTAACAGCAGAACTAATGAATCCCAATGACACATTTATGATACTCACGTAGTTAAACATTTGGTTTTTATTTTAAAAAAATAGCAAATATATTAAGAACACTGACCAGAAAATTATTTAAAGCTTCATAGCAAAATATGTAGCCAACTCTGTTACAATATATAGGCTTGAGATTCTAACAGGTTAACACTATGCCTCAATTCACTGGGCAAGTAATGCTTTTGACACAGAAACACCACATTGTTAGAATATGGAGTTGGACATTAATAGGGGGGGGGAGCCCTATTCATTAATAGGGAAAAAGTCTTTCACAGTCAACTGGAGTACAACATTTTTACATTTCTGATTGTTTAGGGAGAAGCTATTCAAATAATTCCTGAGTTATTTAGGTTAAGTGAAAATATGAAACATCTGCTAAAATGACCAGTTAACACTGTGATCCTATTGGCCAAACCACAAGGGGTGGAATGGATTACAATAGACTAGTTAGCAAAAGTAGGGTCTATCTGCCTTAAGGCAATGTAAGGAGGTTTTCTGGTAGACCTATTCACAGTGCTAATTTCTTTAGCAATAACTTTCAACTTCAACAGTGACCCAATTGGAGGGGGGGAAATGTCTGCTAACGGTATCGTCACCTTTGCGGCAGTTCACAATGCAGTGTATCCCAGCAACAAGTAATGTTTTAGTTCTTGAAAACTGTGGTCAAAAGCAGGTTCATATTTAATGTCAGCATCATTAATGAATTGCAGTATTTGTTATTTGAGTTCACACTATAACCAGAAAAAACCTTTGTTGTACAACAGAACAACCATTCTACACACATCATTTATTTAAATGCCATAACTACTTGAATTCACTGCCATCCTACTCTTTGACAGGTAGGTTACATGCATATTGAAATTTATATCTCTGAAGTGCCAGGTATAGCTATACCATACCTCATACTTCTATAGAAACACCTAAAAATGTTGTAACAGTGATAACGCCAAACTAGGTGGGTTTTTCCTTGGCCAGCACTGAGCTTTAGGTAAAGGTAAAGGACCCCTGAACGGTTAAGTCCAGTCAAAGGCAACTATGGGGTTGCGGCGCTCATCTCGCTTCAGGCCGAGCAGGGCCGGCCCTTTGGCCAGGCTGGGTGGCGCAGGGCACCACGGCGCCGGCCCACCAGGGGGGGGGGCGCCGCGAGCTGCGGCCACCCGCTGGCCGGCCAGTCCGCCACGCACCTGCGCCCACGGCAGCTGTGCCCGCCCGCCGCGCTGAGAAACAGGGTGGGGGGCGCCGGAGGGATCCGCCGCACCACGGCGCCAGGGGCGCTTAAGACGGCCCTGAGGCCGAGGGAGCTGGCATTTGTCCACGGACAGCTTTCCGGGTTGTGTGGCCAGCATGACTAAACCACTTCTGGTGCAACGGAACACTGTGACAGAAGCCAGAATGCATGAAACCCCATTTACCTTCCTGCCACAGTGGTACCTATTTATCTACTTGCACTGGTGTGCTTTCAAACTGCTAGGCTGACAGGAGCTGGGACAGAGCAACGGGAGCTCACTCTATTGTGGGGATTTGAACTGCTAACCTTCCGATTGGCAGGCCCAAGAGGCTCAGTGCTTTAGACCACAGTGCTACCCGCATCCCCCTAGCACTGAGCCTTATTCAACCCCTAGCCACAAAGTCCCACATTTATAACAACCAGCTATCTTTGCATCCTAGATCAGAAACCATCTCATCTTTCTAGCTTAATCCACCCCCTTGTCATCATAACAGAACTACAAACAACATTGGTATTCAGTTGATTATAGCAAGTTCACAAAAATGGTTTTCAATCTCCATAGTCTTTCTCCCAAATCCTAATCACTGTGGTAGCAGGTTTTTTTGTTTGTTTTTTACTAATATTTGACAATGCATTATTACTACCATATGTAAGAGAATTTCTTGTGCATTCCCTGCTTGGAGTGGGGATGAGCAGTTACTACACAGATAAAATGCTATGTGTTTATTGCATGGTAGAAATATCCTTGCGGATCATACTCATTATCTACTTTACGCTTTGGATTCCAAGAAAAACCATGAACTAGTTTCATGTGCCCAAGGGAAACCTGGACTCATTCATGTTGCTCAAAACACTAATACCCACATGGCACACCTCATTTGAAAGCTTTGAAAACAGGTTTCAATACAGAATAGAATCTATATAGAATAGAATCCTATTATTCTTTTGAATAGAATCCTGCTGATATAGAATTCTTTCTTTTAAAAGGAAAACAGTCAATTTTTCCACTGGATATACTGATGGGCTAAATTTGGCTCCACCACAGCAAACCTTCCATCCATCTCCATCTCCAGTTAAAAGCACCATTGTTAACATGTTGCCATCATTGATGGCTCTGAACATCGAAGCTTATTCAGTCAGCTTGTATTGTTGACTCACAGTAATGAAAGATAGCATGCTTACATAGAAACAAAAAGAGTAATGACTGGGAGGAAAGGGATCTGAGATATGTTGAGCAGTGATAATATACAGTATTGCAATTGTAAATTAAGAAGATATCAATTATCAAACCACCATCCAATTACCATCCAAGCACGAACACCATCCAATCGTCACTATGCCAGTGCAGTGTTTTGATGAACAAGCTGCTTGACATTAAACACTTGGCACTGCAGAGGTGAAAAATAACACCTTTGCTAACACAAGGCCATTTTAATCGGATAGAAACATTTGGTAAAAACAGGCTTGTGGCAGTTTCACTGGAAAACCAAACACACACAAAAAAAGAATCACGTGTCAAAATGTTTTGTTTTGCTAAAAAAATACTGACACATTAATTTTAGTCCCCCGTCAAAACGTTGTCTCAGAAGTTCCACGTTTTAGATTGTTACTCAAAAACTCATCATGTTCAAAACTCAAATTATTATGTGATCTGGAAATCATTTGAAGTTTTTCTTTGTTAGTAAAGTCCTTCTTGACTGTTGCTGATGGCACAAGCAGCCTGTCCATTGGATCTTCTTTGTTTTCTAGTTTCATATAACCTTTACTGTTGTTCCGGTCCAGTCTTGGCCAACTTGGGTGTTTTCTTTGTTCAACTTGGACAGTCAGAGTAGAAGGTCCCCTATCTAAGTCTAGGGATTTTGAGTGCACAGACAAAAGATGCAAAGAGGTGTTGGACCCAAACTGTTTTCTGGCTGCACCAGGTGACAGAAACTTTCCTGTACTGGGCCCAAGATTCATAGAAGATTTGGATGAAGAGTCTCCATATAAACTGTTTCTTGGTATCAATGTGCTGGAATGTTTGTACATGTCGTTGGTATGAGTTGATGGAATGGGTAGAGAGTCCATAGATAAATTTCTAGGCCTGCCTCTAGTGCTAACAGAATCCTCAGTGATGTTGTCTATACTGGGCTCATCAATAACACAGTTATTTAGTTTAATTACAGGTAATGTGAAAGCGTTGATGGAGGATGACACAATTGACTTCGTTTCACACTTTAAAGAGCTGCTACTCCTATCATCCTTTGGCTTTCCAGAGTGAGGGTAAAGGCCGAAGACTGAACCAGAACGCTCAGTAAGCAAAGGTGGCAGAAGATGAGTAGCGTTTTTGCCGTCACTAGCAGCAATTTCATCCTCCTCAGCACTGCTGTCTATTCGAAAGTTGCTCGCGTAGCCTGAGAAGGGTGCAATTGTATTTGCAGCCAGCCGTGATGCGTAAGAACTTCCGTTGTACTTGACTTCATTCTCCCCTGCTAAGCCTGTGTAGGCCGCAGTTAGCTGCTTCTGTTCGCTGATCCTCAGAGTATGTATGTCAATGACAGTGGAATAGATGTCTCTCATGTGTATGATTTTTGTCTCCTTGTCACGGTTTTCATGGAGCATAGCATTTGCACAAATAAATATAAATATTCCAATCCCCATTGTGAAAGGCCCCAACATTTTCATCTTATCAGAATGCAAGTGCTGTTCAAAGAAACGAATTATAACTCCATCTTCTTTTTCTATGACTTGGGTATCATTTAGTGGCAAGCTGTATTCAGACTCTGGAAAAGGCTCCTTTTCAGGCCAATACCCAAGGATTGCCATAGCAATCCCCAGAAATGAGATAAGTACTCCCAGAACAAGGAAGAATCCTGATGGAGAGTAAAGTCGAATCTTGCCTCGGACCACGACTACGTCTGCTCTGGGTCGGCGTTTTACTGGCTTTTGTTCTTCAGTAGCTGCTGATGTCGCAAGATTTAGATGATGCTGGGATCTGGCAGAGTCTTGCCGCTTTAAGGCAGCCAGTCCTGTTATGACTCCTCCTGTTGCTATCATAATTTTTTATTGTGATCTAGATGTGAATACAAAAACAAAACAAAAATGTTTTAATAAGGAAAATTAATAAAGTAGGAAGCATTTCTTTTTTTTAAAAAATCTGTATATTTGCAACCTGTCTCTTAGCCCACCAAGATCTACAAACCCTTTCACAAGAATTAAAGTCCAAAAATTACCATTCAGTGTTCTTCATAACATTGTCATTTCTTAATCACATAATGCTGTCATGAAATTTTATTCGAACTGCAAATTCCAGTTGTAAAACAATAAATGGTGTTTCAATATAGTAAAACAGGCAAGAGGAGTTATACAGACTATAGAAATACTTGGTGAGAAGCTATCTGATTAAGAGTAACTAAAACAATTTGTATCTTGACACCAATTTCTACAGAACTCTGAAGGTAACACGCTACCAATCGTTTACCAGGCTGCAGCAACCACACACCCTGATCTAGAGATCCTCATATGCAGAAGCACATTCCTCACCCACTGGTCTCTATAAGGATCTCTTGTGCGTAACAGATGGTTGGAACTGTCATCTCACCAAACGTGGGGTTGGGGTGGAAAGGACATCTAGATTCAGTAATCACATCCCCAAACATATGACTGTTGCAGTCAGAGCCAACAGCACCGTTCATTCACCAAGAACTCACACCAAATGCTTGGTGTGGGTCACTGCTTCTCCCAACATGGTTCCATCCCATAATGTATATTTAGCGTGAAGATTGACTTTGCTGGATCACAATAAACTTACTTTAGCTGAAAAAGGTGGCTGTGCAGGGTGGTGGTAGAGGTAAAGGGACCTCTGTCAATTAAGTCCAGTCGTGAACGACTCTGGGGTTGCGGCACTCATCTCGCTTTACAGGCTGAGGGAGCTGACATTTGTCCACAGACAGCTTTTCCGGGTCATGTGGCCAGCATGACAACGACGCTTCTGGTGAACCAGAGCAGTGCACGGAAACGCCGTTTACCTTCCTGCCGGAGTGGTACCTATTTATCTACTTGCACTTTGACATGCTTTCGAACTGCTAGGTTGGCAGGAGCTGGGACCGAGCAATGGGAGCTCACCCTGTCGCGGGGACTCGAACCGCCAACCTTCTGATTGGCAAGCCCTAGGCTCTGTGGTTTAACCCACAGCGCCATAGGCTCCCCCAATTCATATCCCCATGTCTAACATGGAGACATGGTGGGCAAGGCTGGGGGAAGTCATGCAACACTGGAGATAGGATCAGCCTTGCTGCCACTTTCTGCATTTATATCTCCTTCATACAAGTAAATGCAGAGGAGGATTCTCCCACAATCTGTTGACTGTGGTGGGGGCAGTGCACACAGGTATTCTTTGGGTAGGATTGAGATACTCATTCTCTGTGAGTTTCTATACAAAATGACTTCATGGTGCTTTTCAGATTAGTGTGCAGGTTGAAACTGGACTATAGAAGAGATTTCACACTTCTCTGAAAGTTGTGGTGCAGTTCTCAGCAGTATAAATGTATTGAAAAATGAATACATGTTTTGAGATAAAATTAAAACAGGGCACACATTAATGTGGAGAGGGAATGAACTAAAACTATGGCTAGAAACATGCAGAAATGGCATGGTCCAGAAATACACAGCATAGCACTGTCAAAAAATAACAACCCATGTCCTTTCAAACATGTAGGAATAAAATCAGACTCTAGTACAACACATGTAATGATGCTCTTTTTTGCGTTTCTTAAAAGCATAATTTGTTTGTCACACTTTCAAAAAGCCCTGGCACATGCACCAGGAAAAATAATAAATAAATAAAAGTTACAGATTTTAAGTAGCAGAACAGTATCAGAATTTTAACTTGCAGTAATATTGTTCTGTAAATGGAACAGAGACAAAAACAAATACAGTGGTACCTCTGGTGAAGAACTTAATTCGTTCCGGAGGTCCGTCCTTAACCTGAAACTGTTCTTAACCTCTGAAGCACCACTTTAGCTAATGGGGCCTCCCACTGCCGCTGCCACCGCACGATTTCTGTTCTCATCCTGAGGTAAAGTTCTTAACCCAAGGTACTACCTCCGGGTTAGTGGAGTCTGTAACCTGAAGTGTTTGTAACCTGAAGCGTTTGTAACCCGAGGTACCACTGTACATATAATATGATGCCAAGGAGCAATTTGACATTAGCAATTTGACATTAGCAAATGAAGTCAATGGGCTATTGGATTACGTTAATGATCTATTCATTCTGTATAAATGCCTAACTTGCAGAAGCAAGCCTCTTCCAAGTAACATAAGGAACTAGTTACCGTGTTTCTCCAAAAATAAGACACTGCCTTATATTTATTTTTCCTCAAAAAACAAAACAAAACGGTGGCTTATTTTCAGGGGATGTCTTATTTTTTATTATTAAGTATGGTACAGTTTAACCTACAAGGTTAAATTGCCTATCACTATGGCTTATTTTCGGGGTATGGCTTATTTTCGGGGTATGGCTTATTTTCGGAGAAACATGGTAAATGCCTACATGAAGGCATCACTGGAGCTTCTGATACCTATTCCCATTGACAAAAACATTTAGTTTGCTGACATGTAATCAAAATAGTCACAACTTCTTGATTCACACAGTTTCAATTTTGTAGATCACATATAGTGAGGAAATTGCTACTGGTCTCTAGGAAGGGTGAAATAAACTTCATAAATAAAATTTATATTAGCCTGAAGAGTGCTGCCTTACTCATGCATAAGTGCTCCAACACAGAGCTGGGAACTTGGTCACTCGGGGTTCCTATCTCTATGTTGGAAAACGTGTTTAGCATGGAAACTAGCCTTTTGTCCTGCACTATAACCAAATTCAGCACACAGAACAGCAGAGATTTAGATATAAAACCTTATGACAGATGGGGTGGCGTTGACATAATAGATTCAAGGAAATTATGCTCCCATTATTTATCCTGAAATCACTGAAAAATTAAAATGGAAGCAACCCAGTTTGTAAAGAAGGAAGAGGGGAAGAAAAGTGGGGGGGGGGGAGGATCTCAACTCTGCTTGTTTCAGATTCTCAAGTGAAACAACTTTTGTATAACTTTTAAGCATCTACTGCCAAACAACAGTACAGAACATATTGTACTCTAACTCTTTCACACACATATGTATGTATGTACAGAGCAGCAGTGTATTTGTGTTTGTAACATGGACTGGTTTCCGTGAGGTAAATAACACGTTGCTGCTCTGCACTTACTCTTAAGGAACAGTGAATCCTGCCTGGAGCAAGCATTGCAGGTGCTTAGCAACAAGAAAGCACCAATGCTGAGCCTACAGACCTCTCAGTAGGAGTGGTGGTAGAGCATGTTGCCATGACAGCAGTAGCACAAGAACAAGCGCACTGCTGCTGGCCAGCCTCACAGCAGGGGCACAGAATTAAAACTTGGTATATCTGTTGCATATTTACTGAGGCGCTTAAAATAGAGCAAAAATGCACCTAGCACCAAATCTGTTAGGACCCATTCACACTTACTGTGACAACATGGCACATCAGTGCTTTAACTAGTGTTGGCTATAATAACAAAGTACAATGCCAAGTGTCTATCAACATTCAGGAGTACGGTATGTAGTGGACATGAACCACAGCAGGGATGCAACTTCCTGGTACTTTGTCTTAAATCCTTAGGTCAGAATGAGATGCTGCAGGCGATATACAGCTGCCCACTGAAAACAGAAGCCTGTTGCCTCTTCTCTCCCACAGTAAGGTCTAGTAACACAAAGCTTATAATGAACTATCACCAAGCTGAGTTATCCATGCCTCACACAAGCAGCCGCCAATGAAGTAGAGCAGGGGCAAGAGCACTAAGAACACAATGTTGTCATGCCACACTTCTGGGGGTGACACTTAACTATGCTACCAAAGAGAAGAGGATAAGTAGATGCTGTTCTGCTGGAGCTCCCCATCTCTTGTACAGTCTAAGTCCAGCATTAATCCTCATGCCTATCTGAAACAAAGCCCCAATACATGCAACTGCATTTGCTGGAATTCATCCCTTATTCTCTCCTCCACTCCCACTGTTGTCTTCTTCGGCAACCCCTTTCCCAGCTAAAATTTGTTTGTAAGTCCCTTGAGGTAGGAACCAGCCTTTGTTTTTATTACTCTAAAATGTCATGTGTACTGCTGATGCTGTGCAAATAACACACAGTGTGTCTGGAAATATCCCCTTCGTAGTTTATGCATGTACTGTGGCAAATACTCAGGGTCACATAAATGGTGAGTCAGTTCTTAGTCTACTTGGTTTGTGGGGATCTTCATGCCATAGCTGTCAATTTTTCCCTTTTCTCACGAGGAAGCCTATTCAGCATAAGGGAATTCCCCTTAAAAAAAGGGAGAACTTGGCAGCTATGCTTCATGCATAGACTGGTCCTTGAAGCATCCTGCAAATTAAACACATCATGTGTCCAATCTGCCATGTTATTTGATCAAGCTGCTTTAGATGCAGCAGAGAAAACTATACATAGCATATTCGGTTTTGCTAAGGCCTACGTTATGATATACAGCATAAAACTATGGAAATAAGTTTTTCCCAGAATTACAGCTCCTAAAGTGACCATGCTACTTTTAAGACCCTGGAGAAGAATTGCCACCAGCTCTGGTATGAAGCCATAGGCCCTGCTGACACTTGTGGAAAGAGCAATGGCCATGCAAGCCTTTGGGGAGCATACTGGGACCACCAGTGGGTAGCCTCCATGAGGAGGATGTATTTGCAGCCCCAACAATTTGCAAGATTCCATCAGCCTCTTTTCAGCCCACTGCAATTGTATAAAATCCCATTAAGTGTGAAGTTCCCACACAGAGTTGCTGGCTTTCACAAACAGTGTCCTAGAATGAGTGGAGATGGAGTGGCCACTTACACGTATCACCAAATAGAGAGAGACAGGAAGGGGTTTGCATAAGATCTGCATACGTGTAGGTAAACATTCAGAAAGAATTATTATAATTTAAACAAAGCATAATTATCTCACTATTGCTGTTCAGGTATTGCTGACAGGCCACTTTGAGCCACTTTCCCTCTTTCTGATGGTTCTTAAAACTGGTCTTGAACTGGGCAGCCCTTCAAATGGAGGACTGTCCTTTGTAAAGTAGGGCACTCAGCCACCCTAAGCAAAGCCTGGCATCACCACCCCAAGGTGCTTCTGTGAAGTGAACCAGCCTACATTGCTAGATAATTTATTACAGAAATGCTAAGGAACAGGATCAGGCCCTTTAGATAGCAATTGTAAACACTTTAAAGGTGCTTAATACACCACTTTCCCTCAAGTGGCTCTTCACAATCAACCAGGAGAAAAGCAGACAAGTGAAGGTGGAAAGAAAACAATGGCCTGGATCCGCAGTTCTAAGAATGAAAGGAAGTGACAGAAAGGGACCAGCCACAAAATAAAACTATATCCTAGGCCAGCATTTCTCAACTGCTGTTCCGCGGCACACTAGTGTGCCGCGAGACGCTGGCTGGTGTGCCGCGACATGCGGCGACGAGAAGGGCGATTTGCATTGACACGTGCCTGGCGGCAGCACTGACCCACCGGGAAGGAAGCCGGCCGGGTCACGACGTGGGGCGAGCGCAGCTCTCAACAGCCACCACCACGGGAGGGTGGTTTTAGACAAACTTAAAGAAGCTGGCTGGATGAGCTCAACCTGAAACTTGCTGAGCAAAGGATTGTGCTGGCAGAGAAATCAGCGGCTTGTGAAGCCTTATTACAGGAGATTGCAACCAACACAGCAATTGGCAAGTGTTTCTTACAGTCATAATTATATAGTCAATATAGGGCGGCACAGAGTTAAATTTTTTAACTTTTTTAATGGTGGTGTGCCTCGTGATTTTTTTCATGGAACAAGTGTGCCTTGGCCCAAAAAAGGTTGAGAAACACTGTCCTAGGCCAACCCCAACAACTCTCACCATCAAAGGAAAACAAATGCACAGCAAAGAACTTGCACAACCGACGCTGACAACCCCCCCCCCGCATTAAGTAAAATAGAAACATTGTCACACACACCCTTCCCTTATCTACCGCTCTCCCCCCTTTTCCTCCACAATGTCTCAACAACTGAAACTGATCTGTAAAAATGCTATGAGAGACATTGCACACGTCTTTGTAAACTGAGAAAACCTTTAATAAAAATTTATATATATATTTTAAAAAAGAAAGGAACTTTCCTGTCTCATCCTTCCTTATGTAAGCATTTCTGTTTGTTCATGGAGCTCAGGATCCAAACCTGTATTTTTTTATTTTGTAGGGTAAAAAGAATCATGCCCTGGAAAGGCTTCTTTAATACCAATTTTCCTTTCAATATTACTTTACTTCTTTCTTCTGTCACAAAGAGAATAGGATGCTAAGCAACCTCTAGGATCACAAGCTGGGCTGTCTAATGTTTCTGACTTCATATACTTACAAATTAAGTATTCCTCCCTGTCTTTGTATTTATTTGTATTAATATTTTTAGGGTGCTTTTCCACCAGAGGACTGCAAAGTGTTGTGCAACATAACATTCATGGTGGGTGCGGAGGAATGACCACTTTAAAAATCAATACTGATATTTTAAACTTCGTTTTTTACTGTTTTATTGTTCCTTTTCCCTTCCTGATCTTTTCAACCTTCCCAACTGCAAAGGAGATGGGAAAGGGATAGTTGGTGGGATGGGGAGAGAAAGTCATTTTAAGCATAAAGGCAAAGGGACCCCTGACCATTAGGTCCAGTCACGGACGACTCTGGGGTTGTGGCGCTCATCTCGCTCTATTGGCCGAGGGAGCCGGCCAGGGCAGTCTTGAGCAGGTCACGCGCCCTGGCGCTGAGGGGTGGAGATCGCCCTGGCACCCGCGCCCTGTCTACCGGCCCGGCGCTCTGCCGCCCCGCGCCACCGGGACTCTACCTAGAGCCGGCCCTGGAGCCGGCGTACAGCTTCCAGGTCATGTGGCCAGCATGACTAAGCCGCTTCTGGTGAACCAGAGCAGCGCACGGAAACGCCATTTACCTTCCCGCCGTAGTGGTACCTATTTATCTACTTGCACTTTGACATGCTTTCGAACTGCTGGGTTGGTTGACAGGTGCTGAGACCAAGCAATGGGAGCTCACCCCGTCACGGGGATTCAAACCACTGACCTTCTGATCGGCAAGCCCTAGGCTCTGTGGTTTAACCCACAGTGCCACCCATGTCGATTTTAAGCATACATGGAAACAATTTCCAGCAGGATTGGTGCAACACATTTTTTTACCCAAGGTGGACAGGCCTACTCTTACTCTTCACCACCTTTACCTGCTCCAACCCCCCTTGGTTGTGAGTGGGAGGTGCACAACCAGGATAGCACTTTAAGACCCTGGACTGTGCATTGGAAGCCATGTCTCCACCTGCCCCACACCTGATGTCAAAGTGTCATCTTTTGAGGATGTGGTTCATGGGGAATGGCCTCCTGAGCCAAACGGGTACCCGTGCTGGGCCAATTTTGCCTTAATGCAAGAAGTTCTCCATTCCTGTTGTACATTATGATACAGTTACAGTTTAGAGAAATCTGGAGAAGCTGACACCTGTTAAGTGCATCTGGAGTTGCATATAAAACTAGCAGTTTTGGAGATGCCACAACTTTTTGAAAGTTGTCTAGATAGCCAAAGCTTTTGTAATATGATGTAAGTATTCTGACTGCACTCTTGGGACTATGATCTCTGCAAGAGGATCGGGGAACATAGTGATGCATGAACATTCCCATCTCCAGCTCAGAAATGACATCTTCCTATCCCCCCACCCTCACTGAGTGCTTTCAAAAACTGAAGGACTTTTGCAAGTACTTGCTGGGGAGGGAATCATTACCGGTATTTGTCTCTTTGCAACTGAAAGTCAAGCAATTAAATATTTGCCTTGTATAAAACCTAATCAAACTAACTGAGTAATCATCAAGAGGGCATTCTATAACCAGGGTGCCACCACCGAAAAGACAATTTCCGTGATTATCTTCCACTTGATGGCAACACAGAGAGGGGTCTCTGATGTGTATGTTAAAACACAGGAAGATTCGCATGCAAGGGACAATTCTTCAGGCCCCTAGGACTCGAGCAAATTAAGTTATGTAGCATGTTCTCTCTTTAAAAGCCTTTTAAAAAATGTAGTCATTCCCCTTCTGCCTTGTAACACTTTCTTCCCTCACTACCGATGCACCTGCCCCCCCCCCACAGCAACTATTAAAAGACTGTCCTTTCAAGTAACATTTGTCTTCAGCCCCATCTGTAACTGCAATTATGTCTCGTAGTCTGTAGAATGCCACTTTTTACTATCTAGCTGTTATCTGTAAATGGAACAGAGACAAAAACAAATAGGAAATCCATTTCATAAGAGGCACAAGCTCTGCTGTGGACTGTCCTAAGCTCTTTAAACTGCAGCACTTCTTTCTATTTTGGGAAATAATCTTTGGGTTTTCAACCATGATTTTCACATCCCAATCTGCTTTGGGCATATTTTTGCCTTCCAAAGCCCCCCAACAAAAATTGTTTAGAAATTAATCGAAAAATCTTCTTTTATCCACAATATATTTATAGGATAATTAGATTAAAGGGGGGGGCATTTCTCCTACTTATGTAAGGAGTGTTTGAAAAAGAAAGGTTAGGAAAAACTGTTAACTGAAGATGCATTTGCCTCTTCTTCTTTTTTTTGCCAAGAGTGCAATTAGTATTAGAAAAATCCTTTAATCTTACTCTAAAAATGGGAATGCGCTTCAAATCTCAAAACTATATTCACGGCAAATGAGCAAAGGAGGAGCAGAGAGGCAAAGAAAATGACAGCACAATACAATGACATAAAGGGAAATAATAATAGCTCTTTCTAAGCAGGAATGGCAGTTCCAGAAGTCAATTTTTTGTGCGTTATTATCTTTCTTACTAACACAGTAGTAATGCAGATAGCAATATTACAGTGACAGAACAAAACAGAACTGGGTGGTCGACCAAGAACATTCTTTGGGAACTACCCAGCACCTCTTCATTTGTCTGCTATTTGATGCCACCCCCTGTAATTGCCTCTTGCCATTTCGTTTCAACAGCGCATTTGCAAAGGTAAGGAAAGCAGCAATTCCACCAGGAATTACAGAGTTACAAAAATACACAAACAGTTGGAGATGTTTATGTGGTTGCCTGAATTCTAATCCACATTCAACAAGGCCTAAGAGACAGGTGCAGTGTTTCGGTGGCCAGACAAGAAGGTTTTAATGGTTGCCAACCTAGCAGTTTGAAAGCACACCAGTGCAAGTGGATTAATAGGTACCGCTGTGGCGGGAAGGTAAACGGTGTTTCTGTGAGCTCTGGCTTCCGTCACAGTGTCCCGTTGCACCAGAAGCTGATTAGTCATGCTGGTCACATTCAACTGAATACCAGTGTTGTCTGTAGTTCTGTTATGACGACAACGGGATGGATTAAGCTAGAAAGATGAGATTGTTTCTGATCTGGGATGCTAAGATAGCTGGTTGTTATAAAGGTGAGACTTTGTGGCTAGGGGTTGAATAAGGCTCAGTGCTAGGGGGATATGGGTAGCACTGTGGTCTAAACCACTGAGCCACTTGAGCTTGCCAATTGGAAAGTTAGCAGTTCAAATCCCCACAATAGAGTGAGCTCCCGTTGCTTTGTCCCAGCTCCTGTCAGCCTAGCAGTTTGAAAGCACACCAGTGCAAGTAGATAAATAGGTACCGCTGTGGCGGGAAGGTAAATGGGGTTTCCATGCGCTCTGGCTTCTGTCACGGTGTTCCATTGCACCAGAAGTGGTTTAGTCATGCTGGCCACATGACCTGGAAAGCTGTCTGTGGACAAACGCCGGCTCCCTTGGCCTGAAGCAAGATGAGCGCTGCACCCCATAGTCACCTTTGACTGGACTTAACCATCCAGGGGCCCTTTACCTTTTTTAACTAATGGCTGCAGTTAGGACATGACCTCCAGAGTTTCAGGAAGGGGTTGTTTCTCCCTGTCCTGCCTGGATATGTCAGGGATTAAGCCAGGAAACTTCTGCATGCAAAGCAGATCCTCTGCCACTGAATCGCAGTCCTTCCACAGGAGGAAGAGGAGCAAAGATAAGGGTGGAGCAAAACCCCAGGGGTATATAATCTGGTAGAGTACTTTCACATGGTCTGCTACCGAGGGTTGTGCAAGAAGGTGTGGCAGCCTGCATCATATTCTATGATCTGCCGCTCACTAACTCATTACTGTGGTGGTGGTTTCCTCATAAAAATTTGTATACCTGGATCAAAGATCTGGATTTAAAAGCTGTACATTGTCATGTTCACTGACCATTCCTTCATTCCTCTTTTATTTTCAGAACCTCTTTCTCTTAACTTGATTTTTGCACCACTGTTGTAGCAAATGCATCCACCACTTAATTATACAACAGGAAATACATTGCCACAGAGTTTGCATCTGACAGGGGGAGCCATAGCCAGTCTTAGCTCTTTGCATGATATTCAGGTTTGCAAGGACACCAAAATGCAAATACACAGGGGAAACAAGAAGGTAGAGAGAACAGAGTTGGCATTATCTATTGGATTTATATCCCACCTTGTCTATAAACTCAATACATCGTACATAGTTCCTCACCTCCAATTTCATCCTCACCATGACGAAGATGAAATAGGAAAGACTGAGAGATGGTGATTGGCTCAAGGTTACCTAGTGGGTTTCACAGCTGAGTGAAGATTTGAATTGGGGCCTCCCCAGTCCTAGACTGATGATCTTACAATGCAATCCTAACTATGTTTACTCAGCTATAAGTCCTGTTGAATGCAATGTGACTTACAGATAAGTGAGCTTAGGGTGGAAACCTTAAGCACTACACCAGACTGGCACATGTATTCCTCATACCTGAACTGCAAAGGCAAAGTAGTCATGAATCTAGAAAGCAATCACCACTTTATACAATTATACAATTATGAATAAGCAGACTTTAAGATACAGCAAGGGAATCAACTGCAAGTACTGAGAGAAAGTAAAACTACACATCAGTGCACCTTATGCAGAAATTGCTATGCACTATTTTGCAATTCAACTCTGAAAATGAAACCTGAAATTCCGATCTGAAAATTATTGTTGGCCTTCCAAAAACCCATACTGTAGTACTTTTGACAGATTCATTTAATGGTCATGCTTACATAAAGGGTATTATGTATGTCCAAAATAACTTGCAGTTTTGTTGCTTTTTAAAACTTTATTCCTCAAATGATCTTCATTGCCCCAATGATGTCACCTTTTAGTGCCACACAATTTTTTGTTGTTACCAGCATGCCACATATGTGAGGGGACCTCTTGCACACCCTCAAAATTCGAAATTGGCAGGTGGTGTTGTGGCTACAAATGAAATGCACAGCTTCCCAAAGGGAGGATTTGAGAGCATTTGATGACTTGATGCACATCTGGACCTACTGAAATTCAAATTGACAGCTAGATTTCCCTGCAGAAGCCTGCTGCCCAAGATAAGGGAAATAGAACTGAAGAATGGACTCCCTCCAGCAGCTTTCTGCATCTGCCTAACTTAGATTGTCTTCTCTTATCTGTTGCCCAGGGTAACCTTCATTTTGGACATGTAAGCAAGTTGCATAAAAACCTGTCAGTTCACACTTCCCTGGCAGAAAAGCTATGTATTAGTTTACACGGAAAGATGAAAGAGAAGATTCTTTCAGTGTCCTTGACACAAGCCATTATTACCAATTCTTTTTCTCCTTGATTGTCACCTGAAAGCATTCCATAGATAGGATATATACCTGTGCCTGAGACCACACTTCCCAAGAAGGGTTACACATTCCAATAGCTTTTGAAGAAATGTGTCATCCCTTTCCAAGACGGTGTCCAGGATATCTGACATTTCCCCCATCCTCCCAGCACTTGTCCACATAGAGAATTGCTGTGCCCAGAGATTAATTTCTAAAGAGAGAAGTGCAAGAAGTTCTGGTAGGAAGCTGTGCCATCTGCTCTGGAAACTTGCCTCTTAATTTAAAATAAGTGGGTGCTTGCTATTGAGTATTTGATGGTGCAAAAAGAAGGCACATTCTGCGCATGGAGAAGGGGTCCAATGATATACTGCCCTGATTTCCTTGGAGGAAGGGTGGGATAAAAATATAACCAATGGCAAACATTAGTAATATTCCAGGATTTGGTCCCCAAATTGAAAACTGTACAGTATTAGAATAAGAATCAAGCAAAATCCCCCTAACCTTTGATTATATACCCCTAACACACTTCTATGTTGAGCCTCAGATGTTTCTGCTATATATCATATCACTCAAATTACAACACGGTAAAACCTCAAGCCCAGAAGGGTCTTTCACAGACAGCAAATAATCTCTCTTACTACCTTCTTTCAACTTGCCTGCCTATGATATAGCATTGCATTCCTCAAGTGTTTTTAAATGCTGAGAGCATTATCTGTGAGCTATAAGATCAGCAGGTAAATTTTTAGGGAAAACAACATTCTGTAAAAGATTCGTTGAATGACAGATGCTGTCTTGAGAAATCACATTCTAATCCATTCTTTTTTAAAACAGGATTTTAATGCAGAGAGTTTAAATGTCAGGAAGGTTTTTTTGGGGTTTTTTTTTAAAAAAACCAAACAAATATATATATATTTTTTTAAAAAAAACACAACCCCTTAAGTTGCAGCTTAGTTACATCTTGGATAATTTCCCTTGCAGATATGTTTGGAAAAAGCAAATGGCTCTTTTCTGCATAATGCACCACAGTTCCACTGCATAGAACAATGAAGAGAGTTACAGTGCTCACACTTCTCCAATGCCCCCCTTTCCATTTCCTGTATTGTGTTGGTTTTTCTTAAATATTTTTTCACCCATTTCTGAATTGATTTTTAAAGCTCTGCAAGTCCAAGATGTTTGACAAGGGAAAAAAGCTTAAAGGAAAAATGGTAGAGCAGGCATCCCCAAACTGTGGCCCTCCAGATGTTTTGGCCTACAACTACCAGCATCCCTAGCTAACAGGACCAGTGGTCAGGGATGATGGGAATTGTAGTCCAAAACATCTGGAGGGCCGAAGTTTGGGGATGCCTGTGGTAGAGCATGAGACTCCTAATCTCAGGGTTGTGGGTTCAAGGTCCACATTGGGCAAAAGATTCCTGCATTGCAGGTGGTTGGACGAGATAATCCTTGTGGTCCCTTCCAACTCTACAATTCTATGATACTATGATTCTATGATACTTGCTAAATGTTCTACCTAAATGAAGACAGCTGCACGCAAACTCCAGATAAAGTAAAATAGAGGGTGTATAAGGCTGCAACCGTATACACACTTAATTGGGAGTACGGTAAGCCCTGCTAAATTTAATGAGCCGTTTATGAGAATACATTGATAGGATTTTGTTGTAAGTTAATCAGCTACATTTATGTCCCATTGATTTCAGTGTGGCAGCCTAATTAATTGGCCCTACTGGCTTCAACAGGACGCAAGTTCAACTAAGTCTGGTCCAGTCCAGAGAAAATACAAAGAAAGGAAAGGAGTTGCCACCACTAGAAGACACTCCATACCTTGGACTACAATTCCCATCAGGCCCAGCTGATAAGCCCAGTGATAAGGGATGATTATAAATGTAGTTCAGCTACTTTTGGAGGGCCACAAGTTGCCCACCCCTGCCCTAATAATGACGTATGTTCCTCATATACAGCAATGAATATAAATAATGAATATTCTCTTACAACAAATTGCTTTTATTACTTGCACACACACACACCCCTATATTGCAACCAGAAAAGAGACCTGAAATCTGGTTAAGTAATTTCAAGTTCGAGCTTCTTTAATTCTTTACTTGAGTTGCATACATGAAAATTGCACTTAGCTATCTGACCAGCTACACCAGGCATCCCCCAACTGCGGCCCTCCAGATGTTTGGCCTACAACTCCCATGATCCCTAGCTAAGAGGACCAGTGGTCAGGAATGATGGGAATTGTAGTCCAAAACATCTGGATGGCCAAAGTTTGGGGATGCCTGAGTTACACCAACATCCTGTCTCTACAGCTGAGCAGAAGAAAAGCTCTAGGAAAATGAAACACAGTTGTACATTAACTAGATTACATGTCAACGGACATCTGTTTTACATTTTAAGGCCGAATTATGCAAACTGGATTTTCCTCCTCTCTCTGGTCTCCTACCTGATGCCCCCTATGCTGTTGGAATCAGAGGTACTTGACTCCTCAGGTAAATCAGCCTTGTGAGAAGGTTCAGTTCAGTTAAGAATCAACTGACTGCTAGCCTCAGGTTCAATGCCTTGAAACCTGCTGGTGGTAGAGTGGCTGGTTTAGGGTTAGAGCTGGCCTTGGCCCAGCAGTTAGGCTCCTTATACAGTATGAGTTCCATTTCTGTATGATTACTTATTACAGTGGTACCTCTACTTACGAATTTAATGCGTTCTGAACGCACATTTGTAAGTCGGAAAAAATTGTAAGTCAAATCCCATAGGAATGCATTGGGAGAAAAAATTAGTAAGTTGAAGCAACCCTATCTAAAAATTCGTAAGTAGAAAAAATCCTATCTAAACCGCATCCAAGATCGCGGACGGAGCTCTGTTCATAAGTAGAAACATTTGTAAGTAGAGTTATTCGTAAGTAGAGGTACCACTGTACTTACAAAACCTATAAGTGCACCATGGAGGCCAAGAGTATACCCCACATGATGCCCTCTAGTTCTTTTATTTTTGTAAAGTCCATTTTGTTATTTCATTTTATAATGTATATAAAACAAAGAGAACAATTATAACAGACAAAAAAATTAAAAGGTGAAAAACACAAACTATAAAAAGGCATGCGGAATGAGTAGGTGCACCTGAGTTAAAATAACAAAGTCCAAGTAAAGGCTATCAACTTTATCAGATCATCAAGAATAGTTCCAGATTTGATAGGCTTGTCTTGAAAATGACGGTTCAGATGTAAATGCCACAAAGGAATGCCAAATCATATAAAAGGTGTCTGGAGATTCCAGTCCTTGTCGAAATCTCAAATTACGCATTATTTTCTCCATTATAGCTATATTCTAGAATGAGCGGTACCAAGTGTGCAATGCAAGATTTGGGGCTGTTTTCCATTGAGTTGCAATTACTATTTGTGCTGCCAAGATCATATATAAGACCAATTCTTTTGGCAATGTATTTACATGGATATCACTAAAAATATTCAGTAAGATTAATTTATGACAACAAACTATATTTATTCAGTAATATTTATCATTTATGTCAAAATTAAATTACAAAAATCTTGTACAAACTGACATTCCCACCATAAATGATAATATGTACCGACTTTATTGCAACCCCTTTAACAATTAGCTGATGGAGAAAAAAAACATTTTTTACCTTTGCAAAGGAGTGCAAGACCATCTGTGTAATAATGTTAAGCAGTTTTCTCTAAGAAAACTGGAAACAGATTTTAAGGGTCGTGATTCCCAAATTATATTCCAGTCCTTGGGAAGAATCTGTGCACCAATATCCAGTTCCCATAACTTTATCAGTGGTTCCACAGATCCACAAGTTACATTAAGCTGTTGGGTTCCAGCTGCCACCAACCTCATCTAACATGGTCAATGGCCATGAAGGTTGGGAGAACATGCTGCCTGGCCACGGTAACCCAAGGACAGGATTCTACCATAAATAAAATGATTAAATATTTTATATTATGTTTGGTGATACGATCCTATCTAATATTACTGCAAATCATTCATTTTAAAAAGCTATATAGACCTGCTTCTTCCCAGGGTTCAAGGTGAGTTATATTTCTTCACTTCATATAGTCTGAATGTTCCCTTGAAGAATCCTTTTGAGAAAGGTCTCCGTTATTCATATTTTGCAGCTGGAGGCCCAAGGCTGACAGATCGCAACCTACTCAAGGGCACTCAGCAAGGCCATGACTAAAATGGGATTTAGCCAATGGCTTCTCAACACAAGCAGGGGGGAGAATAGGAAGCAAAAGGAGGGGGGGTGATATTCAATATGTTGCAGACCTCTAATACCCTTCATCAGGGAGTTTGAAATAGAGAAGTTCAGTCTTTTGTCATACTATCGCCTCTTTCCTCTGCTGTAGAAGGAAAGAAAGAGATGGTCTAGCAAAAGACAGAACTTCTGTATTTCAAATTCCCTGATGACTTGGACTTTTCTCCCTTTCCCCTTTGCTTCCTGCTCCTTCTTCCACCATTGGCCTGCAGTTTCTCTTTTTGCTACACTTCAGCACAGGCAGCCAGAGTTGGAACCCTGACTTGTAGATGAGCCTTGAAAATGGAGACACACAGTGCAGTCATAGCTTGGCTCCCGTACTTGGGAGTCTGGCTCCCGAACGATCAAAAACTGGAAGTGAGTGTTCCGGTTTTCGAACGTTCTTTTGGAAGCTGAACATCCAACGGGGCTTCCGCTGCTTCTGATTGGCTGCAGGAGCTTCCTACAGTCAATCAGAAGCCACACTTTGGAAGTCGAACGTTTCGGAAGTCGAATGGACTTCTGGAACAGATTATGTTAGACTTCCGAGGTACGACTGTACTGTATTAAGGACTAGGGATGCAGTGCTCTGCACACTGACTTGGGAGTAAAGCCCATTCAGCTCAGTGAGAGAAAGCACAGAGTGCAGGGCTGAAAAACTCGATTTGTTTTAAGTTGCGCACATCATGTAACAGTTTCCGCTGGCTGTAGCATCCTGTCATAGAACAGATAATGAATCAAGTTAAATTTGTTCCTGTTCTGGGAAGGGAGATTAAGACAACATTTTTAACAGTAAACTTCTCTTGCCCTGCAAACCATCAGATCAGAGGTTAAGCTTAAAACATCAAAAAGTAAAAGATGCAACAGAAAGAGGATTTCTGCCCAGAGGAGTCTTGTGTCTGGCTAAGCATACAGCCCTAGGCTTCCTTACTTGGGAGTAAGCCCCACTGAACTCAGCAGGGCTTAATTCCGAGTAGACACTATAAAACACAAATCTGTTACTTCCCCCTTTTCAAGGCACTTTTCCGAGGCAATATTTTCATTAACATAAATGTCATGTTTACAATTGTTAGTCTGTCTGATTTCACAGTTGTGAAGAGATATTGCCAAGATCTGCTCAGAATAAATGCTATGGGCCAAATTAGGCATTATGTACAGCAGATGCATGCTGGTAGTACTCTGATGGCCCTTTTTAAACATTAATGTCTGCTTCTGGAGGGAGGATTGGAGACTGGATAAGTAGCAGCATGGGGTGCTTTGCTTAACCCTTTCCCTGCTGCTGTCTTCCTTTTCCAAATTGTGCCTTTCCCAAAGAATCTTCTGTTTGAAATGCTATGTTTGGAAATGGAAAGTGGGGAAAGAGTTAAGCACACATGCGTGCACACACGTGCACACACGCACACACACACACACACACACACACACACACACACACACACACTTGCCTTTTTGACCCCTAGTGCCCCTGCTGCCCAGATGTAGCTTTTCTATTTAAATAGGGCTGTCAGGCTGTTACACATGCCTATACCCGCTATACCTTTAGCAGCAGGCAATCTCCGCTCTCATGTAAAGGTGACTCAGAAATAAACTTCATCAAAATTTGGGAAGAGTCAGCTTATGTCTGAACCAACCCAAACACTTCTCTTGTGATTCCCCAAACCCAAATGTAGGCACATTGGGAGCGATACTGTGAGGGCTTGGATGTATGCAGAGCCTGCACTCATTCATTATTTTTCTCCCAGTGGTCTTTGGTATTTTACTGTCCTCGCAGCTTCAGCATAAACATGCCAACCACCACACTGGGAAATGTGGGGCAGGGCGGAAGAGAGGTAAGTGGTCATTGTTAAGAATAAGATCAGCTGCAGTCGCTAGAGGTGATTTCTCTCTTCTGCATCATTTCTCTGCCACCCGTCCATTATGGCAGGTGGGATGATGGCAGGTAGATGGAAGGACTGAGGGGACGGGGGACGGGACCTGAGGAGAATCAGCAGCTGTGGCTTTTTTGTCTTGTACTGGCATCAAATAATTTAAAGATACAGCACCGATCTCTGTGTTACTTCTCTACTCTTAAAGTCATTGGACTGATCTGAGTCAAGCCAGTTCAAAATTCAAAAGCCGGAAAAGTAGTAGCATGAACAACTTGTGCATCTTCTTTCTCTGTTTCTGTAGTAATGTCTGAAACGGGCACCATGAAACTCACCTACAGTTAAATTCATGAATTCCAGAAGCCAGTGATTTAGATCTGAAAGTCTTGCCTAAAACACACTTAGTCAATGCAAGGCAGTCTGGATGAAAACAAAGCATATCAGGACATGTTCTGTGTTTTGCACTTTGATGGTTATTCTTGAAAATGTTTTAAGAGTATTGTTAATGAATCTTGAAGCACCCAGTGGTGTTGTACATGATCACTGACTCTGGCCAATTTTAGCTGGTGATCGTGTTTAAGCTTTCTCTGAAGCCTTTGGGGTTGGCTTTTTTCTTTGCTTGGTTCACCCAGCCCTAATGCTTCCTTAGGCACCTGCCGCAGTGCATTGCTTTCTACTAATGGCATATTGTGTCTGTGGTCCATAGTGAAGTTAATATGGCACAGGGACTGTACATGTAAACATCCATTTCAACAGCAGAGCAGCACAAAACTCTGAAGTGAACAGACCTACTGTGCAAGGAAAAACTTTAAAGCGACTCCTTAAAAGCTCAAATTATACTGGTATGTATTAGCAAGACGGAGTCTAGCTTTGTCCTACACTCCTAACAGATAAACAACTAGACTAACATGACATAAATCTTTTAATAGTCATTGCAATTACAGGCCCTTATTCAGCCGTTATGGAACATTTTATGCTTTCGAACTGTCAACTGATTGATACAATTTTTCCATTGGGCAAAGGTTAATGCTTGCCATGTATAAATCAGCTCTATTTGTGTTGGTGATTACGACATCATAACTCATTTATTAGTTTCAATAAGTTCTAAATGGTCAAGGCAGGTTTTCAGCAAAACATTGACTGCTGGGGGGAGGGAGTAACAGCGTTAGCATAGAAGCTTAACCTCACTCCCCAAACCTCTGAATGTTATTTATCATCATCAAAGTGGTAGCATTCAAGAATGAATTCAGAATGAATACATCTGCAAACCATTTGACAAGATATATGCTGCTTCGTTACAGGCCATAACCATTCTGTTTGAACATCTGTTCTAATGGAGGAAAGAGCAGAAACCTAATAAGGAACCAAACGCTCTCTTGTAAAGCATTTGGCATAATCAAGATTTTTAATAAGATATAAGACATTAATATGTGCAGCTGCAAAGGGTTTTTTTGTGTGTGTTTTGCAACGATTGTAAAAGAACAATTGCCATTGTGCTTGCAGGAAATGTTTTAACATCCGCTTGCACCAAGAATTAAGTCTGCTCTTTCCCTTCATGAAGGCAGGGGAGACACATTTAATAGCTGTTTAGAATCAGAGGCCCTAAGCCAGGCATCCCCAAACTTCGGCCCTCCAGATGTTTTGAACTACAATTCCCATCATCCCTGACCACTGGTCCTGTTAGCTAGGGATCATGGGAGTTGTAGGCCAAAACATCTGGAGGGCCACAGTTTGGGGATGCCTGGCCTAGCTCCTCAAAGCAGTGATCAGCCCAAAACTATTCTTGTTCATTATTTCATGTAGTTGGGGCTGTGACCTCCTGCCATCCAAAGGGTGAGCAAAATATGCTAAGTTCATTCTATTATTCCCTATCCCTGCCCACTGAGACTGGTTTGAGTAAAGGCGTCATATTAAACCACTTCTGGAAGATGCAACGCAATGGATTTTCATAGGTACAGTCATGCCTCGGTTTAAGTCCGCTGCGGTTTGAGTACTTTCGGTTTAAGTACTCCGCGGACCCAGAAGTGTTTAAAGGGCATCATAGTTATGCAGTGATTAAAGTTCCGTTACTATTGCCCTGCCCTGCATGCTATACTCCGTAAAACAAATACTATGGCACATGACAGCCCCTCCCTCCAAATATATTTTGGCATTTCAAAAGCTCTTTTGAATGTGAATAATTCCATTAACTCCAGTGCCCTATAGAAATATCAGGAATGAGCAAGAAACATCAAATCAGCTCCTTAACCTTTTAAGGAAATGGTGTGTTTTACATTCATGAGAAAGCAAACAGGAAAAGAAAATATACTTTCTCTGACACCCACTGTTTTTCGGGATCAGGACCTCTGTCTTTTGCTTCTCTGAAATGTCAGTCTTGCACAACCCTTTATTAAATCGGACAGCATCTATTTTGCTGTAGGCAGTCTTATGGACATGGACAGGCAACTTTTGCTTGGGAAGATGTGCAGAACAACAAGCTACCAAATCTAGTCATTAATGTGTTCAGTGGGCTTTCCATCCCACCCAGAACATATTCTGTCCATCAGAGCACTGCTGTTGTCCATGCCTATTAATTGCTTCCTCGTAAATAAGCTAGTGAACAACCACTAACACTGGTCTTTTAGAATGCAGCAAACCAGACTTTCTTCCTGACGGACACTGGCACCTTCTTCCAGACTGCAGTTTGTTGAACAGCAACAAATACAAATTTTAAAAATCGACATTGAATTAAATCAGATTCAAACTGCACGTGCACAGAGCACATTTGAATTTTTAGGTGCCTAGCATCAAAGGGTATTTGAGGTTACTGGGGTACAGTAACAAGTTCACTCTCTGCCTGCATCTGCCTGTGATGCCTCAGCACCAACAGTGTGGCATAGATTGTAGAGAGGGGAATGGATTAATGGAGGTAGGCTAGCTCATATTGATGGATAGCTGCTGACTGGACAATAGACACCCATTTTTAAAATATGTAACTACTTGTATCTTCTGCTGTGAAACGTACAACACCAGCCTGCACACTGTAATTTTATTTAGTCCAATTCCTGCATGGTAACAGGAAATCCAGAGCTATGACATCCCAAAAGATGGCTGTCTTGTGTTCCTGCAACATAAGAAGATTCCTTCTGGGCTGGCTCAAACCAAAAGTTCGTTTGGTCAGTCCAGCATTTGGCATCTTAACAGGCAGGTGCTTTTGGAATGCCATAGGTAGGGCTTGAAGGTGTGTTCTTGTTTGTCCTTTGCTCAGAGTTATTTTTAGAATCATAAAATTGCAAAGTTGGAAGTGGCCCTGAGGATCATCTAGTCTAACCCTCTGCAGTACAGGAATATGTAGCTGTCCCATATGGGGATTGAACGTGCAACCTTGACATTATCAGCATCATACTCTAACCAACTGACTACCACTGGTGAGTAGAACTTGCCCTCAAGCTACCAGGTTCTCCATCCTTTTAAAACATGATGATAATGATTAAGTTCAGTGCCTTTTGAACTCTTGTCAATGGTCTGTTCTGCAAAGAGCTCTGCTAGTTGTCATTTTCTTCTTCTTTGTGGATCAAGACCCAGGAAATTAAGATAATGGCTAAAGTAAGCGGTTTGTATGTGAGTTTTATGTTGGGATTTATTTGGGAGGGCTGACTATATCTTTCAGGTTACCTTACCCTTGCCTTGAGGCTATCTGGAGAAAGTAATTAGAGTGAAGTGAACACTAATTAGCTGTTTGCTTTACTGCACCTGCCTTAAGAGAAATAGCCTGGAAACTGCTTGTGTATTGAGTTTAACTGAGGGCTATGAAAGGCAACATGTGGTTATTTCTTGAATAAAAAGGCACTTAACTAATACTCACAGACCATTATGACTCAACAGACTCTATGATTCTAACAAACTCTGGGTCAAATTAAAGGGGGAGGGGATGATAAAGGAGACACAGCTGTTGAAGCCCAGTAGTTTTGTTATAAATAACGGGCTAGTTTCGGCAACCAGATTTTTTGTTGTGTCATTAGTCAGCTGAGTCTGTGAAACTGAACCAGCAATTAAAGGCTTTTATGGAACTGTGGCCATATTTTCCTTTCCTATACTGTATGCTTTTTTGTGCTCCCTTTAAACTCCATCAAAGTATTTTATTATTCTGAATGTGTTTCATTCTGCTTTTCTGCCATAAATTCTGTAACACAAAAACAGCTGGAGTTCTTAACGTGTTTCCAGCACCAGGGGAAAGGGTGGCTGGAACCTGACTTGTAAGGGGGGGGCAGTGGTTGGTGGGGACCTGTACCAGACAGGAGGCAAGAATCAGAGGCGGGGAAGCCTCAGAGCTGGAGGCAGGTTAGGCAAGTGAAGGGCAAGATGCTTCCCCACCCTCTCCTGCACCACTGTCTCCCAGAGAGGAGAGAACTGAAGTGGGAAGAGCAGGGGCAGCTTCCATGCAGGTGCAGTCTCTGGCTATATGTGTGCAGCCCATCAGGGGAGGGAAGGTACATAAACTGGTGGAGGAGGGCGTGGTCCCCATTTGCTGCAACTGCTCCATAGAGCACAGACCTGGGAATAGCTGCTTAGGCTGGGAAGCACCCTTGACAGTCCAAAAGATTAAACATCCACCTCCTACCAAAGGTAGCATACTAAATAAATCTATAGGCTATATACTTTTGTGAAGCAATTTGAAACATGGTTCTACATGGTATACATGTATATCTACATGGTATATCAATCATGACTAATTAAATTGCCCTGTGATCTTCAGATGAAGGGCAGTGCCGTATGAAAATTTAATAAATAATACCAAAAACCCTAGTTAGTTAGGGATCGGGAGAAGAACAGCATGCTGTTGAAAACATGGCCTAACACAGGCCAGGATTCCCCAGCATCTGCTATGCAACCTAAAGTTCTATTTCTAATGAGTCGTCATGACAGACAGGTGTAGCTTCCATAGGTAGGGTTGGGGTGGAGCAACTAGGAACACCCTTACCTGGTGGAGCCAAGGGGAGGCCAGATGGGAGTGGTTTGACAAGGTGTCTGGGAACTGTACTACTTCCATTTTTAGGAGGCACCAGATGCCACAACTCTTTTCTCTCATTAACCTTAAGGTTGGCTTAATGTAATAAAACTCTAAAACCACCATGTTAGTTGTTGTGTAGTCGTTTAGTCGTGTCCGACTGTTCGTGACCCCATGGACCAGAACACACCAGGCACTCCTGTCTTCCACTGCCTCCCGCAGTTTGGTCAAGCTCATACAAACAAATAAAGCAACATTACAAACACAATGTTGCAATAAAAATGCAATAGAAGAGAAGTGTTTAACACCTGCAGAACCAACCCCCCCCCCAAGGTATTTAGCCTTCATTTAAATATGTCCTCTTTGAAGAGTTCAACAGACAGGGTGCCACCACTGAGAATGTTTTGAATTGTTTTTTAAATACGCTTCCAAACCATTTCTCTACTTATGGGTGTTTCTCATTGTTTTACTTCGGCTGTGTGTATTTGATATACAGTATTCTGGAATTCTTTTTTTTTTACCCCAAACATGCTTGTTAAAATGCTACAATGTAATGGATTTATTCTTTGCAAAAGTAGAAAACACAGCAGCAAGCCTGGGAAATTGACATCTCTGCTTCGATGCTTTGCAGACACCTTCAGAAACGAACCTGCTCTCTGCTTGTGGTACACTCTGGTTTGTACTGAATAGAAACACAAAGAGAACTTTTAGTCACCCTGGAAAAATAGCCAAAATTAACTGCAGTGTTTTTCCAGAGCCTCTGCCAGAGCTGAACAAACAACTAGCCTGGGTTTAATGGGCAAGTGCTTCCAAAGAACAGAGAATCAGCCTGTAGCAATCTTGCATACGCCAAAGATGTAACATGCAAAAATTCTCCCTAATTCAACATGCATGTGACCACACCTCCCCTCCACAAAACTGGCTGAACTACACATGATGTTTAGTGTATGAATGGCCAGTTCAGAGGCTACATTCCGCTTCCAAAGTCCAGTGTTTAGAGGGTAATAAAAATCCTACTGAATCAGATGGATTATCAATTTAATTCAACAGACTGGAAACCATTTAGCATGAGGGCCACATTTCCTTCCAGGGATCACAAACCAGTGGTGGATGGGGCCAAAGGCAAAAGTGGTAAGAGGAGAAAATGTGGATTATGAAGCATAACCAGAATTCAATGCTGTAGTTCAGGCACGTCCAACAGGTAGATCGTGATCTACTGGTAGATCACTGGACGTCTGTGGTAGATCACTGGAAGATCATTGGCTTTCTCCTCCCTAAAAAAAGCTACACAATTTAGACCTGAACCCCTAAAAAATGGGCCTTCCTCTTCCCTAAAAGAAGCTCAACAACTTTGACCTGGAGCCCCCAAAAGGGGGTAGATCATTGCCAGTTTTTAACACAGAGTAGATCGCAGTCTCTTGGGAGTTGGCCACCCCTGCTGTAGTTGATCCAGGCAAAACACACCCAAGGAAGCTGCAAAGCAGGGCTAGTGAGCAGTTTGGTCTATGGAAAGAGGACTTTTCTGTCAGAGGGCTTGTAGCTTGGGGAAGACTCCTGAAGGTTAGACTGGGAGGCCACGTTTAGCTCCCAGGCCTGCATTCTGAAATCCTGTTTCCAAAAATAGCCAGTGTGATGCTTCATGAAAGGCCCCAGGTAGCATGAAGTATGGTTGCTTCTGCTAAAGCTGGAGATTCCACTTAGCAATCATGGCTCAAAGGGCTTGCCAAATTCTCTTTCAGTGTTATCTCCACCAGGAATTATTACCCTATCTTGTGACAATTCCACAAGTCTCCAACACAGTAAGCCTCAGACATGTTATCCTTTTGTCATACACTAGATCAGCCTACCTCAGACTGGTGCTGGCAAGGGCTGATGGGAGTTGTAGTCCAGAACATCTGGAGGGCACCAGGTATGGGAAGTCCAGTGTAAGTGTTTCAAAGCTCTACTGCTGCTTGCTTCCCTCCACTGTGAAAACTCTCAGTTTGTTTGTTGCAAGATGGTATGGTGGGAAAGCTCAGATGGTTTTATTCTTAAATAAAAGCTATTTTTTTAAACATTCATTTCCTTTTCTTCTGCTATATTGACCTTTTATATTGCAAGAATAGATCATGAACTCTTACTGGAATGAGATATGGGAGCACATGGATGTACACATACACAGGTGCAAGCAGCACTTGCTCTCACTAACTTAGCATAGCGCCAAAGGGAAGGCAAAATAAGTGGCTGCGACCAGGAGAGAAATCTATTTGAGAAACAGCAATAGTCACATGCTCTGCATCACCTTTACCTAAATGGATTTAGAGCCTACAATACATGTACCCACAGAACATTCCATACACACCCACACCACATCTATACATGGAGGGCACATTAATCTTAATTATTATAGCTTCAGCTTGTACACAACCATCACTTTAACAAAACTTAAAGAGTAGACAACCAGGGCTCCTAGGACAATCACCTTGTAACTTGGCCAGAAAAGATGCCCTGGATCAGGCATCCCCAAACTGCGGCCCTCCAGATGTTTTGGCCTACAACTCCCATGATCCCTAGCTAACAGGACCAGTGGTCAGGGAAGATGGGAATTGTAGTCCAAAACATCTGGAGGGCCGAAGTTTGGGGAGGCCTGCCCTAGATGAAATGGGTGGAATGTTTCGTTGGTGTCTGCTCTCCTCTAAAAGGTGTGCCTTTATTTTACAAAGGAACTAGTGAGCATATTCAGCTTGTCCTGAAAAGCCTAGGTATTTTAACCGATATCACTTCTCATCATTTAGACCAGGCATCCCCAAACTGCGGCCCTCCAGATGTTTTGGCCTACAACTCCCATGATCCCTAGCTAACAGGACCAGTGGTCAGGGATGGTGGGAATTGTAGTCCAAAACATCTGGAGGGCTGAAGTTTGGGGGTGCCTGATTTAGACTTTTTTTAAAAGAAAGAAAGGAAGTTCATTTGACCACATTGGACTTTCTGCGCAACATCCCTACTATTAAATCTCGTGGCACTGTGGTCACTGTTCCCAAGCAGTTAAACAATACCTCCAAGTTAGGCTTAAGTCCAAGGTCACCACCTGTCTTTGGTTGATTCTATGACTCTCTGGGGCTGGCCAGCATGGTGCATATCAGATGATGTAGACAACACCTCCCCTCATCCCCAGACAGCATGGCCAATAGCCAGGGATGATGGGAGTTGTAGTTCAACACCTCCAGACGGCATTGTGTTGGCTACCCATAGACTTACCTAAGATGATCATGTCTAGAACTGCCCATTCCATTCGATTCCCTGAGTAACTCAGTGGAGAACATTTGGGCCTCCAGCCTTAGGCTATAAGCTTCTGCGCTGAAATGCTGGATTCCCAGGTACCTCTGCACACAACTCTAAAGTATAGACAAGCCAAACAACACTATTAAAAAAGCAACTTAAAAACAGAGCTCTAAAAAAGTATTTTTTAAAAACTTGTTGAAACTTCTGGAAAAGGTAAGAACAAGACTACCTAGTATCCTGCCTCATAAAAACTGCAGCTATTCTGCCTTAAGCATTTAAAGATAATATTACCATTGTTAACATTCTGCCAGAAAGAGAGATGTGCTCCACTTAGGGACCTTCTGCACAGTTTGAACATGACAGAGTGAAAAGAAATGAAATCCCCAGCAGTTCCTAAAAGAAAGTCAGGCAGCATGCACCTTGCACTTTCATGTATGGTATAATGAAGGCAATGGTTATCATAATATGTCATTCTCTTCCCAAGTTTAAATGCTTCCTACTGAGACTTTAAAAATGTATTTTCCTGCAATATTTCCCACTCTTAATTCATGGTCTTGCTTCCATTTTACTTTCTGTCTCTCACATAGAGAGAACTGGGCAATAACTTGTTTTCAATATCACGATATATTACCAGTTAAACATCATGATATATCAATATATCGTGATACCTGAAATAAGGAAGGAACTACGCAGAGGCAAGCAGGGCAATGTTCTAGCAACTGCTACTACTTAAGGGTCTAGAACTGATAAATGATGGTGTTATCAACCACCTCATGGTCACTTTCAGCAGCAGGCAAGCCAAAATGCATCCCAACAGGACTTTGGGTTTGGGGCTTGACTACTAAATGGTGGTATTCAGGACAATCCAAAGTACAGTGATGAGTCATAGTGAATACAAATAATATGAGACTGCCAGCAGGCCTAAGTGGCAGTGGCAGCAGCAGTAGCAACAACAGCAGGACAGGCAGCCTGGCATCAGTGGCACAATATTCAGCAGCCTGCGAAGCCTCGCCATGGCAGTGGGCGGCAGTGGCAGAAGCAGCCTGCAAGGCCTTGCAGCTGTGGCAAAATGGTGGTGGCAGCAAGGGCAGCCTGTGAGGCCTTGCAGTGGCAGCAGGAGATGGTGGCAGAAGCAGTGGTGGCCTGCAAGGCCTCACTGAGGCAGGCTGCCACAGCTTTTGCCACCACCTTCCACTACTGCCAGGAAGACTTGCAGGCTGCCGCTACTTCTTGCCACCATGGCGAGGCCTCGCAAGCCCCACTGCTTGTGTCGCCACGAGGCATTGCAGGCTGCCACTACTATTCCCGCCATCTCCGTTGCCGCCTCAAGGCCTCGCGGGATGCCACTATTGCCATCATTTCCTGTCACAGACGTGAGTCTCCGCAGGCCTCTTAATCTCAGAGTCGTGGGCTCAAGCCCCACATTGAGCAAAAGAGCCCTGCGTTGTAAGGAGTTCAACTAGATGACTCTTGTGACCCCTTCCAACTCTACAAGCATATGATTCTATGATATGACAGGCACACACCCTCCACATTGTCTTAGTATTGGAGAATAAGTAGAATAATTGTGCAAGTAGAATAGACAAACACCTATTCTGCAGCTACGTAAGAGGGGGAAACAACTGAACCCAATGCCAGCTAATGTAAAGCACATGATCTACCCACTCCACTCTGCATTTCACCACCACAAAATATTGCAATGCATTGTTATGGGGTCGTGGGGAGGGGGCTGGTAATAGAAGGAACTGCTGAACTGCTCAAACCAGTTTCTTTGTCAAGTTGATGGCCATTTAAGAACCCTCATCATTTAAGAACCCACAAGAGTGGGCTATGTTACCATAAGGACAACTAAGGTAAGTGTTGGTTCTCTAGAGGAGGAGGAGGAGGAGGAGGAGGAGGAGGAGGAGGAGGAGGAGGAGGAGGAGGAGGAGGAGGAATGGGCCTCTTCCCACCTCAGCTGTCTGTGTGACAGGAGATCTAGGGCATGGGTAGGTAAACTAAGGCCCGTGGGCCGGATCTGGCCCAATTGCCTTTCAAATCCGGCCCACAGACAGTCCGGGAATCAGCGTGAGTAGAATGTGTCCTTTTATTTAAAATACATCTCTGGGTTAATTGTGGGGCATAGGAATTCGTTCAATTTCCCCCCTAAAATATAGTCCGCCCCCCCACAAGGTTTGAGGGACAGTGGACCGGCCCCCTGCTGAAAAAGTTTGCTGACCCCTGGTCTAGGGGCTAGTCTGGGGGTGAGTTTTTTGTCTGGGCAGAAAGCTGAAGACAGAGGTTTGTCTTGTTCTGTGCAGGATCCAAAGCTATGGATCCTGGAAACCTATGGGGGAAACAAGGTGTGTTGGGAGTGTTAATGCTATGAGCCCTTGCACCCAATGCTCAGGTTGTTTAGATGTGTGAATAAAAACATATATCCTAGACATGACAAGTCTCCAGTGAACTTCTTTCCAAGGAAACTGAACCTGGGTAAGCATTGGAATCCCTGGAGGCTCTTGCCACTTTGAGACTGGTGTGCATGCAATAATATACAAAATGCAGCTTGCCTAAAATAATAGATATTGTCTGGAGAAGTTCCTAGGGTTATACATTCAGTGGGGTTTGAATAATCTGCAAAAGAGCACTCTGTGATGGCAAATGTTCAAATGTAAATTATTTTATGAACCACCATACACCAAGCTAACCATTACTCCTCACCAGACACCAAAAGAAAGTTATTGGTGCACAACTTCCATAATTTCTGACTCTTGACACTGCCTGCTGGGGCTGCTGGGAACTGGAGTCCAACAGCATCTGAAGGGCTATAGATTTCACACCCCTGCTTTAAACCCAGAATGAATCTTAAAAGTACCCCTTGGGATTTTCAGCCCCACATTGGGCTTAAAAGATTGGGCTTAAGATTTATTTAAATTCAGAATACATCAGCACTGTAATATGCTCTCTCTATATAGCCCATTACAGACAACAACATGCACCAATTAGCTGAATAGTACAAACTGTCCAGAGAAAGAATGCAACAGTCTTGATGATGTCTCATAAACAACAACTTGCTCATGTCAGCTTGATGCGCTGCCATCAAGATAGCAATAGGGCCAAGAAAGTGGTAGCAATGGAAACCTGCATAGCTAAAGCCAGGATCCCTCAGACCGCATCCAGGGATTGACAGATACATATGTTTGTTGTTGTTTTTACTTCCGATAGAAATTGAATAAACAGTATAGGGGCAGACAGTGTTAATACAAGGACCAGCATGGTAGGTATTGAGGATAGCTTGACTGAGAGCTGGGAGATCACATTTTAAATCTCCACCAACAAAATATAACTGATTTAGAGTGTACAGTCATGCCTCGGTTTACGTCCGCTGCGGTTTGAGTACTCTCGGTTTGAGTACTCTGCGGACCCAGAAGAGTTTACTTCCAGGTTCTGCAGTGTGCGGATGCGCAGAAGCGCTCTATCGGTGTTTTGCGCATGCACGGAAGAGGCGCTCCGTTTAAGTACTGCTCGGGGAATGAACGGCTCCCCGGAACCAATTGCATCCTTAAACTGAGGTACCACTGTACTGGATGAGTCATCTAGTTCCCAAAGCCTTTGTACAATCATGAGTCTCACTGAAATCTTGAACAGTTCTTATAAGTGAAGCCCTGAAGATCAGTGTGTAGGATTTAGGAGATGTTAGGGTAAAAGAGAAAGAAAAAGGATACTGTGTTATACTGTAGTTTTGTTTCACTTATGGGCGAGTGGCTGAGATTGCTTTTCAGTTGCTCATCATGTGGCCAAGGAACATTCTGGCTATACCATTTGCTCTGGGGCCTGAAATATTTACTTCTCTGAAGAAATCCGTAAGTGTGCTTTCCTTGCAGGATCCCTGGCTGCAGAAAACCAATATGAACTCCATTCCTTAGCTTGTTACTCATCAAAATGTATAAAGGTCTGTGCGCTTCCTACATTTCTTTCCAATCGGATAAAACACAATAAAAGTTCAACCGCTCCCTATGCATTCACATACGGTAGTTGCCAATAATTGCTGCTTTTATAAAGTGAAGTGCTGAGTGAGAGAGAAAGGGAAATCCTTCTTTAGCTTAGATCACCATAAGCAGGCTGCAACATGAAATGACTGCACGCCAGTAAATGAGAAAATAATGAATATTTGCTTTAACCCACTTGGAAGATCCTGCACAAAGAAATCATCTGATCTTTGGCAAATCAGTACACACACAGGACAGCCCTTGTAGAGACAGCTACAACAGGAAGCAATTTAAATTACAAAAACCACACTGATGTGGACACACAAATGGGTATAATTGGTTTGAATCAGGCTGGAAGTGGGTGCTGTGTGGCAGCTACATTCAGAGCTGACCCAATATATTTTGCTGTCTGAGCCAAAGGACAAAATCCACCCTTTCCATGTACAGAAGTCAACCGGACTGACTGTTGATTCTTACTTCAATGCATTGCAGGAGGTTGGACTAGATGTCCCTTGGGGTCCCTTCCAATGCTACAATTCTATGATTTTATTATTCTATGTACAGGTAGCAGGACAGCATCATCTACAACACCTGAAACAGCAGGCTATTTTAGGAAGTGTAGACATACAACTCTGTTTTCCACCTGCTCATTGCCGCTCTGCACTCACCTGCCATTTAAGGTGCCCACTCAATCTGCCTAATGATAGGGCTGGGCCTGGCAACATCAAATGTGCCACCCTTAATCCCTGTTCAAATTATTTGTATTGACTTGCTCCTAGATTTCTTGTCCTATCATATAAATGCTTAGGATTGGAGTTAATGCCACAAAACACATATTTTTGCATAGCCATCCAACCAACCTGATATTCTCAAGGACATAAATTAAGAGTAGAATTGCTACCTTTTCTGCTTAACCTGCTTTGTAGCCATTTGACAAGCATAAATGAAACAGGCTTAGCTTTTCATTTTCGCCGGTCAACAAGTTGACAAAGACACAGGAGCACAGCCAGTAAAAAAGTTGGTAAGTACAGATTATGCTAACAACGAAGGGGTTTAGTGCCTGTATGAATGCTAGGAAAGGGCTGCTGCTTGTGATGGGGTCCAGTGACACATACGTTTGGCATTGGTAACAGTGAGAAATTAATTCCATGCCACTGTACAAAGGGTTTCATCTCACATTCAACCCCACTGTCATCAGCCAAGACAGTGGCTTTAAATTGAATATATTCAAGTACAACTCTTTTACATTGAGATTCTTCACCAAGCAGCAAGGGTCAGCAGTCCCCTCTACAAATTCATCAATTTATGCCAGTTTTAATTTATCTATGGGGTGGTTGCTATTTTCCTACTCATATCATTTTTAATTAATTTCTTTAAAGACGCCACAGACTTTAATTGGGAAGGTTCTGGACCATATTGAAAAATTATCACACTGCTTATCATGTAATGTTATCTTTGCTAAATTAATTCTGTTATAAAACAGAGCATAATTAAAGAGCGCTGTTAATGTTTCACCTGCCCTATTCCTTTGCATACATCTTTGCATACATCTAATGTATGTTTCAAGTTCATGCACATAGTGAAGGGTGGTTAATGACTCTTCCACAACTGATGGCATCATCACATCTGGATTATATGATTTTCTCTCTTGCATTAAGAATGAAGGACATCCAAAGACACATTGTCACCAAAGACACATTATAAACCATAATGTTGTGCCAATGCTACAAACCATGACAATGGTGCCAACATCAGAGGAATGCCCACTTAATATTAGTTCTATAAACTTAGTCAAAACATCTTTATCTGAGTGCTAGATTCACCCTTCCTTCAAAGGATCATGATGGGAGATGCAGTCCAACACCTGGAGGCCAGTTTATTCCAACTGGTCTAAACAAAGGATGTCCTTATCAGTTCCCTGAATTTTTCCACCCAAATAGGGTGCCATTCACTAAATCACATGGGCAGCATTCACAAGGCAGTTTATTCCAGTTTCCCAACATTTCCCCAACCATTTCTGCATTATATAAAGGCCACGTCCACAAATGTAGTGGTATATAGCACAAGTTTAGTGCTCATTTCTGTGTTATTTGGAGGTAGTTTTTTTTCTAGAAGCAAGTAACATGGAAATAGCTTGCACTATAATCTCCTATAGTCGCTTTTATGTCATGTGAAGGCTCAAATATAATGCAGAAATTAACAGTTAGGGAAATGTCAGAAAAACAAGACAAAGGGCCGTGTGAATGCAGTCATAATCAGTGCTGTAAGGAGGTTGCTACCTGAATGCAGCCAGACTTTTCAGGTTATTACAACAAAGGTTCCTGCACCAGGCTTGTGTATGTCTGTGCTAATAATATTTGGTAAGTAAGTAGAATGAGGCGCCACCGCCAAATTAGGCATATTTTTCAGCCACTAGGAAAAACCAGTCACTGCTTCCCACACTGTCATCATGAGGAGCATAGCTAGCTGGTAGAATGTATGTTCTGCAAAGAGAAGTTTTCCATGTTCAGTTCCCAGCAACTGCAGGTGGAAATGCAAGAGACTTGTGCCTGAAATCCTAGACCTCCTGGCAGCCAGCGCAGGCAACACTAAGCTAGATTAATCAGTGGTATGATTCAGTATAAGGAATCTTCCTTCCTATGTTTCCCTGACATGGAATCCAATCTCCATCCTGCCCCACCCCCCAAGTTTATTCATTAATGGCACACTTTCCCCCCTTTAATGCACACAAATCAAGAATCTTCTGAATGTATTGTCATGCATCCCAGTATGAGACCCTATTCACACAATACAGGGTGCAAGGTTTTTCCAACACAGATTTACATTTGCAACATCTGAAAACATTTGTGAAGCCTTGTATGTCCTTGATGAAGGCTTTCTTTCAGATCTCTCTTCTCCATTAGCAGCGATGAGGAAAGCTTGGATAAGAGAGAAAGAGAGAAGAGGCAAAGGTGTGTGAGGAAGCGTGCAAGTATTGAGGAGGAAGGTGTCAGTGTGTACATCAGAGATGGTGAAACTGTGGCCTTCCCACCATCTCTGACCATTAGCTGGGCTGACAGGATCTGGAGTCCAACAGCATCTGAAGGCTTCCCATCTCTGGTGTATATGAAAGAGAAGAGCCTCACAGAAGAACTGCTGGTATGAAAAGCTTTATTTGTGTGAAGCATTATGCATATTCATGTTCCCTCAAGACCTGAAGATGCATGCTCATTTCAGGGCCACTCAATAAGTCCAAGATCTGCATACGGGGACAGGCAGAGTCTTAATTTGACCCCAACTTTACACATGTGGAAGGAAGGAGTGGCCACATTTGCATGTCACCATATGCCAGGCTTGCTGGCTTGCCATGGTCTGTTGTGAATACTGATGCAGACTACCTGATGGCCCCTGCTTCACTTCTTTCCTGGCACAAGTGGGAAGAAACAAACCAAGCAACAGCAATTAGGTATCTTGGTTTGCTGCTCCCTAACAACCCACTTTTTGTAAGCCAACTACAAACCACATTTTAAGGCTGGCTAGTGATCCTGGCTTGTTAGGGGGAAACAAAACAGGAACCAGGGTTTGGATGTCAAGTTTAATTTGTTTCTCTCACTGATCCCAGGGAGAGGCGGAAGCGATTGGGCAGTCTGCACCATCAGGCTGCACATACCCAATAAACCATGGGCTGGCAAACTAAGGCCCGGGGGCCAGATCTGATCCAATTGCCTTCTGGATCCGGCCCGTGGATGGTCCAGGAATCGCCATGGGGATTCTGATTGCCATTCCCCACACACACTGCGGCGGCGCCTCCTCCCTCCCTCCTCCTGGCTTCTCCCCGCCCTGCCTAGAGGAATAAGGTGGCTGGGCTTCGTTGAGCCACTGTTGGCTGAGTGCCATTTTAAACAGCCCCTCTCCGGAGCCAGCCCTTTTGCGCTGCTCATCGTCCCTCCGCCACCGCCACCGCCTGCCACTCGCAAGTCACAGGTAAGCAGCCACCAGGGCTCATCTGGTGCTGTGGAGAAGGGAGGGGAGTGTTGGGGGGATTCCCCCCCAAAAAAACATAGTCCGGCCCCCCACAAGGTCTGAGGGACAGTGGACCGGCCCCCTGCAGAAAAAGTTTGCTGACCCATGCAATAAACCATGGTAAGCCAGCACCTCTATTTATTGTGAAGGGTGAACATGGACAGTGACTTCAGGTCGGTTTTGTTTTTTTGCTCTCCTTGCAGTGCACTTCCATCTGAATCACACTGATGTCAACAAAAGAGCAACAAGTAAAATATGTTCCTATGCCAACACAATACAAATTACATATGATTTTTTTCTCCAAATTGCTATATATCTGCACTTGAGCGTTTCTCTGCATGAGCACTGCTTTCTGCTCAGGACAAAAGACTAATTGTTATCCATGCACTAAATTACTCAAATTGCCTCTTAATTATACTCTAACAAGTATTTTGCTA